>NC_054381.1:11463616-12663616 GCF_017654675.1 Xenopus laevis
TGACCATATAAATGCACAAGGAGTAGAATTCACCATTCAAGGAAGGCAAGACTACTTGGCTGACATTGTGGGAGATCTATCGAGGCAGAGTAAGGCTGAAAGACTGAGTAATAGTGCATAAGTGAGTGTTCAGCCTTTCCTAAAAATTCCTACAAACAGGTCCACAGGAATCCAGACCTTCCACAGGGGATTTGTCATATTCCGCTTGACAGGAGGAAAAACTCCTATACTGTCTCAGAATAGTGCACAGATCAATCATTACTGATTTTGCTCTGTAATCCTAAAGTCGTTAGTTCTCAGGTTAATCCTGGCAAACAAAGTAGTCACAGTGGGTGCCATGAAATGAGGACACTAGTTATGCCAAGGCCAGGGTGCCCCATGGATGCATATAATTGCTAGCTCTTTAGGTTGTCAGGACAAGAAATGAAAAGCAAGTGGCATAGACCCACTGGTTTAATTATTTATGCTTCCGCAACACCTTATGGCCTAGAAATGTATAAAAGTAAGTGCTAGTTTGGATATAAAATTGAGCATGCATTGACCTTCTTAAGGATACTTGCACCCACTCCTGATCCTGTACAACCTGCAAAGGATTCAGTCAAATGCAAACATTATGGATCTCTAAAAAGAAGCCTGACGTTAGCATCAGCCTGGACCAGCTGAAAGTCCGGATTCCTTTAGTGAATTGTGCCAATAGCCCCAACTGCCTTAAACCCAGTAAATTAGATGCTAATGCCTTTATTCACCTTAAAGTTAACTTTAGTATTTTATAGAAGAGCTCATTCTAAGCAACTGTTTAAATGGCCATCTTACACTATGATTGGGCAGGTGAGCAACTCAGTAGTTTAGGGGGTTATTTATTAAAGGTCAAGTTGTGAAATTTTAAAAAAAAAGTTAAGTATTTTCAATAGAAAACTTGACTTTTTTTGAGGGGGAAAAAAACTTGATTTTTTTCAAGATATAGTTATCTATTTGTTATGCTGCAAAAAGTCAGAATCTGAAAATCCGCCATCTCAGACCGTCGAGGTCCTGTATAAGTCAATGGGAGTGGCACATATGCCAATTTGAAGTTATTGTGGTCTGAGCTGGGTTTAGCCTGAAAATCCGACTTTTTTTGTGGTTTTCGGGCAAAAACTTGAAAAAATCGATTTGGGAAAAAGCCAGAAAAATTTATAGCATTTAAGTTTCGCATGATTTTTTTCCGATTGAATTGAATTTTTTTATTAATAAGTAATCTGAACTCGGCATGGTAGTTTGTTTTTATAATGTTTTATTAATATTATAAATGTGGATTTTAGTAAATAACCCCCTTAATGTAACCCTTGATGTGTTCTCTGTTTCCTTCTGTAAAGCTCCCGGCGCTTGTCACTAACACTCTCTCGGGTCTTTAAAAGAAGAAGCCAAAGGAAACAAGTGGGCTCCCAGGGAATTGTTTCGATCCAGGGGCTCCATTAAACGTCACATTCCAGACTTTCCATGGGACTCTGAAAGCTTTTACAGATAATTGAAAACAAATCACATGGAATTATTCATGTTGCTACCAGGGATGAACCTGCACATTCATTCATTCCCTTATTCTTCCCGTGCTGCTGCTCTGCACAAACTGTGCCCATCGCGTTTCACGCTCCCTAAAGCCCTGGCATACTCTGCACACTCCTGAGCCATGAGCAACTCTACCTGACATGCATCAGATAATAGGCTCCAAATTGCTATCAATCACACAGCTCCAATGCTCCAGATACGCCAGCTGATTTATTTATTCTAACCTTAATTGGCCAAAGGGGAGAGAATCGCAATAAATATTCTGTGCATCACTTGCCTAAATAATTAGCTGTAGTATAATAAAATAGCTGCCTTCTCCCCCCAGGACATATATAAGCAAATGTATATCCTGGAAGAACCAAACTTTGACCACATTTCCTTCCACGGGGGAGACCCAAGATTTTTCATGTTATTGGTTTTGAAGTATAAATGCTGCTCAGATACAATCATAAAGGAAGTAATGCTGCTTGATGATTGGTTGCTATGGGTTACTAGACCAGTCACAAGCTTCGCCTCTTTTATTACATTGCCCGCATAGACTTTAAGTGCCATATATGAAAGTAATGCAGAGCAGGGTCGGACTGGGCCGGCGGGACACCGGGAAAAAATCCGGTCCGGCCCCCAGCTCTTGTGGCCCACAGCCGCACCCTAAGCAGGTTCTGTTCCTGCACACGCACATTGTAGCATGGGGCCCTGAAACTGTAGCCCCGGTGGGCCCCGGGCCCCTCAGTCCGACCCTGATGCAGAGTGTAAAGTGAAGTATTCAGACAAAAATCTCTTTTCCTGGAATTATGAGTTTTGATGAGCGAATCTGTCCCTTGTCTGTTTCCAACTGTGGGAAATGTCGAAAAATTCAAGAACCACATTAAAGTATATGGGCAACTTTTTTGTTGCGGCAACTTTTTTGTAGCAAAATATATCACAGTCTATGAGTGTTTTTTGTGGCACCTTTCTTTTGCTTTGGGACTACCAATAAAAATCTTTTCCTTACTTTCAAGTAGGGATGCACCGAATCCACTATTATGGATTCGGCAGAAACCCCGAATCCTTCGCGAAAGATTTGGCCGAATACTGAACCAAATCCTAATTTGCATATGCACAAAAAGTCGAGCAATTTCCCTTCCCACCCATATTTTGCATTTACGAAATAGGTTTCAATTCGGCCGGGCAGAAGGATTCGGCCGAATCTGAATCCTGCTGAAAAAGCCCGAATCCCGAACTGAATCCTGGATTTGGTGCATCCCTACTTTCAAGTCTCATTGACTGTGTTGAGCAAATCTGACATGTTTCACATTGTGTCATGCAATAATTCACAAATTTCTTAAATTTGCCAATTTCTTAAAACCATGTTTGTGATTTTTGACATCACCTCTGGTCGAATGGTAATAGTATCTACTACTACACTTAGTAACTATGTTGCTGTTGAACCAAAAAGTACCATCTATAGTTTATATATCACTACAAGCTTACAAACACAGACACAACTAATGAATCCGACCACAAACAGATAATATCTGGGTGCTCAAATCCCATTGCTTAAAGGGGTGGTTCACTTTTCTGTTAACTTTTAGTATGTGATGGAACGTATTGTTCATTTATTTTTTAGACTTTTTTTCACTGCACATATTGTGCTATTTTTGGGCTACTTTTGAAGTTCCTCTAGGCTAGTTTTGAACTGGTTTTGTAGCTGACTTTGGCTGATTTTGAAAATTAGACCTGGCAGGGTCCCTCTCATGTGTCTTCTTCCAAGTCTAGCCAGACCCAAGATTTCAGTGACCCTGACAACCAAGAAGCAGATATTAAAGGGATTCTGTCATGATTTTAGTTTCGTTTATATTTCTAAATGACACTGTTTACACTGCAAATAACTCACTCTACAATACTGCTTTCTGGCAGGCTGTTGTTTCTCCCCAGTGGGACCTGGATTTTACTATTGAGTGCTGTTCTTAGATCTAACAGGGAACTGTTATCTGGTTACCTTCCCATTCTTTTGTTGTTAGGCTGTTGGGGGAGGGGATGATATCACTCCAACTTGCAGTACAGCAGTAAAGAGAGATTGAAGTTTATCAGAGCACAAGTCACATGACTGGGGGCACCTGGGAAACTGACAATATGTCTAGCCCCATATCAGATTTCATATTAAATATAAAAAAATCTGTTTGCTCTTTTAAAAAATGGATTTCAGTGCAGAATTCTGCTGGAACAGCACTATTAACTGTATTCATCTTTTATCACTTATTAATTCATCCCCTTAAAAAACTAACAACGAAACTAGACATTTTCTAAAGCAAGAAAGTTCTAATAATAGTAAAGGATTTCTATCCCGGCTGCTGATGGAATGGGTATGGTAGACAGGGATTTAAAAGGTCACAATAATAATAATATGGAACAAAATGTACTTTATTGAGATGATCGTGTATACTACGGAGCATATGGCTTGCTCAGAACACACTGTGACTGTCTCCCAAACTGCAGCCTCAGCGATGCTGTGATTCTGCCTCCCGTTGGGAAATAATAAGCAGCGCAAACAATAACACGGCGCTGGTCACCAGCGGGTTAACTCTCCGAAAAAGATTATTAATGATGTAAAATATAAATAAATACATTTTTTTTTAAAAAAAAGTTCTTCTGCCTCATCGTTGTCATGGGAACCTTGACATCACCGGAGAAATAGTAATACATAAAAATACAAATGACTATGGTGTTTGGTTGCTAGGCGATGTGAACGAGGGGAAAGGATTGGCCAGACAAACAATGGGATAAATTCTGAACCAAACTCACCATCATTTCCTTCTACTGCTGAAGGATTTAGAGATTTTTATTATATGGGTGCTACCCACCTACTCTTAGAGGCAGGGGCACATGGTGACTGGTTTGTGTGTATATATATATATATATATATATATATATATATATATATATATATATATATATATATATATATATATATATATATATAGTTGGATCTGCCATACTGCTTGCCTCAACTGAGCCACTACTCACATCCTTTAGGGAATCAGAATATTCTGTGCCCAAACAAAGACTTTTCTATCTTGTTCACCCCCTTAGGAGACATAATAACAGAGATAGCTGGAATTATTTAGATTCATTGTGCTGAAACATTCTCATTGCCAAACTGAATGCCACGGGTGACAGTTAGAGGTTTAATGATCGGGGCATTACAGGACAGCTGCTCCCCAGTCTAAAAGTGAATCAATATTTAGGTGATCCACTTGTGCCACCCATATACTACAACTCCCAGCACTCCCTGCCACCCTTCAGCTGTAAAAAGGATGCTAGGGTTGTAGTTTGACAACTCCTCTTTCCTCTATTCATTTTTACTATTTTTTGTGAACTTTTAATTAATATAATCAGTAAATTCTTAATGTTATCAACTGTATACCTAGACCTACTGAAGTTGATATATATATATATATATATATATATATTTATATAGAAAGGTCCGAAACATTGGGACCGAAACATTACGTTGGCTATACATGCTTTATTTAATACACATTTTTTGATTTCTAATAATACCCTTTGCCAGTTCTTTTTTGAAAAAAATAAATTATATATATATATATATATATATATATATATATATATATATATATATATATATATAGGAAATTATGGCACTCACAGGGTCTTTTTCAAGTGAAGCAAAAAAGTATTTATTAGCTCAACGTTTTGAACCCCCACTGGGTTCTTTCTCAGGAGTATAAAACTAAGGGTTTTACTTCTGACATAGAACCCTGTGGGGGTTCGAAACGTTGAGCTAATAAATACTTTTTTGCTTAACTTGAAAAAGACCCCGTGAGTGCTGTAATTTCCTGTATATTTTACACATTTCCTTGCGAGCACCCGATGATAACAGAGTTAACGGTGTGCACCATCAAGCTGTATATATATATATATATATATATATGTGTGATCTGCTATCAGAATTGTGGGAAGGCCGTCTCCCATAGACTCCATTTTAATCAAATCATTCACAGTTTTAAAAATTATTTCCTTTTTCTGTACCTTGTACTTGATCCCAACTAAGATGTAATTAATCCTTATTGGAAGCAAAACCAGCCTATTGGGTTTATTTAATGTTTACATGATTTTCTAGTAGACTTAAGGTATGAAGATCCAAATTACGGAAAGATCCGTTATCCGGAAAACCACAGGTCCCGAACATTCTGGATAACAGGTCCCATACCTGTAGCTCTCTAACAGTTAATACATGACATACTTATTTGACTCTCTCTTATGAAATCAAACCATATGATTAATGAGGATTATAGGGAAGATTTGCTGCTAATATATTAATTTCTTTTGTTTGATTTCCCAATCAAGGAAAGGGTCTTGCTGCCCTGAATCAGTGATTTATGGTAAATCAATTCTCCTGCATTTCATCCCTGCAGTGATGAGAAGTCAGAAAATTCCATTCGTGTAACTGGTAAGCTTTTAAAGGCATGTTCTCACCATATAATCCCCCCATCCCCTTTTTTCCTGAACAAACAAACTGGATCTTGGACCCATGTAGTCTAGAAATCTAAGATTTATGGGGATAAACAAAAAAGTAAAAAATATTTTAAATATTATGCAATTGTGACTTATCCCATCTATGTCCCTTACTTTTACTTAATTACAGATATTATTAGGACCCTTTATATTCCCTCTATTTGCTATTCCCACCTCTGCTCATCAATCATCAGGAATTTCACCATTCTACAGATTATCCTCCTTATATCCCATAATAACACTTTCCTATGTCATATTGTTTATGGGGGACCCAGGCGCAAAATACCTTGTTCTATTCCCATCATCACATTGGCATTAACATCAGCCTCTTCCTTGTGAGTACAGGTATGGGATCCATTATCTGGAAACCCGTTATCCAGAGAGATTCGAATTACGGAAAAGGCCATCTCCCATAGACTCCATTTTATCCAAATAATCCAAATGTTTAAAAATGATTTCCTTTTTCTGTGTAATAATAAAACAGTAGCTTGTACTTGATCCCAACTAAGATATAATTAATCCTTATTGGAAGCAAAACCAGCCTATTGGGTTTATTTAATGTTTACATGATTTTCGAGTATGATGATCCAAATTACAGAAAGATCCGTTATACAGAAAGCCCCAACATTCTGGATAAAAGTATGAGAACTCCTTAATCCCTCAGATCCAGTCACCCATCAGATCCAGTTCGTTCTATGCAAAAAAAAAAAGCTACAAACGTTTGCTAAAATAAAATAAAATATCAGTCGTTTACTATGTATTAGCATTACTCAGTGTCCTTGTTATGTAGCAGCTCCTACAATGCACTGTATGTTTAGTTATTTATCTTATAAATGGGACATTTCTCCTTGTCCTTGAGTGGCCTTCACTCACTTTTATAATTACATTTAAAATTCCAATTCTGACCTTGAAATCTCTCCACTGTCTCTCCATCGCCAAATATTGCTCTACAATGTCCACGTTTCCTCCACTCGTCACTTTTCTCTTCTCGTCTCCTATAATTACAAGATCTTTTGAGCTTGAATGTTATGGAAGCCAATGGCTCTCATCAAAATAGAAAATATAGTGTTGTCAGTGATCTGGAAGTGCAAGAAGATAAAATAAGGTCTTAGAATTTTAATTTTGTGTGAACATTTTTCAGTGCCAGTGTTGAATGAATAGAATGGATTCAAGCAGCACCTCATTTATATGCATCTCTATGGTTAATACATTTACTATGCAGGTAATTTTTATGCCACAAATGAGTCTCCTACTGTGTGAATAATGAGAGTATTAATCAGCTGTGGACTGGGGGGGGTCCAAGGCCCCCTGGGGTTGCTGCCTCAGGGTCCCTCACATACTTCCACCCCCCTAGTCGCAACCCCCTTCTGTCTCCCAGGGTCCCCCACTCCAGCTGCAACCTTCCACAAAGGGCAGCCATCAGGGGGGGAGAGTTGTAGGGGGCCCAAGGGTAAGGGGGACCCGGCCACACCACACTTACTTGATTAGCCGGGCCCCCCATCTTTCTGAGAGCTGCTGACTACGAGAAGGCATGGACGTTCAAGGGGTCCTGGCCACCAATTTTCTTATAATGTGGGGGGAGGGGCCTGGCCACCAATTTTTTTTCTCATGTGGGGTCCTATACCAATATTTTTTAATGGGGGGGACCCTGGGCACAAATGTTTTTTTATGGGGGGACCTGACCACCAATATCTTTTTATTTTTTATGAACATGTGGGAACCCTAGCCACCAATATTTTTTTATTTTTTTACTGTGTGGTGGGGAGGATGGACCTGTAGGTGGGGCTTGCGGTGGGCGTAGCCCAGGGGGCCCAGGAAATGTTGTTGTATGGGGCCCTACGATTTTTGATGGCGGTCCTGCTTCCACACATACGGGATGCACCGAATCCACTATTTTGGATTCTGCCGAACCCCCGAATCCTTCATGAAAGATTCGGCTGAATACCAAACCAAATCCTAATTTGCATATGCAAATTAGGGGTGGGAAGGGAAAATATTTTTAACTTCCTTTTTTGTGACAAAAAGTCACGCAATTGCCCTCCCCACCCCTAATTTTGGATTCAGTTCTGAATCCTGCTGAAAAAGGCAGAATCCTGGCCAAATCTGGAACCGAATCCTGGATTCGGTGCATCCCTACTTATTTTATCTTCTTGCTTTGTGATTGGGGCGAGGGGAGGAGGTCAGAATGCAGTACCCAGGGTTTCAGGCGGGAAATGAGTCTGACCCTTCTTGTAATTCCTTCTTGCCCTAAAGTTATAGTAGTGATGAGCAAAATTTTTCGCTGAGTTTTGCTGCGAAAATGACGCCCACAGACTCCAATGTCGCGAGACTAAAAAAAAATTGTCGCACCGCCTTGCGGGTAAATTGTTGTCACCCATAGACTTCAATGCAATGTGAATTTTCACCAAAATGAAACGTTTAAGATTCGCCCATCACCAGTATATGTTCTATAGTGTAGTGACCCACAGGTTTAATGGCCCCTATTGCTTTATTCCCCCACCAGTACCCCCACCATTTCCTTGTTGCTTATTTACTGTACATACCCATTTCATTGGCCCGTAGGTTGATATCCTGCATCTCTGTAACATAGTGCTTTGAAGGGGGAGGTCCTTCCTCCCATCTAGGGTTGCCACCTTTTCATAAAATTTCCACTGGCCGGTGGTGGAGGCGGGAGCAAAAGGGGTAGGCCATGATGTAAAAGGGGCGGGCTGTGATGTAAAGGGGTGGAGCCACAGCATGCAACGACCAGAAGGAAGAGAAAAGGTACATTCTGAGCGGATTGTGGCCGGCCCAAGGGCTTTTGTTAGGGGTATTACAAATTTACTGGTAGCTACCTTCAAATGCCGGCTTTATAGCCACGCGCCTGCCTGTCCCTTTTGTGACTTTGTCGGCACAGGTCTATAAAAGGAACCTGGAAGTCAGATGCGGGCAGGCGCAGGCTGAGGGAGGGCAGGTTAGTGTCAATTGCGGGTTGGGGAAAACCCCGACCCGCACATCACTAATAGCCACTGCTTATAGCGCTCTCTTGAGAGAGTGAGTCAGTGAGGCTTGGTTAGCAAGAGCAGCTTTGAGCTCCACCAAGGCTCTGCTTGCCTGTAGTGAAGGGACCACAGTACTTACAAGGGAATCAGGTTATTGTTCTATCCCTATTCCACATCTGCTGTAGGGGATCTGGTCCATAGGAGGTACTGACAACCTGGAAGGTGATACTTTCAACTCCCCGTGCTGTTCCAACAGTGGTACCATTTATGCTATGTCTGCTACTCCTGTAACTGTACCTGGCGTTTATTGATCTACCTCATGTGCTGTGAGTATTTCTATCCCTGTGGCTCTTAATACTGAATAAAGCCTGTCTACTTGTTGTTTGCAAAGAACCCCTTGCATCCATTTTCATTTATTTTTACATCTTAGAGTTCTAGAGGTGGAGTGCAACAACTCCCTCACATGCTCCTTTCACTTTGCTGAGGCCTATCCTGCTGAAAGATGGTCCAATGTAGCCCATGCTCTCTCTCACTAGTTGGTTTTATCTATTGTAAGCCAAAATAGGATAACTGGCAAAGGAGCCAAAGGGGTTGTTATTGGAAATGAGACAAGAATAAAGTACAACCATGAGAACTATGAGAACCAAAGTACAGTAGAGATCCAAGAGAAGAAATAACTAGAGTATAATATGAATAAAGCAAGAAGAATCAGAGACCCAGAAGTTCCAAAACATAGACATAAAGGAAAATAGGCAGGACCAAGACTACTGAAAAGGAAGGATGGGCCAGTCATGTAAGAGTTCTGCAAAAGGATCACACATTTTGCAAAGTCCAAACAAATGGGCAAATTCATAGAGCCTAAATAATAATGGAACAATTTTAAGTAATGTTTCAATTGGACTTTAATATTTGTTTTCAATGTTTGTTTTTTTTAATGGATCAGTAAGGGGCACATTTACTAAGGGTCGAATATCGAGGGTTAATTAACCATCGAAGTAAAATCCTTCGACTTCGAATATCCATATCAAAGGATTTACTGCAAATACTTCAATCGATCGATCGAAGGAAAAATCGTTTGATTTGAAGGATTTTAATCCATCGATCGCACGATTTTCCTTCGATCAGAAATTGCTTAGAAAACTTATGGGGAAGGCCCCCATAGGCTAACATTGAAGCTCGGTAGGTTTAAAGTGGCGAAGTAGGTAGTCGAAGTTTTTTTTAAAGAGACAGTACTTTGACTATCGAATGGTCGAACAGTCGAACGATTTTTAGTTCGAATCAAAGTCGACGTCGTAGTCAAAGGTCGAAGTAGCCTATTCGATGGTCGAAGTACCCAAAAAAAACCTTTGAAATTTGAAGTTTTTTATATTCGAATCCTTCACTCAAGCTTAGTAAATGTGCCTCTAATTGTCTTTAGCCTATTTCCATCCTGCACTGAAAATGCTATCAGGTTATGGTAGGGAGGGGGGTTATTGACCCTGGCAACCTAAATATAATGGATTGACCATGAAATTTCAGTTTGTTTTTCTTAAATATATGGTCCATTATCCAGAAGAGAGAGAAGTGAGAGGCAGGGATCCTAGCAAGACGGGCTGGAAGGGAGAAACCAGTGGAGAAATTGCTGCATATTAATACTAGCACTTGGCTTTCTGTGGGAACCAAACAGAACATTCTTGCACTCGGTGCATCATTACTAATAAACACTGCATACCAAATGAAATTCACAGTTCCTTTTCTAACAAGGTTTCCCGGCTCCTGAGAATCCGCACATTAGTATGGGAACGTTTCCTCGCTGCGAAACCGTGGCTCCCGTCCAATGAAAACTCCTGGCGCTGGCACATGCTTAGATCATTTGGCACCAATTGATTCATTGCTTTTATATTTATTTCTTTTTCGTTTTTTTTTTTTTTGGAGAAACCATTTGAACTGGGAATTAATTCCAGCCTCATCCGGAGATTTTTCATGTCTTCCATAGCCAAACAACTTTCTTCCTGGATAATCTGTCACTGTTCTCTTTCCATTAAAGCCCGGCCACAGATGTATCATCCAGAAAATATGCTGTGTGTTTGTGTTAAGCACAGGCCTTACATTGTTATCATTTATAATAGCTTAGAACTACTGAGAGAGACCTCCCAGCTATTCTGCTCAAACACCCACCAACACTGAGCAGAATGTATGCTTATATACAGTATAGGATAATGCACCCCCTACTGTAAATGATAAGGATATTAGAAGTCACTGAGGGGTTCTGTGACCATATAAAGGCACAAGGCTGCAGGCTGAGTTATACAGGGAACTCTGAGTATCACTCATGTATTATAAGGGATAATATACCCCCTACTGTAAATGATAAGGATATTAGAAGTCACTGAGGGGTTGTTCTGTGACCATATAAAGGCACAAGGCTGCAGGCTGAGTTATACAGGGAACTCTGAGTATCACTCATGTATTATAAGGGATAATGTACCCCCTACTGTAAATGATAAGGATATTAGAAGTCACTGAGGGGTTCTGTAACCATATAAAGGCACAAGGCTGAGTTATACAGGGAATTTGATTATAAGGGAAAAAATAGTGAGGATATACCCACCAATCATATGGGGATCTCCAATAAAGGTGTAATTTTTCAAAGGTAACATCATTTTTAGCCTAAATGAAAATCAAGTGCCATTTAATGGGCAGTAAACATTTATATATACATCTCTACTCCACATGAGCACAATAAATAGGATTTATATCAAGATTGTATATAATATTGTTTCGCTATGAAATCACTAATTGAAAATTGTTTTGTTTTTCCCTGAACCGTTCCCTCCTTCCCTCGTGAGCAGAGCACCTTTTAAATGGAGATAGTGAACTCTGCATAAACAATCCCCTCCCTTCCCAAAGATGCAACCTTTGTTAGGTTTTGAGATAAGGAGTAGCTCATTACACAGGGGGGTTTGTCCTTGAAATAGTCATTTGTTTTACTACATACACACCTGTGTATCACACGGGGCAAGTCCAACCTATTCTCCCCGTTCTTGGGTGTTAGTATTTTATTTGGTAATGGCTTCCTTTAAGGTGTATCTTTATGGGGCCCAAGGTGGTAGCTCTGAACAGTAGAGATTCCTCAATTGCGGCAGAAGAAAATGGTTCCATTTGTGTTTATTTGTCTCGTTCAGCTCACATACTGGCAGTGTCTAGTAAAGATTCCTTTCTGACATTTGCAAGCAATTACTTCTTTAATTGTATAATATTCACCAGCTGCCGCACTGTTTCATCTGACTGTCTCCATCCTTCTCACAAGTCGCACACTCCGCGCATTTCTTTTTTTGCATCCACAGAACAAATCCGGCTCATTAAATGATTGCCATAAGTATTTGAGTTTTAAGTATTTAATAAAGTACGGACACAGTTCTTGGTTCAGATATTGTTTCCTTGAACTGTGAACGACATCCTGGAAAGTCCCGTTTTTCTCTGCACTGAACTGCCAGAAAAAGAAACAATGTTTCTAACTTAATTGGCTTTTGGCAGAGAGCCCAGAACAGCCACATCTGCAGATAAGATACTTTTGTATCTAGATAAGTAAATAAGTAATTGTAACAATATAAGATAGCAGATCCCTTGGGAGAAGTTAAGAACACAGAGGGCAATAAAGGGCAATTCACCTTCATTAGCAAAACTATAGTAAGTGAAAAAAAAATCACAGAAATGTGCTCAAACTTAATAAACTGCAAAATTTTGTAAAATGAACATGGTAATTAGGGGGTGTGGCCACAAAAATGGGCATGGTCAAAAATGTTTGCTACGCGCGGCAACTTTTTTGTCCCTCTTTTTGCTTCCAAAATGTTGGGAGGTATGGGATCACACTTTGCCTGGCAGATAAACAGTGTATAGTACACAACAGGGTGTCCTCGTCCCACCGGGGTTCTGCCTGGGGCCTCCCACCTCAGTTGCAGCTCCTCCATACCACTATCTCCCAGCCGCAAGGATTGCAGTTTGGGTGGGGGTGGAAGCCCGGGCCCACCACCCACATGTCCCAGCAGGGGGAACAGGGGCTGTACTCACACACGCGCATGTTGTGTCTCAACCTGTGTTCGGCGCCTACATGCGCCTGTGTGAGTACAGCCCCATTGAACAAAAACTGAATGCATCTACACCTGCGCTCCCCTGTGGCTGAACGCATAAAAACGGAATGCAGGGGAGCACAGCTTGTCTGTAAGAGCCCTAAAACCAAACACATATGGAATCCACAGCCTGCATGGCTAATTAGCAATTAATTTAAATACAAGCTGCAGACAGATTTTGTGCAGCCATGCATCTAAGGGCCTTTACACACGGGCTGTTTTTGCCTGCGCTCCCCTGCGTTGTGCTTTCTTCCATTCAGCCGCAGGGAAGCGCAGGAGTAGAAGCAGTCAATTATTTTGAAGGGGCTGTACTCACACAGAGGCATGTAAGCACCAAACGCAGGTTGAGACGCAGCATGTTGCATTTCACCTGCGTTCGGCGCATTCATATGTCTTTGTGAGTACAAACACAAAATGGAGTTTTGTTCAAGCGATCTCCACCTGTATAGCTGCTCACCCTCCTATTAAGGCCACACCAGCCAGGCCAAACTTTTACTCATGCAATACTGTAGAATAGGAAGGAGCTGATGATCCGCAGGCTTTGCTGCAAAATTCCTTTATTAACACAACATGTTTGGGATCATCATGGATCCTTTTTCAAGTGAGAAAAAGGATCCATGATGATCCCAAACATGTTGTGTTAATAAAGGAATTTTGCAGCAAAGCCTGCGGATCGTCAGCTCCTTCCTATTCTACAGTATTGCATGAGTCTATGTGAGTACAGCCCCCTTCAAAATAATTGTCTGCATCTACTCCTATGCTCCCTGTGGTTGAACGGAAGAAAGAGCAACGCAGGGGAGCACAGGCAAAAACTGCCATGTGTAAGAGCCCTTTATGAATTGCTAATTAGCCACGCAGGCTGTGAAATCCTTAGGGCTCTTACACATGAGCGTTTTTACCTGCGCTCCCCTGCGTTCCGTTTTTCGGCGTTCAGCCACAGGGGAGCGCAGGAATAGACGCATTTCATTATTTCAAATGGGGCTGTACTCACACAGGCGCATGTAGGCGCCGAACGCAGGTTGAGACGCAACATGCTGCATTTTTCCTGCGTTCGGCACCTACATGCGCCTGTGTGAGTACAGCCCCATTTGAAATAATGAAATGCGTCTATTCCTGCGCTCCCCTGTGGCTGAACGCCGAAAAACGGAACGCAGGGGAGCGCAGGTAAAAACGCTCATGTGTAAGAGCCCTTAAGGTGTTCAATTTTAAAGGGGTGAGCTGGCAACCCTAATGGCTACACTACATCCCTTTAGTAAATATGGAAGTGCAGCTTCTAGCCAGTGGCATAACTAGATGTTACTGGGCCAACAGCAAATTCATTTTAGGGCCCCCAACCTATCCAGAGGTTGTCCTGTTTTACAAATATATGTTGAAATTGATCATTATTTGGGGCCTCATGAGGCCCACTATTCCTCCAGGGCCTCCCTGCAGCCACAGGGTCTGCTTCCTCTGTAGTTACCCCCCTGCTCATAGCTCCCACCTCCCAATGATAGAAGGAGCAGTGCTGGGAGTTCTATAAATAATGGTATTTGCAGCACATTCAGCCCAAAAGTCTATACAGTATTATCCCTGCTCCAAACATATTTATCAACTCCCCGTATGTGTTTTGATTTTCCCTGATTTATTGAAATGCATAGAATGATTACCAAAAGTCCTCTGATATAATCAAAAGCAGTAGAGCAGGGAGCCCAACAAAAGGGACAGGTATACGGGTGGAATGAGGGGCGGAGCCAGGGCATGGCAGGTGTAAGATGCACCCAGTTCACTTTGGATCTGTATTGGCATCTCTGTACAAATTCAGGGGCGTAGCTATAGAGGAAGCAGAGCCTGCGACTGCAGAGGTATAGGAGCCCCATAAGGCCCTAATTCAAATACAATATGAATAAATATTGGTAAAACAGGTCAAACTCTAGACATTTTAAAGGCCTATAAAATAACTTTCTGTGGAGCCCAATAATATTAAGTCTTAAGTTAATATTAAGTTACGTCACTGTACAAAACCCAGTGCCATTTACCACTGCACCTGGTCCAAAGCCTAGAGGGGCATTCTAGTGTAAATATAGAAAGCTGCAAATTATGAAAAGGCCGTCTCCCATAGATGATATTATAATCAAATACCCCAAATTGCCTAGTACTTGATCCCAACTAAGCAGGCCCGGATTTGTGGAAAGGCCGGGCCCTAGGGCAGTAGAATTTTAGGGGGGCGACAAGCTGCCCAACCACACCCGCATTGGTGCTGGACTGGGGATTTGGAAATTTGCCCATGTGCACAAAGGAAGAGGAGGGGAAGGGGGCGACTAGGGGCACCTGCTATGTAAATACGGCCCTGCAGCTAAAATATAATTAATCCTCATTGGAGGAAAAAACAGCCTATTGGGTTTATTTAATGTTTACATGATTTTCTAGTAGACTTAAGGAATGAAGATCCAAATTATGGAAAGATCCATTATCGTAAAACCGGATGTCCCGAGCATTCTGGATAGCAGGTCCCATACCTGTAAACAACCCTATATTAAAATGGTCCATGTATTTAAGTCTCAATCTGTACCAAACTCCATTTTTATACTTGGCAACAAGCATAGAATAAAAATTTAGGATGTTTTAGAAACTGCCCTGGTCTGCCCTGGTTTAGCCCAAGTACATTAGTGATGTGCGGGTCAGGATTTTCCTGACCCGCGCCCTGCCCAAGCCTGACTTCCAGGTTTCTTTTATAGACCCGGGGCAGTCAGTCAGTCGGGGAACAGTCAGAAGAGCTCAACCTGCACCACCCGCGCCCCCCAAAAAGGGGTGCGAGTTCGGGCCGAACCCACCCGACCTGCGGGTCCCACGTGTCGGGCCGGCCGCACATCACTAATATACACCAAAACATATTCCAATCCACTCAAAACCCCACCTACTTTTGGTTAATCCCTGCCCCCTTTATGTCCTGGCACTTTCTGGATGGTTCCTATGTAGGCATTAACATTGTAATATAATTGTTTCTGACATTAATAGTCATATCTAATAAAATATAATGTATATTATGGATATGTATTGCAAACAATCCAAAGGCCACGCTGTATCAGTCACTTCTCACTTATAATAGGCTGCCTTCAGCAGAACAACTGCTACAACCCTGCCGTTTTTATGGAACTAAAACGTTTAAGGGTTCTTACTGACGAGCGGTTGAAGCTGCGCTCCCCTTCATTCCGTTTTTCTGCGTTCAGCCGCAGGGGAGCGCAGGAATAGACGCATTTAGCTTTTTTCAATGGGGCTGTACTCACACAGGCGCGTGTAGGCGCCGAACGCAGGTTGAGACACAACATGCTGCATTTTTCCTGGGTTTGACGTCTACGTGCGCCTGTGTGAGTACAGCCCCATTGAAAAAAGCTAAATGCGTCTATTCCTGCGCTCCCCTGCGGCTGAATGCAGAAAAACGGAACGCTGGGGAGCGCAGCTTCAACCGCTCGTCAGTAAGAGCCCTTAGACAGTCGTTCTGCATCCCTGTCCCTGAAACCCCCCCCACCCGCATTATAAAATACCTGTCACAGAGACACCCTGTATGTTTAGTTAAAATATACAGACACAGATTTGCAAATCTGAGAATTTATGTTAAAGGGGTTGTTCACCTTTAAATTATCTCTTAGTATGATGTAGAGAGTGATATTCTGAGACAATTTGCATTTGGTTTTCATTTTTTGTTATTTGTGTTTTTTTTAGTTATTTAGCTTTTTATTCAGCAGCTCTCCAGTTTGCAATTTCTGCAGTCTGGTTGCTAAGGTCTAAATTACCCTAGTAACTATGCATTGATTTGAAAAAGAGACTGGAATATGAATAGGAGAGGGACTAAATAAAAAGATGAGCAAAAAAAGTAGCAATAACAATACATTTGTAGCCTTACAGAGCATTTGTTTTTAGATGGGGTCAGTGGCCCCCATTTTAATGCGTCTATTCCTGCGCTCCCCTGCGGCTGAACGCAGAAAAACAGAACGCTGGGGAGCGCAGGGAAAAACGCTCGTCTGTAAGAGCCCTTAAAAGAAAAGATGAAGGCCAATTGAAAAGTTACTTAGAATTAGCAATTCTAAAAATTAATTTGAAGGTGAACCACCCCTTTAAAGCTATTCTACTAAACTCATTTGTGTGCATGTCCCAGCAGCCCCCATACTAAGGGTATATTGGAAACAGAGTGAGTTCAGTTTAATGTACATCAGTTTATGCACGACATAAACATAAACATTTTTATTATAATGAGCGTTCCCTTAATCTTCCGAATTACTGACGTTTCCAAATGTTATTAAAACATTTATGTACCTTTAAGAACATTCAATTCTCATTAAATTGTCAAAATGTTTGTAAAGCTGCACTTAATATGCCTGTTATTAGCAACGCTGAAACAAGCTGCTACGAGTCTGCTACTCATAAAGAAATCAGCCTGCACTGCGTCTGGTTACAGGGAGATACACCCAGCCTGCTGCTGATCTACTACTGGTAACTCCCAGAATCCTCAGCCAGCTCATGATGGGAGTTGTGTTGTACAGAACCTTTGCATTATAATCAGAGAACTGCTCTCAGAATAAAGTAATGAATGGCCTTCAACACTTCAACTAAACTCCCCCAGCAAATATTTCATCATGACAAGTTAGCCTACTATACGACTGTTACTATAGGCACCATCTCTCCCTACTATACCTGCTATCCCACAGTCACACTCCCTTCCCAGAGACTATTATCCACTGTTACTATAGGCACCATCTCTCCCTACTATACCTGCTATCCCACAGTCACACTCCCTTCCCAGAAACTATTATCCACTGTTACTATAGGCACCATCTCTCCCTACTATACCTGCTATCCCACAGTCACACTCCCTTCCCAGAGACTATTATCCACTGTTACTATAGACACCATCTCTCCCTACTATACCTGCTATCCCACAGTCACAGTCCCTTCCCAGAGACTATTATCCACTGTTACTATAGACACCATCTCTCCCTACTATACCTGCTATCCCACAGTCACACTCCCTTCCCAGAGACTATTATCCACTGTTACTATAGACACCATCTCTCCCTACTATACCTGCTATCCCACAGTCACAGTCCCTTCCCAGAGACTATTATCCACTGTTACTATAGACACCATCTCTCCCTACTATACCTGCTATCCCACAGTCACACTCCCTTCCCAGAGACTATTATCCACTGTTACTATAGACACCATCTCTCCCTACTATACCTGCTATCCCACAGTCACAGTCCCTTCCCAGAGACTATTATCCCACTGTTACTATAGACACCATCTCTCCCTACTATACCTGCTATCCCACAGTCACACTCCCTTCCCAGAGACTATTATCCACTGTTACTATAGACACCATCTCTCCCTACTATACCTGCTATCCCACAGTCACAGTCCCTTCCCAGAGACTATTATCCCACTGTTACTATAGACACCATCTCTCCCTACTATACCTGCTATCCCACAGTAACACTCCCTTCCCAGAGACTATTATCCACTGTTACTATAGACACCATCTCTCCCTACTATACCTGCTATCCCACAGTCACAGTCCCTTCCCAGAGACTATTATCCCACTGTTACTATAGACACCATCTCTCCCTACTATACCTGCTATCCCACAGTAACACTCCCTTCCCAGAGACTATTATCCACTGTTACTATAGGCACCATCTCTCCATTAAAATGATACAGTCACATGCCTTTTATTGCCATTTATGTATTCCATGCACATTTAAAGGGATACTGTCATGGGAAAAAATATTCAAAACACATCAGTTAATAGTGCTGCTCCAGCAGAATTTTGCACTGAAATCCATTTCTCAACAAAACAAACAGATTTTTTTATATTTAATTTTGAAATCGGACTTGGGGCTAGACATATTGTTAGTTTCCCAGGAACCCACAGTCATGTGACTTGTGCTCAGATAAACTTCAGTCACTCTTTACTGCTGTACTGCAAGTTGGAGTGATATCACCCCCTCCCGCCCTCCAGCAGCCAAACAACAGAACAATGGGAAGGTAACCAGATAACAGCTCCCTAACACAAGATAACAACTGCCTGGTAGATCTAAGAACAACACTCAATAGTAAAATCCAGGTCCCACTGAGACACATTCAGTTACATTGAGTAGGAGAAACAACAGCCTGCCAGAAAGCAGTTCCATCCTAAAGTGCTGGCTCTTTCTGAAAGCACATGACCAGGCAAAATGACCTGAGATGCACCTACACACCAATATTACAATGAAAAAAAATACACTTGCTGGTTCAGGAGTGAAATTTTATATTGTGGAGTGAATTAATTTTAGTGTAAATAGTGTAATTTAGAAATAAAAACGACACCATAAAAATCATGACAGAATCCCTTTAAGGTTAAGGCGTTATTAGGGTATCTATCATTCTTTCAGTCACTAACTGTCACCCTGGCACTACAGTAAAAGAGTCGAGCTGACAGCTAATGACAGAGATCAGGATAACGGATGCAGAATGCCTTCGTTCATTTTAATTTTGAAGAAAATCACCCATAATTTCATCGGGGACCATTTGAGCTGCTATTGGAGCATGGGAGGACCCCAGATGAAAAACAATGGAGTCATTTGAAGATTGCAGATACTTTTGGAGATACAATGTCGATTTTTCTAAAGTGTGACTATAATAAAGACACTTATAATCTCAGCCATAAAGTATGATGTGTCTCTTTAAGTGGGACAAGGATTCTTGGGAGTGGTCATCCCTGAGTTGGCCTGTTGGTGGCGGTATAGTGTCAGTAGAGAGACAGTGAACATTTTCCCTGATATATTAACAGTCACCCTGATCTATTGGGTTCCATTCAGCGGAGGCAGTTGGAGTAGTCACTACTGTCACGATGATCTTAAGTGCTGCACATAAATAAAGCAAGACAAAGCGCAAGCTTGTACCTATATGCATTATAAAGATATATATATATATATGTTGTATATAAATCAAGTGACAGGTGGGCAGGTGGAAACGCAAGTGAATTTTTTTGCCATTGCAGAGAATGTGCAGCTGATGTCATAGTAATTGATATCAATGTAACATGCGCTTGCACACGTGTTCCGCTCGGGAACGCTACGTCGCTGTGCCGTGTAAGGATAAAGGTTCTGCAGCTGACACGTGTAATTCAGATGTCTCAGGGTAATACTAGAACCAGATTCCTCAAGCCGTGCAGGGATAATGACCTGATTTGAGGGGATCAGTTGGTAATAGGTTTAACCCTTCGTCAGACTTGGCTTCGGAGGCAGCCCATTCAGACGACGGCTAAAGGAAAAATATTCCTTCCTGACTGGCAATTGGTAATTGCCAGTTTCTTGATTAGCATTGTATCAGGGGTGTAACTACAGAAGAAGCAGACCCTGCGGCTCAAGGGGGGCCCAGGAGGTATAGGGGGCCCAATGAGGCCCTAATTAATGAGCAATTTCAAAATATATTGGTAAAAACAGGACAATCTCTGGAGGGCCCTAACATTTATTTGCTGTTGGGCCCAGTAACATCTAGTTAAGTAACTGCACTGTATCCTGATTTATATGAATTTCAGAACATATTTCAGCTGTTCCTGCATGTCTCCAAATAACAGCCTGGCATAAGAACAGGTGCAAATTTTGCTCCAGGTCTAGTAAATAGGGATGCACCAAATCCACTATTTGGAATTCGGCCGAATCCTTGGTAAAAGATTCGGCCGAATACCGAACCCGAATCCTAATTTGCATATGCAAATTAGGGGCAGGAAAGGAAAAAGTGGAAAAATTCTTCTTTTGTGACAAAAAGTCACGTGATTTCCCTACCCGCCGCTAATTTACATATGCAAATTAGGATTCGGATTTGGTTTGGCCAGGCACAAGGTCGATTTGGCCTAATCCTGTTGAAAAAGGGCGAATCCTGGCCAAATCCCGAACCAAATCCTGGATTCAGTGTATCCCTACTAGTAAATCTGCACTACCACCTGCCCTAAGGTTGCCACCTCTCAAGTTCTGATCCGATCAGTTTGGTTTTTCCTCAGGATGTCCGGTTCACTGTCCAGTGGTGTAACTAGATGTTACTGGACACTACAGCAAATGAATTTTAGGGCTCCCAAAATATCCTGTTTTGCCTATGTATTAAAATGACTCATTAATTAGGGCCTCTTGGGGCCCCTATACCACCTGCTTCCTCTGTAGTTCTACTGCCCCTGGGTCTGCCCAGGTTTCCGCACTATGAAACATAGCCAATCCCCTGCCTCCAATGTCACAGCCCTGCCCCCACATGTCACAACCACCCCCCCCCACATCTCCTCCTTGATTGGTTTTCACAGGGGTGAAAGGTGACGACCTTAGCTCCATGTCTAGTAAACCATAGCAACCACATGGCAATCTGAACCCCCAAATGTCCCACACACCTACCCTGTCTGGAGGGTTAGAGATGGACACAGATCAGCTGGGAGAGACAAAGGGCTGGTCAAAAGGAACAGTAACATCAGAAAATAAGTGTATTAAAGTAATAAACAACAGTACATGCAGTTCCTTTAAGGATGAGCCATTCAGCATTGTGCATAACCCAATCAATTTATTTTCTGGAATTGCACCCCCCTCCCAAAAATTGTTGTACCTGAGGTAGGTGACTAGTCTGCCTAGCCCCTGCTCCAGGTCTAATTACCCATACCAACCAATCAACTGGAAGAATAACTGTCTGCCTTTTAAAAGCAAACATCCAATAGGTTGCTATGGGTTACTAGACCCTGGAGCAAACCAATTACTGTATTCTACCATCTGGAATAAACCGGAAGACAAATCAGAAATAAGTAATAAGAATCTCTTTGATTAACAAACAATCACTGATTTGCTCTGAAAGTTTCACTCGCCCCCATAATCCTAATTCTCAGATATGATTTGTGAGTGGAAGACAAGAGTTTGTTTTGCTCAACAACCACGGAGGGAGGTTAATGTTAAACCGGTGGGCGGTGGCATTTCCTGAGGCGGCAGCTGTCAGCCCACTGGATCAGTCTGCCAAAAATGGTCAAACCTGTCATATGTTCCGTCTCTCATGTTTGTCCTGTTTGTTTATACTGTACAAGGGAAATAAACATGGCTTTAAAGGGGAAGTGCGCTCTGTATAGTATGAGATGCATATTCCCTGCCTTATTCTATAGTCAGCAAAATATATGGAGGTTAATTATTGTGCACTACTCTGTGGGTTACTTATCTGCTTTCTTGGGATTAATGGTATAAAAGGGAATGGCCATGGCCACTCTAAGGAACAGGACTCACCCCAAAGCTGGATTCTATACACTTAGTTTGTCCCTTTTTGCCTTGACGTTGTTCATACTCACAAAGATTCATTTGCTCAGGTCACCCAATGAGCCAATTTACACAATGAAAACCCAAGTGGTGACTCAGATCCGGGCGAATACCCTCTCTGGCCATCTACTGTTCTGTAGGGCTTTAAAATGATGTGACTTTCTTTTCGATCCAGTAAAGAATTAATGGGTTTGTTCACCTGAAGGCCCCCATACACGGGCCAATAAAAACTGCAGACAGGCCGAGTCAGCAGCCTATTGGTTCGTGTGTGGGGCCATCTGATGGGCGTCCCGGGTTGATATCTGCCGAAATACCACCGTATTGCCTCCATTCTGATCCGATCGTTGGGCCCTGATCGGATTAGCCCGATATCGAGCACCTCAATGTAGCCATATTGGGGAGAGATCCGCTCGTTTGGCGACATCTCCCTTTTAGTAGGATGTAGAGAGTCATATTGTGAGACAATTTGCAATTGGTTTTCATTTTTTGTGTTTTTTTTTTGTTATTTGGCTTTTTATTCAGCAGCTCTCCAGTTTGCCTTACAGAGCATTTGTTTTTTAGATGGGGTCAGCGACCCCCATTTGAAAACTGGAAAGAGTCAGAAGAATAAGGCGAATAATTCAAAAATAATAAAAAAAAAATATATGATTTGATTTGGAAAATTTATTAAAACAGACAGACTAAAAGTTAACTTAAAGGTGAAGCACCCCTATAAAGATCCCTCAAGTGTGACTACAGAAAATACTTAAAAAATCAATACAAAATCAATATGTGTACAGTTAGGGCAAGGCACAGGGGCATATTCAGGCTAAAATAGCATTGCATACTAAAAGGGCATGAAGGTGATGTGCCAACTATGGGATGCCCATGTACATACCCAGCAAACTGTTTGTGCTCCGTCACTATGGGCAAACTCCATGGGATCAAGGTGCAAGTGCAAACTCCATAAAATGAATTTTCACACATACACTAAATGCCTATATTTGCTATGACCCACTCTTTCTACCCAAACTCTGCCTGCAAGAACCCAGTTTGTGCAATGTCTGCTTCTGTGGCCCAATCCACTCGGCAGCCTTGCAGGCGCAGCGTGAAACTGGCTACAAGGACATTCCATTGTTCCCCATGGGGGCATAATAGGCCAGTGACTTCATAGAAAGTAATAGAAACTAGTGATGGGCAAATAAATTCGCCAGACACAAATTCACAGCGAATTGCCGCGTTTGGCCACAAGCAAATTCATTTCCAAAACTGCGGCGCCAATTCGCCATTGAAAAATCCGCCGCATCAGAAATAAATTATTCGGACGCTCATTGACTTTAATGCATTTGGACCAAATAGTCGCACGTATAAAAATTGACGCTCACGTCGAAATAATTTCGACGCCCATTGATGTTTTGCGAATTACGCTGTAAATGTGCAAATTTGCGGTGAAGCAAAACAGCTTCAGATTCACCCATCACTAATAGAAACCTGCTTCCATCCAGCTACTATTAGCAGCTACTGATCTCACAGTGTGACAAATAATTTCTAAGTAGGTCCCACCACCTGCAATGACCTGTACCCACTGTTGTATCTGTGAAGGAAGCCCCCACAGGGAGCACTGGCAGGGTCCGACTGGGCCAGCGGGATATCGGGAAAAAACCCGGTGGGCCTTGCCGACCCAGATCCACACTCTGGTTTTCTTCCTTCCCCAGTTACGGCAATAAGCAGTAGGGGCGCTGACGCAAGTGCACATGCTGATGTGCATGCATGATTGCAAATGCACTTGCGCACACGTGCAGCTGGGGTTGTTCCCAGATGGAAGGCCCTGAGGCAGAAGCCCTGGTGGGCCCCGGGCCCCCCAGTCCGACCCTGGGCCCTGGAGAGCAGCGTCTGCTTCCATAGGTATGAAATTTAAGGAGATGGAAAGTAGTTTTGTGCTTGGGGTGCACCACAGAGTGATCCTCTTCCCAGGCCCAGATTTGTGGCAAGGCAACAAAGGCCCGGGTCTAGGGCGGCGAAATTTTAGCGGCGGCCGCCCAGGGCCCCCCCTCTCCCCTACTGTGACGCACAGATCCGCTCAGCGTGCATGCGCAAACGGTGGCACACGCATGTGCAAATGGCGCCACTTGGCCGGAAAAACATTTTTTTTTGTCACCCCAATATCTGGGGCCCATGAGGGTCGGGCCCACCAGGTTTTTTCCCGGTGTTCCACTGGGCCAGTCCGACCCTGACTGTGCAGCTTTATCTTACATTGGTGATTCAGGGATTAATTTTAAAGACTCCGTCCACCATGCTTTTTGCACTTTGAACCCTGCCATGCATTTAGTAAATAACCCCAGGATCCCGTCGCATTTGTGTATATGATGTGCATTATTATACATAATACCGCTTCATTTAAGACAATCAGTCCTTTTCAGGGTTAATTGCTGTTCGGTGCCAGTGGAAGTGCCCATGTTGTGCCAGTTGCTGGAGAATACGGGAGTACCAAGGCCACATTAAAGGCACGGCTGTTCAAATAGACAACAGAAGATGGATGCAAATCTCTGGTTGCAAAGTGCTGAAATTATCCCTTGTAAAATCGGTGCTACCGTGTTATTAAACTTTAATGAAATGGGCTTCCAAGAAAGGAATGGATGAGGCAGCCAATCCCCTCGCTGCTGTGTCCCAGGCATTCTGTTAGCCCTTGGCACGGCCCTCACTCTGTTTGCAGATAGTATGTTTAAATAATAGTAAATCTCCGGCTCCTTGACTGCTCTGATTGTTTGCGAGACAGCTCAGCACAAAGTTCACAATCCCACACAGCAGCTCTGGAATATATTAGCTGGATAATGGCTTCAGCCTGGAACCCACAACTAGTGGAGCTTTAGCTGCTGCTGAACTGAAACTTATCACTGCAGGGAGCTCTAGTGTCTCTGATGGGGCCCATGCCTATTAAAGGGGTGGCTCACCCTTGAGATAACTTTTAGTATGATGTAGAGAGGGATATTCTGAGACAATTTGCAATTGGCTTTCATTTTTCATTATTTAAGGTTTATGAGTTATTTAGCTTTTTATTGAGCAGCACTTCATTTTGCATTTCAAGAATTTTGGTAGCTAGGGTCCAAATTCCCCTAGCAACCATGCACTGATGTGAATAACAAGACTGGAATATGAATAGTAGAGGCCTGAATAGAAAGATGAGGAATAAAAAGTAACAATAACAATAAATGTGTAGCCTTACAGAGCATTTACTTTTTAGAAGGGGTCAGCGACGTCCATTTGAAAGCTGGAAAGAGTCAGAAGAAAAAGTCAAATAACTATAAAACTATAAAAAAATAGATAATGAAGGCCAATTGAAACATTGCTTAGAATTGGTCATTCTATAACATACTAAAAGTTACCTTAAAGGTGAATCACCACTTTAAGGGAAATAAATAAATTAACTACGAATTGCCCTTATATTAAAGGGGTTTGATTTAACATTTAGTATGATGTAGAGAGTGATATTCTGAGACAATTTGCAATTGGTTTTCATTTTTTATTATTTGTGGTTTTTGAGTTATTTAGCTTTTTATTCAGCAGCTCTCCAGTTTGGCATTTCAGCAGTCTGGTTGCTAGGGTCCAAATTACCCTAGCAACCATGCACTGATTTGAATTAGAGATTGGAATAGAGGCCTGAATAGACAGCTGAATAATAAAAAGTATTAATATCAATAGATTTTGTAGCTTTACAGAGATTTTTTTAGATGGGGTCAGTGACCCCTATTTGAAAACTTGAAAGCGTCAGAAGAAGAAGGCAAATCATTCAAAAGCTATAAGAAAGAAAATTTGAAGGCCATTTGAAAAGTTAGCCATTCTATAACATACCAAACATTAACTTAAAGGTGAACCACCCCTAAAAGGACACTTTACCTTTATGTTTTAAGAATAACCGAATGTATATGTTATACTCTTTAGCTGGCAGTTTCAGACTTACACTGGCACCACCCACACTCCACAAAACTGACAGGCAGGTTCATTGGCTCCTGATAACGCTGACCCTAGTGTGTGACTGTGATAGGGACCTTAGATAGTAAGCTCCTTGGGGCAGGGACTGATGTACAATCCAGGTAAAGAGCTGCACGGTGTTATTTATATATATATATATAAAAGATTAAAAGATAATTGGGCAATGACAGCAGCAGGATAATACAAATACCTAAATGTAGAAGAATTTTATATTTTTTTTAATTACTTATATTAGATAAATGTAGAAGAATGTTGTTTGTTCCTAATAACAAACCCTATCACTAAACACAGAGACAGTGAGTGGCTGGACCCTCTGATTTCCCTTTAAAGGGGTGGTTAAACTTTAATAGTTAAATATTAGTATGTTATAGAATGGCTAATTCTAAGCAACTTTTTAATTGGTCTTCATTATTTATTTATTGTTATAGTTTTTGAATTATTTACCTTTTTTACAAACTCCTTCGACCTTTAAAAACGAATCTAAAAAACAAATGCTCTGTAAAGCTACACATTTAGGGGCTTATTTATCAAAGTCGGAATTTATCTCAATATTTTCCACTACAAAGTCCGATCTGTTTTTTTAATGCTTATTTATTATTACATTTTCCCAAAAATTTGCTTTGCTGGAAAAAAAAATCTAATTTTCACGATTTTTGCAGATTTTTCAACCGATTTTCAAGATTTTGACGTATTTTTTACCCGAAAACTCAGATTTTTGCTGAAAACTCTGAAAAGTTTGGGGTATTGCACGAAACCCAGCGCACATCAAAAAATCATTGAGACTTCTCCCATTGACTTATATGCAACCTCAACAGGTCTCATATTAGCCGGATTTTCAGTTTTGGACTTTTCCATCCTCGGGGTTGAATAAATTCAGAAAAATTCGTGATTTTTTAAAAGTCCGATGTAATCACAAATTTTTCATGATTTTTGCATTCAGAGTTTACTAGTAAATAACCCCTTATTGTTATAGCTACTTTTTATTCCTCATCTTTCTATTCAGGCCTCTCCTATTCATATTCCAGTCACTTATTCATATCAATGCATGGTTGCTAGGGTAATTTGGACCCTAGCAACCAGATTGCTGAAACTGTAAACTGGAGAGCTGCTGAATAAAAAGCTAAATGACTCAAAAACCACAAATGATAAATAATGAAAACCAACTGCAAATTGTCTCAGAATATCCCTCTCTACATCATACTAAAAGTTAGGACCCCTTTAACATTTCTGTTTCAGACTTCAATAAACATGAATTGGGGGTACGGTTTCTGTACATAATTCAGGGGAACGTACGGAGCAGAATGCCCTGCAGGCAGCAGCGAGTCTCCGTCCCTTTCACTGGTACTTCTCTCAGCACTTTCTTGTTCCTTTTTTTCTATCCATTTCATCGTAAGTGCGATACGCCTGATAGTGTTACAGATTGTGCCAGCCTGGTACAGCATGTTCTGTCTCCCTCTATAACAAATATATATACAGTATATATATATATATATATATATATATATATATATATATATATATATATATATAGAGAGAGAGAGGAAACATTGCCCTCCTGTGTGTATGTACAGTATATCTTACTGACGACAAGATTTCCTTTCTCATTACTCATGCTGTCGTTAGCATTTGTTTCAGTAGAATTATCTTTTCTGCTTCCTCTGGTTCTGACTACTGAAACAATGTAGCAAAAGTTCATTCTACTCAAACCAGTGAAGGAGTCTATTAGTGATGTGCGGGGGGGGGCTTTCCTATTCATACTCCAGTCTCTTATTCAAATCAGTGAATAGTTGCTAGGGTAATTTGGCCCCTAGCAACCAGACTGCTGAAGTTGCAAACTGGAGAGCTGCTGAATAAAAAGCGAAATAACTAAAAAAAAAAATAAAAAAAAATGAAAAATTAAAACCAATTGCAAATTGTCTCTCGGACTGGCCAGCCCAGGTAAGTCGGTGCGGGGGGCGGCATTGCAGGAGCCGCCTCAGACTCCTTCCCCAGAAACGGCGCTGACTGCACCTTAAATGTTTTATTACACTAACCACATTGATCACGACTAGTAAGTAGTGATGGGCGAATTCGCGTTGTTTCACTTCACCGAATTTCCCACGAATTTCGCAAAATGGCGCCGGTGTCTTGTGTCTTGACGTTTTTTTTACGCCGGTGAATTTTCTCCAGCAAATTTCCGTGGGCCGTTTTGCGAATGTATTCGCCAGCGGCAAATCGCGCAAATTCGCCGCAAATTTGTGCCTGACGAAAAAATTCACCCATCACTACTAGTAAGGGGTGAATTTTACCACCACCAATTTTACCACCGGCACTGATTAACAGACGCCCATTGACTTTAATGGGTGCCGGCGTCAACTTTGATGCCGGCACCCATTTTGACGCGGGTGAATCATTGCCAGCGTCAAAATCTGCGATTCGTGAATTTCGTAGGAAATTGACGAAATTCGTGGTGAAGTGAATCAGGACAAATTCGCCCATCACTTATCACTAAAAAGGTGACCCTGCAGCTTTTCTCACTGTTGGGCTGCTGTACAATAAATGATATTCACCCGACTGGCACAGGGAGAGTTGGCCGGCACAGATAATATTTTTGCTAGTGACGTTGTATCTGCAACTGGAAATGTGACAATCCTTCATTGACCTCATTTTTTTATTATGTTTTTGCAGCTCAGTTTACCATAGTAACAAAACAGGGCATCATCATTTATGAACGAGATGACGGCAATGAACTTCTCCCTTTATTAATCTGCCCATCGCATTAAAAAGAAAGCTTGCATTTTTTTTTGTTGAGACTCCAATGGAAAGTGAGGCCTGTAATAAAACAATATGTCTTGCTTAATATAAAGAAGAATTAAAGGGATGGTTCGACTTTATGTTAACTGTTAGTATGTTATAGAATTGCTAATTCCAAGCAACCCTTTCAATTGGTCTTCCCGCCGGCGGGATCGCACTCTGAGCACTTCGTTTTCCGAAGTTGCCCCACGCGGAAACTTTGGACGACTTCAGGAAAACAAAGTGTTCCGAGTGCCATCCTGGCGGTGATTTACATTCTAGCCGGCGGGAAGGTTGGGGAGGCAGTTCAGGTAGATTAGTCGCCCCGAAGAAGAGGAGATTTGTTGCCTGCAACTAATCTCCCCAAATTTGAGCATGTGTCTCCGCCTTAAGGCTACAATGTTTTGTTAGTGATACTTTGTATTACTCCTCTTTCTATTCAGTCCCTCTACTATTCATAGTCCCATTCAATGCACGGTTGCTAGGGTAATTTGGCTCCTAGCAACCAGATTGCTGAAATTGCAAACTGGAGAACTGCTGAATAAAAAGCTAAATAACTCAAAAACCACAATCTTCCATAAACAGCCAAGTTCATACTGTATTAAGGAGAGGAGCTAGTACAATTGTACCTCGTTTATAAATCCTTCCTGGGCATGTGATACAGTGCTATAGTCCAGGAATAAATAGCTTGTAGGCCCCATATATTAATTGATTCATTTTCTTGTGACATATGGTAGAGGCCACACAGGGAGCTCAGCTTCAATCCCATAACCAGGGGACACAGCAGCCCCTATAGATTTGGCACCAGACAGGGTCAATGGGATTTGCTGCCCCATTACAAGTTCAGAATTCATGACTTCCCTTCATAATGTAAAATATAAGGAAGCTCTGCATTACTCAGCTCCGGTCTTGTAACCTATAGGAACCAGTGAGCAGATCACGAAATTATTGGCATGGATCTGACGGGGTTGTTCACCTTTTAGTATGATGTAGTGACATTCTGAGACATTTGCAATTGATTTTCATTGTTTATTATTTGTGGTTTTTCATACCTTCCAACTGTCCCGTTTTTAGAGGGACAGTCCCTCTTTTGATAGCTCAACCCGCAGTCCCTTGTTTGTACTGGAAAGTCGCGTTTTTCTCTGCAGAAAAAGAAACAACGTTTCTAACTTAATTGGATTTTGGCAGAGAGCCCAGAACAGCCACAGCGCAAGATAAGATACTTTTGTAACAATTTCGAAATAAGGAAAGAAGTAATTGTAACATTATAAGGTAACAGGTCCCTTGGGAAAAGTTAGACTCACAGCTTAAAGGGCAATTCACCTTTATTAGCAAAACTGTAATAATGGAAAAAAAACACAGAAATATCTTCAAACTTTCATAACCTGCCAAATTTTGTAAAATTAACATGGCAATTAGGGGGTGTGGTCACTAAAATGGGCATGGTCAAAAAAATCTTCGCCACGTTACGAGCGCCATTTTTTTTGCAATTTCAGACGTCTGGTTGCTAGGGTCCAAATTACCCTAGCAACCATGCATTGATTTGAACAAGAGACTGGAATATCAGTAGGAGAGGGACTGAATAGAAATATATGTGATAAAAGCAGCAATGACAATAAATTTGTAGCCTTACAGAGCATTTGATTTTTTTTAGATGGGGGTCAATGACCCCCCATTTGAAAGCTGGAAAGCGTCAGAAGAAGGCAGAAAATAGGCAGCAAATAGTAATAAAAAAAAAACTATAAAAATTAAGTAACAGTTGAAAAGTTGCTTGGAATTAGCCACTCTATAACAGACTAAAAATTAACTTAAAGGTGAACCACCCCTTCAATGCAAAATCATGGGTATGGTGCACAGCTAATAATAATAATAATAATAATAAACATAATAATAATAATAATAATAATAATAATAATAATAATAATAATAATAATAATAATGTGAGATTTTGGTCAGAGACTTATTTCCTATTATAATATTGTTTATGGAAGCCTGGCTGCTATGATAATGTTTTCATGCATCTATCACATTGTTACAATATAAAGGGAATTGGGGCCCTAAAGGTGGCCATACATGGATAGATCCGCTCGTTTGGCGATGTCGCCAAACGAGCGGATCTCCCTCCGATATGCCCACCTTGAGGTGGGCAATATCGGACAGATCCGATCGTGGGCCCTAGGGCCCAATGATCAGATCCTAGCATTCGGTAAACGGGCGGTCGGATCGCGGGACCGCATCAACGAACAGATGCGGCCGCGATCCGACGGGATTTTCTGTCCCATCCGATCGAGATCTGGCCGACTTTCGGCCAGATCTCGATCGGGGAAGCCCGTCGGGGGCCCCCATACACGGGCCAATAAGCTGCCGACACAGTCTGTCGGCAGCTTTTATCGGCCTGTGTATGGCCACCTTTACACAAGGTCACATGGAGGTGATTAAAGTTCACTAATGGTGAGTACAATTGCGACCTTGACCATTAGGGGGAGCCGTAGAGCTCTGCACAAACTGCGTCCCTGAGCGCTCGAGATCTTAACCAAATCAATTATGAGATGATGAAGAGGAAAAATAATAAATAAATTATAAGCCAAGAAGTTATTTCTTGCCCAAATCCCACACCCAAATAATATACAGCACTGTCTGGTGTGTGTCTGAATCACATTCCTGCAGTCACGACAGCAATCTGCTCTCTGCTTTCTAATAGAGAATGAAGAAGGGAATCTGCTTAAACAGGGCCCACTGCACATTGTTTTATATTCAGAAACAGTATCGGCTGGTGTGACTGCAATCTCTAACTATTCACTGTCTAAAGGGCCTGCTGGGATATTCCACATGTATTTCAAGGGTAAGTCATTATAATAATCCGAGATACAATTTGTACTTAAATATAAAAAGTGCAATAACACCAACACTATTAAATTCTTTACATGCCTTTGAATTCACAGCAGTCCTGCCCTGCTTTATGGCAGCTGAGATTCTAGATTCTATCTGTATAACAGAGCATTCTGTCCCAGTGGATGCACAAATCCTATCTGATCCCCATTGGAAGAAGCAGTCCTGCCCTGCTTTATGGCTAATATGCAAAAAAATTAAACAGAAATATTTAAAAAAAAAAAAACATTTAGTGACAGTATCTGTGATACATTTGCTCTAATAAAAGAATCATAAGAACTGATCACAGCCTGCTGCTGTGGTTCCTCCTGTTAGATAGAGTCACTTTTGGAACCTCTTGAATACTTCAAATAATAGGAGAAAATATGCACTCCAATTTCAGTAAACAGGGACCCTGAAGCGGAGTTGGCACTTGGCACCCACAAACCAACACAGAGCCCTCTCCTCTGCCAACACTAACAATGGTGCTGATTGGGATACGGAACTGAATGCAGATCACATCTCATATCCTTACTGCTCCTTGCAGGCTTCAGTTAAAGCACTGGTTTCCAAAATGTGGAGCTTACACATAACAGGCTGGTTGCTGTGTGTTTCAAATGTGTCCAAGCTCATAGTCTGTACAGAGAGATCCCATAAAACTATGGCAGCATAGGAATTTCCCTGTACTAAGCACAATTCAGCAGGAACAGTCCCCTAAGTTTGCTTATAGTCTATACAGAGAGATCCTATAAAACTATGGCAGCATAGGAATTCCCCTGTACTAAGCACAATTCAGCAGGAACAGCCCCTAAGTTTGCTCATAGTCTGTACAGAGAGATCCCATAAAACTATGGCAGCATAGGTATTCCCCTGTACTAAGCACAATTCAGCAGGAACAGTCACCTAAGTTTGGTCATAGTCTGTACAGAGAGATCCCATAAATCTATGGCAGCATAGGTATTCCCCTGTACTAAGCACAATTCAGCAGGAACAGCCCCTAAGTTTGCTCATAGTCTGTACACAGAGATACAATAAAAGTATGGCAGCATAGGTATTGCCCTATACTAAGCACAATTCAGCAGGAACAGTCCCCTAAATTTGCTCATAGCCTGTACAGAGAGATACCATAAAACTATGGCAGCATAGGTATTCCCCTGTACTAAGCATAATTCAGCAGGAACAGTCCCCTAAGTTTGCTCATAGTCTGTACAGAGAGATCCTATAAAACTATGGCAGCATAGGTATTCCCCTGTACTAAGCACAATTCAGCAGGAACATGTTAGGATAGCAGAAGCCACACTGTAATGAAGCTGAGTTGTGGCATATTCTTTATAGAGCATGTTCCTCTGTTCTTTCCCTGTGTAACTGAACAGGAATGTACATCCGGTACCAGTATTTAAATACACTCAGCGGCTGTTTGCTCTATCACAGTATTGGAAGTTAAAGGCACCTGGGAAGAGTCCAATTTCTCGAGGTTATGTCAACTGGAGCAAATAAATTATTATTAGGAGAGTGGCACAGAGAAACCTGTTGGGCAAGTTCATAGCATTCTGCCTAAAGTAATAGCTTTGCCAGCAGAGACAGAGGCAGAGACACAGACAGAGGCAGATACAGAGGCAGAGACACAGAGACAGAGGAAGAGACACAGAGACACAGGCACAGACATAGACAGAGACACAGACAGGGACTCAGATAGATACAGAGGCAGAGACACAGGCAGAGACACAGGCAGAGACAGAGGCAGAGACACAGGCAGAGGCCAGAGTGGATTTTAGGGCAGTGCAAGGAAGGCATGGGGTCCCTTGTCTTGAAATAGTGTAACAGTTATGGAATAGTGATCATATAGGGGTAGTTCAGCCTGTGGCCCTTCAGCTATGGTGGCCCTGAACCCCACTGATACCTGAAGGATGCTGGGAGCATGATGTAACCATTGGGGGGGGCAGGTTTTGGGGCTGCAGGGGGATTAGGAGCCTGATAAGGACTTACAGCAATATGTTTCCCTGTGCCCAAACTTTTTTTTTTGGGGGGGGGGATCATGGATCAGATATTTTCATGGTGAAGGGAACCCTAAACATATTTTTGCAGGGGGGGCTCAATGATTTTATGTTACACCCCTGACTGTCAATCAATGTTTAAAGGCCAACATCACTGTTTTATAACATGTTTTTCTGGGGCCCAAAACTTTCTACCTTTCCCGAAACCCCCCTGTCCTGTAACTCCAGCAAAGGGAAAGTTTCCCCCTCTCAGGAAAAGCAGACTCTGAGCTGAAAGAAACCCCCTCCTGCTCATCTGGAGTCAGAATGTTCCCAAGGAAAATCTGTGCATATTTTACATACCGAAGCTCTATTCATATTTCAGTCTCTTGTTCAAATCTTTGCGTAGTTGCTAGGGTAATTTGGACCCTAGCAACCAGATTGCTGAAATTGCAAACTGGAGAACTCCTGAATGAAAAGCTAAATAACTCAAAAAAACATAAATAATAAAAAATGAAAAACCAATTGCAAATTGTCTCAGAATATCACTCTCTATATCACACTAACAGTTAATTTAAAGGTGAACAACCCCTTTAAGATCTGGCTGTATGGAGGCAGTTGCAGAAGTGCTGTCAGCGTGATTATACAGTGTAATGATAGGGTGCACAGCAGTCCCGTTCCCACCCTTGTCAATGTTGAGCTGCAAATAAAAACCAGGAGTGGCTCAATCTGCTGCGAAACTGTGTCGGCAGCCAAGAAATCTATTCTTTTTCCCATGTCAGCAGCTTGTGTCTCCCGCTGCCTGCCTCTGCCCCGGGCACCACAATACTAACATGCCAGATTCTAAAGGGCAGGGACTTTTTCTGTGTTACAGATGTAATTTATCTTATTAGTTAATTTAAAGGGATACTGTCATGGGAAAAAACATTTTTTTCCAAACACATCAGTTAATAGTGCCGCCCCAGCAGAATTCTGCACTGAAATCCCTTTCTCAAAAGACACATTTTTTAAAATTTAATTTTGAAATCTGACATGGGGCTAGAAATATTGTCAGTTTCCCGGCTGCCCCCAGTGATATGACTTGTGCTCTGATAAACTTCAGTCACTCTTTACTGCTGTACTGCAAGTTGGAGTGATATCACCCCCTCCCTTTTCCCCCCAGCAGCCTAACAACAGAACAATGGGAAGGTAACCAGATAGCAGCTCCCTAACACAAGATAACGGCTGCCTGGTAGATCTAAGAATAGCACTTAATAGTAAAATCCAGGTTCCACTGAGACACATTCAGTGACATTGAGTAGGAGAAACAACAGCTTGCCAGAAAGCAGTTCCATCCTAAAATGCTGGCTAATGACCTGAGATGCACCTACACACTAATATTATAACTAAAAAAATATATACTTGTTGGTCCAGGAATGAAATTTTATATTATAGAGTGAATTATTTGCAGTGTAATCAGTGTAATTTAGAAATAAAAACAACATTATAAGAATACCTTTAAAGGGCATGTAAAGGCAGAAAAATAAAATCCCATTTTTACTTTCTTTAATGAAAAAGAAACCTATCTCCAATATACTTTAATTAAAAAATTGGTACCGTTTTTATAAGAAACCTGACTGTATGCAGTGAAATTCTCCCTTCATTTATTGCTATGGATAGGAATTGTCAGACGGTCCCTAACTGCTCTGCAGGGACTTACTTCCCAGCCATGCAGAACCCAAGCAGCTTTGTCTGTTTCCCTGTAGAGCAGTCGGTGACTGTGTAGAGATTTGTATTGGATTTTAGTTTTGCCTTTACATTATTTAGCATCTTGTTCAACTCTCTCGTTTTGTATTTCAGCAGTTATCTTGTTGCTAGGGTCTAAAGTATCCTACCAACCAGGCAGTGGTTTCAATGACACAATGAAACATGAATATGACCTCAGAGAGCCTCAACAGAAATATAAGTAATAAAAGGTAACAAAAAAAATAGTTTTTTGGCTCCTGGGGTCATCGACCCCCCATATGAAAGTTGGAAAGAGTCAGAAGAAAAAGGCAAAAAAGTCAAAATTAAAAAAAATGAAGACCATTTGAAAAGTTGCTTAGAATTAGGCATTCTATAACATGCTATGGTGAACTACTCCTTTAAATCGTAATAGGGGCCTGGGCATTACTGTTGAATAGTTTGCACTAACGGACCCCAATTAATGGGATTTAATTTTGAACAAATATCTAAATGGGAATTGGCAATATACTGGCCGGTCAACCGGGTCAAGTCATCATTCTGGCCCGATGCACGTCAACAACTAATATTGGCTTGTGTATGTCCCTTATGTACACAACTGTATTTAGAGCAGTGCAAATAGAAATCCCACCCCAAATCCATTCACTTGTACAGCTGAGCTTACACTTTAAGATCCATGTGTTTGGTGAGGTCACTAAACAACTGGCGACCAGTCAGGAGACATTCTCATTAAAGGGGTTGTTCACCTTTGAGTTAACTTTTAGTATGACGTAGACAGTGATATTCTGACAATTTGCATTGGTTTTCATTTTTTATTATTGGTGGTTTTAGCTTTTTATTCAGCAGCTCTCCAGTTTGCAATTTCAGCAAATGACCATGCATTGATTTGAATAAGAGACTGGAATATGAATAGGAGAGGGAATGAATAGATGAGAAATAAAAAGTAGCAATAACAATACATTTGTAGATTTGCAGGGCATTTGATTTTAGATGGGGTCGATGACCCCCATTTGAAAGCTGGAAAGAGTCACAAGAAAAAAGCAAACAATTTAAAACCTGTAAAAAATAAATAATGAAGGCCAAATTAAAAATTGCTTAGAATTGGCCATTCTATAACATTGTAAAATTTAATGTAAAGGTGAACCACCCCTTCAATGTGGATAATGCTTTTCCCATAACAGGTGGAAGGCAAATCCCCAGAGACCAAACCGTCGCAACTTAACAGCTTGTCCCAAAGCTTTTCTATGAATAGGAGACAATGGAGCAGCGGGTGGGTTCATTGTTAACTTGATCTCAAGGGACGAGCCCAGGAAACATTATATCGGTGAGACTGATCAAAGGTTTATTTTTATTTACAAACAGCACCGTGGCCAATCCATTTGGGCCGAAGCGAGAAATAAACCAAATTGAGCTTGATCCGAATGTGCAACAAGTCTCTGCGAGTCGTTTCTGTGGGTTCTTTCCTGCCAGCAGAAGAAAGGAATTTATTTGGCAGGGGGATCGCTGGTTGTCATACAATTTTCCCTTTACTGGAAAAAGAGATCCCGCAGTCTGATTAGAGGGAGCGAGAGAATGTTCTTTCCTAGACCTTTACTAGTGAGGGCACAACAACACTCACACGTACAAGATCAACAAATAAAGTGCACCTTGTTTTTCTAACTGCATGTCTTTTATAAAGGGACACCAATTTCTGCTGCCCTCGGCCACGGCAACTTGTATCTGCGGATAAAATAGCTGAATTCTGGTTATTATAAGCAAAAATCCCAGCATCCTCAGCAGCTGGATAACTCTACTGTAGGCTGAATAGCTCAGAACAGGTGAAGGGAAGAGATGAAGCAATTAAAGGAGTTGAGTTAACTTTTACTATAATATAGAGATTGATATTTTAAGACAATTTGCAATTGGTTTTTTTATTATTATTATTATTTGGGGATATTGCATTATTTAGCCTTTATTTCAGCAGCTCTCCAGTTTGTATTTTCAGCAAACTGGTTGCTATGGTCTAAATTACCCTAGCAATCAGTGGCTTAACTATTGAGGAAGCAGATCACAGGGGTGTTCAGGAACAAGGGGGCACGGACTGCTTTCGCTATAGCTAATAAAAAAACCCTCCTCCCCAGCCTCTCTCTTACCTGCAGCGAGGAAGTGGGGCGCAAGTTGGGCGGGAGTGGGCAGCGTGGAGGCGGGACATGTATGGGCAGTGGTGGGATGTGGGCGGGGCAGAGGTGGGGTGGGAAGTGGAAGGGAGGATGGGGATCAGAGTGCGCCAAGATTTTTTTGCAGGGGGCCTGGCACACTCTAGTTACGCCACTGCGTTAAGCAACCATGCATTTATTGGAATAAGAGACTGGAATATGTATAGGAGAGGCCTGGGTAGCAATAACAATACATTTGTGGCCTTACAGAGCATTTGTTTTTATAGATGGGGTCAGTGACCCCTCATTTGAAAGCTGGAAAAAGTCAAAAGGAAAAAGCAAATAATTCAAAAACTGAAGATCAATTGAAAAATTGCTTAGAATTAGCCATTCTATAACTAACTTAATGCATCCCTTCCAGGGTAATGGCAACACACATAGATTCCAGATGTTTTCCCTGCCAGTGATGGCACTAAAGACTTGGGGCGACAGAATCCGGACTCCTTATTTGTGCCATTGCCATACAAAATGATACTGAAACATTTACTTCTACCTTGAATGACAATATACAAAAGACTAAGAGAGCCCCTTTCCAGCCCTACATATGCCCAATGCACAATGGTGGTGGAAAAACTTGCATTGTAGGTAAAAAACAGTAATTTGCCTCTGAAATTGCACTTGTGTATTTAAGTTACCCTTTATGACTGTTTCCTACTGAGCAGAGAAGAGATCACAGCTGTAAGGAACAAATGGCATTTGAAGGGGATTAAGTGCCGGGAAGGATCAATGATTCTTCTTATTGATCTGTATTTTATATTGACAGACCTACAGACACATATCATTGTTATTTTCTTAGGAAAACACGTTTGAGCTTTTATTGATTTTGGTTCTCTTCCAATTTTAGTCTTCTTCTTTGGAAATCTTTAGCGAAATGAGTTCTTGGGAAGCAAACACATACCGTGGGGTTGCAGTGTAACCGGCAATGTTGAGACAGGTCTTTCTGCTGGGGATTCATTTTTGATCAGATGTCAATCATTTCTAATATACCTAAAGGTTATCCCCCTCTTTTTAGCCTTTATTTGTCATCACAAGCAGTTTGCCTTTCTGCATATGATTTAATTGTCTGGATCTAATGTCACCTCTTTCAATTTAGCTGATTAGGTCTGTTCTATCCCTCTATCTATAACTAATCTCTGGCTAGATCTAAGCTATCTATATACATATACATATATACCCATTATTACTCCTGATGTAAGGGTTCATTTACGACCGCAAGCACAGTGGGTAACTTGCATTTTTCCATGCAGTAAGTTGCACGTAAAACCAATACTTGGGTCAAAATGTGCTCTTTGCACTTCTGTATAGTTGCACTTGGCCCTGCACAGTCCTTCCTGCTTTCCATTCCAAATCAAGCACTTCTGCGCCTATTAATGGGTCAAGAAACCCTCAACCCACACCTGACCCTGATCAGTGAAATGTTATCATCATAGGACTCATACCCAACCTGTACCAACATGTTCTCACTCCATAGGCTACTTCTTTGTGCAGGGTCCCCCTTTTGCCCCATCCGCAAAAACACTGCAACCCCCTTCCGCCGCCCCTGTGTATCTTTTTCCTGCTTGCAGCCTTGACAGGAGGCCAGGGAGGGGTGTTGGTGGCAGCGGCAGGGGCACCAGGTTTTTCCCGGGCCAGTCCAACTCTGTCTCTGAATGCCTCTGGTTGAAACACAGGGAATCTTTGGGAGCAGAGGGGTATACAGTACTTCCCCCAGTCTGCCCCCCTGGCCTGGAATTTATGGAAAGGCCACCAAGGCCTGGTCCCAGGATTTTAGGGGGCAGCATGAAGCCCAACCACACCCGCATTGGTTCGGAACCTTAGAGGCTGAACATGAGATAAAATTGTTTTTTAAATTTCCCATGCGCCAATCCCCAGTGCTCCTGACCTGATGATGAAAATTTGTGCATGAGCTCAAATGAAGGGGAGGGACAGGGGTGACAAACAGCAGCGGGCCTATGGGTGCCACTATGTAAATCCGACCCTCTGCCCCCCCACCCAACCCTAACCGGCACTGGTTGGCCAAATTTTAACCAAAACCCACACAACCAACAGTAAACTTGTGGATCACCACAGGTTTTGAGAAAACCCGCACATCACTAGCACATGTCACTCACACACTGAACACTGGACAGACAGACGGATGCTATTTTGTTAATCTACTGAATCTACTTCATCCCTATCACTGGATTATTATTATTAATAACATGTTTCTAGAGTGCCAACACATTCCGCAGCCCTGTACAATAATTGGATTTATACAAATAACATACAGAATTACATATATAGCGACCAGTAACCAAAAAGGTGAAGAGGACCCTGTCTGATCTAATGTCTCAGTCTAATCTCTCTCTAGATCTTTATTACTTAGATCAAATCAATTTCTCTAGATCAAATGTATTAAGAACTTTATCCCTCCGTCTGTAGTGAATCTCTCTATTCTGTTTATCTAATAAATCTAGAGCTATCCTTTCTAGATCCCTCGGTCTCATTAGATCTGTTATTTGCTATGTTCTTACTATATCTCATCTATTTATATGTAAAGTATAAAGTGGCCCTGGTTTGAGCAGATGATGTGGGAAGAACATTTTGCAGTTCTGTTTGCAACTTGTCAGCTCTGCTGGTGGAGGATGCTGGGAGCTGTAGTTCTGTAGCTGCTGGAGAGCCCTAGGTTGCTCTTTTTGGATCAAATGTATTACAATCAATAGGCGCTTATTGCAAGTTATATAATTTTTGTCACTTAACACATTTTTCTAATTCAGGCTGCAAATGTTTTGTTCCATAAGAAACAAAGAATTATGATCGTTTCCCCCCTTCACAAGAGCAGGAATTGGAAACAACACAGCTCAGTCTAGTCGAGGAATTCCAGACACTTTCCCAAGGATAAACAGGGATCATGCGGTTTCATAATAATCACTGAAAAATCACTGGCCAAACATTGATTTCCATTCCCATCATCCCTCTTATTTACAGTATGTACCTCCATTGCTCTGTGTATTGTTACCCCCATGTCTTGAGGAATCAATGGGGGGCAAATAGAGCTTGTAGCATTGTTTATTAGGGATCCTTGTGGTAACCCTGGTTATATGAATGTCTGGTGCTCAGGCTCAACTGCTGTGTATGTATCTCTCACATAGCAGAGACCCTCCTGTGTATTAAGACCAAAGGCTGGAGAGGCGCAGTTTGGGGTACACTGATATAATGGGATTCTATTGCCAATTTACCCTGTTGCTCTGTTAAATATCCCCCCTACATTCAACTTAATGCTCTGCATGGCACAGTTTATGGACCGTCTGTGGCAGTTACCCCTGTTTGCACCACTTGGTCCCCCCATAAAACCATCTATGTGGGGACTAGCATGGGTTAGGGTCAAAGCAAAACACTTGTTACCTACACTATACGACCACAAGTATGACTAAAATGGGCTATTAAAGTTGTTGTTTCCCTTTAAGTTAACTTTTAGTATGTTATAAAATGGCCAATTCTAATTAACTTTACAATCAGGCATCATTTTTTTCTTATATAGTTTTTGAATTATTTGCCTTCTTCTACTGTCTCTTTCCAGCTTACAAATGGTTGTCACTGACCCCACGTTTAAAACAAACGCTCTGTAAGGCTACACATGTATTGTTATTGCTACTATTCTTTCTACTCAGACCCTCTCCAATTCATATTCCAGTCTCTTATTCAAATCAGTGCAAGGTTGCTAGGGTAATTTGAACCCTAGCAACCTGATGGCTGAATTTGCAAACTGGAGAGCTGCTGAATAAAGAGCTAAATAATTCAAAAACACAAATAAAAACCAATTGCAGATTATCTCAGAATACCACTCTCTACATCATACCTTTAAAGCATACAATGATATCGTGGCTGAGGCCCACCAAGTGTCCTGTCAGCCCAGTCTGACCCTGGCAACCCTTATGTGATGAATTGGAACCCCAGCTGTGAGCCTGTTACTTAAGTGCCCAACTTCACCATTGTTCTGGTAGCTGTAAGGTAAGCAAGTCCTACTTAAAATGTTCCAATATGTTCACCCCTACTCCCAGAAGAGTAGGGGGGAAGGGGGGAGAAACTTCATATTAACCCACTTGGGGGCAGATTCACCAAAATGTCGCCAGCGACCGCTTCGCCCACATCGCATCACTTTTCCAGGTGGAAATTCGCTACCATTACGCTAATTCACTAATATGCAAAGTTGTGCACTGGGCGCCGAACGCTGCCGACTTTTTGCTGGTGTTACTTGGGCAGTGCGAGCGTTATATAGTGAAGATGCGCTATCGTTCATTTGTGCCTAAAAAATTCACTAGTGATCTTGCGCTTAGGTCAATTTGCATACGCCGGGTAATTTAAAGTCGTATGGAGGGCCTTATTATAAATGTTGGTGCAAATGCTTGAAGTTACCACTTTTTATTACACATGTCCAGGGAACCTTAATAAAGACAAGAGATATATAATTCCCTACTAGGGATGTAGCGAACTGCCGTTTATGTGTTCGCGAACGCCGTTCGCGAACACCGGCAAAAAATGCGAACAGTTCGCGAACTGTTCGCGAACTTCGAACATCCGAAAATCGTTCGATTCGAACGATCGAAGGATTTTAATCGTTCGATCGAAGGATTTTCGTTCGAATCGAACGATCGAAGCCATTCGATCGAATGATTTCATTCAATCCAATGGCTTCGATCGTTCGATTCGAACGAAAATCCTTCGATTTTAGCGATCGAAGGAATCGAATGGTCGAACGATTTTTGACGCGAACGCCTATTGGCGAACGTCGCGCGACGTTCGCGAACATTCGGCGGACGCGAACAGTCGAAGTTCGCGCGAACTAGTTCGCCGGCGAACAGTTCGCTACATCCCTATTCCCTACTATAATTCCCTACATGTGAGACCACTGTGAATATTCTATATGTTATGAAATGTTTGGAGACAACTGGTTACCCAAAAAAAGTCAAAGGTAGGACTTTTGCAGGCAATCCCGCTTAAAAAAAAGGAAAAGTCGCCTGCGTTTTTTGAACCTTAATGTATTTTCGGCTCACAAGATATGATGTAAGTGCACTTGGCCTGGTCTGAGGTGGCGAAGTCAACTCTGGAGAAAGAGGTAACGTTCAGTAAAATCTGCACTTTAGTGAATTTATGGAGTAACGACCTTTTGCCAGAGTGAAAAGTCGCCTGGCGATAGAGTGTGAACGAACGCTAGCGACGGTCTCTTTCGCTAGCGAATTGGTGCCTGTTACTGCGGGTGGTAACACTGGCGAATTCTCGGTAGTGTTAGCCACTTCGCTCTTTAGTAAATCTGCCCCTTGGTTTGGGAATGAAATATTGTCCATATACTTTTGACCGTATGGTGTATATTAAAGGAAAACTATACCCCCCGAACAATGTAGGCCTCTATAAAAATATATTGCATAGAACAGCTCAAATGTAAAACCCTGCTTCATGTAAATGAACTGTGTTCATAATAATATACTTTTTTTTGTAGTATGTGCCATTGGGTAATCATAAATAGAAAATTGCCCACACAAACAAACCATACGTTAGGTCACATGAGCCAATTAACAGACAGAGTTGTGTCTTTTGCTTCAACACTTCTTCCTGTTACAGTTAGAGCTGCAGTATTTCTGGTCAGGTGATCTCTTCCTGTTACAGTTAGAGCTGCAGTATTTCTGGTCAGGTGATCTCTTCCTGTTACAGTTAGAGCTGCAGTATTTCTGGTCAGGTGATCTCTTCCTGTTATAGTTAGAGCAGCAGTATTTCTGGTCAGGTGATCTCTTCCTGTTACAGTTAGAGCTGCAGTATTTCTGGTCAGGTGATCTCTTCCTGTTACAGTTAGAGCTGCAGTATTTCTGGTCAGGTGATCTCTTCCTGTTATAGTTAGAGTTGTAGTATTTCTGGTCAGGTGATCTCTTCCTGTTATAGTTAGAGCTGCAGTATTTCTGGTCAGGTGATCTCTGAGGCAACACACAGACCATCACTAAATAGTGGTTCAAGGCAAGAGATGTAAAAAGGCAATATTTACTTAAATATATATTCCAGTTTGGTAAGATTCTTTAATATGCCACTTAATTTGATATAAACTATCTGTTGCTTAATTAATCAGTTTGAAGCTATAGTTTTCCTTTAAGGCAATTCCATGTTGTGCTGCCACTGGAACATGTTGTCACAAAGAAGAGACTTAATATTTTTCTCCAGCTTAAAACTTGAGTCAGTAGAGCACAAACTCGTGGGTGTATTTACAGACGTCCCCCTCACAGTGGAGGCATTGAGCTGACTTTTAGCCGTCAACAATAAAGTCACCGATCAGTCACAGTTTCAGAATTCTGCTCTGTTTTGGAAAAAAAAAATCCTTGTTACAAAGGAAGGCAAAAGGTTTAAAGCTTAAAATAACCTTCCCTTTAAACATGTGCAACAGGTGCGCTGTGGTTTATGGTCCCTGCACCAAATGTGAGAAATTTGTTTACAATCTTTAAAATGTAGATCAACTGACGGGCTGGTTCATTGGCGGATTCAGTGATTGTTTATTCAAATGAAGGCTTGCAAATAACTGAGCTCTTAAAGGGAAAGTGTATCATACTCAGCATGTGCATGCAGGCGTGTGTTTGCTTTAATGCTTTAAATGTAACCCCAGATTAAACGGGTCCAATCACCAGGATAAAAAGTGCACAATAATGCCCCCTTGCACAAAGTAAGGTCTATTCTGTGAGATGGGTTTGCACTTGATTGGCCGGCACAGAGCCTGACCTCAACCCAACTGAACCCCTGGGGGATCACTTGGAACCCCCAAAATCGGGGCCTAACCTCACAAATGCTCTTGTGGATGAATGGAAGAAAATCCCACCAACAATGTTTCAACATCTAATGGGAACCTTCCAAGAAGATAAGGCGCAGTTATAGCAGCAAATTGAAGAGCAACACCATATTTATCCCCTTGGCATGGGAATCAGATGATGGACAGACAGGTGTCTGGATATTTTGGGCTTATAGCAGAAGGAAATGCTAAAATTAAATAAGCTTTATCAGAAAGGTCTGTATAAATACACCAGTAAACCCTCAAAGTAATGCTGCTCTGAGTCCTCTGTCAAAAGAAACACCTCATTTCTTTGCTTCTATTCTGTACTCATGGGCTTCTGTATCAGACTTCCTGTTTTCAGCTTAAACCTCCTTGCCCCGGGCGTGAGCATGCTCAGTTTGCTCCTCTCTCCCTCCCCCCACTTCCCTCCTCCTCCCTGCTGTAATCTGAGCCCAGCTCTATGAGAAAGCAAGGAGAGTCTCAGGCAGGAAGTGATGTCACAAGCTAATATGGCAGCTGCTATCCTAAACAAACAGAGAGAGTTTCTAGAGCTGTTTACTCAGGTATGGTAGAATAAATGTAGTGGTATAGCTTGCACTATTGTGGCTAATCTATTGACAATCTCCTTTTAAGGCTGATGCAACAGGGGGCTGATCTTGACCTGTGGAAAAAAGCAGACCCAGAATCGGACTGTACTCTGGCAGCAGCCATTTTCCTTGAATGCACTCGGAATCATTGCATCAGCCCAGGTGCAGGCACGCGCGGTGGATTTCATCTCCAAACAATGCAAACTCTCGTGTTGTGGTGCAGAAATGCTCCTCATGTGCCTGCACCAGTGCCTATGCAATGTTCCAGATGCAGGCAAGGAAAAAATGCCAATGTCGGTGTAGGGGCTGATTCTTGGCCTTGGTCGTTTTTCAGCTGGCCGAGTTTCAGCCCAGAATGGCATTAGGCTACGGGCAGAAGCTTTGTCTCCTCGGCTCTCAGCCTGCCCATTTAAATCAGCTCAGATGGGGCACAGAGCAGATACACTTCTCTCAGCCTGAAAAAAATACACAGGCTGAGAGTACTGGAGCCAGCAGGGGCATAACTACAGAGAAAGCAGGCCCTGTGGCTGCAGGGGAACACGGAGGTAAAGGAGCCATGTAATTCATATACAATTTATTCATCAATGAATATTGGTAAAACAAATCAAACTCTAGACATTTTGAGGGCCTGAAAAATAATTTGCTGTGGGCCCAGTAATATCTAGTTACTGCACAATGGGAGAAAACGTTCCATCTGCCCATAACCTTAGCCATAGAGTGCACATATCGGATTATAGTCACACAATGCAAAGCAGTATCGATTAAACTTTATTTGAATCTATGCTTGCCACCTTATTTGGAAAAAAATACCGGCCTTCCTATATATTTAGATTTTTTTCCCTATTAACAACATCGGGGTCAAGAATGATTTTTACTGGTCAGGCCGGTAAAATACTGTCCAAGTGGCAACCCTATCTGAATCTAGGGTGTGCCAAACAGACCGGGCGACCCCAGGCAACCCAGCCAGCTACTTCGTACACCTCCATGCACGTGTGCGAGCATGTGTGCGTAGTGACGTCACGGACAAAGGGGGTCTCACCGAATAGAGGTGCAAGTGGCGAACATGGGCACCAGGGAGCACTGAAACCCAGACTAGGGGTAAGCAGAGGGCCCTTCAACAGGCACCTGGCCAATGCCCCCTCATTGCTGCGTCCTAGGCAGGTGCCTCTTCTGCCTACTCCTAGCTCCGACCCTGCAATGGATTATGGACCTTTACTACACTGCTGCATGGGAATACCTATGGCTGAGAGTAAAGGTGTCCATAGACGTAACAATTATGATCTTTCTTGGAAAAGATCTTTCCAAGAAAGATTGTTTGTTTCAATACACCCGTGTAGAGCTGAATGGTCAGATATACACAGAGAAACAATAGAATTATACCTGTATCTGACGATTTAGCACTAATAGTGGGCAATGTTCGGGTGCCTTCAAAGGCGCACAATCAAAATTTTTCGAGGAGCCGACTGATAGCCAAGACTTCTGTCGATATCGGTAAGCTCGTAGTCCACTATACATGCACCAAATATTGTAAGAAAATTAGTTTCCTACGATAATATCTGTGTGTCTATGGCCACCTTAAAGGAGTTAAGGAGGATTAGCTGAGACAAATGTAGCAGATGCTATATGCTTTTAACCAATATAGTTACATGGTATTTAGAAATGATATAAATACATATAATATAATGGAAACCACAGAGCATTGTTAAAGCTTGGGTAAAATATTAAGAGGAATTATAATATAAAATAGAAAATATCCCTTTAAAGTACTGGAAGTTGCATTGGCAGTTGGAGGCGACAGCGGGGCTCGCAGGAGAGAGGATTTCCTCAGAACTGTTTAGTTTCTCTTCTGTGGGAATGGCTCCTTCCGAGATGCCTTTTTCAGTAATATGAGAAGGGAATAAAATGCCCTATGCATTTACACCAAGGTGAGCTGTACATTTAGATCTATTCAACAGGGCCAGAATTAGGGGTAGGCTGCCTGGGGCACAATGGGTTGGGGGTACAACCTATATGGAGAGGGGGTTAGTAACTGGCAGGGGAAAGGTTGTCACCAGATTGTGAGGTGCCAGGCAGGCCTTGGGTGCTTACAGAACTATCCAATCTACATGTTCTTTATCCATACTGGCTGCCTTGATAGAGGGACAATCCAGGATAATCCAAAAATCAGATGTCGGACCTCAGAAGACAGATTTTTCTAACTGGTTTGTCCAATCAGAAATCATTTTGGTCAGGACATCATTTTGCCCCATCATAGTCATTCATAGTTCAGCTGATATCTGCCCCTGTATCTAGGCTTTCACCAGACCAGCAGTTGCAGCCATTCAGATTGGCTGATTTTACAGTATTTATCTTTTGCATTCTAATGCATGCTTGCTACCTGATGGGGTACATGGTCCAAGGCTGGGGTGTCCGCAGGAGGAGGCAGCTGCCCCACCTTGAATTCTCGAATTTATTCCAAAAAAATTGTATCTAAATTTAATTCCCAACAACATAAAACGTTTTTTTTTACTACCCACCCTAATGCAAGCCTTAATTTGGTTAAAAAAATGCTGCTTAATAAATATACTTGTCAGTATATTCCACTTGTAAGCAAGGAACGTCGTTGCAAAGCAAAACCTTTTTGGTTCAATAGAAGCGTTGGTGTTGAGGTGGGTAAGAAAAGACGTGCTTTTAAGGCTTTCAAGTTAGCTGGTACAGCCGAAACATTTATAAGGTACAAGGAGGCCAATAAATCATGCAAAGAAGCTATAAGGCAAGCTAAAATTGCTATAGAAAAGGATATTGCAGCAAGCAGTAAAAAAAATCCCAAATTATTTTTTAAATATGTCAATAGTAAAAAAATGAAGCAGGAAGGGGTGGGACCCTTACTATCAGAGGGGGATCAGCTGGTTGATGAAAACAAAATAAAAGCGCAGATTCTGAACTCGTATTTTTCATCTGTTTACACAAATGAAGAACCAGTAAGTGAAGGTTTCCTTCTTAACACTCCCAATTCTAGTAATACAACTAATGATGCATGGTTCACACAAGAAGAAATTCAAAAGAGACTTGAACAGGTTAAGATTAACAAAGGTCCAGGGCCAGATGGTATTCATCCCAGGGTAATTAGCGAGCTTAGCTCTGTGATTGCCAAACCTCTTTACTTAATTTTTCAGGATTCATTGAGATCTGGTATTGTGCCAAGAGACTGGCGAATTGCTAATGTGGTGCCTCTATTCAAAAAAGGATCCCGTTCTCAGCCTCAAAACTATAGGCCAGTTAGTCTGACGTCAGTATTAGGAAAGCTTTTCGAAGGGTTAATAAAGGATAAGATACTGGACTTCATAGCAAATCATAATACTATGAGTTTGTGCCAGCATGGTTTTATGCGTAATAGATCTTGCCAGACTAACTTAATTTCTTTTTACGAGAATGTAAGTAGAGACCTCGATTCTGGGATGGCAGTGGATGTGATTTACTTAGACTTTGCTAAAGCATTTGATACAGTGCCACACAAAAGGTTACTGGTTAAATTAAGGAATGTTGGCCTGGAACATAGTATTTGTACCTGGATAGCGAACTGGCTAAAAGATAGACTACAAAGAGTGGTGGTAAATGGAACATTTTCTAATTGGACCAGTGTTGTTAGTGGAGTACCGCAGGGCTCTGTACTAGGTCCCTTGCTTTTCAACTTGTTTATTAATGACCTGGAGGTGGGCATTGAAAGTACTGTTTCTATTTTTGCAGATGATACTAAATTGTGCAGAACTATAGGTTCCATGCAGGATGCTGCCACTTTGCAAAGTGATCTGTCTAAACTGGAAAACTGGGCAGCAAACTGGAAAATGAGGTTCAATGTTGATAAATGCAAGGTTATGCACTTTGGCAAAAATAATATAAATGCAAGTTATACACTAAATGGCAATGTGTTGGGAGTTTCCTTAAATGAAAAGGATCTAGGGGTCTTTGTAGATAACAAGTTGTCTAATTCTGGGCAGTGTCATTCTGTGGCTACTAAAGCAAATAAAGTTCTGTCTTGCATAAAAAAGGGCATTAACTCAAGGGATGAAAACATAATTATGCCTCTTTATAGGTCCCTGGTAAGGCCTCATCTGGAGTATGCAGTTCAGTTTTGGACTCCAGTCCTTAAGAGGGATATAAATGAGCTGGAGAGAGTGCAGAGACGTGCAACTAAATTGGTTAGAGGGACGGAAGACTTAAATTATGAGGGTAGACTGTCAAGGTTGGGGTTGTTTTCTCTGGAAAAAAGGCGCTTGCGAGGGGACATGATTACACTTTACAAGTACATTAGAGGACATTATAGACAAATGGCAGGGGACCTTTTTACCCATAAAGTGGATCACCGTACCAGAGGCCACCCCTTTAGACTAGAAGAAAAGAACTTTCATTTGAAGCAACGTAGAGGGTTCTTCACAGTCAGGACAGTGAGGTTGTGGAATGCACTGCCGGGTGATGTTGTGATGGCTGATTCAGTTAATGCCTTTAAGAATGGCTTGGATGATTTTTTGGACAGACATAATATTAAAGGCTATTGTGATACTAAACTCTATAGTTAATATAGGTATGGGTATATAGAATTTTAATTAAAAGTAGGGAGGGGTGTGTGTATGGATGCTGGGTTTTCATTTGGAGGGGTTGAACTTGATGGACTTTGTCTTTTTTCAACCCAATTTAACTATGTAACTATGTAACTATCTTCAGAGGGATGCTACCCTAAGTAGTGATATTAGTTTACTCCCCCCCCCGGAAGATTTTCTTTGGACACCCATGTTTCAGGGTCTTACATCAGCCATCAGGCCTGATTTGGTTCAATATATGAATTTCAGTGGCAGTTGACTATTCAAGGCTCTATGTATCATTTGAATACAATCTGCCCTTAAGGGCAGGGCCACACAAAGCTACTGGGGGAGATTAGTCACCCAGCGACAAATCTCCTCATCTTCGGGCGACTAATCCCCCCGAACTGGCTTCCTGCCGGCAATTTACTAGTCTGTGGGAAAGCAGATAAAGTACAAAAGTCAGGGCCATGGGGGCCTCATATTCTCTGCCCTTTGTATAAAAATAGGCCTTGGAATATAGAGAGTATTCCTAATTTCCCCACAGCACGTCAGGTCGCTCCAGTTAGGTCTCTCCGGATCTCCCGCTGGGTACAGGATCCATTACAGCTATCCTCCTGTTTGCACATTAAACACTTAATCTGCCATTGGAATGTATCCTGTGCTTATCATGCAAACAGGAGGCCAAGGGAAGCCTCACATCACTAGTGCTGGATCGAGTCCCGGCTTAGGTACTGAGAACTTGGGATGGAAGCCAAGCCAGCACCGACTTGCTGTACTGGAAATGTATCTGTGGCTGCCTGTGCAAGTGTAATGCAGTGAAATAGCAAGGGTTGCACCCAACATATAACCTTTGGGTGTTTACTAAATTATATGGGTGCCTCCGTTTATCATATGGGAAAGCAATCTGCGTAGGGGAACACAGCATTGAGTCCATGTCTAGAGGCAGGCTGTCTTTAAGTCAAGTGCCAACCTAGATTCCCAAGCCCGGATTTGGGGCTTGGGTGCCCCTAGGCCACTGGGTCCTTGTGCCTGGCACCCTCACAAGCTTCACATGCACTGGAACACTGGGAATTACACATTCAGGAGTAGAGATGTCGCGAACTGTTCGCCGGCGAACTTGTTCGCGCGAACATCGGGTGTTCGCGCTCGCCGGAAGTTCGCGAACGTCGCGCGACGTTCGCCATTTTGGGTTCGCCATTGTTGGCGCTTTTTTTTGCCCTCTCACCCCAGACCAGCAGGTACATGGCAGCCAATCAGGAAGCTCTCCCCTGGACCACTCCCCTTCCCTATAAAAACCGAAGCCCTGCAGCGTTTTTTCACTCTGCCTGTGTGTGCTGAAGAGATAGTGTAGGGAGAGAGCTGCTGCCTGTTAGTGATTTCAGGGACAGTTGAAAGTTTGCTGGCTAGTAATCGTTTTGATACTGCTCTGTTATTGGAGGGACAGAAGTCTGCAGGGGTTTGAGGGACATTTAAGCTTAGGTAGCTTTGCTGGCTAGTAATCTACCTTCTACTGCAGTGCTCTGTATGTAGCTGCAGTGGGCAGCTGTCCTGCTTCTGATCTCATCTGCTGACTGCTGCAATAACAGTAGTCCTTGTAAGGACTGCTTTTATTTATTTTTTTGTTGTTTTACTACTACTACTACTACTACTACTATAAGAGCCCAGTGCTATTAGTCTAGCAGTGTTGGGGAGTGGGACTGGTGTGCTAATCTGCTGCTCCTAGTAGTTCAGCAGCACCAACTTTAATTTTTTTTTTTTAATATTCATTTTTTTTTTATTTTACTTTTTTTTATTTTACTACCGCTGTAGTAGTGTATAAGTTGACCTTTTAGGCATTATTTGCCCTGTAGGCATTATTTGCACACTGTTTTCTTCAACCCGCCATCGAGCTGTGTGACCTTGTTCACATTCTGTCTAAATATCCATAATATTACCGTCTCCAGAAAAAACACCGGAGTCACTTTTTTCAAGCAGCCATAATATATTTTACGTAATCCGTATCCACCGCTGTAGTAGTGTATACGTTGGCCTTGTAGGCATTATTTGCACACTGTTTTCTTCAACCCGCCATCGAGCTGTGTGACCTTGTTCCCATTCTGTCTAAATATCCATAATATTACCGTCTCCAGAAAAAACACCGGAGTCACTTTTTTCAAGCAGCATTCATATATTTTACGTAATCCGTATCCACCGCTGTAGTAGTGTATACGTTGGCCTTGTAGGCATTATTTGCACACTGTTTTCTTCAACCCGCCATCGAGCTGTGTGACCTTGTTCCCATTCTGTCTAAATATCCATAATATTACCGTCTCCAGAAAAAACACCGGAGTCACTTTTTTCAAGCAGCATTCATATATTTTACGTAATCCGTATCCACCGCTGTAGTAGTGTATACGTTGGCCTTGTAGGCATTATTTGCACACTGTTTTCTTCAACCCGCCATCGAGCTGTGTGACCTTGTTCCCATTCTGTCTAAATATCCATAATATTACCGTCTCCAGAAAAAACACCGGAGTCACTTTTTTCAAGCAGCATTCATATATTTTACGTAATCCGTATCCACCGCTGTAGTAGTGTATACGTTGGCCTTGTAGGCATTATTTGCACAGTGTTTTCTTCAACCCGCCATCGAGCTGTGTGAGCTTGTTCACATTTTGTCTAAATATTGATAATATTATCGTCTCTAGAAAAACCACTTGAGTTACTTTTTTTCAAGCAGCATTCATATATTTTACGTAATCCGTATCCACCGCTGTAGTAGTGTATACGTTGACCTTGTAGGCATTATTTGCACACTGTTTTCTTCAACCCGCCATCGAGCTGTGTGACCTTGTTCCCATTCTGTCTAAATATCCATAATATTACCGTCTCCAGAAAAAACACCGGAGTCACTTTTTTCAAGCAGCATTCATATATTTTACGTAATCCGTATCCACCGCTGTAGTAGTGTATACGTTGGCCTTGTAGGCATTATTTGCACACTGTTTTCTTCAACCGCCATCGAGCTGTGTGACCTTGTTCCCATTCTGTCTAAATATCCATAATATTACCGTCTCCAGAAAAAACACCGGAGTCACTTTTTTCAAGCAGCATTCATATATTTTACGTAATCCGTATCCACCGCTGTAGTAGTGTATACGTTGGCCTTGTAGGCATTATTTGCACAGTGTTTTCTTCAACCCGCCATCGAGCTGTGTGAGCTTGTTCACATTTTGTCTAAATATTGATAATATTATCGTCTCTAGAAAAACCACTTGAGTTACTTTTTTTCAAGCAGCATTCATATATTTTACGTAATCCGTATCCACCGCTGTAGTAGTGTATACGTTGACCTTGTAGGCATTATTTGCACACTGTTTTCTTCAACCCGCCATCGAGCTGTGTGACCTTGTTCCCATTCTGTCTAAATATCCATAATATTACCGTCTCCAGAAAAAACACCGGAGTCACTTTTTTCAAGCAGCATTCATATATTTTACGTAATCCGTATCCACCGCTGTAGTAGTGTATACGTTGGCCTTGTAGGCATTATTTGCACACTGTTTTCTTCAACCCGCCATCGAGCTGTGTGACCTTGTTCACATTTTGTCTAAATATTGATAATATTATCGTCTCTAGAAAAACCACTTGAGTTACTTTTTTTCAAGCAGCATTCATATATTTTACGTAATCCGTATCCACCGCTGTAGTAGTGTATACGTTGACTTTGTAGGCATTATTTGCACAGTGTTTTCTTCAACCCGCCATCTAGCTGTGTGTATTATCGTTTCCAGAAAAACCAACTGAGTTTTTTGTTGTTGTTGTTGTTTTTTTAAAAATAATGCCAGGCAAAGGCAGGCCGCACGCAGAGGCCGTGCTAGGGGCCGTGCTGCTATGCAATCCTGTGGCCCTAGCAAATTGCCCAGTTTTAAAAAGCCAATGACCCTGAACTCCCAAAATGCTGAAGAGGTAGTTGACTGGCTTACACAGCACACCCCATCCTCTACCGTTTCTAACTTTACCACAACATCCTCCTCATCCTCCACTGCTATGGCCACCCCACGTAACACTTCTCCACCACCGGTGCCCCTTCTTCACTGGGGTCAGAGGAGTTATTTTCCAATGAGTTTCTTGAACTGAGTAATGCGCAACCATTATTGCCAGAAGAAGATGAAGGAGATGAGGACCTTACACCAGATTTAATTCTGGCAGAGAACACGATAGAGATGGACATAATGAGTGATGAGGAGGAGGTCCCGCTGCTGCTTCCTTCTGTGATGTGTCAGAAGAAATTGATGCATCTGAGGAGAATGATGATGAGGAGATTGATGTTTTGTGGGTGCCTAGTAGAAGAGAGCAAGAGGAGGGTAGTTCAGATGGAGAGACGGAGAGTCAGAGAGGCAGTAGGAGAATAAGACTTAGAAGAAGCAGGGAGGACAGCCCGCAGGGATCAGCAGGGCAACAACATGTATCGGCACCTGTGTTCAGCCGACCAACGCACCCGCCATTGCCGCCAATACCGCCAACTCCGCCAACTTCTACTGTTACCGCCAGATCGCACACTTCCAAAAAGTCAGCAGTGTGGGATTTTTTTAATGTGTGTGCCTCTGACAAAAGCATTGTAATTTGCAATGAGTGCAGTCAGAAACTGAGCCTTGGTAAGCCCAACAGCCACATAGGTACAACTTCTATGCGAAGGCACATGAGCGGCAAGCACAAAGCACTTTGGGAGCAACACCTCAAAGGCAACAGGCAAACTAAAAGCCACACTCCTTCTGGTCCAGCATCTTACTGCTCTACCTCTGCTCTCCTTGACCCGTCTGAACCACCCTCCACTCCGCCTTCCACCTTGACCACCTGTTCCCATTCCCAGTCATCTGCCACCAGCCAAGTTTCTGTGAAGGCCATGTTTGAGCGTAAGAAGCCAATGTCTGACTGTCACCCCCTTGCCCGGCGTCTGACAGCTGGCTTGTCTGCACTCTTAGCCCGCCAGCTTTTACCATACCAGCTGGTGGACTCTGAGGCCTTCCGCAAATTTGTAGCAATTGGGACACCGCAGTGGAAGGTACCAGCCGCAATTTTTTTTCTAAAAAGGGAATACCACACCTGTACCAACATGTGCAGAGCCAAGTTACCGCATCTCTGTCACTTAGTGTTGGGCCAAAGGTCCATATGACTACTGACGCATGGTCCTCCAAGCATGGTCAGGGCAGGTATGTCACCTACACTGCCCACTGGGTGAACTTGGTAATGGCTGGGAAGCAGGGAATGGGTAGCTCAACAACAACAGTGGAGTTGGTGTCACCGCCACGGATTGCACGCGGTTCTGCCACCACCTCTACTCCTCCATCGCTCTCTACCTCGTCTTCTTCTTCTTCTTACTCTGCTGCTGGGTCCTCCTTCTCCTCCTCCACACCTGTGCACCCCCAGCTCCCCCTAGGCTATTCGACGTGCCAGGTACGCCGTTGTCACGCTGTCTTGGGGATGACGTGCCTGGAAAGCAAAAACCATACGGATCTGTACTCCTGTCATCTCTGCAGTCACAGGCCGATCGGTGGCTGACCCCACACCAACTGCAGATCGGAAAAGTGGTGTGTGACAATGGAAGCAATCTGTTGGCAGCGTTGAGACTAGGCAATTTAACACATGTGCCCTGCATGGCACATGTGTTAAATTTAATAGTCCAACGTTTTGTCTCCAAGTACCCAGGATTCCAGGACGTTCTCACCCAGTCCAGAAAGGTGTCGGCCCATTTCAGACGTTCCTACACAGCCATGGCACGCCTTGCTGACATTCAGCAGCGCTACAACATGCCAGTCAGGCGTTTGATTTCTGACAGCCAGACTCGCTGGAATTCAACGCTCCTTATGTTGGAACGTCTGCTGCAACAACAAAGGGCCGTCAACGAGTACCTTTTTGAACTGGGTGGTAGGACTGGATCTGCACAGCTGGGGATTTTTTTCCCCCGTTACTGGGTGCTTATGCGCGATGCCTGCAGGCTCATGCGACCTTTTGAAGAGGTGACAAATATGGTCAGTCGCACCGAAGGCACCATCAGCGACCTAATACCTTCGCTTTCTTCCTGGAGCGTGCCGTGCGACGAGTGACAGATGAGGCTGTAGACCAGCGTGACGAGGAGCTGGAAGCGCACGATTTCTGGTCGGAATCACCAGAACGAACCCAGGCACCTGCTGCAACGCAGGGAGAGGTGCCAGAAGTGGAGTCAGAGGAGGAAGGTGGCTTTGTGGAGGAGGAGGAGGAGGACCAACAGGAGCAGGCTTCCCAGGGGGCTAGTGGTGACCTTTTGGGGACCCCTGGTCTTGTACGTGGCTGGGGGGAGGAGACCGTGGATGATGCAGTCCTTGATAATGAGGAAGCGGAGATGGATACCTCTGCATCCAACCTTGTGAGAATGGGGTCTTTCATGCTGTCATGCCTGTTGAAGGACCCCCGTATCAAGAGGCTTAAGGAGAAGGACCTGTACTGGGTCGCAACGCTACTAGACCCTCGGTACAAGCATAAAGTGTCAGAAATGTTACCAACATACCACAAGTCCGAAAAGATGCGGCATTTACAAACCAGCCTGCAAAACATGTTGTACAATGCTTTTAAGGGTGATGTCACTTCAGGAACTCATCAACATTCCAGGGGCAGAGGTGCCAGTAATCCTGCCACGAGCACACCTGCAAGGACAAAGCCCTTTGGCCAGTCTGTAACGTCAGACATGCAAATGTTTTTCTGTCCAAGGCAGCGCCACAACCCTTCTGGATCCACCCTCAAAGAACGCCTCGACCGGCAGGTAGCGGACTACCTGGCATTAACTGCAGATATCGACACTCTGAGGAGCGATGAACCCCTGGACTACTGGGTGCGCAGGCTTGATCTGTGGCCAGAGCTGTCACAATTTGCCATGAACCTCTTGTCTTGCCCAGCCTCAAGTGTGCTCTCAGAAAGGACCTTCAGTGCAGCAGGAGGGATTGTAACTGAGAAGAGAACTCGCCTAGGTCACAAAAGTGTCGATTACCTGACCTTTATTAAAATGAATGAGGGGTGGATCTCGGAGGGTTACTGCACGCCGGAAGACTTGTTCTGACTTCTATGCAGCTGTCCTTCTCTTCAAGCCTCATGACTCCACACACAGCTGTCCTTTAGCGTCCTCCTCCTCCCTCCGCCACCGTTACAAACTAGGGTGCAAACCCTACTGGTTTAATTTTTTCTGGCCTCTGTGCTTCAGTGGCTGCAACCAAAAAAACTGGGCAAACAATGTCTACAAGGTCAACGTATGGCAAAAAATGACTATTTTCAGCATTTATATGGCATATTTTTTCTGGCAACTGTGCTTCAGTGGCTGTATCCAAAAAAATGCATATTTTCTGCATTTATATGGCATAATTTTTCTGGCCTCTGTGCTTCAGTGGCTGCAACCAAAAAAATGCATATTTTCTGCATTTATATGGCATAATTTTTCTGGCCTCTGTGCTTCAGTGGCTGCAACCAAAAAAATTTATATTTTCAGCATTTATATGGCATAATTTTTCTGGCAACTGTGCTTCAGTGGCTGCGTCCAAAAAAACTGGGCAAACAATGTCTACAAGGTCAACGTATGGCGAAAAATGACTATTTTCAGCATTTATATGGCATATTTTTTCTGGCAACTGTGCTTCAGTGGCTGCGTCCAAAAAAACTGGGCAAACAATGCCTACAAGGTCAACGTATGGCAGTTGTTTAAAGAGAACAGTAGATTACTAGCCAGCAAAGCTACCTAAGCTAAAATGTCCCTCAAATCCCTGCAGACTTCTGTCCCTCCAATACAGAGCAGTATCAAGCAGATTACTAGCCAGCAAACTTACTATCATCTGTCCCTGAAATCACTAACAGCTCTCCCCCTACACTATCTCTTCCAAGCACACACAGGCAGATTTTTCAGATACATTTTTGCCCTTGATCCCCCTCTGGCATGCCACTGTCCAGGTCGTTGCACCCTTTAAACAACTTTAAAATCATTTTTCTGGCCAGAAATGTCTTTTCTAGATGTTAAAGTTCGCCTTCCCATTGAAGTCTATGGGGTTCGCGAACCGTTCGCGAACCGCTCGCGTTTTTGCGCAAGTTCGCGAATATGTTCGCGAACTTTTTTTCCGACGTTCGCTACATCCCTATTCAGGAGTACAAGATGCGACCCCAGTGCTCCTTATGTCGCAGCTGGACAGCATGTTGCCTCTCAAAAATTGTTGTCCTAGGCCCGACCCTTTGTGGCCTTGCTGCAAATCTGGGTCTGTAGACTGCGAACCTACTTGTGCCCCAGCTCATAATAGTGGACTGCGCATGTGCGTGACATCACTTCTGCGTGCGTGTAAAGTTACTTCCGCCATTGGTGTTCCTCCCGAAGACCCAGGCACCCCTCACAGGTCCGGACTGAGAATTAAAATAGGCCCTGGCATTTCAGGTACACAGAGGCCCAATCAGCCCACATAGAGGCCCAAACAGCCCTCACCAGCCCACTTAATACTGACTTTCTATGGGACCTTATAGCAGCCCCTCTGGCATTTGCCAGAACCCACAGATTGCCAGTCCGGGCCTGACCCCTCAGCTCTGCCGTCAGATTTAGATAGCAATGTTGCAAGCGATGGCTGGGAAATTTTTAATTTTTCCTTTCGATATTACATTTTTTATATTAAGGGTCACCCCCTTAAAGCTGCCACCTTAGGATCTCGGGTGTCTATATATAAATACAGCCCTTCGTAGAGGCAGTCCCAAAGCCAGAAAGAATCAACTCTGATGCATTTCACCCTCCCTGCAGTGCAACCATCTATTCAACTGACAATAAGATACAGTAATTATTTACATGGCTAAGAAAATTGTTCTGCTGAAAGGGGACTGATCTCAATAGATGGAGGGTTCCCTGGCAAGCAGATGTCTCTTCTGTTTGATCTAACATGCAGCCCAGATTAATGCACAACACAACAGCTGTATAGTCATGACAAAAACACAGTTTAACAAGTTTTAATAACCCACAATGCAATGTTCCTTCCCAGAATCCCATTGTAACTCTGTATAACTCAGTCAGGGCCAGAGCTTTCCAAAGAAGGGAACCATGCACAATAAAGAAGAACGCCACCCAAAGAAAGAGCATTTATTTTTTGCAAAGTGGAAGAAAATGTAATTTTAAGCAAATTTCCGAAAAACATTCATTACCTACCACCTAACCTGCAATGTTGTAGGTTGGGGGCTATACAGGTATGGGACCTGTTATCCAGAATGCTCGGGACCTGGGGTATTCCGGATAAGGGATCTTTCTGTTATTTGGATCTTCATGCCTTAAGTTTACTAGGAAATCATGTAAACATTAAATAAACCCAGTAGGCTGATTTTGCTTCAAATAAGAATTCATTACATCTTAGTTGGGATCAAGTACAAGCAACTGTTTTATTATTACAGAGAAAAAGGAAATCACTTTTAAAAATTTGGATTATTCGGATAATATGGGGTCTATGGGAGACGGCTGTTCCGTAAATCACAGCTTTGTGGATAACGGGTTTCCGGATAACGGATCCCATACCTGTGTTTAATTGAAAGTGCGCTGAAAAATCGGGGGCCCCCAAGGAAGGAGAAAGAGGGCTGGGTGTGGCCCCAGGGTACCAGTTTGACATGACTGCTATGTTTGTGTGTAAATCACATTAATGCAATGCAACGTTTAAATGCATTTTTAGGGGAAGGTGTAGCTAGAAGGCGTGATACATGGAAACAAGCCTATTGTGGTGCACCAGCGAGTGACTGTTTCACCGCAGAAGCCACATGAAATGTGTATAGGAAACAGACAAGCTCAGTCGGCAGCAAGGGGCCGTGGAAACCTGCTTACTACTACCACAGAGCATCATGGAGGCACCAGTTATAATTATAAGCACTGGCTGATTTCCTTCCTAGCCCTGTCTCTACTGCAGAGCCATGAGGCTGCTCATGAGTGACGCTCGGCAAGGATTTATTGTGACGTCGGCATGTTCCAGAAAGATCTCAGTGTGATGCGAGAGTCATTAAAAGATATATTAACCGACGACACCATGACGGGATAATAAAGCCGACTTCAAAGTGTCCCTTGCATATATTCTTTTCAGTTCACCCCATAAAAGTATCTCTTAAAAGGGTGATTCACCTTTAAGTTTTAGTATGTCCTAGAAGGAATGGGCAATTTTAAGCAACTTTTCAATTGGTCTTCGTTATTTTTTAATCGTTTTTTAATTACTTGCCTTTTTCTTCTGACTCTTTCCAGCTTTCATCCAATAAACAAATGCTCCGTAAGGCTAAAAAATTTATTGTTATTGCTACTTTTTATTACTCCTCTTTCTATTCGGGATTCTCTTATTCATATTCCAGTATCTTATTCAAATCAGTGCATGGTTGCTAGGGTCATTTGGACCATAGCAACCAGGCTGCTGAAATTGCAAACCGGAAAGTTGCTGAGAAAAAACGAAATAACTCCAAAACCCCAATAAAAAAAATAAATAAACAATAAATAAAACAATAATAAAAAATTAAAACCAATTGCAAATTATTATCTCAGAATATCACTCTCTACATCATACTAAAAGTTAATTTAAAAAAGTTAATTCAAAGGTGAACAACCCCTTAAAGATCCCTGCTGCATAGTTGCTATTGTTAACCTAACAGGAAATAGAAATAGTCACGTGACTGCCAGAAAATGGACTCCCCCGTGCAAGCATTAAAAGCCCCAATAACTTTATGATAGTGATAGAGTAGCACTTTTTCCCATAAGAACACTTTATTTCACATAGTTTCCAGGCAAAACGAAACACTTCTTACTTTGTCTTGAGGTCCCTTTAAGTTGTATAATTAAATGGGAATGTTTACATGTACAGTATATGTGTGGGAATGTCCTTTCATTCCAGAGTAGCATGTGCAGTATCACATTGGTTTGTACAAACTGTCAGACGGGCTTTAACCAATGTCTGGATATGGGCGAGTCACAGCTTCATCAGACAGTTCTGTCTCCCCCGATATCCTGCCACAACTCTGTAGCAACAAAAATAATCTATATATATATACAGAATGGATTCCTATGGACTAGATATCTAACACTTGTGGCCACCTATAGGATCCTTCTGTATATTGAATAAAATAGGGGTTGAGTTCCAATATATCCTTTATTCAGAAGTCAGTGCAGATAAATTGCTTTGAAACACAGATTAAAAGATGAATAACTATGTCCCGTAGGGCTGCAACAGAGCAGATTTATGCTGCAGATAAGGGAGTGAGGTCTGAAATAGAATAACCATCTGCTCGGCAGACCCCTCCATTATCTGGCACAATTCTATAGTATGAGGTAATATGAGCATTGATATTGTGTTTGTGATCGTTCCTCGCCCACCCCATAGAAATGCATCCGCCACAGTGAGACCACCCAAACACATTGTAGGCTAAATGCATTGTGGGTATTGATTACACTGTGGACAAACAGGCCAAACATTTAATGCAGTTCTTGGTTAGACTGGATGACAAGTAGAGTTGCCACTAGTGATGTGTGGGCCACCAAAAGTCGTCCCACACCAGACTCTAACCCATCCCTTCACCACCCGCACCTGACCCAAACCTGGTGAGCCTCCATATTTATATACCTGCGCCCACCCCTCTATGATGTCATGGAAGGGGTGGGGCACACAGATGTGAGTCTATAAAAAGCACCAACTTGAGTTGGAAGTGGTAAGGTCACGGGCGGGATGGGCACATGGTAAAATTCAGCTTGAACCCACCCATGAAGATTGTGTGGAAGTTGGCCTGAACCGGCCCAACCCTCGGTTTCTGAATTATTTTTTTCGTCCTACAAGGGGAGGTGCTGCTTGCTATTATCATGGAGGCGGGGAATGGGCGGTCCAGTGATTTTATGTGGTGGGAAATGGAGGATATATGATGCCAAGGCAGGAAAATGGCAGATTGGGCATATGTAAGCAGTGGGAGAGAGGAGGGTTTAAAAAGCTTGTTTTATCAAAGAAATGCTCTAGAGGGGAGAGGAGATTATGGGCAATTACAAATTTACTGGCAACTGCATTGGCGGTAAATTTGTAATACCGCCTTCGGGCTCTAGCCGGTGTTTTTTCGACCAGTGTTGCCATGCTAAAATAGATGCAAATGTTGCATTTTAATAAAGACTCGTGTCCAAAAGTATCTGGACACTTGGCCGTCCAACAGCAGAGCTCTTTAATGTTCAGGAATTAGGAGTGTCAGGAATTAAGAATGTCGTCCCCAGCTCAGACCCACCCCCAAACATCAGGTCTGGCCATGTGGAAAAACAGCTTGTCGCTTTTTGGCATTGAAGGTTCTTTTGTTAACAGACAAATTCACAGACACTTGAGATTCAGGCTTGTAGCTCATTTCTTCCCAAATACGCTGCACACTGAGCCTTTCAGAGCCTGTTAGACTCCTGCCTTAATTATCTTCCTCCCCCGCTGCTCCCCGTGAATTGGTCTTGGTTTAATATATTGACACCCCACTGCTCCAAAGCAATAATCCGGGGGCCGAGACTTGCTGCCTCTTTCCACTTTGCGCCGCATCTGAAAGACAATCAGGGATAACAACGTCTCTATTATTTACCACTGCCAGTTTAAGTGCATTTGCATAACCTGATAGAGATCTCAAGGAGAAAAGATAATTACATTAAACGAGGGCCAACCGGATTCCTACGAGCACTACAAGTAGCATCCTTTTTGTGTTGCTTTAAATAATGAAGTACATGCAATCATTTTGCCTATATCATGCCCAGTTCTGTATGAGCACAAAAAGGAAAAACAAAGAGAAGATGATGGCATAAAAAGAGAAGACAATAGGAGAATAGAGAAGGTAAGTGAAGAGTTGATGGAAAATAGTTTGAAGGGTGGGCTTGTAGTGTAAGGTTTCTGGCACCCCAGGTTTTTAGTACTTACACAGAAAGACAAAGAGGAATCATATTGTATTCCCATGGTTCTTTACATAACTATACAATGAAAAATGATTGATGTTCAAGGCTTGAGTGCATCGAGGGACACCCATGTCTTACTTATAAATAAATTGGTTGAACTCTTTGCCCTCCATTCTGGCAGTACAGTCAGCACATGGAAATTCCATTTTTTAAAAAAAATACATTATATCATGAAAACCTGCCCTTTAGAAGATACCTTTACACATTAGAGTGAACATTGCTTATGAGCACTCACATCGGTGAAGGATAATGAAGATCTAGGAAGGCTCAGCCTCTCCATAAAAAGAATAACTGGTACACTACATGGCCTAAAGCAACCGGACACCTGCCTGTCCACCATCTCAGTCTCAAACCAAGAGGATTAATATGATGTTAGTCCTCTCTTTGCTGCTATCTTCAGCCTCTACTCCTCTGGGAAGGTTCCCACTAGATGTTGGAACTTTGTTGGTGGGATTTTCTTCAATTCATCCATAAGAAGTGAGCTTGGGCCAGGCCTGGCTTGCAGTCGCGTTCCAATTCATCTCATGGGTTTTAAGTTGGGTTGAGGTCAAGGGTTCTGTGTAGGCCTCTTCTTTCACTTTCACTTCCATCTTATCATACTAATTCTGTATTGACCTGACTTTGTATGTGGGTTATTATAGTGTTGAAACAGATGAGAGCATTCCTGAAACTGTTTCCACATAGAAGGAAACATAGAAACATTAAGAACATCTTTGTACACTCTAGCCTTTGAATGGAACCAAAGCTCTTAACTCAAACCATGGAAGACAGACCTAGACTTTAAGTCTTACTGGATTCATTCAGGCTGCTAGTGTTCCCCTGGTATCTGTCAAACCATCAGACTGCCAGATGATGAAATGGCATTTATAATTCCAGAAGGATGGCTTGGACACCGAGGAGGTCGAGGACTTACCTAGGCAACATAGTCACAAGTGCATGGAGGTTGGGACATGGTTGGGCAGCTTGGTCATAAAGGGATGGTCTGATATGGATGACAATTGTGTTCTTCATGTGGCTCAAGAATTGGGTGGAGGGCACTCAAATTAGATACAGTAAGAACAAAAGATAGAACAAGGTGCAAAAAAAGCCCCAAACCAGCCCCATGTGGTGGTTACATATACACTATTGTAGATTTAATGGGCTTTCACAGTCAAAGTAATTGACTGTATATTCACACAGGTGGTATTTTTAAAAGATTCTTTATATGTAATATATTTGCAATACATACTATTAGTACTATATACAATCAGTGTAAATCAAGCATATAACACATTATTAATTATTTTTAGATTACATACCACCAAATTGTACCTCGAATGTCAAGCAGTCAACCCAATTCAAGGTTTTTTGACCTACACCAAGTTATATGGCTGCTACTGTTCTATGTGAAACCTGGAAAGGCGCCTTCAATCAACACCTGGCATTGCATATGATGATGTCTAATCACCCTTAAAGGAGAACTAAAGCTTAACTAAAAAAGTAGCTAGAAATGTTGTACATGATGTTTTGTGCTTCTGTACCAGCCCAAGGCAACCACAGCCCTTTAGCAGTAAAGATCTGTGTCACCAAATAATGTATGTATGGGATCTGTTATCCGGAAACCCGTTATCCAGAAAGCTCAAATTACAGAAAGGCCATCTCCCATAGACTCATTTTTATCCAATTAATCCAAGTTTTTAAAAAATTATTTCCTTTTTCTCTGTAAAAATAAAACAGTCGCTTGTACTTGATCCCAACTAAGATATAATTAATCCTTATTGGAGGCAAAACCAGCCTATTGGGTTTATTTAATGTTTACATGAATTTCTAGTAGACTTAAGGTATGAAGATCCAAATTATGGAAAGAACTGTTATCCAGAAAACCCCAGGTCCTTAGCATTCTGGATAGTAAATCCCATACCTGTATATTTATTAAACTAAAATTCCTCCAAAAAAATAAAAAATTCGGCATGCATTTCAAAAAATGCACATTTAATTGGTTGTATGTAAAGGCCATAATAAACCTTTTTCCGTAAAGAAAATGTTTTTATCCATAAAAATAAATAAAAATCCTGTTGTTGTTAATTTCTCATGGCAAACAGACACCTGGAGTTATGGCCAATGCCATGCACTTTGCATACTATTATTCCGACCATCTATAGTGGAAATGCAAACAAGCGCCAGTTAAAATGCAGTTGAACCCTTTCCTTTACAGACACTTACCTGGAATATAATTTAGTCCCAAAAGTTTATTCCTTTGTCTAGACTCACTAATTACAGCACCGTTAGATAATTATACACTGTAGTGCTCAATCCAGAGCACACGATTGGGTTTCCTGACTCTGGGTATAATTGTTTATTTATCCCTCCTCGCTGAATTGGAGGTGAGTGAGGCCGGTGCATCGGCACAGTAAAGCTGGCCATAAATGTTGAGACTTTTAAAAGATCCGATCCTCATCGTGAGACCACGATTTTCTCGGAACGATCGTACGAATTGACCATCAACTAAAAAGACCAATTTGCCAGGAAAACAAAGGGGAGCTGCCTGCTTGGCCCTGCAAACATAGATACATTGCACTGGGACCGACAAAGATTTTTTGACCTGGCCGATCAATTTCCTGACCGATGTCGGCCGAAAAATCGTAAGGTGTATGATCGTTCAAATCCCACTAACCGCACGATCATTTCGAAGGATTGTTCGGACTTCACTAAAATCAGTCGTTCTGCAAGAAGAATCATGGCATCTATGGGGAGCTTAAGGCTCATGGAACCCTCCACTGGGGTTTTTCAGGGGTGTAAAGTTTTTAGGGGTGGACCCTTTAACCCATAACCCTTCTGTTATGTTATGTGCGGCTGCTGGTACAGCCCAATATGCCTTTGCCTTGCATCATCTACTTCTCATATTGGGAATAGTCCAGCTTGAATGCTATAAAAAGCAGGTTGGTAATAAAAGCTCTGGATGTTGTAGCCAAAAAAAGTGTTCCTACATGAATCTTGCTCATGATGTTAAATGGGCAGGTTTAAAAATTCGGTCTGGCCCTAGGGCCAGTATCATCACTAGTGATCGGCGAATTTATTCGGCAGGTGCGAATTCGCAGCGAATTCCTGCGATTTGGCGACTGTGAATAAATTCGCTAAAGTGCAGCGAAAATTCGCCAGAGTAAAAAAAAAGTGGAATTTCAGGCCGTTTCGCAAAGTTTTCGCTGTTTCCCAAATTTTGCAGGAAATTCGTGAATTTTTCAGCGAAGTGAAATGCCACAAATTCGCCCATCACTATCATCCACTTAAAGGTGTGTATATCAGGTAAAGTTGCACTGAATCAGTGATCTCACCAAGCGAGCGAATCTTTCCATTTATAGCCAGCTTTAATCTCTTTATAGACTGCAAAACAAAGAAGTTGGCAGTGTGGATATCTACTGGATTTTTTGGCATACATGCACCAGCCTGGGTCCCATTTAATGAATGAAGTCTATGGGGGAGGGGAGTCTAACAAAAAAAGTGAACCCCAGTGAATTTGTGTTTTATTGTTCTTTATGGTTAAAGTTAAATTAACTGTTAGTATGATGTAGAGAGTGATATTCTGAGACAATTTGCAATTGGTTTTAATCTTTTTATTATTTGTGGTTTTTGAGTTATTTAGCTTTTTATTCAGCAGCTCTCAAGTTTGCAGTTTCAGCATCTGGCTGCTAGGGTCCAAATTCCCCTAGCAACCACGCATTGATTTGAATAAGAGACTGGAATATGAATAGGAGAGGGGCTGAATAGAAATATGAGTAATACAAAGTAGCAATTCTAATAAAATGGTAGCCTTACAGAGTATTTGTTTGTGAACTGGGGTCAGTGACCACCATTTAAAACCTGGAAAGAGTCAGAAGAAGAAAAATAATTCAAAAACTATAAAAAAAAAAGAAAAAATGAAGGTCAAATTCGAAGTTTCTTAGACGTAGCCATTCTATAACATACTAACCCCTTTAAGTACAAAAAGACATATATATATTTCCAATGAGTATCCGCACTCCATGGCTGTTGCTAATGGCGGGGTGCACGGTAATTGTGTATGTATCAATTATCAGCAGACCAGCACTCCCTTTAAAAACTTGATAATTTTATTGTCGTAGTATCAAATGATTATTGTCATAGCATTTGATACTACGACAATAAAATTATCAAGTTTTTAAAGGGAGTGCTGGTCTGCTGATAATTGATATATATATATATATATATATATATATATATATATATATATATATATATATATATATATATATATATATATATATACCTCCACGGAACGCATGCCAATCCGGAACACAGATAACATTTATCAGGGCTTATTTTTCTTTTCCGCTATGCTCAGCGATTTTCTTCTCTCTTGTGGGTACAGACCTACAGGGCAAAATAAAATCAATTAACACTTGCAGCGCCGTACAGCCAGACTGTTTAAATGCCCGTGGGTGCGCAGCCCTAAACATAAGCGGCTTTTACACTGCCCAGGTTATGCCCTTGTGCTTCAAAAATTTTTGGGGAGAAAAAAAATGAAAAACCAGAGTTCATATAAACAGGAAACATTAACCCTTTAAATATACCATAAAGAAATGTAGGAGGTACAGTGAAAGGCAAAGGCGCTATGGGCACTTAGCAACATATTCTCTTGCCCGCAGGGTGGATTCTCAACTCATCTAATGACATGGACTTGGTTATTCTTAATGATCTCTTTATAGACTTTTAATTAGCCGGAATTACATTCATTCAAACCCTTCTTGTTTGGCAGAGCAGCTGTTCTCACTCCGACGTTGTTCCTTCCTCCTGAGCCGCCGCGAGGAAATTACCGTAACCGCGGCAGAAACTGCTCCATATGCATGAGGGGAAGGCTGGCGCTCTTAGCAAGGAGTCTGAAACCATGTGACATATTTGTACCCGAGATGAAGCCGCTGGAGGTACAGAGGTTTCATTGGCAGCCAGAAACCATAACCGCTCTTGGGGGGCACATTTACTTATGTGAGAATATTTCCGCAACTACATCAGACGTTATTTTGCGATGAAAAAATGCACAATTACGTCTTGGTTTTAATTTAAATTCAGTGGGTATATTAAAGGGCACCTATCACAGCCAAAATCAAACACATATTAACAATCTGACCAGTACAACATAAACACGTTTAATCAAACTACATATATAGTTTTTTGAAAAAAACTGCAGGTTTTAAAAAATCCCTTACTTTGTCAAATGGGTTCTTTCACTGAGGGAGGCCATACTGAGACTATAACAGAGACTATAATATGCAAATTTCAGGAGCATGCTCAGATTGTAACACTGCTTTGAGTATTCTACCCAGAATGCCTTGTTTTAGTAAACTCCTCCACTAGAAGTATCAGGAGATTTCCCTATCTTGTCCCCTGCTGGTGATGTTATTATACAAATGAAGGGCACACAGTAACTTCCAGCAGGTGGCAGCACTACTGTACAGCAGCTAACACACAGGTTTGGCTGATTTGAAAATAGCTTAGAAGGGTTGATAAGCAACAAGGAATTTCAACTGAGCATGTGCGAGATTTCAGAGCTGCAGTTGGCTGGGAAGATATAGGTAGGAGGAGCCAGTGAAATCCAAGATGGCTGCCTCAGCTAGAACTGCAGGGGAGATAGGGGAGATCTTGCAGAAGGAATAGTGAGCTGATCATTTACATTATACAAACAATTCTAACGGTTTTAAAAATCAGATTTCTTGAACTTTCACATAGTGTATTTACTTAGGAAGTGATTTTGGTTATGATTGGTGCCCTTTAAGGTCATGTGTATTATTAGTGATGCTGGTGAAATTGCTGGAAGTGGCCACTTTATATTAAAAATGTCCAAGGAAGCAAAATAAAGACAGAGTTCCTCTATTGTCCTAGGCCAGTGCTGTCCAACTGGCACATCCAGCCCCAGGACCCCCTCCCTTGTGTGCTCCCCCCCATGAAAGTCTGTCTGCTTACCTTGTGTAAACTTTAATAGGTATCATACCTCCCAACTGTCCCTTTTTCGGAGGGACAGTCCCTCTTTTGACAGCTCAACCCGCTGTCCCTCATTTGTACTGGAAAGTCCCTCTTTTCTCTGCACTGAACAGCCAGAAAAAGAAACAAAGTTTCTCACTTAATTGGCTTTTAGCAGAGACCCCAGAACAGCTAACAGGTGCAAATAAGATACTTTGTAACAATTTTGAGACACAAAAACACAGTTTAGATAAGGAGAAATATTTTCAAACTTTCATAACCTGCCAAATTTTGTAAAACAAACATGGTAATTAGGGGGTGTGGCCACATAAAGGGGTGTGGTCAAAAAATTGCTGCGCTACGTGCGGGAAAAATTTTTTTGTCCCTCTTTTTACTTCCAAAATGTTGGGAGGTATGAGGTATCATTACTGAGATTAACTGGACCCTGTATTGTTTACACCTCAAAAAAAAAGTAACCCCACTGCATTGTTCTACCTGTAACACCTCTATTGCTCACACCCCTAAAACCCTGTACTGTTCACATCTCAGACCCAGACTAAAACTGCCCACATTTTCACCCTATGTTGTGCTCTATGCCCCCTGTGTGTGTGTCATACTCTGCCTGCCCTATGCTCCCTGTGTGTGCCATACTCTGCCTGTCCTATGCTCCCTGTGTGTGTCATACTCTGTCTGCCCTATGCTCCCTGTGTGTGTCATACTCTGCCTGCCCTATGCTCCCTGTGTGTGTCATACTCTGCCTGTCCTATGCTCCATGTGTGTGTGTGTCATACTCTGCCTGTCCTATGCTCCCTGTGTGTGTCATACTCTGCCTGTCCTATGCTCCATGTGTGTGTGTGTCATACTCTGCCTGTCCTATGCTCCCTGTGTGTGTCATACTCTGCCTGCCCTATGCTCCCTGTGTGTGCCATACTCTGCCTGCCCTATGCTCCCTGTGTGTGCCATACTCTGCCTGTCCTATGCTCCCTGTGTGTGCCATACTCTGTCTGCCCTATGGAACGTGAGCCTGGTATGGGGTTTGTTCTGCAATGTAAACAGTACAATTTAGAAATAAAAACTGCACCATAAAAATCATGACAGAATCCCTTTAATAAATATGTGTCTTTTTTCAATCTCAGCTACTATGCAGCTATATTAGCATTTAGCATATATATATATTCCATGATTCCATGGGCCCCAGGGCCAACACCCTACCCTAGACCCCACCCTGGGCAGGCAGAGTGCAGCTATATCAGAGCATCAGGCTCATGGATCCCGGCCAAGTTCAGCTTTCCGCTGGTGTAAAGGAAATATCTGTGAGTGACGCTCAGAGCAGCTGCACAGCAGGCGACTGTAACCAGCCAGACTATACAGAACCTGTATATAGATATATATATATAACTGTACAGGAAAACTAGGGCAGCCCTGCTGGAGTCAAGGAGCGTCCTTTAGAAAGTAGGTTAAACAAAATAAGAGGATCTGGATCATAAAAATAGTTGGGTGGGGGTGGAGTTGCCTTTAGTCGGGTGCAGGTCGGGGACAAGCAGGAGAAATCCTTTGGCTCTGTAGGTTTATGGGCTTGGGTCACTAAATTTGCCTGTCAAGATCCATGAATGGCCAACTGCAAAAGGGTATTTTTAGCTTGTGCTGCCCTAGACCTATAATGTGGAAGAGAGCGCCCCCTAGTCCTGCTCAAATCTGTAAGTAATTCTGCTTGACTCTCCCCCTAATGAGCAGCAGCAGCAGAATTACTGATCTTCCCAGGAGCCGTGGACGCTGCCACCTGTGTAAACAAAGCCATTATATGACTTATTAGTTATTATTGTGCTGCACTGACAATACCTGGGCAAGATAAATCATTCTGCTTGTGCAAATACCAAATATTCACTATTTACTCTCATTTCTAATTTGTTTGTTATGGTGGATACAACAATGTTGACATTTCAGGCCCTAGAAACTGAGCAACCATCACAATGCAGCCAAGTATTTTCTCATAATTTTCACCTGTACACTATATCCTCTGTACCCACCATCTACTCACACTCACCTGTACACTATATCCTCTGTACCCACCATCTACTCACACTCACCTGTACACTATATCCTCTGTACCCACCATCTACTCACACTCACCTGTACACTATATCCTCTGTACCCACCATCTACTCACACTCACCTGTACACTATATCCTCTGTACCCACCATCTACTCACACTCACCTGTACACTATATCCTCTGTACCCACCATCTACTCACACTCACCTGTACACTATATCCTCTGTACCCACCATCTACTCACACTCACCTGTACACTATATCCTCTGTACCCACCATCTACTCACCACTCTACTTACAATACCTCCTCCATACCCACCATCTACTCACACTCACCTGTACACTATATCCTCTGTACCCACCATCTACTCACACTCACCTGTACACTATATCCTCTGTACCCACCATCTACTCACACTCACCTGTACACTATATCCTCTTTACCCACCATCTACTCACACCTACAACCTGTACACCATATATCCCTCTGTAACATATCCTACCATCTACTCACACTCTCCTGTACACTATATCCTCTGTACCCACCATCTACTCACACTCTCCTGTACACTATATCCTCTGTACCCACCATCTACTCACACTCACCTGTACACTATATCCTCTGTACCCACCATCTACTCACACTCACCTGTACACTATATCCTCTGTACCCACCATCTACTCACACTCACCTGTACAATACCTCCTCTGTTCCCACCATCTACTCACACTCACCTGTACACTATATCCTCTGTACCCACCATCTACTCACACTCACCTGTAATATACCTCCTCTGTACCCACCATCTACCCACACTCACCTGTACACTATATCCTCTGTACCCACCATCTACTCACACTCACCTGTACACTATATCCTCTGTACCCACCATCTACTCACACTCACCTGTACACTATATCCTCTGTACCACCATCTACTCACACTCACCTGTACACTATATCCTCTGTACCCACCATCTACTCACACTCACCTGTACACTATATCCTCTGTACCCACCATCTACTCACACTCACCTGTACACTATATCCTCTGTACCCACCATCTACTCACACTCACTTGTACACTATATCCTCTGTACCCACCATCTACTCACACTCACCTGTACACTATATCCTCTGTACCCACCATCTACTCACACTCACCTGTACACTATATCCTCTGTACCCACCATCTACTCACACTCACCTGTACACTATATCCTCTGTACCCACCATCTACTCACACTCACCTGTACACTATATCCTCTGTACCCACCATCTACTCACACTCACCTGTACACTATATCCTCTGTACCCACCATCTACTCACACTCACTTGTACACTATATCCTCTGTACCCACCATCTACTCACACTCACCTGTACACTATATCCTCTGTACCCACCATCTACTCACACTCACTTGTACAATACCTCCTCTGTACCCACCATCTACTCACACTCACCTGTACACTATATCCTCTGTACCCACCATCTACTCACACTCACCTGTACACTATATCCTCTGTACCCACCATCTACTCACACTCACCTGTACACTATATCCTCTGTACCCACCATCTACTCACACTCACCTGTACACTATATCCTCTTTACCCACCATCTACTCACACTCACCTGTACACTATATCCTCTGTACCCACCATCTACTCACACTCACCTGTACACTATATCCTCTGTACCCACCATCTACTCACACTCTCCTGTACACTATATCCTCTGTACCCACCATCTACTCACACTCTCCTGTACACTATATCCTCTGTACCCACCATCTACTCACACTCACCTGTACACTATATCCTCTGTACCCACCATATACTCACACTCACCTGTACACTATATCCTCTGTACCCACCATCTACTCACACTCACCTGTACAATACCTCCTCTGTTCCCACCATCTACTCACACTCACCTGTACACTATATCCTCTGTACCCACCATCTACTCACACTCACCTGTAATATACCTCCTCTGTACCCACCATCTACCCACACTCACCTGTACACTATATCCTCTGTACCCACCATCTACTCACACTCACCTGTACACTATATCCTCTGTACCCACCATCTACTCACACTCACCTGTACACTATATCCTCTGTACCCACCATCTACTCACACTCACCTGTAATATACCTCCTCTGTACCCACCATCTACTCACACTCACCTGTACAATACCTCCTCTGTACCCACCATCTACCCACACTCACCTGTACAATACCTCCTTTGTACCATTTACTCATACTCACCTGTACATTACCTCCTCGGCACTATACAATTATAATATAATTATTTAGGTACATAAGGTATCATGTACTCTATACACAAATTTATGGGGATTTTAGAATCTAACATGAAGGACCATTACAAAAGGGAGGCACCAGGCTTGTTGGGCTTTTATATGGACGATCCCAGAACTCTTTGGAGTAATATCCTTACAGATTACAGAAGGGGTAACATTATCCCTTTTATGATTTACAAGACATTAGAGAATTTATATCTTGGCTCGTGCGATTGAAGAGTGCAGGCCCTCCCCTTCCACATTAATATCAGTGGTCACTGAGAACATTAATTTATTATACCTATAGCTCCTGATTAGCCTGCCCTCGGGGGAGCACTACACTCCCATAGCTATTGATTTACATGGCTGCGCTGTGTTTTATTTTTTGCACATCGATTCATAGTGACCTTGGAATTGTTATTTCCAGGGAATGGACAATGTCCTGCGATACCTTATTATGCATCATCTCAGGATCCATGTCCAAGGGAGGAATCAGCCACCGTCTCATATATGGGGCAACAAGAAAGGGATGGGGCTTCATGACCTTACTTAGTAATGAGTTTGGAGTTGATGCTGTAAATACTGTGGTACAGGTTACTTATCCCATTAGATTCAGTCCTGGCACTATAATTTATAGTTACATGTATGGACCCGGTGTTTATGTTTAAGTGCATATATGCTAATGGGCAGGTCTTTCATAGAAGCCTTAGTCCTTAGTACAATTAGGGATCCATTATTTATGATCGAAAAAACAACCATCAGTAATTCGGGGTCCCGTACTACTTTTTACCGCACTATACATGCAACCTCTCCAGTTACAGCCACTTCCCATGACACCATCTTGCCTTACTATACACACACTATCACATAGTTACAGCCAATTGCCTTACTCAACATACAGCTTATTCCCCCTACAACATTTGCTCTACTACACACACCACCCTCAGATCTATTAGAAATCGGATCTAGCATTCCAGGGGGTAGAGCAAAGTCACGGGGATTGAGGGAGATCCGGTCATTCTAATGGTGGGGGATGGGTACAGCATGGCTGCAGGTAATGTTAGAACTCCAGATGAATCCTCTGTCACATGCTCATAGGAAATCAGTATTTGCTTTCCGCTATTAAACAGGAAAATATAGGTCATGCCTTCATCAAAAATAACATTACTCCCAAGGTTATGGAGAAACCTGAGCATAATATAAATGTCCTACTGCAACCGCTCAGGATCAGCACCCAATGTCCTACAGATGCTCTGTTAGCACCACTATTAACCCTACAGAGGCCCTTTTCTGTCCTCCTCCTGCAGACTGATTAGCAACCCCAGTCCTACAGCTTTGTTTTCAGGGACAATCACATTCCCTTCCCAGAGACTATTATCCCACTGTTACTATAGACACCATCTCTCCCTACTATACCTGCTATCCCACAGTCACACTCCCTTCCCAGAGACTATTATCCCACTGTTACTATAGACACCATCTCTCCCTACTATACCTGCTATCCCACAGTCACACTCCCTTCCCAGAGACTATTATCCCACTGTTACTATAGACACCATCTCTCCCTACTATACCTGCTATCCCACAGTCACACTCCCTTCCCAGAGACTATTATCCACTGTTACTATAGGCACCATCTCTCCCTACTATACCTGCTATCCCACAGTCACACTCCCTTCCCAGAGACTATTATCCACTGTTACTATAGACACCATCTCTCCCTACTATACCTGCTATCCCACAGTCACACTCCCTTCCCAGAGACTATTATCCCACTGTTACTATAGACACCATCCCTCCCTACTATACCTGCTATCCCACAGTCACACTCCCTTCCCAGAGACTATTATCCACTGTTACTATAGGCTCCGTCTGTCCCTACTATACCTGCTATCCCACAGTCACACTCCCTTCCCAGAGACTATTATCCACTGTTACTATAGGCACCATCTCTCCCTACTATACCTGTTATCCCACAGTCACACTCCCTTCCCAGAGACTATTATCCACTGTTACTATAGGCACCATCTCTCCCTACTATACCTGCTATCCCACAGTCACACTCCCTTCCCAGAGACTATTATCCACTGTTACTATAGGCGCCATCTCTCCCTACTATACCTGTTATCCCACAGCCCGACTCCCTTCCCAGAGGTTATTACATTACTGCTGTAGGTACTGCTGGCAGGGGTCTATTTGGGCTTCTGTGTACTTGGAATGGCAGGGCCTATTTTGACTCCCAGCCCAGGCCTGGTTACCCCCTTTATTGCAGCATGCTTGATAAAGGGGGTAACCCCGAAACGTTGCATGCTGCAATAAACCTTAAGCAAGGTATAACCTGCTAGCATTACCTGTGTGCCGGTGATTTTGTGTTGCCCTGCCATTATGGCACAGCACAGTGCCCCCTGCATTTATGGCACAGCACAGTGCCCCCTGCATTTATGGCACAGCACAGTGGCCCCTGCATTTATGGCACAGCAAAGTGACCCCCACATTTATGGCACAGCGCATTGGCCCCAACAGCAATAGATGACACAGTGAAATCAGCATTTCATGACACATTGTGTACCAGAGCAATTCTTTTCTTATACCAGATCCGACCTGGTCAGCCTCTCAGTTACTGCATAATGTATAGCGTTTGATGAAAGGAGGAAGTTTGATTTTTGATCATACTGTCCAGTAACAGAGATGCATAGAGAAGCTCCAGTATTTGTAATGAATATTTCCTCGTGCCCAAGGTGCAGGCTCTTTGTAAAAGAGGCCAATTGTGCCTGTTTTTGAGGACCTAGACAAAATGACCTTTCTGATTTACCCTAAACCAGGGTTTGTGGCATTAGTGTGGAATATAATAGCAGTATCGGACTGTCCTGCCGAAACTGTGGCCCCTTGCTCTTTTTGGAGCACAGAGCATTAAAGGGGTGGTTCACCTTTAATTTAACTTCTAGTATGTTATAGAATGTCCAATTAAAAAATTTTTTCAATTGCCCAATTGGCCTTCAATTGACCACCTTACGCGCACCTTATGTTTAAATTGTTGTGGCTGCTATTGGGTCGGGGGCAGGTAAAGGTGCAGAATCCAGGGTTTTTGGGGTTGAGTTAAGCTCACTGGGTTTTTTCCTGGTATCCCGTTGGTCCAGTCCAACCCTGCTCTATTCCATATTTTTCTACAGTTTCTGATTGTGTTTCATTAATCCCAGCAGTGAGAAGAAAAAGAAAAGAGCCAGTTTAGGAGTCGGGCGTGTTTACTAACATTGGAGATAAATATCTGGATTGATTTCTGGAGATGTTGCCCATGGGCCATAGCAACCAATCAGCAATTAGATTCAAACAGCAACCTATAAGTAACAATGATGTCATGTTACTCCTATGAAAAAAAAGTTTCCCATAGACTTCAATGAACTGGCATCTAGCGGGCAAAAAAACTGTGGGGCTCATTTTTAAACCCCGGGAAATTTGCCCCTGGGCAGTAACCTATAGCAACCAATCAATGATTAGCATGTTTTAGCCCACTGCAGGTAGAACAATTAAACATTGATTGGTTGCCATGGGTTACTGCCCAGGTGCAAATTTGCCCAGTGTTTATAAATCACCCCCAGCGTCTTCTAGGCGTTAAATTTGAACAATAGATGTCTCAATCATGGGGCTATCAGGGTTTTTCTCAATAAGAAGGTAAATGTTTAGGGCTCCAGCTGATATCAGGTTCTCTGGTGGGTCCTTGGTGTCCCAATCAGACATTTTATACAAGGGCCAACATGAAAATGCTGAATAAATGAAATGCTCGCTTGCTGGCCAACAGATTCCTTTGCTGTCTTCCGGCGATCTCATGAGAAAGCCTATTGTAAGACGGGCTGATTTTGTGTTTACTTTAAACATAACACTAATTGCGCCTGCAAAATATTTGCAATCAAAGGAAATTGCTGAGGGAAGGACGAGGGAGGCCCACTATATGCACAAGGTTTTTTTTTTCTTTTTTAACATGGAATTAAGTAAAATTAATCCACTTTAGGGGAGTCCTGGAACAGCAGTATATTGTAAGGGGGTATCACCTCTACTAAGTACATCATTCTTCTTCCCAGAACTTGTTCAGCTGATTAAAGGGCCGCTACATTCTCTTATCTTTGCTTTCCCTCTTTCACTTTGTATTCATCTATGGAAATATTAAGGGGTGAATGTGTCATTTTTATTTTGCTTATTTTTGGGGACGCATTAAGGTCAAGGGCAATTATTTCATTAGGGGGGCCAAACTGCCCAAGAAATTTGTGGATAGAATAACCCTCAAGAACAGTGTCGGACTGGGGGAGTCTGGGCCCCACAAGAGCTGCAACATCAGGGCCACTGCCCCCCATGGGCCCCCCTCCCCAGACACAAATGCTGAGTATGGCTAAACCCAAAACATGGGGGGCAGGGCAGTGATGTAGGAACAGGCATGATGACATCAGAGGTGGGTACAAGGATGTTGGTGGAGTTATGACACCAGGGCAAGGTTATTGCATCACTTAGATGCGAATCCAATGTTTTAAAGTGTTGATGCCCAGTACAAAAACCACACAGGTGGCAACTCTGTATTCTGCTTGATGATTAAGCCCAATCCTTTAATTACAGGTATGAGATGTATTATACAGAAATCAGTTATCCAGAAAGCTCTGGAATACAGCAATGCTAATTTAGAAAAAAAACAAACATTCTTATTTTTGATTGATTTGCTTTTTTTTGTATCTGTAATAATAAGAAAGGTGAGTATCTTAGTATTTAAATGCTTTTCATGTACAGTATTGGCCAGATTATTGTTCGGGTTTTATAAGGCTGAAAACCGAACAGGAAGTTGCAAAGCAGGAAGTAGTGTTCTGGCTATTATGTTACACATCCAGTCACTCCAGTCTTAATACATTACATTTTTGGCTAACTAACTATATTTGAAACATTTTTTATTTTGCACAGCCTATCTATTTACCCAGTTTTTAGTTTTACACTGAACTGTTCCTTTAAATGGAGGCCCATGAGACCTATTGTTCTTGGGGCTAGGTGGGATGGCACTAGGAGTGCTTCGTTTTCCGAAGTCGCCCGGAGGTTCCTCGTTAGGCAACTTGGACGACTATGGAAAATGTAGGCACTCCGAGTGCCATCCCGCCAGTGATTTACATTCTAGCCGGTGGGGGCAGTTCAGGGAGATTAGTCGTCCCCAAAGAAAAGGAGATTTTTTTTGCTGGGCAACTAATCTCCCCACATCTGCCCCTGTGTCTCTGCCCTTAATATTCTAAATGTTTAATAAACCTGTGACCTCTGATCCCTCTTATTTTCCACAAGTTTTGATTTTCAGTCTGGTTATTTAATTAAGGATTCATCGGTTAGATGGAAATATTTGTGTTACAGTGACAACAGATAGCGGCATAGAACATTTAAGTGAAAATTCAATTTAAACCTGAAATAAAATAATGAGCCTTCAAAGGAGTTGTTCACCTTTCAAATGACTTGATAAATTTGCAATTGGTTATCATTCTTTATTATTTGTCGTCTATGAGTTATTTAGCTTTTTATTCAGCAGCTCTCCAGTTTGCAATTTCAGCAATCTGGATGCTAGGGTCCAAATTACCTTAGCAACCATGCACTGATTGGAATAAGAGATTGCAATATGAATAGGAGAGATCTGAGTAGAACTATGAGTAATAAAAAAAGTAGCAATAACAAGACATTTATAGCCTTACAGAGCATTTTATTAAGGTGGGGTCAGTTAAAAATTTTAAAAAAGTGTTAGAAGAAGAAGCCAAACAAATGAAGGCTACTTGAAAAGTTGCTTAGAACTGTTCATTCTTTAACATGCTAAAAGTCAACTTAAAGGGATACTGTCATGGGAAAAAGATTTTTCAAAACGAATCAGTTAATAGTGCTGCTCCAGCAGAATTCTGCACTGAAATCCATTTCTCAAAAGAGCAAACAGATTTTTTTATATTCAATTTTGAAATCTGACATGGGGCTAGACATATTGTCAATTTCCCAGCTGCCCCAAGTCATGTGACTTGTGCTCTGATAAACTTCAATCACTCTTTACTGCTGTACTGCAAGTTAGAATGATATCACCCCCCTCCCTTTTTCCCAGCAGCAGCCAAACCAAAGAACAATGGGAAGGTAACCAGATAGCAGCTCCCTAACACAAGATAACAGTTGCCTGGTAGATCTAAGAACAACACTCAATAGTAAAAACCCATGTCTCACTGAGACACATTCAGTTACATTGAGAAGGAAAAACAGCAGCCTGCCAGAAAGCATTTCTCTCCTAAAGTGCAGGCACAAGTCACATGACTGGGGGCAGCTGGGAAATTGACAAAATGTCTAGCCCCATGTCAGATTTCAAAATTGAATATGAAAAAATCTGTTTGCTCTTTTAAAAAATGGATTTCAGTGCAGAATTCTGCTGGAGTACCACTATTAACTGATGCGTTTTGAACAAAAACATGGTTTCCGATATCAGGATCCCTTTAAAAGGGAACCACCCCTTTTAATAGATCTGCAGACACTGTAGTTTATTATATATTTTTTTTTGCCCTGTAAAGCTGACATGTCTTTATCTTCGCAGGAACCAGTCTGGGCTGAGTTAGAGCCTTATGCTTTACACATATTGACTTTTTTGTTTGCAGAACATTTGTAACATCAGATACTTTATTGATTTATTTGATTATTCCTGCTTTCTCCGCATGCCCATATTTCTAAAACCACTAAAGCCTATTGCAAAATGAACCTTTCTAAAATATACCCATTAGTATATATCACTGGTGGACTGTTTTTAGCCGTACAGTGTTATAGAAGGTCCCCTTGCCTTACTGGTATCCAGAAACTTGCGCAGGCCAAATAGATTGCACTCGACAAGACAAGGGGACGTTCCAGCACTGCTCATCCACTGGGAGGGCGCTGCTATACTGTATATTCATCATTTGTTAAAAACGCGTGAGTGGCTCTGTGCATTTAAACACCCTGTATTTAACTGCTACTGCCCCCTTAATTAGTTGCCATACTCCTTAGCTATTACATGACGGAGCTTTACTCCAGATACAAAGGGAAATCTTTTCACTCGCTGGCATTGGGAGAAGTGCTCATAGACAAGGAACAATTGCACGGGAGTTAATTGACCTGCAAATAACTCCATTGATTCCCTTAGTAAAAGGAATGAGTAATGGGATTTCTAAATCGAATCCTTTATTGGTTTAAATTACTGCTCTCTGGCAGAATAAAGGGAAAGAAAAGGGTCTCCGCACAAAACTCAGGCAATTTTTCAAGTTGGCTGAATATTATAAGAGGCAATGGAATGCAAATACGACCAGACAGGAATCAAGGAAGGAAGAGCACAGCAACATACTGTATGTTATTGTATTTGTTAGAAATGTTATATTCATGGCTTTTCCTATAGAGTGACCAGGAACTCCCAGAATCCTCAGTTAGCCAATGGTCACCCCTCATTTAAAATAAATAACAGAACATTAATTTAAAGCTACAGTGGGTATTAGATAGGGTCTATGCCTCTGGGACAGAATGCTCTGGTATATAGATAACTAGAATCTCAGCTGCCATAAAGCAGGACAGGACTGCTGCTTACAATGGGGATCAGATAGGATCTGTGCAGCCACTGGGACAGAATGCTCTGTTATACAGATAGCTAGAATCTCAGCTGCCATAAAGCAGGGCAGGACTGCTGCTTCCAATGGGGATCAGATAGGATCTGTGCAGCCACTGGGACAGAATGTTCTGTTATACAGATAGCTAGAATCTCAGCTGCCATAAAGTAGGACAGGACTGCTGCTTACAATGGGGATCAGATAGGATCTGTGCAGCCACTGGGACAGAATGCTCTGTTATACAGATAGCTAGTATCTCAGCCATGTGAGTACAAAGCTATCCATAACATTTCCATCATTTAACGTAATTACCATTTCAACATTTCCCTACTTTTATTTTTATAAACAGTATTCCTTAAACAGAAATAGAAGGATTATATTATGACGATGCCTTTCTTTTTGTGTGTGATGACAGCACCACAAGCACCAAAATCCTATAATTTTATTTTGTTTGCTAACAAGAAACAAACCCCATTACAGCCAATTTGCCAGAACATTGTCTGCTCTTTCCCTGGCTGAAGTGAATAAAGCCCTATGTGTCAGCGTTTTAATGGCAATACTTTGCCATTCTTTAATCAAGATTGGGAATGTTGCATTTCCCCTGCGCAATAAATATCATTATTACAATGACCCCCATTCTGGTATGTTCCAAATTTATATTTATTATAAGAATAGTTTTGCATACGTATTTAGACAAAGTAATGTAATTTAGTAAAAGAATGTAATTTTCTGTTTTATAACTGCCCTTTACTTTGCATTCATGCAGAGGGGACATATTGGCTTTTGTGATTTGTTGATTTTACCTCCATGCAGATGCTAAAACAGAAGTAAAGCTTGCGGCATTCATAGCTTCTTATTTTCGCCGGCCATTTGATGAAAATGCTAAAAACCTGTTTGGTTTTGAACAGGGCAGCCCAAGTTTTGCAGGGGCTGTTTAGTTTAAAACATCCAGTTTGTATTTCAAAGATCTGCCCCCTTATGACCACTTAATGTCATAGCCCCAAAATGTTACTGGTCCTCTGAACCCTCTACTTTACCACGTCAACCCCAACTTTATCGTCCGACCCCTTTTTGTGCCATACCTGTCAGTGGAGATGGAATATTCCTAGGTCATTGCTGAGATGTGGATCTTATAATCTAGGTTTGGCACCTGAATAATCAGTGACACCAAGTTCAATGTCAGGTAGCAGCTGTAAAGCATAACAAATGATTATAAGGAGGTTTATAGGGTCTAATTGTGACACCCAACTACTGTAATACCCCCACAAAAATTAGTAAAGTTTAAAGAACGGCCTTACAACTATTTGGGGCTTCTAATTATTGAACCTGCAAGGAAAGGCTTGACTTTGCTAGTGGAGTTATCATCATCAGCCACTGATTTTAGTGTTTTGGAGGTTTGGGTCTAGGAGGAGGCTGACTGGGAAAGTTAACAACAAGAGTAGCTTATATTCAGCAGAACACACTGTGTGCCTACACAGGCATGGCTAGGCACAAGTACTGAAGCACAGACTGGCTCACAGTTACATAAGGCAGGAAAAGTCCAGCCCAGCAAGGGATAACCAGAAGCAAGGACCAACTCTAGGCACAGATTAAGGAAAGCAGTGCACAGGTCAGACAGACTGAGGGGCATTGGTAGACAAGGAGACCTACCAAGAGGGTGACCTACAAGAAGGCCAAGTCATTAGTGGGCCTTAAATACTTGTATATCGTGCCCAGAGCACATCCAGAATCCCCCTCTGTGATCCATGGTGCCAAGTGGGCATGCATTGGTTCTCAACATGCCAGTGCTGATGTCATAGAGCCATGGCGGTTCCGTGATGTCACTGCCAAGCAATAGACTGGTGCAGTCATTGCAGATTGCATTTTTTGCATGCAGATCCTTTAGAACAGACACTTTCTGTGGAATGTCCCCCTTTTCTAGAGCTATAAAGACTCTGCCTCACTTCATCATAGAGGCAGAGGGGTATATTTATCAAAGAGTGAAGTTAATAGTGAAGTTCTGCCACTAGAGTGAAATTCCGCCACTTTCCATTCATTTCTATGGGATTTTTAAAGGCGTATTTATCAAAGGGTGAACTTTCACTTTCACCCATTGATAAATATGCCTTTCAAAATCCCATAGAAATGAATTGTGAGCTGCGGAATTTCACTCTAGTGGCGGAACTTCACTCTTTGATAAATTTACCCCAGAGTCTTTATAGCTCTAGAAAAGGGGGGGGGGGGCATGAGCCCTTTAAAAGTATTTAACCAAAGAATGGAGGCAAAAATGACATGTACCTCTGCGGTGCCTTTCCACTGGAGTAAGATTAACTGCATTTGCCTATGATTAAGTGTTTGGAACATGAAACGCATCAGGCTGTTTGACACAATAAAACTTTTTGACATTTGAACATTTGCCTGGTGGAAGTTTTGCCTTCTTGAGTGCCTGCTCCATATTGGTCCGTCGGTTTATCCGCCCCTTGTGCTGAGGGCTCAGGGCGGTGCACCTGGGCCACTTCCTTGATGTGGTGAGTAACCATTATACTAACAAGAGACCCTACAACACAGAAGCTTTTTTAAGATTAACTGCATCCCACAAAAAGGGGAAGCTTTCATCAATAAAAATTAATGCAGAATGGAACCTATTGATTCAACCTACAGCAAATGCCATCAGTCTAACATGTAGATTATTGGATTATTGGGAAGCGCCTGAGATTCCACGGCTCAACTGTAGGTATCTCGGCGGCTGCACGACGTTCCACTACCATTCATTTCCATTAAAATTTCCCATTGGATTTCCAGAGCCCCCATTTGGCTTAATGGCTCTGCACAGTTATGTTTATGGAAGTCATTATGATCCATCACGGGGCCTTTTTATGCTTTTCTTTCTGTATTGACAAACTGGACTGATGGATGTGCAGAACGACATGCACCTAGCGAGACATAAAGCAGAGGGAAATGGCAGGAAGAAATGCCTCAACTGCGATTCATTAATGCTTCCAATGCTGACGAGCACTTAATGAAAACTCCTTGTAATATCTCTTGTCCTCCAGAGTAGAACATCTGTCTATAGAAGAAGCAACACATTGTGCTCTGCGGGGCGGCTGTATTGATTGTAGGTCAATATTTGGCAAGGGAGGTACATGCAGCCAAAATATTTAGCATTAGTTGAATGACTACAACACAATAAAGAGGCTTAGTGCCAAAGAGCTGACAGTCTATAGGGCTGAATAAAGACTCAGCTTCTACTTCTCACCTTTGGTTAAACGTATGCAGAAATAGAGTATTGGAAAGGGTCTAGAGCAGAGGTTTTTGGTTCAAATCCATGTTCAATAAAATCACAACATTAACTGGTCATCCAGATGGGCCCTTCAACCAAATTGGGATTGTTTGTGCTCAAGAAGAGGTGTTTACTGGAGGATGTGATGGAAATAGGGGTGTTTATCAAAACTGAAAAATGTTCTGGAATTTTTCTATTGGCAAATCTCAGGAACACTGAACATTTCTCACCTTTATTTAGTTATTTGTCATCTGAATACTCTCAAGTGGGAAAATGCCCCTATACATTTCCCATAGATGGTCAATAGCACAGGAGGTCAATGATTTACAGATTCTGGATAACAGATCTAGGGATGCACCAAATCACTAATTTGGATTTGACCCAAACCCTACTTTGCGGAAGATTTGGCCAAATACCAAACTCAATCTTAATCCTAATTTTCATATGCAAATCAGGAACGTTAAGAGAAAAAGGGAACTAAAAACTAAAAACTAAAATAATTTTTACTCCCTTGTTTTGTGACAAAAAGACATGATTTCAAGGATTTGGATTTGGTTCGGCCAGGCATGAGGATGCGGTCGAATCCAAATCTTGCTGACAAAGGTTGAATCTTGGCCAAATACCAAACCGAATCCTGCATTTGGTGCATCCAGGGTTAAAACCCGGAAGTTAGGCACTTAGGGCAAAGACACACATGGAGATTCGGGGAGATTTAGTCGCCCGGCGACAAATCGCCTCTTCTTCAGGTGACTAATCTCCCCCAACTTTTCCGATTCCGTCCGAAGTTTCCTTGTGAGGCAACTTTGGAAAATGAAGCGCTCCAAGTGCCATCCCGCCAGGCCCGGACTGGCAATCTGTGGGTTCTGGCAAATGCCAGAGGGGCTGCTATAAGGTGCCATAGAAAATCAGTATTTAGTGGGCTGATTGGGCCTCTGTGTACCTGAAATGCCAGGGACCTGCATCCCACCGGCGATTTACGTTATAGGAAGGCAATTCGGGGACATTAGTGCCTGAAGAAAAAGCAATTTGTCTCCGGGCGACTAATCTCCCTGAATCTCCATGTGTGTCTCTGCTCTTAAAGTTACAAGAGGCTTCTTTTTGCCCCTCCCCCCTTGTAACTGGCTGCTCACTGCTGCCTGAAGCAAAGTTCTCACCTTGACTCTTAACAGGAGTGGCCCTGCCTGTCCTAACAATGAAGTGACTCAACAGTGACTCAACAGTGAAGGCTGAAAGCTATAGTTCCACATAGCCCAAAGTCAGATAATAGTAACTCACCTGACTATAATTATGAGCCGGGTGTTCAGACCCCAGGTAGGGTTGCCACCTTTTAAAATAATCTTTACCGGCAGGTGGAGGGGGCGGGGTTCAAGGGCGGGGCCGTGACGATAAAGGGGGTGGGCTAATGGCTGGCCGGGTCGTGCCGTCAAAGGGGGCGGAGCCAAATGCACGAAATTGTCAAAAACCCAGGAAAAAAGGTACGTTTGGAGCAGGCTGGGGGCAGGCCACGGCTTTTTTTAGGTGTATTACAAATTTACCGGCAGCTACATTGCTGGTAAATTTGTAATACCGGCCCTTGCCTTGGCAGGTGTTTTACCGGCTAGGCCGGGTGACAAGACTAACCCCAGGTCAGTCATGTAGGGGCGACCAGCAGTAGACATTGGTATATACTGTATATAGAGAGAGGTGAAGCCCACTCACTTTGATGAAGGGGCCACATAACACAGAAACCCCTAATTTACCCATCACAGTTACCTGTTTCTTCAAAAAGTATGAATAAATGGCATTTTCTATGCTGAAATCCAGCTGTGTAACAGTTCTTCTCTTTCTGCATCATTTGAAATCCTGGCAGGGAAGGAGGGACTAAACACTGATGTTACAAATTGTCACAACTTCTCCACAGCTTACAGACAGCATGCAGGAACTACATAACCCACAATGCATTGCACTGGGATGTTCCTTTCCTTATTGAAATCACATGTGCAGGGAATTGTGGGGTTTGGAGGATGCAGGCTGAGGACAGATGGCTGTTGATACAAAGTAACAGTAGTCAAACAGCTCAGCAAAGTAGTCAGACAGATCAGCAGGAGAGCAGGGGGCTAGGCTTAGGGAACTGTCAGAAACCATTAAAGATCATGAAAAGTCTGCATATTTTGTATGTATATTGCAAAGTTGTTTGAAATTATGTTTACTTTTCAAAAAGCTCAAGTTATGTTTTTGTTTTTGTAACATTCCCCTTTAACATTAAATATATATATAATGTGCATTGCGTGGAACAGTGAAAGTCATGGAGCCAGAGACACAAGTTTGGAGCTGCCTGAAGGTGTCGTTACAATGTCATAATGACAGAGGGAACTTATTAACAGGCTTCTCTCCGTCTTTGTGTTCTGTAGTGGAAGAAGCTGCCAGGGTTGGTTGTACAAATTTAAAGCAGCGCATGGAAATGTGTCACGCTTGGTGTGTTTTACAACAAACAGTATTTCTTTCTGTGAAAACCCATTCTTTTCTGCACTCTTGCTCAGGCACACACACAATGAAAGTGTCTGCAAAGAGGGGCCTTTGCCCAAAAGGCACTTGGGGTGACATTTCTGAGCCGCGTTCTAATTGCTGCTCTTTCTATTGAAATCAATGGGACATGCTCCCCGCGAAGCCAGGAGATATTCTTTGCAGACAAATTGCCTTTTGTAAGGACTCTTAAGTTAAGTTAACTTTTAGTATGTTATAGAATGGCTACTAGTGATGGGTGAATTTATTCAACAGGCGCAATTCGGCGCGAATTTCCGCGTTTCGCCGCCGGCAAATAAATTTGCAAATTTGCAGCAAAAATTCGCCAGCGTCAATTTTTTTTTACATCAGTGACATTACCGACGCCGGCGACACTTCCGACACCAGCGACAATTAAATGGACGCCCATTGGCTTTTGTGTGCGTCAAATGTCGACGGCATCAAAATTGTTGCCAGCATCAATTTTGACGCCAGCAAATTGTCACCGGCTTCAAAAGTTGCATTTCGCTAATTCTTCACCTGTTTTGCGAATTTCGCAGGAAATTAGCGAATTTCGTGGCGAATCGAAACGGGACAAATTCACCCATCACTAATGGCTACTTCTAAGCAACTTTTCAACTGACATTCATTTTTTCTTATAGTTTTTGAATTATTTGCCTTCTTCTTCTGTCCCCATCACTGTCCCCATCAAAAAAAACAAATGCTCTGTAAGGTTATAATTTTATTGTTTCTGCTCATTCTTGTTACTCCTCTTTCTATTCAGCCCCTCTCCTTTTCATATTCCAGTCTCTTATTCAAATCAATACATGGTTGCTAGGGGAATTTGGACCCTAGCAACCCGACGGCTGAAATTGCAAAATGGAGAGCTGCTGAATAAAAAAGCTGTAATACCACAAATAATAAAAAATTAAAACTTCTTGCAAATTGTCTCAGAACATCACTCTCTACATCATACTAAAAGTAAATTTAAAGGTGAACAATCCCTTTAAGCTAAGCTCTTCTCATCATTCCAGTATGAGTTCAAATCCACCAAGGGTCAGATCTCAACTAGTGATGCTTTGTTTAATGAATCCAAAAATGTAATTCTAAGCAACTTTCAAGCAAACATTAATTAAAAGATCTAACAATAGAAAGACAAAGCAGCTGTAGAGGGGCCCAGGAGTTTCAGGGGCCCAGGGGGAAGCCCAGACTGATGCACAGTGTCAGTACATATGTGCGCAGCAGAACATATTCCCTAAGAGTCTGTTGATTTTGGAGCTTAAGGTTAAATACCCAACAGGCACTTAGGCACAAACAAACATACACGTTAATTGATATCATTGTGTCCTTTGGGTCTGTACCTATGTTAGCTGCCCCCTGGATATAGGAACAATGTACTTCATTATAACAGTGATGAGGTCCAACCTGTGGCAATCCCACTGTAAAAGATCTTTTAGCCAGAAGGATGTTATTATTGACCTTATAGTAAAGTCTGTAGAGGCTGATTTGGGTTTTGTGAAGGAGAGATCAGATTCTGCACCTTGAACAGCTCAAAATGGAGATGTAAATGTATCCCTATATTTATCTTTAAAGGGTTGTTCCCCTTTAAATTAACATTTAGTATGACGTAGAGAGTGATATTCCGAGATAATGTGCAATTGATTTTAATTTTTTATTATTTGTGGTTCTTGAGTTATTTAGCTTTTTATTCAGCAGCTCTCCAATTTGCAATTTCAGCAGTCTGGTTGCTAGGGTCCAAATTCCCCTAGCAACCATTCATTTATTTGAATAAGAGACTGGAATATGAATAGGAGAGGCCTGAATAGAAAGATGAACAATAAAGAGTAGCAATAACAATAAAGGTGTAGCCTTATAAAGCGTTTGTTTTTTTAGATGGGGTCAGTGACCCCCCATTTGAAAGATGTAAAGACTTAGAAGAAGAAGGCAAATCATTTAAAAACCATGAAAAATAAACAATGAAGACAAATTGAAAAGTTGCTTATAATTCTAATTAATTAACCCTTGATGTTCGACTGCCGAATATAAATCCTTCGAATTCGAAGGATTTACCGCAAATAGATCGAATGAATAATCGTTCGAACGAACGATTAAATCCTTTGAATCGTTCGATTCAAAGGATTTTAATCCATCGATCGAACGATTTTTCTTCGACCAAAAAATTGTTCGAAAGCCTATGGGGACCTTCCCTAACATTGCACCTCGGTAGGTTTTCGGTGGCGAAGTAGGGGGAAGAAGTTTTTTTAAAGAAACAGTATTTCGACTATCGAATAGTCGGATTTTTGAACAATTTTTAGTCCGAATCGTTCAATTCGAAGTCGTATTCGAAGGTCGAAGTAGCCAATTCGATGGTCGAAGGAGGTAATGAGAGAAGAGTTGAGTAGCAGGCAGGCACGTTTCAGGGGCTGCCGCCGCCTGAGGCAGCAGCCCCAATGCCGCCCCTCCTCCTGCTCCGCTCTTCTAACTACCAGCGTCGGAGCGGATGGAGGAGGGGCCGCATCGCTAGTGCAGTGAGCGCTATTGCGCTCGCTGCGCTAGAAGAGCTGAATTTCCGTTTTAAAAAACGGAAATTAGTCTCTTAAAGTTACCAGAGGCGGCTTTTTGCCGCCCCTGGTAACTGGCCGCTCCGTGCCGCCTGAGGCAAGATTCTCACCTTGCCTCATGGCCGGAGCGGCCCTGGTAGCAGGTCAGTAGAGGAGAGTAGTAAGAAGTTGGGTGAGTATATAGAGTTGAGTTCAGAGGTGTAGGGAGGGGCAGAGTTATGAAGTGCTTTAAATGACAGGATTATTAATTATAATTTTATTCTGAAAGGTAGTGGGAGCCAGTGTAGGGATTGGCAGAGTGGCAAGGCAGAGGAGGAGCGGTTGCTGAGGTGTATGAGCCTCGCAGCAGTGTTCATTATGGACTGGAAAGGTGACAGTCTCTGGAGGGGAAGGCCAATTAATAGAGAGTTACAGTAGTCTAGACGTGATATAATGAGACAGTGAATAAGAATTTTGGCAGCATCTTGGGTGATAAATGATCATATTTCGAATATGTGACTGGATATGAGGAGTGAAGGACAGAATCTAGGATAACCCCAAGGCACCGGGCCTGGGGAGATGAGTTGATTTATGGTGGAAACCATAAAAATATTCAGCATTTATAAACAGCCATGTTTCACTGAAAGAGGCTGTGCATCATTGATAGACACAAGCCAGGCAGATAGGAGCCTGGAACACCTAATTGCTCAGCTTAATGACCATAGAAAGGTTCCCCATACAGGGAGGACTCTGGTGTTGCACCTGGTGTACAGCTGTCTGGCTACCTTTATGCTAAATTGACTTCAGAGCTCTTGCCGTTCAATCAGTGTGGGAATTTTTTCAGCTATAATTGGATTTCTCAGGACCACAAGTGGGGAATCACATTTCAGCAGATTTCCTAGTAGAATAGAGTCTATGGCAAAAACAAGAGTCGTCACTCTGTCTGCATGCTCCCACTGCAATTATCATTTGAAAGCTTTAAATGGTCCATCATAATAATTCAAATTAGCCAGAGAACAATTATACAAAAATAAAATGTCCTGGGAGGAGGGGTATTCATGCTTCTTGTTCTCCAAAAATATATATGCGTTCCACCGGTGCGTATCGTTCAGCCCAGATAGGGTAGTAGTAAAGAAAGAGTAGCAGTAAAAGACAAAGTAGCCAATCATAAATTGCTTTCAAATAGGGGACCAGCAAATGCCATCTGCTGATTTGTTGCTATAGGATACTAGACCTAAGGGCACAGTTTCCACTATATCGGCCATTCATAGATTAGGGTGAAGAAAGGCTGGAGCTGCAGGTGGCACTTGTTGGTCCCCTATTTGAAAGCAATATATGATTGGGCGACTTTGTCTTTTACTGCGACCCCTTCTTTACTACTACCTAATCTATGAATTTTTGGCAGCAGTTAATGGGCAACGGGTTTAATTAAATCTTCGTTGGGATAAAGTTCAAGCTACTATTTTATTATTACAGAGAAAAAGGAAAATATTTTTTGAAAACTTGGATTATTTGGATAAAACGGAGTCTATGGGAGATGGCCTTTCCGTAATTCGGAGCTTTCTGCATAATGGGGAATTTCCAGATAAAAGATCCCATACCTGTACAAAAGCAAACCCTTCCTAAAAACGGTATAATAAGCAGAATATTTATTTTTTTACCTCCCCTGTGCAGTTTGATTGATCCTCATTGATTAGCAGAGAGTTACTCATCCCTTCCCGATGTGTAAAGACTTGATGAGTTCATTGCTGGCTGCTGTTGAGAGAAGAAGGAATGTACAGAAAGCAGTGCTCTATATAAACTGCCTGGCACACGACATTGGGGCTTTTTTGTTTCTGGAGCAGGCTGAGTAGGTGAATGTGCCTCGGGGTGAACCTGTCTAGAGAAAGCCCAGTTGTGTGTAATAACTTAAATAAATAAATAGAGGAGTTTTTGGAGAAATTTTTTCTCTAAAGCTCATGGCACATGCAGTTATGCTGGGCACTTATTCCTGCCACACTGAAAAAACTTGGTGCAGGAACCCCCTTCCACCCCCTACTGTCGCACCCCCACTGATTTTTCCCCCAATATGCCCACCTTGGATGGGTGATATTGGGCTTATTTGATCGTTTGGCCCTAGGAAATGACGGATATACGAGCCTTTTAACAAACCACAACACCCCCTGTAAGAGAACATGGATGTTGCACCAAACGCTGTAAATTTCACACTCCAATTTCCAATAGCAAAACTTCTTTCCAAATTCAGAAACAAAAATGACTGTGTGTGTGACTGACTCATAAGTTAAAAAAATTTAAAAACATGAATGCATATGTCCCCCAAATCAGTGTTGGACTGGGACACCAGGGGCCCACCAAAAACCTTTATACGAGGGGCCCACCCAAAAACCTTTAGACCAGGGGCCCACTCTAGAGGTGGCCATACATGGAGAGATCCGCTCGTTTGGCGATGTCGCCAAACAAGCGGATATCCCTCCGTTATGCCCACTTTGAGGTGGGCAATATCGGGCTGATCCGATTGTGGGCCCTAGGATTTTTTGTCCCATCCGATTGAGATCTGGCCGACTTTTGTCCAGATCTTGATCGGGGAAGCCTGTCGGGGGGCCCCATACACGGGCCAATAAGCTGCCGACACGTTCTGTCGGTAGCTTTTATCGGCCCGTGTTTGGCCACCTTAAGTATTATTTTCTTATTCTCACTGAACCTCTATTCTCCTATTCTCTTTTCTGTACATACTTTAATCTATTATTCCATCTATTTAGCCTCTTTATATCATAGAAATAGGGAATGCCCATGAAATAGGCCAAATGTTTAGCAGCATGAGGGCCCCCTGACACCTGGGCCCACGGGACTTTTCCTGGTATCCCGGTGGGCCAGTCCAACACTGCCCCAAATCCTACAACCATCTGCACCTCCCAATCCCAAACAGTGAGATATCCAAAAAACGCACTGCCAACTCAATTCAAGATTCAAGGAGTGTAACATCCCTCAATCAGGTCACCACTTTCCTGATATATGAACTTTCAATAGTACTGGTAGCCAGCAAATAAACAAATAACCACAGCATTAATATGCTTAAAGAGTGCTCTCTTCATTTTTCTACTATTGAAAAACCATCTTCACCTCCCAAAAATGATCAGCTTATAAAAATTCTCTATAAATATATAAATATCTCTGATAAACAAGCTGGGATTGGAACCTTATAGTTCCCAATCTCATGTGTACATCTGGATTCAAGTACAATATCAAGGATAATATCTGACCATGTTCAACTAGCGGATGCGTTCCTCAATCTGAAGGGAGAACTTAAACCTGCTATTATGGTTGGTATCCCAAACCCAGAAAAATCCCCAAGGTCCCAGTCGTGGCTTAGTCTTCTGCCTATAACAACCAGATTTCGCTTTGGGAGGAGCCCTCCACTACTCGGGTGCCGCCAGGTCTAAATATTAGAGGACCAGGGAGAGAGTTCTGGGCAGGTAAGGGAACCGCATGTTGTACAGGAATAGAGAACAAGAAGAGTAGTGAGGGACAGGTTGGGTCAAATAACAAACGGGAGCAGCAGTACAGATTCAGGAGACTAAGGATAGTTGGGTCACAGGCCGAGTCAAACACACCTACACCATACGAAGTACAAAGCAGGATCCATAGAGAAGTCGTTGTACAGGCTAGGGTCAGGACAGGCAGCAGACTAGGCAATATCAGGAACAGGCAGGGTCAATAACAGATCAGGAATACAAGAAAATAGCACCCAGGGACTAAGAATAGACCTTTACATTGGGCAAGATACAATTAGGCCCGGATTTGTAGAAAGGCCACCAAGGCCCAGGCCTAAGGTCACAGGGTTTTAGGGGGCGGCATAGGGTTTTAGGCCTGGCTGGTAAAAATTATGGTTGATCCCAATGTTATTAATAAGAGAAAAATTATAAATATATAGGAAGGTCGTTATTTTTTTCCAGATAAGGTCGAACCCTAGGATGACATGAAGCCCAACCACACCACATTGGATCGGAAGCTCTGGGGCTGATCAGGGGCGCCCGCTATGTAAATCCAGCCCTGGGTACAATTGGTGCCTGCGCCTTTAAATATTTGAATCTCGTACCAAAATGTGATGATGTCATCCGTTTTGCCGATTCAAACAAGGAAGTGAGCGGCGCGGCTATTCTTTCAGTACGCGCATCGCCCTGAACAAGGAAGGAATCGGCAGCCGTCTCCGCTGTGGGCGCGACGGGCATCCCCGTCACATCCCCACTAGACCATTAGGGTGAGTTCTCACACCTGACCGATCAACATCTGCCCACGCATAACCAGATAAACCACTGAATTGGTCTAAAGGGTCGGAATTGGCAGCTTAAATCTGCCTGTGTATGGCCACCTTTAGTGGCACATCATTCAAGATAAGGAGCACCACTGGCACGGGCTACAAAGGAGCCCTGTATGTACCACCTGCCCTATAACAGATGGTAAGGACACAAATGCATTGGACCCGTCAGTGCTGTGCTTTCCACCTAGTATCAGATTGGTGCAGGGGGCAGCCACAATGTGGATGGAAGTGCTTTAAAAATGAGCACTAGAGGGAACACTTTTCTGCCCCTTAGTGTTCTTAAAATTGCATTTGTAACTGGGCCTCTACTGTATGTCCTAACTAGACCAAAGTCTATGACACAATAGTATATTAGTAGCTGCTGGACAGTAATCAGCTGCATTGTTGTATATTCAGCAAGTAGAACAATTCTACCTCTATAGGAAACAATTAGGAGTAGCAACTACTAATAACCCCGGTTGACAGAAGCCTAACCAATGTGACACCAGTGAGAAATTACCCTGTTGATCTGCCCAGTTTTTTTTTTATTATCTGTGTCCCCATCCTGATGGGAAATGCCCATAAATGAATCACCAAAATTGCTTTCCTTGCCTGCCTCCATACTGGAAAGTTGTTATTATCATTCATCAACCTTGGCCTTATCAGAAAGGCAGAAAATAGAATGAGGAAGGAGAATATTGTCAGAGCAGCAGGAAATTGCCGTAAAAGCTCCAAAACCAAGATGCAGCTGAAGACAAAGTTCTCCGAGTTACTAAAGTCACGGTCAGCTCGTGTCTGGGCCACACTCGTGGAGTAACATGGTTGGAAGTGTTTCTGTAGATGGATCAGTCATCAATGTGTTGTGTGTGGACTGGCAATTCCCACTGAAGGGTGTCAGAGCCTTTAGGGTCCAGAGAAGAGATGATTGTCCACCCATATAAAGAGCAATATTTGTAGGTAGGAAGAGGTCTGTCTGGTTGCATTTAACAGCAACATTTCAATTATTATTTGTTGATTAAGACAAAACCTTGTTGTACGCGTCACTGCCCCAGGCACAACATTACCTCACTATTCCGCACAGAAACCCATTAAGGAGATCTTTAGCCTTATTTTCCTAATTCATTCATTTTGCCAAAGTAAAGGAACCTTGCGTCATTCCCACCTCCAATCACATTTTACCTTCTTTGGGTTGAAATCATGCAACTTTCCTCTCCCTCTGGCCAAAATTCCTTCCTCCCATCAGCGCGATGATTCACTTCCCTATAAGCCACTGAGAATATTTGAAACGATTAATTCAGTTTTTCCATCTTCCTTCCCTTGGCTATTAGGGACAAGCAATTAATTATCAACAGATTATTTTACCAACCAAATATATGTAAAGCTCTCCTAGCTTGCACCCAACCGCCCAACATGTCCATCTCATCAGCTTCCCTCTGTAACCTCTACATAAAAATCCCTTTGTTTCCTAAATGTCTCTCGGCTGTAATTATTAATATGAAATCCTAAAATATCATCCCTTCTTCATCTCAGGCTCTCTGCCGTTGGTTTGATACAGTTTAACTCCCATCCCTGAGGAATTTTCCCAATTTCTCAACCTCCTTATTATTTTACCCATTGTCATTTCAACTCAGCTTCAAAAGCTTCACAATCATGTCATAAGCAAAGATTTCTTTTTCCTTCAACTGATCGGCTGAATTGTACCCTGGCGCCATTCAATCCTGAATAAAACATTTTTCCTGTCATTTCTACTATATCTACCAATAATTCCATTTATAATTTCTGTAATATGAGTGATACTGAACTATATAACTCAGCCTGCAGCCTTGTGTACAGTAGGGGGTACATTATCCCTCATAATACATGAGTGATACTCAGAGTTCCCTGTATAACTCAGCCTTGTGCCTTGTGCCTTTATATGGTCACAGAACAACCCCTCAGTGACTTCTAATATCCTTATCATTTACAGTAGGGGGTACATTATCCCTTATAATACATGAGTGATACTCAGAGTTCCCTGTATAACTCAGCCTGCAGCCTTGTGCCTTTATATAGTCACATAACCCCTCTGTGACTTTTAATATCCTTATTATATACAATAGGGGGTACATTATCCCTTATAATACATGAGTGATACTCAGAGTTCCCTGTATAACTCAGCCTGCAGCCTTGTGTCTTTATATGGTCACAGAACAACCCCTCAGTGACTTCTAATATCCTTATCATTTACAGTAGGGGGTACATTATCCCTTATAATACATGAGTGATACTCAGAGTTCCCTGTATAACTCAGCCTGCAGCCTTGTGCCTTTATATGGTCACAGGATCCCTCAGTGGCATTTAACATCCTTATCATTTACAGTTCATGTATATGGATCAGATTTTGTTGGCCGTGAGATGCAGATATAACTGACACAAGTAGAAAACAAAGAGCTGACTGTTTATAGCAAAGGGCTGTAATTTTGCTGGTTCCCAGTTAGTGCAAAGAGGTGACAGACAAACAGTGAGAGAAAGAGAAAAACAAATAAGATACAACCAGGCTGGTGCAATATTGGATAAAAATAAATGTACACGGTATTACCAGTGTGATGGATGGGACCCATGTGTAGTTTGTGCTGAACTAATCACTTGCTGTTCTTTTGTTTAAACATTTGATCATCATCATTGCCATTGATTTAAAGTACAGTATATAGTGCCAGCAAGCTACACAGCGCTTTACATTTTTATATAACAAACAAGGAACTTAAGATAATTTAACAAACAAGGGAATAGGAAGGGACCCTGCTCACAAGTATATATATATATATATATATATATATATATATATATTAACTGTGTTGTAAATACAAAGAGGGTTGTGTCCTTTGAATCAAACAAGAAATGTGTAATTTGGCCAAACTCACTCTTTTTCCTCTACATGGGATCATATGACTAAAACTTCCCAACATCTGGTGCCGATTAGTAAACAAAGAGATCCCAACCCACACCCAGATTCCACGGTACATTGGAGTGGGAGAAATGAGGCAAGGTAAATACTGATTGTGACATTGTATCTGCTTTAATTCCTTCCATAGAACCACAGGGAGGCAAGGAACAAGCAGAGCTCAAGGGTGCATTTATTGTACCCAGCTCCATGGGGTGCACCCAAAGGACAGCACATGGGTCTCCACCTAATAAATATGTGGATTATCCAGGAGGGAAACTTTCCTAATTCCCTCTGCTTTGCATACGAATGAGCATAGGGTTTTAGCATATTCCCCTTGCACTCTATACAATAAGATTGCTCAACACGTGGCGTAATTGGACTATAATACTTCTTATCCATTGGCAAAGATCCATTATCCATTACCTGTTCTTATCTACTGGAGCCATCTTTGCTCCTTTCGGTACAATGGTGCTACATTGGCCAAAGGGTCGGCAGCTCAAAAGCCAAAGGTCAAAAGCCTGAATTCACTTATGATCATGGTCACCCATAACACTGGCTGCTGAAATTTTAAGGTGCTGTATTATTTTTGTATCACCTTGCTTGTTACTTTTTTGTTTGTTTGTTTTTCACAAGTATTTTAGGGGTGCAGCTGACCCAAAAGATCTGAGGGAGATTTGCAGCCTTGGTTGAACCCAGGGGACAAGAGACGCTGCATAGCCATTAGGTGAAGGTGGGGTTAAAGCCTCTGCAGGACTCATTGCCAGAGTTTCATGGGGAAAAGGGATACCCCAAGTCTTACAACAACCCCTTGCATCTTTGCAGCCTTTGGACAAGGGATTCAGGGAGTATCTGAGCTTTTAGCACAGGGTTTTTTTTCATTACTGGGCACTTGGGTGATCAGAAAGAACCCACCTGGGACCTTAAATAATAATAAAAAAAATATGGCATCCACATCTGTGGCCAAATTGTGGCCTGACAAAGGTCAAGCTTTATGTGTGTGTGTGTGTGTGTGGCCAACAGCATGTGTCTCCTAATGAGTAAGTGTTGCAACTGTCCAAGTCAGACACCAGTAATGTAACATAATCCTACTGACCTGGGTGCAATATTTCCCATTCTCCTTACCCATGGCATGAATACTGCAGCTTTGCCTACACCTCATCCCCCTTTATCTACTAATATTGCCCATACATCGTCAACTTGGGAGGGAGGCTATCCGCTCCCCCCCAAACTCCAACAGAGGTCATGTTATGCTTTGAATATTTATTTGTTTATCCAGTATTTACTTTTCAGATCAGCTGTGAAACATGAACCACTTGTGAAACATAAATCTCTAGAGGTGTTTTGTTACTACAATCATGTAAACAATAGCAAGCCTGAGCCTTCCAAGAGGAAATGTTATTTATATAGTGAATAAAGTACCCCCTCTTGTAAAATATAAGGGTATTATAAGTTACCGAGGAGTTTCATGACCATATAAAAACACGAGGCCGAAGGCCAAGTGTTTTTATACAGGTCATGGAACTCCGAGGCCTCTCCACAAATCCGGGCCTGTGTGTGGTCTTTTAACTGTGGTGGGAGTGGGATCTGGGGTGGGGCTTGGGGGCTGGATGGGCGGGGCCCGGGGACCCCAAAAATGTTGTTGTACAGGGCCCCATGATTTCTAATGGCAGCCCTGTCTGCTTCCTTTATATCAGCTCTCCTGCCTGGAAATTTGTTGTCTCCCTGCAGCAAGTAGATGCGGGTCTGCAATAGTTCTTGGGGCCAGGTAAGTTGTTGCACGTGCCAGGCCCCTCTGAAGGATTTTGCAAGGGGGGCCCAGTTGCAGGTTGGGATGCCAATGGAGGTAAACCACCTTATTTTACATTAGGGAGGGATAAAGTCACCTAAATGAGTATCAATTGTAGAACTGACCCCACAGCATAAGCACTATAACTCCCAGTTTCCCTTTTAACATGCCGGGCCCCTGATCCCGGGGAGTATGAAGATGTATAGAACCATCACAGCTCCATTGCACAGGTGCACTAACTCCCGGGGCCTCTCTAGCTGCCTCTAATGTTTCACAGCCCCCCAGTGTATTTAACAAAACCCCACTAACTGAACAAACACAGTCTGAGTGCTGGAGACAGGCATGAATGAAACAAGAGCCTTGCAGGGAGTTGTGTCTGTCTCATGCCTCCATCCTGCAGCAGGTCACCTCCATGCTTATTTATGGCAGGGCACATCCCATATCATTGTCTGCCTTTAATCATTTTCCTAATGTTTATCCTGGACTTATTTCAAAGCGGTTAAACCCGAGGGTTAGCTCTTTTTCCCATTGCTTTGTCAGCTCCCTCCCTGTTTGATGAAGTGCTGGAGCACTGGGATAATAGAGAGTCACTTCTCTTATCCCCATGGAGTAAATGCTTTGAACTGGAACTACATTTCTATCAAGAATTTCCTACTTCTGCCCCCCCCCATACATTTGCAAACAATTATCTGTCTCTTGCCCACATTTAATTTATTTCTAAAATCTCAATATTATTACTTATTATTAGGGTAATTAATTCCCTAAATTTCTCACTTATTCTGTCATTCAGACAAATCCCTCCTTCCTAAAAATTATAGCATAAAATAAACTGTCAGTATAGAGAGTGATATTCTGAGACAATTTGTAATCGGTTTTAATTTTTTATTATATGTGGTTTTTTAGTTATTTTGCTTTTTATTCAGCAGATCTCCAGTTTGCAGTTTCAGCAATTTGGTTGAATTGATATGAATAAGAGACTGGAATATGAATAGGAGAGGGACTGATAGAGAGATGAATAATAAAAAGTAGCAATAATAATACATTTGTAGCATTAGGGTCAGGGAACACAGGCAGATTTAGGGAGATTAGTTGCCCGGCGACAAATATCCTCTTCTTTGGAGCGACTAATCCCCCCGAACTGTCTCCCCTGCCTTCCCACCGGCTAAAATGTAAATTGCCGGGGGGTTGACACTCGGAGTGATTCGTTTTCCGAAGTCACCCGAAGTTTCCTCGTGAGGCAACTTTGGGCGACTTCGAAAAACGAATCGTGCCAACGATTTACATTTTAGCTGGCGGGAAGGCAGGGGAGGCAGTTTGGGGAGATTAGTCGCACCCGAAGAAGAGGAGATTTGTCGCCGGGCGACTAATCTCCCTGAATCTGCCTGTGTGCCCTGACCCTTAGAGAGATCTTTTTTTTTTAGATGGGGTCAGTGACCCCCATTTGAATGCTGGACAGCGTAATAAAAAAAGGCAAATAATGAAGGCCAGTTGAAAAGTTTCTTAGAATTAGCCATTTTATAACATACTAAAAGTTAACCACCCCTTTAAATATCCCATCTGGAGCCATTTGTGGGGGAATGTCAACTTAAGAGGCAATAGTGCTCATTTACAAGTGCATCGTGCAAAGTACAATCAGTCACCATTTTTTTTTACCCAGACTTATTTTCTCCCAAATTTCTACGGAGAGAGGGGGGGGCAATGAGTGTTGGGGTTTTGCCATTTCTCCCGCTCAGAGTCGCAAAGACATCTATTAACTATGGCAACCCTGCCTTTATGGTGGCAGTTGCTCTTGGGTTCCCAATTGCACCCAATTTGGAAGAGGGTGGAGCCAATGCACCTCCCCTATAGATGGGGTGCAGACCAAAGTAGAACCCCCCTTTATAATGCTACAAGCGCACACATCATGATATATGAATACGCCATTCACTAGAAATGCTCAGACGTGTAACTGGCAGTTTGTATATATACGTGGGTCATTTCCTGATCTGAGCAGCTGAACTAGAAGGAAATAGTAATCTAAAGTGCACACCACTATCCATACACGCATATAATGCTTTCAAAGAGGAAATATGTGCAACATTCAAACAATGTGTATCAGGCCACAGTTTATTTAGTGTACAGAACTCTCCTTATCTGCAAAGCAAAGACATTCCGTCCAAGGTTCAAAAGAAAAAGGGTCAGTCCGTTTTGATCACTAGGGGGAATAGTCTGCAACCAGAGTGTTGTTATATTTACTACAGTAGAGTCAAGTTGAGCACATGACGCCAGTTCTACAATCCTGCCAGTAAAAGGGTTAAACAGATGTCCATGTAATAAAGGCCAGATCTGAAAACGTGATGGAGGAATATTCCTTTTGTTATGAGCAACTGGGGATACAACCAAGAAATATGAGCTGTCCCCCAATCTGCTTGGTAAAAATGATCCCTGATTATTGTGTAATTTATTTCTTATGTTTGTGTGTGGGGGGGGGTAGGGACAATGCTGCTCATTCTCCCATAATATAGACTACTAGACATTAAGCCCGTTAAATTAACGGGCGCTAGAACATATGTAGAAAATTCGCCAAAGACGGTCCGTGGGGCACATGCGCAGTAGCGCAATCCCACGGACACAGGGACTGGACGCAGAGACACTTCAACTTTATTATATAGGATAATAATATAAAATAATATAGAATATGTAATAAAGAGTCATAGACTGATATCTAACCCCTGTGTGTCCAGAGGAAGGCAAAGCTCACAAAATCGCAAGAGCATATTGTTCTGAAGGGTCAGAATCGTGTATTGACATGTAGTGAAGGTGAATATACAGGAATTCATGTGACCTTTTCAAACTTTATGATTTTGCAAATACTGTTATAAAAAAGACATAGGGATGGGATTTCACAAGACTTGTTTCCTTTTGCACAGCAGGGGACAGGTGTTTAGTCCTGAAGAAAGAAGCAGTGCCATGATCAGAATGGGCTTTATTGTGCCCTATAATTAGGACTTAACACCCACTGACAACCTAAAGAAGGTTGGGCACCCCTTTATTGCTGCCTCCATCTCTCCCTACTATACCTGCTATCCCAAATTCACACTCCCTTCCCAGAGACTATTATCCACTGTTACTATAGGCACCATCTCTCCCTACTATACCTGCTATCCCACAGTCACACTCCCTTCCCAGAGACCATTATCCCACTGTTACTATAGGCACCATCTCTCCCTACTATACCTGCTATCCCACAGTCACACTCCCTTCCCAGAGACTATTATCCCCACTGTTACTATAGGCACCATCTCTCCCTACTATACCTGCTATCCCACAGTCACACTCCCTTCCCAGAGACTATTATCCCACTGTTACTATAGGCACCATCTCTCCCTACTATACCTGCTATCCCACAGTCACACTCCCTTCCCAGAGACTATTATCCACTGTTACTATAGGCACCATCTCTCCCTACTATACCTGCTATCCCACAGTCACACTCCCTTCCCAGAGACTATTATCCACTGTTACTATAGGCACCATCTCCCCTACTATACCTGCTATCCCACAGTCACACTCCCTTCCCAGAGACTATTATCCACTGTTACTATAGGCACCATCTCTCCCTACTATACCTGCTATCCCACAGTCACACTCCCTTCCCAGAGACTATTATCCACTGTTACTATAGGCACCATCTCTCCCTACTATACCTGCTATCCCACAGTCACACTCCCTTCCAGAGACTATTATCCACTGTTACTATAGGCACCATCTCTCCCTACTATACCTGCTATCCCACAGTCACACTCCCTTCCCAGAGACTATTATCCCACTGTTACTATAGACACCATCTCTCCCTACTATACCTGCTATCCCACAGTCACACTCCCTTCCCAGAGACTATTATCCCACTGTTACTATAGACACCATCTCTCCCTACTATACCTGCTATCCCACAGTCACACTCCCTTCCCAGAGACTAATTATCCCACTGTTACTATAGGCACCATCTCTCCCTACTATACCTGCTATCCCACAGTCACACTCCCTTCCCAGAGACTATTATCCCACTGTTACTATAGACACCATCTCTCCCTACTATACCTGCTATCCCACAGTCACACTCCCTTCCCAGAGACTATTATCCCACTGTTACTATAGGCACCATCTCTCCCTACTATACCTGCTATCCCACAAGTCACACTCCCTTCCCAGAGACTATTATCCACTGTTACTATAGACACCATCTCTCCCTACTATACCTGCTATCCCACAGTCACACTCCCTTCCCAGAGACTATTATCCCACTGTTACTATAGGCACCATCTCTCCCTACTATACCTGCTATCCCACAGTCACACTCCCTTCCCAGAGACTATTATCCCACTGTTACTATAGGCACCATCTCTCCCTTCTATACCTGCTATCCCACAGTCATACTCCCTTCCCAGAGACTATTATCTCACTATTACTATAGGCACCATCTCTCCCTACTATACCTGCTATCCCACAGTCACACTCCCTTCCCAGAGACTATTATCCACTGTTACTATAGGCACCATCTCTCCCTACTATACCTGCTATCCCACAGTCACACTCCCTTCCCAGAGACTATTATCCACTGTTACTATAGGCACCATCTCTCCCTACTATACCTGCTATCCCACAGTCACACTCCCTTCCCAGAGACTATTATCCACTGTTACTATAGACACCATCTCTCCCTACTATACCTGCTATCCCACAGTCACACTCCCTTCCCAGACACTCATGCCTGTAGTATTTATTTGTAGTGGGTCCTCTTAGAGCTAAATCTCCACAGATCCCTATACCAGATGTCTGGATATTGAAGGCACAGAAAGCAATGGGTTCTGTTTGGCTGCCACAGTAGGTGTTCCTCCCAACCTTTGTACAGCATGTTGCGCATGAGGAGAAGCTGACGTTTGCAGAGAAACAAAATGTTCTTAGAGGAATCCACACAAATAAATAAATAAAGGTTAGAACATGCCCTGCACAAGTACAGTTTGCTGCTGTGCTCCTATACTAGGCCTTCCTTTTGGGTGGAGTAGAGCATTGTAGAGTTGCACCTATAGTTACTAAAGCACTGTACTGCGTTATTGTGTGTGCATGCGTTCCTGTGATTCATTTATATTTAGCACCTGTAAAACGGGAGGACAGAGCATTTAATAGTGCCATAAACACAGCTCACCCTTAGGGTCGTCAAGGTTCCTTTATTTAAATAGAAAGTTTATTGAGGAAGCATATGCAGTGTGTATGTGTATATACTTGGTTATCTGTGTATTGCAGGTTTATAAAGGAATGCAGTATGGGCTTTATAGGTTCCAGGGAGGTGATAACTAGGCAAGATGAGGATGGAGACAGACTCATGTAACAATCTGAAATTTACAGGCCGGGCTAATTTACTAGAGTAGGGTATAAAGGTAATTCCCCTCTTGGGAAGAGGCACATACGCATATAATTGGACAGGAGGAGCTGCCATACTGCTGCCGTTAAGTTGCAGTCGGACTCTTTCTGTTGTAGGGAGAACTAGAAATTAAGCACTGCTCCTTCCTACTCTTTTATTGGTTGGGTTGCATATGTTATTATTAATTAAGTTATTACTAATTATTAATAAATTATTATTACGTTTTTATTAAATGTTATTACTAATTAGATGCTTCTCTCAAATAGTCTATTGCTCCATAACTAAAGAAGTTCAATGTGCAGTCAATTTTGTCCCTTAAATATTCAGACCCGCCCAGAGCTAATTTCATCCATCTATTCTGTGCTGGTCACTTGCATGGACACTAGTAAAACCTGGCACAGTGATTTTTTTTTTATCCGGAAACCCGTTATCCACAAAGCTCCAAATTAAGGGAAAGCCGTCTCCCATAGGCTCCATTGTGATTTCCTGTTTTTCAGTGTTAGTAAAACAGTAGCTTGTACTTGATCCCAACTAAGATATAATTAATCCTTATTGGAAGCAAACCAATCTTATTGGGGTTATTTCATGTTTAAATTATTTTTTAGTAGATTTAAAGTATGGAGATCCAAATTACAGAAAGACCCCTTATCCAGAAAACCCCAGGTCCTGTGCGTTCTGCATAACAGGTCCCATACCTGTATATGAAAAGCCTTATTTGGGGCATTCAGTACTGTGAAGGGGAACTTTGCCTAAAACTATTCTGCACATAGTGAGAGAATAATATCAACTTTTTACATTAATTAAGCATTTTCAGTGCTTTTGAAATGAATTATAAATTAAATTGCTTATTGAATGCCGTGTTTATCCCTTGCTGTTCTTCAGTTCTGACTCTTGAAATAATATAGCGGAGGGTAGGTTGCTGCACACTCTAATGCTGAGATTTTCTACATCAGAATCAAAGTCTTTGCCATTAATTGAGATACGGTGGAGGGAAATAATAGGGTAGCCAGAGACGAGCACCACTGTATCACCGAGTGACTTTGGGCGCTGGGGGTGGTTTCATGCCCAGTTGGCACGGCTTGTGCTTCAGCTGGTGCGACTCAATATGTGAGGTCAGTGCAGATCTGTACAGAGTGTCTTTCAACTGTCAGCGAGAGGGACCGTGCGCAGCTCTAACTGTCAGACACACAGTGCGTAGCACAAAGGAATGTTCCGCTCATCAGTCTCTTGGCAGAAGGAGCAGCGGGTCTCAATCAGAGCTGAGAGGACAATATAATCCCAGTGAACTCCATTCTTTCTCTTTTCTAGCTGGTGTGTGTGTGTGTAGCGTGTGTGTATGTGTATACAGCATGTGTGTGTATTATAATTCTGTCATGTGGGTATAGGACAGGCGGTTCCTGCCTGAACTGGCTCGGATCTCCCCAATGAATTCCCACTTGGATTCCTTTCTCCCAGATGCAACAGCAGTGGCATAACTAGATGCTACGGGGCCTCACAGCAAATTCAAAATATTGATAAGTTGGCCTAGCCTACAAATATATATTCTAATTGCTCATTAATTAGGGTCTCACTGGGGCCCCTACACTGCTGGGCCCCCTGTAATCGCAGGGTCTGCCCCTCTGTAGTTACACCCCTGTGCAACAGGATTACTGTATTCCAAAATCTGCACACGGACAACTCAATCACACCACCCCCCATACCTGCTCCTTTTAGTTCCGCGTTGATAAATGGGCACTTACTGATAACTACCAATGATTTACTAATAACTGGCAAGCGTAATATAATTAAAGCCAAGTTTTATGGCTCCTCAATCGATAGAAAGATCTCTGGCCATCAACATAAATTCAGTTCATGTTTAGAGGGTGGGCTTCGTTCTACAGAGATCAACGGCAGCAAAAATAAACTTTTCATGGAAATAAAATTGTTAACTTGTTACCAATGTCATTCATGAATGTGCCTCATGAATAACTTGGGAGGATATTAGAAGTCACTGAGGGATCCTGTGACCATATAAAGGCACAAGGCTGCAGGCTGAGTTATTCAGGGAACTCTGAGTATCACTCATGTATTAAGGGATAATGTACCCCCTACAGTAAATGATAAGGATATTAGAAGTCACTGAGGGGTTGTTCTGTGACCATATAAAGGCACAAGGCTGCAGGCTGAGTTATACAGGGAACTCTGAGTATCACTCGTGTATTATAAGGTATAATGTACCCCCTACTGTAAATGATAAGGATATTAGAAGTCACTGAGGGGTTGTTCTGTGACCATATAAAGGCACAAGGCTGCAGGCTGAGTTATACAGGGAACTCTGAGTATCACTTGTGTATTATAATGTATAATGTACCCCCTACTGTAAATGATAAGGATATTAGAAGTCACTGAGGGGTTGTTCTGTGACCATATAAAGGCACAAGGCTAGTTATACTAATGCACTAATGCATCAAGGAACTCTTTGGATACTTCTAACATTGCAATATTGTATATATATATATATTTTACAAAATAGTTATTTATAATACCTTGAAAAAGGTCCCAATGGGGACCGAAACATCGGTTGGGCTGTTTTGGTGCTGTTTTCTTTGTTTCCAGATGCATATGCTTAATTTAACGTACACAAGGGCAGCTACAAGGTCGCTTTTTGGAAGGTGGTGATGTTTGATCTTTGTGTGTATATATATATATATATATATAAATATATAGCATTCAAAAAAGACCAGCAACACTGGGGGTTTTGGTGAAACAAATCAAACGTCTATATTTTCTCAATATAAATATGAGAGCAAATAGTGGCAGCACTCCAAGGAATTTTGTAACCAGGCACAAGTTTATCAAAAAATAGGTTTATTTGTCCAACGTTTCAGTTCCTTATGGAACTTTCATCAGGGAAAATAAATAAATAAATATATATATACGGCATGTTTTTGTAGAATGAACACTTTGAGAAAGGCCTCGGAGAGGCCGAAACGTTGGTCATCTGTTCTAATAAATATTTTTAACTTTATTCAAGACCTGTGAGTGCGGATTCCTTTGGAGTGTTTTGGATAAAATTATTGTTTCTGCACCCAGGCATACTAACATCGTTTTTTGTGAGTGCCGACACCATGGTGGAATATATATATATATATATATATATATATATATATATATATATATATATATATATATATATTACAAAATAGTTATTTTTTCTTTCTCACTATACATAATGAATAGTTTGTGTATATATGTATATATATATATATATATATATATATTATATATATATATATATATACACAGGGGTGCTTCGCCAATGAGGCAATTTGAGGCTGTCGCCTCATGCGGCAGCGCCCCACTAGGTACAAGGGGGCGGCAAAAATTCTGCTCCTGGTACTTTAAGAGCGAATTTCCAGGGGAGGGGGGGAGCAGCAACTGCTGCTGCCTCAGGCGGTGGAGAGGCCAGGATCGCCCCTGTATATATATATACAGGATACTGAGACGTCAAATGTGAAATGTGTAATCATCCCAAAAATGTTTGTGCACCTTCCTCCTGCAAACAATAAGCCATTTGCCTGTTTCATGTTCCAGAATCCAGTCCAAACTGTTTGCAGCTTTCCTTCCTGAGGAAGAGGTCCGGGTGGGACAGGTGGGGGGTACGTAGGACAGTGCAGCGGATTAGGTCACATAGGCGTTTCATGATAAGGTCTCCACTATACAGACAGTGTCGGACTGGCCCACAGGGATACCAGGAAAACTCCCGGTGGGCCAAGGTGCCAGTGGGCCCTCATGCTGCTAAACTTTTGGCCAATTTCATGGCCATTACCTTTTTCTATGAGAACAAAGAGGCTAAATAGATGGAATAATTGATTATAGTATGTAAAGAAAACAGACTAGGAGAATAGAAGTTGATTGAGGAGAGGAAGAATAATAGTACTGAGAGGGGCCCCTGGTCTAAGGTTTTTGGGTGGGCCCTGGTCTTAGGTTTTTGGGTGGGCCCCTGGTGTCCCAGTCCGACACTGTATACAGAAGATACTAAGGAAGGTACGTGACAACCACACCCTGGGAGAGAACTTAATAGAAGGGACAGAAATCCTGCAACCGTCCAACATCTGGCTTTGCATCATGGCAACTGGAGTAAAAATGGTTTGTATACTGGACACAGCTGATTCATGTAATGAATAATGTCCCCCACAGCAAAATCTTTTTAGGACCCCTCCACCAGGCCCTACTCCTACACTCCAGTCCAATATGGGTCTGCTGCTGTCAGCTACATCTATGCCCAGTGTGCAAGTATATCCATTTCCAAGGAACTTCTCATTCCTTAGTGGAAGAAGAATTCTAGTCGGCCTTATCTCTTCCAGGATTTTGAACTGATTGCGGAAATGCTGTCTGTCCATTTTATCCAAATAATCAACATTTTTAAAAACAGTCGCTTGTACTTGCTCCAAACTAAGATATAATTGATCCTTATTGGAAGCAAAACCAGCCTATTGGGTTTATTTAATGTTTACATGATTTACTAGTGGAGTTAAGCATCAAGACCCAAATTACGGAAAGATCCATTATCCAGAAAAGCCCTGAGAATTCTGGACAATAGATCCCATCCATACCTGTACCATGTACTTGATCCCATCTAAGATAAAATTAATACTTATTGGAGGCAAAACCAGCCTATTGGGTTTATGTAATGTTTATATGATTTTCTAGTAAAGTATTAAGATCTAAATTACGGAAAGAGACAAAATTCGAAAAACCCCAGGTCCTAAGCGTTCTGAATAACAGGTCCCATACCTGTAGACATATACATGCCCCACTATATGCCACCCATTTGCAGAACTTCAAATCACATAATACTAAGCCATCAGTTGGACGGCTGAAGATGACTGGACTTGTAGTTCCATACACAAGGAGGTGGGTACCAGACTGATGTGCCTTATATACATTATTAAATCTAAGATATAAGATGATCAATTGTATGGTGAAGCCCTAATCATGAAATATTAACATGACCCAATCATTTTACATATGCAGTGTCCTACCTACCACCCACTAGTTACAGCCCGACCTCAGGAGGGAAAGCTAAGCACCATTCGGACTGGATGCGGGAATATGGACGAGAGCCCTACTGGATCCTGAATCTAACTATTTGCCATTAAACTGTTTTCCATTATATCAGCCCATTTGCCCTCATATGGATAGAAATAATAACAACTAGAATCTCTTAGCATCTTTTTTTTTAGACATTAGGTCCTTATTCATAAATTCACGTGTTGGTGCTCTACAATGGGTACAATGAGTACAATGGGAGAGCACATATAGCAGGAATTTGTTATGGTTCGTAGATGTATATGCAGTCCTGCAATTCCACATGGTGGCCAATAGGGGTCACTGGGGAACACCCATTGTGCAAAGTGCAATGCAATTTTCAGACACAAATCACAATGTTTTTATCCATAATGCAGCATTGTTTTCTTGTTATTCCACCCATTTTAGAGCTTGTTGGTGTATTTCATCCAGCCTCTTCTAATGAATGACCTATAGATGCTGGGGAACCCTGTATCACTTCCACCTGGACCTCCTGGTTTAACAAGTAGGTGCACCAAATTTGCACCCAGTTTTGAGATCCGTCACACAACCCTCACTCTAAATATCAGAGATCCCCAACCAGTAGCTCGTGAGTAACATGTTGCTCCCCAACCCCTTGGATGTTGCTCCCAGTGGCCTCAAAGCAGGAGCTTATTTTTGAATTCCAGGCTTGGAGGCAAGTTTTGGTTGTATAAAAACCAGGTGTACTGCCAAACAGAGTCTCCTGTAGGCTGCCAGTCCACATAGGGGCTACCAAATGGCCAATCACAGCTTTTCGTTGGCATCCTCAGGAACTATTTTCATGCTTATGTTGCTCCCCAACCCTTCTTACATCTGAATTTTGCTCATGGGTGAAAAAGGTTGGGGATCCCTGTACTAGATGCACCTTGCACCCGATTAAACGTTATTATACCCATTTTGACACATTAGGCCTCAATTGCATTGGACTCAGCTTAGGGCCCAGATCCAATTACACTGGAAAACACTTTGCCTTATGGGTAAAATGCATGGGGTTTTTGCGTCCATTTGTAAACAAGCCCTATTTTCTATTAATCATGTAAAAAGAATGTACAGATTTCGTTGCCAACTGAGGGTTCTTTAGAACTCTCTACTCCTGGAGCTGTAAGAGAAAAGCCCATTTGAATATAGCCTAAGGGTCAGGGCACACGTTTTCCGAAGTCGCCCGAAGTTGTCTCACGAGGAAACCAGGCGACTTCAGAAAACGAAGTGCTCCGAGTGCCGGAGAAAAGCGAGGAAAACAAAGCTCTAGCCTCCTGCCAGCTAGAATGTAAACCGTGCCAAAAATCGTGAAAATCAGAAAGTCAATGGGCATCCGAATAGTGTTGACACACTCCGATTTTGAGCGACTTTTTGGACGAAATTTGCCGCAAATTTGTGTCAAGTGAATTTATTTGCCCATCACTACTCCCCAACCATTTTTACATTTGAATGTGGCTCACGGGTAAAAAACTTTTCCCCTGCCCTATACTATTATTAACTGTCACTAATAGGCTTCAGAATGGTTTAACCTACGATCAGTTCATGGCAAGTTAGGTAGAAGGACTTTGATCTTCTCGCTCTCTGCATTTACAGTAGGTGAGAGCTCCGTCTGGTTAATATGTAACGACCGAAGCACAAAGTAATATGCAGAGTCACTTCTTCACTGGAGAAAGCTGCAATGTTCATAGATCCTCACTCAGCAGTTAAATGAAAGTTGGCCTTACTTGGAAAGAAAGCTCCTGTTAGGAGAGGCTGGATTGGATCATTGCATAATTTGGCTGTCCAATCGGTTTGGAGATGCGGAGGCTGATGTATTTGGTTTGGAGATGCAGAGGCTGATGTATTTATTGGGAGATGCAGAGATTGTTGTATTTGGTTGGGGGATGCAGAGGTTGGTGTATTTGGTGGTTGTGAGTAGTGATGGGCGAATTTGCGCCGTTTTGCTTCGCCGAAAAATTAGCGAATTGCGCGCGAAATTCGCGAAACGGCGAAAAATTCGCGAAACGGCGCTGACGTCTCGTTTTTGACACCGGCGCCCGTTTTTTTCGGCGCCGGTGCCCGTTTTTTGCGCTGGCGCCCGTTTTTGCCACGAATTTTCGTGGGCGTTTTGCGAATTTATTCGCTCGCGGCGAATCGCGCAAATTCGCCGTGAATTCGCGCCTGGCGAATAAATTCGCCCATCACTAGTTGTGAGATATAGAGGCTCTTGTATTTGGTTGGGGGATGCAGAGGTTGATGTGTTTGTTGGGAAACGCAGAGGCTGATGTATTTGGTGGTTGTGAGATATAGGGGCTCTTGTGTTTGTTGGCAGATGCAGAGACTGATGTACTTGGTTTGGAGATGCAGATGCTAATGTATTTGGTGGTTTGGAGATGCAGATGCTAATGTATTTGGTGGTTGGGGGATGCAGAGGCTGATGTATTTGGTGGTTGGGGGATGCAGAGGCTGATGTATTTGGTGGTTGGGGGATGCAGAGGCTGATGTATTTGGTGGTTGGGGGATGCAGAGGCTGATGTGTTTGGCTGGAGGATGCAGATGCTGATGCATTTGGTTGACTGAGAGATTTGATATATTTGATGGGGAGAGATGCAGAATTTTATATATTTGGAGGGCAAAGCAGCAGATCCTGATATATCACATTAGGAGAAAGATGATGATGCTGATATATTTAGTGAGAAGAAAGATGGTGGGAAAAGAAATGTAAAAAGACTTATGAGGCTGACACTTCAGCACATATAGGGGAGTCATTGTTCCCTAAGATGGTGCTGTTTTCACATAAAAATAATAGCAGTGTCAGCCAGCCACTACACTTACCTTTCCCAGGTGTTCCTATCAATAGATTTTAATATGGCCATGTGCATATTTGTACCCCTTGTGAATAGGACTTGTCCTTTAAGAATAACAGAGCAGGTGCTGGTTTAGAGCCTGATTTCCGCACTCCATTGGGCCTACAAAGCTGCCGTCTGACCTTGTCCTTGATTTTATACAATCTGGTTTTCCCTGTCAACTCCAATTGTCTGTTAGTTAATCCCCTGGTCATGTATAACCATGCGTCTGATATACACAGAGACTTAGTGGAGGAGGTTAAAGGGGCACCAGTTCCACTCATAAAAAACAATAGTCTGGGCATCTACCTGCCCACTTTTATTACTTTTTCATTTTTTGTACATAGATTTTATGTTCTGTTATTTTATCCCATTAGAAGTTTAAATTTGATATATTTTATAGTCTGGTGGTTTAATGCATTTGTTTACATTGCATCACTTCTGGGGTATTATACATGGAATCGGCACATTATTTATCCTGCTGTGTGTTCTAGGATATTATACATGTAATTGGCACTGTATTTATCCTGCCGTGTGTTCTGGGGTATTATACATGTAATTGGTACTGTATTTATCCTGCCGTGTGTTCTGGGGTATTATACATGTAATTGGTACTGTATTTATCCTGCTGTGTGTTCTGGGGTATTATACATGGAATTGGAACTGTATTTATCCTGCCGTGTGTTCTGCGGTATTATACATGTAATTGGTACTGTATTTATCCTGCCGTGTGTTCTGGGGTATTATACATGTAATTGGTACTGTATTTATCCTGCCGTGTGTTCTGGGGTATTATACATGGAATTGCCACTGTTTTTATGCTGCCGTGTGTTCTGGGGTATTATACATGGAATTGGTACTGTATTTATCCTGCCGTGTGTTCTGGGGTATTATACATGGAATTGGTACTGTATTTATCCTGCCATGTGTTCTGGGGTATTATACATGGAATTGGAACTGTATTTATCCTGCCGTGTGTTCTGGGGTATTATACATGTAATTGGCACTGTATTTATCCTGCCATGTGTTCTGGGGTATTATACATGTAATTGGAACTGTATTTATCCTGCCGTGTGTTCTGGGGTATTATACATGTAATTGGAACTGTATTTATCCTGCCGTGTGTTCTGGGGTATTATACATGTAATTGGAACTGTATTTATCTGCTGTGTGTTCTGGGGTATTATACATGGAATTGGCACTGTATTTATCCTGCCATGTGTTCTGGGGTATTATATATGGAATTGCCACTGTATTAATCCTGTCATGTATTCTGGGGTCTTATACATGGAATTGGCACTGTATTTATCTTGATGTGTGTTCTTATTTTGCCGTGTGTTCTGGGTTATTATACTGTATTTATGTTGCTATAAGTACTAGGGTCATTATACATGGAATAGGAAATGCAAAGAAAAGAAAACTGAGTAAACTGGAACCATTTTTGGTTATCCTGGAGACTCAAAGGAATAATAATTTAAAAGTTGCTGGTGCAGGCAAATGGTTATACAGGTGTGTGTGCATTTACCCTTAGGAAAGAGTGTTGCCTTCCTTACACATGTACAAGTAAACATTTTCTTTGGCTGCCTGGAATAACAATACACAAGTACACACTTGTTGTTCTGCGATTGGAGGCAGATTTCCCTTTAGTACAGTGTGATGAGAAGTTACTAGATTTTCCTTTTTTTAGGGGATCAGTGGGGATCATTTAGACGAGTGTCCATAACAAAATACATGGCATCCAATTGTAATTGCACTTTGTGATTCCTTGGTTGGAAGAAAATATTTTCCAATCATCACATTATTAGTACAGGTATGGGATCTGTTATCCAGAAACCCGTTATCCAGAAAGATCTGAATTACAGGAACGCCATCTCCCATAGACATTTTAATCAAATAACCAAAAGTTTTCAAATGTTTTTCCTTTTTCTCTGTAATAATAAAACAGTCGCTTGTACTTGATCCCAGCTAAGATGTAATTAATCCTTATTGGAGGCAAAACCAGCCTATTTGGTTTAATTGATGCTTAAATAATTTTTTTAGCACTTAAAGTATTCCATATTATGGGAAGACCCTTTATCCGGAAAACCCCTGGTCTCAAACATTTCGCATACCTGTGATAACATAAAAAGTGAGCTCAGAAATTAGAAGTTAAATCATTAATACATGAATAATAAGGCTTGATGTAATCTGATTTAAAGAACTATTGTCTGCAATACATCAAGGGCATTGCAATATGGGAAGCAGACTGAATGAAGCTTCAATATACATTTCCATATACATTTCCAATACAGGCTATCTTCCTGGAGTTTTTGCCAGGCCTTGTGTTATGGGCCCTAGTACCCAGTTTGGCTATCACTGTGTAAGAACAAATCAGGTTATTCAACTGGGGACCTATAGAGACCTATCCAGAGAAGACAGGCCCATAGGGGCCCAATACATGGGCTAATAAGCAGCTGACTGTTCTTGAAAGGCCAAGTTAGCAGCTTGAAGGGATACTGTCATCAGAAAACATGTTTTTTTCAAAACGCACCAGCTAATAGTGCTTCTCCAGCAGACTTCTCCACTGAAATCCATTTCTCAAAAGAGCAAACAGATTCAATTTTGAAATCTGACATGGAGCAAGACATATTGTCAGTTTCCCAGCTGCCCCTGGTCATGTGACTTGTGCCTGCACTTTAGGAGAAAAATACTTTCTGGCAGGCTGCAGTTTTTCCTTCTCAATGTAACTGAAGGAGTCTCAGTGGGAAATGGGTTTTTACTATTGAGTGTTGTTCTTAGATCTACCAGGCAGCTGTTATCTTGTGTTTGGCTGCTGGGGGGGGGGAGGAAAGGGAGGGGGGAGGAAAGGGAGGGGGGTGATATCACTCCAACTTGCAGTACAGCAGTAAAGAGTGATTGAAGTTTATCAGAGCACAAGTCACATGACTGGGGGCAGCTGGGAAATTGACAAAATGTCTAGCCCCATGTCAGATTTCAAAATTGAATATAAAAAAATCTATTTGCTCTTTTGAGAAATGGTTTTTCGTTCAGAATTCTGCTGGAGCAGCACTATTAACTGATTAATTTTGAAAAAAAAATGTTTTCCCATGACAGTATCCCTTTAAGAAAAGTGTAACTCATGGAACCTATAGGTACTTATACAGGGCCGCCATTAGAAATCACGGGGCCCCGTACAACAAAATTTTTGGGGCCCCCTGGGCCCCGCCCACACTGACGACCAAGCTCCGCCCCATATCCCGCCCACATCGCAGTTAAAAGACCACACAGACATCAGCGCTAAAAAAGTAACCCCCCCCCCACACAAGTTGTAAAAAGCTATTGATGGTCAGGGCCCCCTTATAAAAAAAATTGGGGCCCCAAAAAAAAAAAAATTAAATTTTTTTTTTTTAAAAAACATTGGTGGCAGGGGCCCCCTGTTAAAAAAAACTTGGGGCCCCAACAAAAAAAAATGTAAAAAAAACTAAAAAATAAACAAACATTGGTGGCAGGGGCCCCCTTCTAAGTTAAAAACAAATTGGGGCCCCAAAAAAAAATTTGAAAAAAAATTAATTTTTTTTTGAAAAAAAAAAAAAACATTGGCGGCAGGGGCCCCCTTATAAGTTAAAAACAAATTGGGGCCCCAAAAAAAAAATTTGGAGAAAAAAAAATTTTTTTGAAAAAAAAAAAAATGGTGGCAGGGGCCCCCTTACAAGTTAAAAACAAATTGGGGCCCCAAGAAAAATTTAAAAAAAAAAAAAAACTGGTGGCAGGGGCCCCCTTACAAGTTAAAAAAAATTTGGGGCCACCAAAAAGAAAATTAATTTTTTTTTAAAAAAAAAACCCAAAAAAAACAATGGTGGCAAGGGGCCCCTTACGAGTTAAAAAAAAAATTGGGGCCCCAAAAACAAAAGTTTTAAAAAAAAAGATTGGTGGCAGGGGCCTATAGAATATTAAAATAATACATTGGTGGCCAGGGGATTAAAAAAAAAAAAAACACAAACTGGTGTTCAGTAGAATTGAACTCATGGCTTCAGTACTTCAACTTCGCCTCCTTTCGTGACTACGGGTCTTTTCACCGCTTCAGGACTTCGGCTTCGGCTGTTTTCGTGACTTCGGGTCTTTGCGCTGCTTCAGGACTTCGGCTTCGGCTGTTTTCGTGACTTCGGGTCTTTTCGGCGCTTCGTGACTTCGGGACTTCGGCTTTTTCCGCGACTTCGGGTCTTTTCGTCGCATCGGCTTCGGCTTTTCGGCACTTCCGCATTCGGCACTGAAGAGGCAAGACGTACGGCTCGGGCGCTCGTAAGGGGGGCCCGGATCTTCAAAAAAATGCAGCGCTGCCGGGCCCCCCTTCATGCCCGGGCCCGGTACGCTTGTCCCCCCTGTCCCCCCCTGATGGCGGCCCTGTACTTATATACAAGGCACAATGGTTGCTATGGTACATGCATTAAAGCAACGCTACATAATAAGAGAAACTACAGGACCAGCAATGTTTGTTGCACTCTGTGTATCGAGAGCCACTTGGCAGGGGCACGCAATTTGGGAACATTACTGGAATGTACAAGCGTAGGGTCAGATCCTTTTCAGGCAGGCATGTTCCTGAGGCTCAGGATGAGGCAGAGAATGAGCTGTGATCATTGGAATCTATGGAATTAGAGAAGCCTGACGTGGCGGCCGGCCCTGTGCCTGAAATCCTAATGAGTGAAGTGTGTTTTACTTTACTCCAAACAGCACAAGTGCCTGCTCTCTAGTTCCGCAGGGCAGGGACAGCTGTTGATTGGGACTTGCCAGGTAGTTGCAAATACCCCACTCTGTGTCTTGCAGAACTGGATTTACTGGTAACAAGGAGACGCCGGGAGTAAATCAGTTCAGAATGGAAAAGGGCTTACTGGTGTAGGACTATAAAAGGGACTGTATTTGCATATGGATGTACATTGATAAAGCTGGATATGTGAATTGTGCTTCATATTGAGGCATGTTTCACTTATTCTGTTCCTCATCAGATCAACCACTTGAATCTAAGGCATAACGTAGACTCCAGTGTCTTTAGGTTGATTCTGAAAAAAGTAATGGTTATTTACTACCCTCATTCAGACAAGTAGGGAGAACAAGAGGGCACTGCAACAGAGCTCTGCACTTACACCTACCCTATTGCACTGCATTTTTTATTTTAGCAAAGAGTGCAGCCACACCAGGATCAGACTGGGCCGCAAAGTAAAATTCCAGTGGTCCCCACTTACCCACTGTGGTGTTTATACAAATGGCCTGTAGGTGTCACTGTGCACAAGAGTTATACTTTGTATACATAGTACTTTCTATACAGCTTAAAGTGTTAGAGTTGAAGATACTGTTGAAGTGTAAAAGCTGCATGAACCTGCTAATAAAGCACTGTTATACTCAACTCATCCTCGGCTACCCAAACATAACACCCACTCCATACTGAGACTTGCACTGCCCGTTTTCACCCCGGCCCCAATCGTGGCCGCAACTAGAGAACAGGTACTGGAGTGGGGGCCTGGAGGAGGGGATGTGGCTGGGGTGGGGGTAGGGTTGCCCGTTAAAAATTATGGGCCAATTTTATTAATAGGGAAAAAAGATAAATATATAAGAAGGCCGGGTTGCCACTTTTTCAGTAATTTTTTCCCAGCCGTGGTGGGCACAAAAGGGGAGGACCATGATGCAAAAGGGGCGGAGCGGTGGGGGGTTGTGCCGCAAAAGGGGCGGAGCCACGTTGCGCAATGGCCAGAAGGTGAAGAAAAGGTAAGTGAGGGCCCCTGTGGCAGAAGCCTCAATGGGCCTCGGACCCTCCAGTCTGACTCTGAGCCAGATGCAAGTGCTTTTTAAATGATCACTAAGGGGGGCACTGTGTCCACTTGGTGATTTGCTAGAGAGCACAGGCAGCACAGAAAAAGAAGAAGCTTATGTATCAGCCTGTCTTTGTATGGTTGGGGTAGGGGTGGCAAATTGGAACAAATCAACCCCCTGCTCTTACAACAGTGACCCTGCAGATCAAGAGTTTAGGTGATGGGGTAAAAAGTCTTAAACAATTGCAGTTTCCATACAACCCTCTATACAATGGAATCATGAGGAATAAAGATTCCAAAGCACATGCTGGGGGCCCTACAAAACCAGGCCCCTACGACAGGTGCATTGCACAACCAAGGAGGAGACTATTTCTTTTTTTTTTTAATACATCCCCCTACTGCTATAAATTCCCCAAATACAAAGAATGAATGTTCTGTACCCTTGCAGTGTACTATTTAACAAGAACAGTATGACATCTCCCAGTATGTACCAACAAACGAATCCAGAGAAGGAATGTCATGTTCACATAATCTGTAGCCTCACACTGTTTGTGCTGTCTAGCTGTATGGCAACACTGAAACAAATATGCAAAGAATTTATGTTCAACGCACATCATGAGCTCTATCCTCAACACTTACTGTCTAAGAGGAAGGAATATGCACAGATACAAATATGCAAAGAACTTATGATCTGTGCAATTAGATTGTACTAATTGTCCCCTTAATTCTCATATGTACAGAAATACACAGAGAAGGAATATATTCATGTTTTCCCCTTCGCTCATATGGAACGTCCCCATGTGAAACATGACCAGTGTTGTTGCTGCAATACAATATAATAAGATTTAATGGCTTGTCAGCATTTCGGCCCCAAGGCTGACTCCATGCTACAAAAGAGAATATTAAGCTGAGGAACGCACAGCACAACTGGACCTATTATTTCTCTGGAACAAGGGCACTCAGATGGCCGATTGCCAGCTCCAGTTCTCTGTAAAAAACACAAAGGTGCAATTTAGGCAGAAATGAGCAAGAAATTCCCCTTTGTAACAGCACGGCCGCCTGTGTCCTTGCAATAAAATTAGAGAAATGAAAACACGTTACACTTTAGATTTATCACAGGCAAACTGTGGCTCTGACATTGTGGGTCAATCCACTACAGCATGTGTGATTGATGAAGGATCATGGGAGCAGTAGTGCATGGCTGGGAGGGGGGCTTGTGGGGGCCCCTGAATCAGAAGGCCCTCAAACCCCCCCAGTCCAATGCTGTTAGTAAGTTAGTAGGTTCCACCCACCTAGATGGCCCCAATTATTGCCAGTCTGGTCACGTGGACCCAGGTCCTGACTGAGAATTAAAATAGACCCTGGCATTTCAGGTACATAGAGGCCCACACAGAGGCCCAATCAGCCCCCCCCCCAGCCCACAAAATACTGACTTTCTATGGCATTTTATAGCAGCCCCTCTGGCATTTGCCAGAACCCACAGATTGCCAGTCCGGGCCTGCTTGGACCTAGGGTTCCACCTTTTCTGGAAAAAAATTCCAGCCTTCCTATATTCTTTTTACCTATTAATAACATTGGCATCAAACATCATTTTTACCGGCCAGGCTGGGAAAAATACCGGCCAGGTGGAAACCCTACTTGGAACCCAATTAAAAAATAATGAATTTTGCATGTAAAAATTATGGTAAAAATTATGCTTGATGCCAATGTTATTAATAGGAAAAAATGGCAAGAATATAGGAAGGCCGGTATTTTTTTCCAGAAAAGGTGGCAACCCTAAGGCACAGACATGTCTCTTACTCCTCCCATGATCCACCCAAATCCCACCTACTTGTTGCAAGCTCCACCCCTTTCACAAGCTGCAATTCATGCTTCTCCATCTCAGGGTCCCTGACTACAGCACCCCATAAACTCCCCCGGCCCCGGATCTAGAAGCAATAGCCCCCCCCTAAACACTAGAAGGGTTGTCCTAAGGGCTAGAAAGAGAGATGCCCTCATTGGTCCAGGCAGTCCTGTGAATATGTGAATGATTACTTAGTCTTAGTACAGTTAGGCTACTGCCAGATGGGGTGTTTCTAGGTCTAGGGAGCAGACACATGGAGCAGATTTCAGCGGCACAATGCGTGAGAGTAAATTTTGTCCCCGTATCTGAACTAGTGATGTGCCGGTGCAGCAAAACTTGACCCGCACTCAACCCTAACACCTTGCTCCATCCACCACCCGGCGCTTTCCCCTCTTAATATACCTGTGCCTTTATTAGCCTTTTTCTGCGAAAGTGGGGCAGAAGAAGGGTAAAGTTCAACCCGATCCCATCTGCGGCCCAAAGACGTCATGCGAAAGTCAGCCCGAACCAGCCTGGGACTCGCGGGTAATCCCGTAAAACCCGTGGGCTTCAGGCTGGCCCTCACATCACTAATCTGAACTCAATTGAACGCAGACAGCAAATTCAAGCAGATAGGTTGTTTATAATCAGCACGGTCTAGCACAAGCCTTATTTGCTGGTACAAGTATGGAATCAGTTATCCGGAAACCCGTTACCCAGAAAGCGTCATATTACAAGATAGCCATCGCTCTTAGGGCTAAATTTACTAAAGGGCGAAGTGGCTAACACTGGAGAAAATTCACCAGCGTGACGTCATAAAATCAACGATTTACTAACGGTCGTTGGCGTAATTCCGCTAGCGAAGGAGATAGACTCTAGTGCAACTTCGCACTCTAACGACAGGCGTATTTTCTCTCTGGTGAAAGAGCATTACTACGCAAATTCACAACATTTTTGTTTTTAGTGAACGTTACCTCTATCACCAGACTTGCTTTTGCCACCTCAGACCAGGCAAAGTGCAATAGAGTAGATAGGACTTGCTCCAAAAAAAGTCCCAAAAATCGCTGGCGTCTTTTCCTCTTTACAGGGTGATGGGCTGAAAAAGATTGTACTTTTTTTTTGAGTACCCTCCTTCCCCCCCTACATTTCCTAACATATGGCACATAAACTATACTGTGGGCTCATGTGTAGAGCAATATAACAATTTTCTTTTATTAAGGTTTCCTGGGCTTGTGTAATGTAATGTATTTGTTGCAACGTATACGTCCATTGAAATTTAAGTTCCCGCCGTATGCAAATGATCTAACGCTAGCGCAACTTTGCAACGTAGTGAATTAGCATTGTCTGTGCGAAGTTGCGCCTGGGGATGTGTGGCAAAGGCGGCGAATTTTCGCTCGTTAGTGAATTTCCCGCTTAGACTCTATTTTATAAAAATAACCCAAATTTTTAAAAATTATTTCCTTTTTCTGTGTAATAATAAAACAGTAGCTTGTACTTGATCTCAACTAAGATATAATTAATCCTTATTGGAAGCAAAATCAGCCTATTGGGTTTATTTAATGTTTTACATGATTTTCTAGTAGACTTAAGGTACAAAAATCCAAATTACACAAGATCCCTTATCTGGAAAGCTCCAGGTCCCAAGAATTCTGGATAACAGTAATAAAAGTGTTTTATATCATTTTTTTCATTAATCTCAAAGTCTTCAATATTTTCCTTTTAAGCTTTGTTAATGACCTTCCCCTGAATGGTATCCAGTGCTGCGGATGGGGAGGTCCCACCTTCCTATGAGCAGCTGCCCCCACTCTCATTGTCCCCGGAGAGGGAAGGGGCCACTAGGTTATCTGGGCATCTGGTCCAATCTATTATACCGTGGATGTGAGCGTGGGAAAGAATCCCTCCATTCTGGAGATGGGAACCTCTTCTGGTTTATTCCTAACAAACCTGAGAATTTCATCGTCTTTTCATTTGTGTTGCTCAAGAGAGACGAAAAAGCAAAAATTCTTTGGAAAATAATCACATAAAGAGAAATAAAACAAACGCAAAAGGCAGAATGTGTCGTTTGTCATTATTTGGGTTGAAATGAAGTGTAGTATCATATGAATATAAATACTTGGGCTACATGCCTATGTACATTCACAGATTGTGAGTTCTTTAGGCCAGGGACCTTGTTTTTAATTGGGTATTTGTGCATTTGCATTTATTATCATGGCAACAGTAGATTAAGATATTCTCAGTCCTGCCAATTTTCAGAAACACATAATTGAGAATGTTTCTAGTGGGACTGGTGGGGAGTAGGGTTTTTCTGCCTGCACCCGTGCTATCACATGGAACTGCCCCCCCCCCATTGTTACACCACTGGCATTGCCTTCTTATCATTTACAGTAGGGGGTACATTATCCCTTATAATACATGAGTGATACTCAGAGTTCCCTGTATAACTCAGCCTGCAGCCTTGTGCCTTTATATGGTCACATAACCCTTCAGTGACTTCTTATATCCTTATCATTTACAGTAGGGGGTACATTATCCCTTATAATACATGAGTGATACTCAGAGTTCCCTGTATAACTCAGCCTGCAGCCTTGTGTCTTTATATGGTCACAGAATGACCCCTCAGTGACTTCTAATATCCTTATCATTTACAGTAGGGGGTACATTATCCCTTATAATACATGAGTGATACTCAGAGTTCCCTGTATAACTCAGCCTGCAGCCTTGTGCCTTTATATGGTCACATAACCCTTCAGTGACTTCTTATATCCTTATCATTTACAGTAGGGGGTACATTATCCCATATAATACATGAGTGATACTCAGAGTTCCCTGTATAACTCAGCCTGCAGCCTTGTGTCTTTATATGGTCACAGAATGACCCCTCAGTGACTTCTAATATCCTTATTATTTACAGTAGGGGGTACATTATCCCTTATAATACATGAGTGATACTCAGAGTTCCCTGTATAACTCAGCCTGCAGCCTTGTGTCTTTATATGGTCACAGAACAACCCCTCAGTGACTTCTAATATCCTTATCATTTACAGTAGGGGGTACATTATCCCTTATAATACATGAGTGATACTCAGAGTTCCCTGTATAACTCACCCTACAGCCTTGTGCCTTTATATGGTCACAGAACCCCTCAGTGACTTCTAATATCCTTATCATTTACAGTAGGGGGTACATTATCCCTTATAATACATGAGTTATACTCAGAGTTCCTTGTATTACTCAGCCTGCAGCCTTGTGCCTTTATATGGTCACAGAACCCCTCAGTGACTTCTAATATCCTTATCATTTAAAGTAGGGGGTACATTATCCCTTATAACACATGAGTGATACTCAGAGTTCCCTGTATAAATATATATATGTATTAGTAATAATTATATCTATATAAAACACTGGTAGAAAAGGCATAATTAAATGTATGATGTATCTGTAGCAGTAGAGTTGAATGTTATGTCAGATTGTATAATTACAGTGTTACGTATAAGGCAGGAGACTACAATATGTTTTAATTCACACACAGATATGAGTTTCTCTGAAAAGATTATGCGCCATGACCGATTCCCAGTGCCAGACGTCAAACTGGGTTAATCTCTTCTTTTCCTCAGTGATTCTCTAATGAGACGGCTGCACTTTTTTTTTTTGTTTTCACCCAGTTGTAGCACCCGCAGCAGAAAAAAAATCAGTTTCCGCTTGGGTGCCAAACATATATTTGCTCTGTCTTTCCTGTGTCTTATCTGAGTCCCGTCAATCCCCTGCCCTGGTCACGCTGTTACGCCACTGATGCGCCACAATGTACCACCGCTTGTGAAATCATCTGACTCTAGTGGGGTTTGCGCCAGAAAAGGCAGTTTTGGGACAGTTAATTTTTAACAAGTTTTGGCTTCCAGACAACTGTGAGTGTAAATCTGCACTGTACAGATATCTCATTGGCCGGGATACAGCTGGAAAAGAACAGCAAGAAGTGTTGCAACTCACATTGGCAAATGCACCAATTAATTATTAATAAGAACATTTATACCTGTGCAGAATATAACCAAAATGCTGCAGCATATTATTATTATTAACATGTATTTATATAGCGCCAACATATTGCGTAGCGCTGAATACACCATATATATATATTATCCAATACCCACATATATATATTTATGCTCTTTCTGTAATCTGAATCTTCATTAATCATGTAAACATTAATTAAATCCAATAGGATTGTTTTGTCACCAATAAGGATTAATTACTATATATTTCAGTCTGGATCAAGTAAAAGGCACTGTTTTATTATTACAGAGAAAGAGGAAATCATTATTTGATCAAAATGGAGTCTATGGGAGACGGCATTCCTGTAGTTTGGAGCTTTCTGGATAACAGATGTCCGGATAACAGATCCCATAGCTGTATATGTCTATGTGTGTGTGTATGTGAAACCAATGAATAGATATAAATGCAGAGTAATACAGAAAAATAGGTAAGCAAATGCTATTAAATACAGAATTTATTAAATAAAAGCACTGAAGAATTGAGCTTACATTCACTTGGTGGCTTGGTGGCATGCCGCCCCTTAATTGATGCCGCCCTAGGCCCGGGCCTATGTGGTCTCACTGCAAATCCGGGCCTGAGTCTATCGTTTAACCCTTCTGATACCACATTTCCAGTCTACTTCACTTGTGAATAAGATCCCTGCCTATTTCCGCAGCGGAAAGTTCCGGGGCCCCAAAAGGGCGTCGGTGATAACCGGGCTAAGCAGTGCTCTCTAGAAGCCCAAATACCGAGCCTGGGACAGGTGGAGCGGAAGGGGCACATGACTAAGGGGAGAGTAGAGGAAATTAAGGGGTAGTGGTGACAGGTATTGTGGGAGTTGTGTGGAAAGGCAAGAATGAAAAGGGGGCTGGGCTTAACCTTTTAATAAGGGCTAAAGCGCGGGAGAGCACATTACCTGTAGATGGCACAGGAGTTACAACGTCCCTCCCTCCCGCCCTTTTGGAAATGGGGGGGGTGGATGGTTATGTCGCAGCAAGGCATAGTGGGGCTGCCCTACTGGGTAGCCAAAAAGGGGGCTGGAAGTTAAAGTGAGGTTGATTGGATAGGCCTGGGGTGAGGCTAAGGGGGCAAGGAGGCACCGGAAGTGAGGAAACAGGTGACCGCGTCTTAGCCTTAGGATAGTTAATAGAGATGTCGCGAACTGTTCGCCGGCGAACTTGTTCGCGCGAACATCGGGTGTTCGCGCTCGCCAGAAGTTCGCGAACGTCGCGCGACGTTCGCCATTTTGGGTTCGCCATTGTTGGCGCTTTTTTTTGCCCTCTCACCCCAGACCAGCAGGTACATGGCAGCCAATCAGGAAGCTCTCCCCTGGACCACTCCCCTTCCCTATAAAAACCGAAGCCCTGCAGCGTTTTTTCACTCTGCCTGTGTGTGCTGAAGAGATAGTGTAGGGAGAGAGCTGCTGCCTGTTAGTGATTTCAGGGACAGTTGAAAGTTTGCTGGCTAGTAATCGTTTTGATACTGCTCTGTTATTGGAGGGACAGAAGTCTGCAGGGGTTTGAGGGACATTTAAGCTTAGGTAGCTTTGCTGGCTAGTAATCTACCTTCTACTGCAGTGCTCTGTATGTAGCTGCAGTGGGCAGCTGTCCTGCTTCTGATCTCATCTGCTGACTGCTGCAATAACAGTAGTCCTTGTAAGGACTGCTTTTATTTATTTTTTTGTTGTTTTACTACTACTACTACTACTACTATAAGAGCCCAGTGCTATTAGTCTAGCAGTGTTGGGGAGTGGGACTGGTGTGCTAATCTGCTGCTCCTAGTAGTTCAGCAGCACCAACTTTAATTTTTTTTTTTAATATTCATTTTTTTTTTATTTTACTTTTTTTTATTTTACTACCGCTGTAGTAGTGTATAAGTTGACCTTTTAGGCATTATTTGCCCTGTAGGCATTATTTGCACAGTGTTTTCTTCAACCCGCCATCTAGCTGTGTGACCTTGTTCACATTCTGTCTAAATATCCATAATATTACCGTCTCCAGAAAAAACACCGGAGTGACTTTTTTCAAGCAGCCATAATATATTTTACGTAATCCGTATCCACCGCTGTAGTAGTGTATACGTTGACCTTGTAGGCATTATTTGCACAGTGTTTTCTTCAACCCGCCATCTAGCTGTGTGACCTTGTTCACATTCTGTCTAAATATCCATAATATTACCGTCTCCAGAAAAAACACCGGAGTGACTTTTTTCAAGCAGCCATAATATATTTTACGTAATCCGTATCCACCGCTGTAGTAGTGTATACGTTGACCTTGTAGGCATTATTTGCACAGTGTTTTCTTCAACCCGCCATCTAGCTGTGTGACCTTGTTCACATTCTGTCTAAATATCCATAATATTACCGTCTCCAGAAAAAAACACCGGAGTGACTTTTTTCAAGCAGCCATAATATATTTTACGTAATCCGTATCCACCGCTGTAGTAGTGTATACGTTGACCTTGTAGGCATTATTTGCACAGTGTTTTTCTTCAACCCGCCATCTAGCTGTGTGACCTTGTTCACATTCTGTCTAAATATCCATAATATTACCGTCTCCAGAAAAAACACCGGAGTGACTTTTTTCAAGCAGCCATAATATATTTTACGTAATCCGTATCCACCGCTGTAGTAGTGTATACGTTGACCTTGTAGGCATTATTTGCACAGTGTTTTCTTCAACCCGCCATCTAGCTGTGTGACCTTGTTCACATTCTGTCTAAATATCCATAATATTACCGTCTCCAGAAAAAACACCGGAGTGACTTTTTTCAAGCAGCCATAATATATTTTACGTAATCCGTATCCACCGCTGTAGTAGTGTATACGTTGACCTTGTAGGCATTATTTGCACAGTGTTTTCTTCAACCCGCCATCTAGCTGTGTGACCTTGTTCACATTCTGTCTAAATATCCATAATATTACCGTCTCCAGAAAAAAACACCGGAGTGACTTTTTTCAAGCAGCCATAATATATTTTACGTAATCCGTATCCACCGCTGTAGTAGTGTATACGTTGACCTTGTAGGCATTATTTGCACAGTGTTTTCTTCAACCCGCCATCTAGCTGTGTGACCTTGTTCACATTCTGTCTAAATATCCATAATATTACCGTCTCCAGAAAAAACACCGGAGTGACTTTTTTCAAGCAGCCATAATATATTTTACGTAATCCGTATCCACCGCTGTAGTAGTGTATACGTTGACCTTGTAGGCATTATTTGCACACTGTTTTCTTCAACCCGCCATCTAGCTGTGTGACCTTGTTCACATTCTGTCTAAATATCCATAATATTACCGTCTCCAGAAAAAACACCGGAGTGACTTTTTTCAAGCAGCCATAATATATTTTACGTAATCCGTATCCACCGCTGTAGTAGTGTATACGTTGACCTTGTAGGCATTATTTGCACACTGTTTTCTTCAACCTGCCATCTAGCTGTGTGACCTTGTTCACATTCTGTCTAAATATCCATAATATTACCGTCTCCAGAAAAAACACCGGAGTGACTTTTTTCAAGCAGCCATAATATATTTTACGTAATCCGTATCCACCGCTGTAGTAGTGTATACGTTGACCTTGTAGGCATTATTTGCACACTGTTTTCTTCAACCCGCCATCTAGCTGTGTGTATTATCGTTTCCAGAAAAACCAACTGAGTTTTTGTTGTTGTTGTTGTTTTTTAAAAAATAATGCCAGGCAAAGGCAGGCCGCCACGCAGAGGCCGTGCTAGGGGCCGTGCTGCTATGCAATCCTGTGGCCCTAGCAAATTGCCCAGTTTTAAAAAGCCAATGACCCTGAACTCCCAAAATGCTGAAGAGGTAGTTGACTGGCTTACACAGCACACCCCATCCTCTACCGTTTCTAACTTTACCACAACATCCTCCTCATCCTCCACTGCTATGGCCACCCCACGTAACACTTCCTCCACCACCGGTGCCCCTTCTTCACTGGGGTCAGAGGAGTTATTTTCCCATGAGTTTCTTGAACTGAGTAATGCGCAACCATTATTGCCAGAAGAAGATGAAGGAGATGAGGACCTTACACCAGATTTAATTCTGGCAGAGAACACGACAGAGATGGACATAATGAGTGATGAGGAGGAGGTCCCCGCTGCTGCTTCCTTCTGTGATGTGTCAGAAGAAATTGATGCATCTGAGGAGAATGATGATGAGGAGATTGATGTTTTGTGGGTGCCTAGTAGAAGAGAGCAAGAGGAGGGTAGTTCAGATGGAGAGACGGAGAGTCAGAGAGGCAGTAGGAGAATAAGACTTAGAAGAAGCAGGGAGGACAGCCCGCAGGGATCAGTAGGGCAACAACATGTATCGGCACCTGTGTTCAGCCGGCCAACGCACCCGCCATTGCCGCCAATGCCGCCAACTTCTACTGTTACCGCCAGATCGCACACTTCCAAAAAGTCAGCAGTGTGGGATTTTTTTAATGTGTGTGCCTCTGACAAAAGCATTGTAATTTGCAATGAGTGCAGTCAGAAACTGAGCCTTGGTAAGCCCAACAGCCACATAGGTACAACTTCTATGCGAAGGCACATGAGCGGCAAGCACAAAGCACTTTGGGAGCAACACCTCAAAGGCAACAGGCAAACTAAAAGCCACACTCCTTCTGGTCCAGCATCTTACTGCTCTACCTCTGCTCTCCTTGACCCGTCTGAACCACCCTCCACTCCGCCTTCCACCTTGACCACCTGTTCCCATTCCCAGTCATCTGCCACCAGCCAAGTTTCTGTGAAGGCCATGTTTGAGCGTAAGAAGCCAATGTCTGACTGTCACCCCCTTGCCCGGCGTCTGACAGCTGGCTTGTCTGCACTCTTAGCCCGCCAGCTTTTACCATACCAGCTGGTGGACTCTGAGGCCTTCCGCAAATTTGTAGCAATTGGGACACCGCAGTGGAAGGTACCCAGCCGCAATTTTTTTTCTAAAAAGGGAATACCACACCTGTACCAACATGTGCAGAGCCAAGTTACCGCATCTCTGTCACTTAGTGTTGGGCCAAAGGTCCATATGACTACTGACGCATGGTCCTCCAAGCATGGTCAGGGCAGGTATGTCACCTACACTGCCCACTGGGTGAACTTGGTAATGGCTGGGAAGCAGGGAATGGGTAGCTCAACAACAACAGTGGAGTTGGTGTCACCGCCACGGATTGCACGCGGTTCTGCCACCACCTCTACTCCTCCATCGCTCTCTACCTCGTCTTCTTCTTCTTCTTACTCTGCTGCTGGGTCCTCCTTCTCCTCCTCCACACCTGTGCACCCCCAGCTCCCCCTAGGCTATTCGACGTGCCAGGTACGCCGTTGTCACGCTGTCTTGGGGATGACGTGCCTGGAAAGCAAAAACCATACCGGATCTGTACTCCTGTCATCTCTGCAGTCACAGGCCGATCGGTGGCTGACCCGACACCAACTGCAGATCGGAAAAGTGGTGTGTGACAATGGAAGCAATCTGTTGGCAGCGTTGAGACTAGGCAATTTAACACATGTGCCCTGCATGGCACATGTGTTAAATTTAATAGTCCAACGTTTTGTCTCCAAGTACCCAGGATTCCAGGACGTTCTCACCCAGTCCAGAAAGGTGTCGGCCCATTTCAGACGTTCCTACACAGCCATGGCACGCCTTGCTGACATTCAGCAGCGCTACAACATGCCAGTCAGGCGTTTGATTTCTGACAGCCAGACTCGCTGGAATTCAACGCTCCTTATGTTGGAACGTCTGCTGCAACAACAAAGGGCCGTCAACGAGTACCTTTTTGAACTGGGTGGTAGGACTGGATCTGCACAGCTGGGGATTTTTTTCCCCCGTTACTGGGTGCTTATGCGCGATGCCTGCAGGCTCATGCGACCTTTTGAAGAGGTGACAAATATGGTCAGTCGCACCGAAGGCACCATCAGCGACCTAATACCCTTCGCTTTATTCCTGGAGCGTGCCGTGCGACGAGTGACAGATGAGGCTGTAGACCAGCGTGACGAGGAGCTGGAAGCGCACGATTTCTGGTCGGAATCACCAGAACGAACCCAGGCACCTGCTGCAACGCAGGGAGAGGTGCCAGAAGTGGAGTCAGAGGAGGAAGGTGGCTTTGTGGAGGAGGAGGACCAACAGGAGCAGGCTTCCCAGGGGGCTAGTGGTGACCTTTTGGGGACCCCTGGTCTTGTACGTGGCTGGGGGGAGGAGACCGTGGATGATGCAGTCCTTGATAATGAGGAAGCGGAGATGGATAGCTCTGCATCCAACCTTGTGAGAATGGGGTCTTTCATGCTGTCATGCCTGTTGAAGGACCCCCGTATCAAGAGGCTTAAGGAGAAGGACCTGTACTGGGTCGCAACGCTACTAGACCCTCAGTACAAGCATAAAGTGTCAGAAATGTTACCAACATACCACAAGTCCGAAAAGATGCGGCATTTACAAACCAGCCTGCAAAACATGTTGTACAATGCTTTTAAGGGTGATGTCACTTCAGGAACTCATCAACATTCCAGGGGCAGAGGTGCCAGTAATCCTGCCACGAGCACACCTGCAAGGACAAAGCCCTTTGGCCAGTCTGTAACGTCAGACATGCAAATGTTTTTCTGTCCAAGGCAGCGCCACAACCCTTCTGGATCCACCCTCAAAGAACGCCTCGACCGGCAGGTAGCGGACTACCTGGCATTAACTGCAGATATCGACACTCTGAGGAGCGATGAACCCCTGGACTACTGGGTGCGCAGGCTTGATCTGTGGCCAGAGCTGTCACAATTTGCCATGAACCTCTTGTCTTGCCCAGCCTCAAGTGTGCTCTCAGAAAGGACCTTCAGTGCAGCAGGAGGGATTGTAACTGAGAAGAGAACTCGCCTAGGTCACAAAAGTGTCGATTACCTGACCTTTATTAAAATGAATGAGGGGTGGATCTCGGAGGGTTACTGCACGCCGGAAGACTTGTTCTGACTTCTATGCAGCTGTCCTTCTCTTCAAGCCTCATGACTCCACACACAGCTGTCCTTTAGCGTCCTCCTCCTCCCTCCGCCACCGTTACAAACTAGGGTGCAAACCCTACTGGTTTAATTTTTTCTGGCCTCTGTGCTTCAGTGGCTGCAACCAAAAAAACTGGGCAAACAATGTCTACAAGGTCAACGTATGGCAAAAAATGACTATTTTCAGCATTTATATGGCATATTTTTTCTGGCAACTGTGCTTCAGTGGCTGCGTCCAAAAAAATGCATATTTTCTGCATTTATATGGCATAATTTTTCTGGCCTCTGTGCTTCAGTGGCTGCAACCAAAAAAATTTATATTTTCAGCATTTATATGGCATAATTTTTCTGGCCTCTGTGCTTCAGTGGCTGCAACCAAAAAAATTTATATTTTCAGCATTTATATGGCATAATTTTTCTGGCCTCTGTGCTTCAGTGGCTGCAACCAAAAAAATTTATATTTTCAGCATTTATATGGCATAATTTTTCTGGCAACTGTGCTTCAGTGGCTGCGACCAAAAAAATGACTATTTTCAGCATTTATATGGCATATTTTTTCTGGCCTCTGTGCTTCAGTGGCTGCGGCCAAAAAAACTGGGCAAACAATGCCTACAAGGTCAACGACGTTGACCTTGTAGGCATTGTTTGCCCAGTTTTTTTGGCCGCAGCCACTGAAGCACAGAGGCCAGAAAAAATATGCCATATAAATGCTGAAAATAGTCATTTTTTGCCATACGTTGACTCAACGTATATGGCAAAAAATGACTATTTTCAGCATTTATATGGCATATTTTTTCTGGCAACTGTGCTTCAGTGGCTGCGACCAAAAAAACTGGGCAAACAATGCCTACAAGGTCAACGTATGGCAAAAAATGACTATTTTCAGCATTTATATGGCATATTTTTTCTGGCAACTGTGCTTCAGTGGCTGCAACCAAAAAAACTGGGCAAACAATGTCTACAAGGTCAACGTATGGCGAAAAATGACTATTTTCAGCATTTATATGGCATATTTTTTCTGGCAACTGTGCTTCAGTGGCTGCGTCCAAAAAAACTGGGCAAACAATGCCTACAAGGTCAACGTATGGCAGTTGTTTAAAGAGAACAGTAGATTACTAGCCAGCAAAGCTACCTAAGCTAAAATGTCCCTCAAATCCCTGCAGACTTCTGTCCCTCCAATACAGAGCAGTATCAAGCAGATTACTAGCCAGCAAACTTACTATCATCTGTCCCTGAAATCACTAACAGCTCTCCCCCTACACTATCTCTTCCAAGCACACACAGGCAGATTTTTCAGATACATTTTTGCCCTTGATCCCCCTCTGGCATGCCACTGTCCAGGTCGTTGCACCCTTTAAACAACTTTAAAATCATTTTTCTGGCCAGAAATTTTTTTTTTAGATGTTAAAGTTCGCCTTCCCATTGAAGTCTATGGGGTTCGCGAACCGTTCGCGAACCGCTCGCGTTTTTGCGCAAGTTCGCGAATATGTTCGCGAACTTTTTTTCCGACGTTCGCTACATCCCTAATAGTTAATGGGTTTTGACTAAGAAGGGTTTGGCAAGTTATTGTAAACATTGTTAAATGTTATGTGCAGCCTTCAGCGGCTATTATTTTATACAAAATGTCAAAGTGTTATGCGGTATTATTTTATGCTGGTATGTTTGTTGGAAGTTAAATAAGAATAAGTGAATGAAAATGTTACTTAATAAAACAAGCTGCGGCCTTTTTCACCAAATGATCTGTGTTTGGAATGTATTTATGGGGTGTTGGGGTTTTGTATCGGAATCGAAGCATACTATAGACATGTTCAATTTAGAAGTATCACGGGCAGTACACGGACTTCTCTGTACACAGGTCGCAACATAAAGGCTCACTCTATATGACCCAGTTCCCATGTAATCCAAACAGCCGGCCAACAAACCGAGTGATTGCCCATGGGAATTGCCACATGGTATTGAACCAAAGGGTGGGCACACAAGGTGAGCAACTGGGAAGCAAAAGGCAAGTGAGAAGGAGAGAATCATGGGACTATGTATTGGCTCAAACAGTCAGAACTTGAACATAGATTTGGACCCAAGTTTTGGGCCCTTTAGATCAGAGAAATGATCCCAAAAGCCTGTAAGATATGGTCAATGACCCATGTTCTTCAAACAGCAGAGGAGTGCCAACATGAACTGACAGCCAAAGACTGAAGGGCCCCAGGCCTTACTATTAATGTTTTGCTCTGCCACTTCTAAATATGACCGTGCTTAGTTCATTGAGGAATGGTTGCTTTTAAAGTTACCATTTAGCTGGTTCCTGTTCCTTGCTGAGCTTTCTTTCTTTCTTTTTTTTTGTTTTAAATAATGGCAACTTTGCCAATGAAATAATTAAAAAAATAATAAATCTACATTTTCTGCTAGTTATAAAGGGATGGGACCTGTTATTCAGAATGCCGGGGACCTGGGGTTTTCCAGATAATGTATCTTTCCGTAATCTGGATCTTCATACCTTAAGTCTGCTAGAAATCATTTGAAATGAATTAAACCAAATAAGACCACCAAAAGTGATTAATTATATCTCAGTTGGGATTAGGTACATGGTATCATTTTATTGTTACAAAATAAAAAGAAAATACAGGTATGGGACCTGTTATCCAGAATGCTGGGGACCTGGGGTTTCCCAGATATCAGATCTTCCAGATACTAGAAACATTAAATAAACCCAATAGACTGGTTTTGCTTCCAATAAGGATTAATTATATCTTAGTTCAAGGCACTGTTTTAATATTACAGAGAAAAAGGAAATCATTTTTAAAAATGTGGATTATTTGGATAAAATGTCTATGGAAGACAGCCTTTCTGTAATTTGGAGCTTTCTGGATAACGGATCACATACCTGCACTTGTAAAAATTTTGAATTAATGGAGTCTATGGGAGATGGTCTTTCTGTAATTCGGAGGTGCCTGGATAGCAGGTTTCCGGATAACAAATCCCAAACCTGTACTATTGAAACTATTTAAAAGGGAAGTAAGATATGGGATTAGGGGTCATGCTTTATTATACAATGTCATTTCTGACCTGATTTGGAGCACTAACACCTATGTATGACAAGGTGCAAGGGAGCTGTCCTGCTGCTGAGTCATCTCTATCCCGGATCACCCTGGTATAACACATAGCTACTCCTATAGAGGTGATGGCTCTACTTACAGCTGTCCATTCCATTTCAGCCTTGGGATCATTGTTTCCATAAGAAAGGTGGGAGCATTCTGTACATTAGTTGATATAAGAGTTGCCCGGGGGAAATGTTTCCCAGTCCAGAACCCGTGTTGGCCACATTGTTCCACGGTAATCTTGTTACTACACTTGTAGCCTGTCTGCTAATGATTTGTTCGGATTAACTGACTCGGGAAAGCCATAATTATCTAAATGGGAAGATGAACACTTCATGGGTTATGTATCACTCAGGCATAGAATTACTATTGGTGTAAATATGCCACATTGCTGCTAACTGCCATGTTTTTTCCCCCAGAATTCGATATTTTTATAGTGGTGCCAGTGAATCTAATCTGCACACAGTTAAGCCCAACCTGACCCCTGAAATGCATCAAATGCTGCCTCACTTTCTGGTAAACCTCCCAACCTGTGATTCTTAATCAGTCTTTATGGTATATTGTTGGTATCTAGGAGTTGTTGGAGCACAGTTTAGGCATCCCTGACATATACAGTATACGGGCCCTATCCATTTACTGATCTGTAACCTGTGCCTCACAATAGGGTCCCCCAGGTTACTTATTTATAGGTTGTTTATTGTGCCCTGTTTATTACATGTGTCCATTTCTATATTACATTTATACATGTTATTTATGTATGCTAGTGCCCCTTTATTTTGAAACTGTTCTGTGTGTTCATCTAATGGCACATGTTATTGATGCCCATGTTCTACATCCCTAGTAAAAGTGTCACTTTATAAGACTTATGGCACAAATTACCCTTGTTTTTCCTTGTGAACACACCCTGAGACCCTACTGGGCACCCTTTGATAACTGTGTAATAACTTTGCTTTGAGTTTTGGATGAGGGAGGTGCCAGTTTAGCCACCAAGAGTGTAGGGCAATGCCATTTAGCAAGAAGGCATGTTGCAATAGAAGCCAAGGGGTCAACTATGGAGACACATTCCTCTGCGGGGTCGACTAGTCTGACTGACTGCTTATAAAGTTCCACAAAAGGATGAAAATATAATCTGTGTACACAGACTAGTTATCCGACCCTTAGTGTATGTTCCTTTAGGGCAGGAGGGTCACATACAGAGCCCCACTGATATGGACGTGCATGTCTAATGGTGGCCTGATATCTGCCAAACTAGTCCAGGAGACACTACTGCAATCTGGAGAAAGAATTGGATGACCCAACTACACTCATCTCCAGCAGGGAGTGTGAACTTGTGCCATTCTGGGTCAGCCAGAATCCTGCAATGTGATACTAGGAGGTACTGCTGGCTGCCCTGAGCCTTCCTGCAATTTCAGCAATGACAAGAGTTTACATTCTCTGTCTGTGCTGAGCTCCTAACCTACATCATGTAGATTCATGTGCACTTACCTTTTCACTAAGTGCCTTAAAGGGGTTGTTCACCTTTGAGTAATATTTTAGTATGATGTAGAGCAGTGATCCCCAACCAGTGGCTCATGAGCAACATGTTGCTCTCCAACCCCTTGGATGTTGCTCCCAGTGGCCTCAAAGCAGCTGCTTATTTTTTATTTCAAGGCTTAGAGGAAAGTTTTGGTTGTATAAAAACTAGGTGTACGGACAAACAGAGCCTCTTGTAGGCTGCCAGGCCACACAGGGTCTACCAAGTAGCCAATCACAGCCCTTATTTGGCACCCCAGGAACATTTTTCATGCTTGTGTTGCTCCCCAACTCTTTTTTCATTTGAATGTGACTCACGGGTAAAAAAAGGCTGGGGATCCCCAATATAGAGAGTGATATTCTGAGACAATTTGCAATTGGTTTTCATTTTTTATTATTTGTGGTTTTTCAGTTATTTTGCTTTTTTATTCAGCAGCTCTCCAATTTGCCATTTCAGCAAATTACCAAAATTCCCCTGGCAACCATGCATTGATTTGAATAAGAGACTGGAATATGAATAGGAGAGGCCTGAATAGAAAGACGAGTAATAAAAAGTAGCAATAACAATACATTTGTAGCCTTACAGAGCATTTGTTTTTTAGATGGGGAAAGATGGAAAAAAGAATAATTTCAAAACTATTAAAAATAAACAATGAAGACTAATTGAAAATTCCTTAGCATTGGCCATTCTATAACATACTAAAAGTCAATTTAAAGGTGAAGTTTTAGGCTCAAAATCTTTTGCTTCCAAAGGGATGTGCAATTTTGGATGTAATCCTTTATGTGTCTTACCCACCATGAAGCATTTTTTACCCCCCCACACACAATTTCAGCATCAGTGTTTCGGTGAATGTACTTGTGCTTGGTGTAATTGCGTCCAGTGTGTTAACATGCGCCAATTGCGTTTCCATATTTTTTAACAATTGGATGCATTTTCATTGCAAGTTTTTGCAGAGGCGATTGCGTTCGGCATAAAAAAATTATGGAAATTATTTTTCAGGCCCCACAGAGGTCTAGAGGTTGACTTTTTTACCAGTATTTATTCAAAATGTATATAATTTAGGGACCCTATACCACCTGGGTCCCCCTGCAGCCCCCTGCTTCCTCTATAGTTACGCCCCTGGATACAGTCCTCCAGTGGGAACTCGAAAATTGGCACCACCTTCAAGGTTCTTGGCACAAATACAGGAGTGTGAGTGCCAGGTTAATTGGCCTCTAGTAAAACTGTCAGCAGTGTGAATGCAGGCAGTTTAGACTGTAAGCTCACTGGGGCAGGCACTCATGTGAATAATTAGAAACTCTCTCTGTGTCCATCGCTGCACAATGTTTTGGTTCTAGATAAATAAAGCAGAATGAGCTAAATTGTCCTTGATCTCAAGGGTGTGCCAGAAGGGGGGTGTTAATCCCAGAAGTCTGAAGCCTCTGCTCTGGATGGAACTACGGTTGCCTTTGGATAGATAAACAGGAGCAACATTAGTACATGTGTCCCCGACACTCTCTTTCTCCACCTCGCTGACTCCACCAATCCTCAGAATGTTGTGTAATTCAATCCCTCCCGAACTGGGTCTGAGGCTGAATTTTGTTTTAATAAAGAAGCGCTGTATTCCCAGAATTTTGGTTTCTGTAGCCCAAACTCTGAAAAACAAGGAATTCAGCTTAATTTCTCCCAGCAGCAGCCAAATTGTTCCCGTTCTCTCTCTCTCCACACCTCCTTTTCCCAGTCTGTCTGCCTCTGTCTCTCGGCAGGCAGCCTTTCCCTCAGGTCATTCCTGGGAAATCCCTTTGAAGCAAGTCTCATCTTGTTCCCTGTGGGAATAGAGCCATTGTGCCCCAGATATCTGCTGCAGAACATCCTTCCATTCTAGTTACCCACCCAGCAGGGTCCGCTCACACCTCTCCCCCATTCCACCCAAAGGGACGACCGGTCCCTCATTTAAATCCGTAGGATCTTTATTGTTCCCAAAGAGACATTTACATAACATCTTAATGGCTGTGATTCATTTAAAAGTGATTACCAATCGGGGGGGGGGGAGGTTTGGATTTCAGGGGTTTATGTAAAATCATATGCCAGGCAGAATCCTAATGTATCAGGCATTATACCCATAACTGCTTAAATAAACCAAATAATAACCAAATACCCCCTCAAAATACCTTAAAGGCTTTAATTTTGGTATGTTGTAGAATGGCTAATTCTAAACAACATTTTTTTTTTTTTTAGTTTTTTAAATTATTTGCATTCTTCTGACTCTTTCCTGCCTTCTAGTAGTCTCTGATCCCATCTGAAAACAAATCCTTTGCAAGGCTATAAATTTATTGTTATTGACACTTTTTATTACACGACTGTCTATTCAGGTCCTCTACCAATCATATCTAGGGTTGCCACCTTTTCTGGAAAAAAATAGCGGCCTTCCTATATATTTATCTTTTTTTCCTATTAATAATTGAGACGAACCATCATTTTTACTGGCCAGGTGGCAACCCTATCATATCCCAGTATCTTATACATATCAAGGCATGGTTGCTGGGGTAATTTGGACCCTAGAAACCAGATTGCTAAAATTGCAAACTGCTGCTGAATAAAAAGCTAAATAACTCAAAACACACAAATAATAAGCAATGAAAAAAAGTTAATTTAAAGGTGAACAACCCCTTTAAAGGGGAACTATCACGGAAATTAAAATTTAATATAAGCTTCATCATACTGAAATAAGAGACTTTCTAAATACAATCAATTAAATATTCTGCATTGTTTCTGAAATAATCCAGTTTATCTTCACTATTCCTCTCTCAGCATCTGTTTCTCTTCATTGTCTCTTCATGCAGCAGTTGGGTGTCAGATATTCATTGACAGTTAGATCCAATATATCTTATAGGGGGGCTCCTTTCCTAGCAGAGGAATTAGAGCTCACTCAAATAACTGATCCCAGGACAAACAAAATAACTGCCTTTTGCACAAATCCTGCATGTAGAGAGACAGGATTTCTGGTGATTTTAATAATGAAGATAAACGTGATTATTTCAGAAATGGTAAGGAATTTTTAATTGATTTTATATAGAAAGTTTCTTATTTCAGTATGCTGAAGCTTATATTAATTTTTCATTTTCATGATAGTTCCCCTTTAACTTTGGCATTAGCATCACCAGTTTACCCAAGGCAACCCAGTAAGGGTAATTCCAGGGTCCCCTTAAATCGATGTTTGCAATGGCTCATTTTTCATTGGAGCAGCCCAAACTGGAGCATTGGCACTCACCATCAATTGCATAAACGGGTGCAAGTGCCTTACTGCATGGTGTTAATGCACACGGGGAAGCACATTTATCAAAGGTCGAATTTCGAATTCATGTGAGGTTTTTTTTTAAAAGAAATTCAAATATACTCGAAATTTGACGGGGTGGTTATTTAAGAAAAAAAACACTATATCTAAAACTCAAACGAATATAACTGACCCGAAAACTCAAATTAAATTCAAAATCAAAGTCGACTTATCTCGAATGGAGTTTCTTCTCCAAAAAAACTCAAATGCCAGGAAGGCTATTAATATTCTTTAGGTGGCGAATAGTCTCATTTGAATTTTTAAAGGGCCAGGATTTGATAAATCTTGAAATCCGAATTAAAATTCGAATCGAGTTTGGATTATTCACAATTTGAATTTGAGAGTTTTGATCATAAAAATAACTTTGAATTTTCAATTCGACCCTTGATAAATCTGCCCCTATGCATTCAAACTATCGCTTTCCACTGATGCTCGTGGCATGAATTCTAGATATACATATTACATGTTATTTGTAGCTATCCAGGGTATTTGCTGGGGGGTAAATGCCTCCTTCCACATTTTCGAGCAATTAACAGGTGAGTCCAACAAAAGTGCAGGTACTCTGGGTGCTTCCCTGCCCACAGTACATGAGATTTTGACAGTGGCTTGGGGCAAACTTTGCACTTGCCTTTGCACCGGACTTATTCCCCACATGCCATTAGCTTGCAGCTTTGATTACTGCAATGAATGCTGTAGGGCTTTCTGGACTTCACTGGATTCTGGCTGCAACAATGCAGGTCTCCTGGAGGGCCCACAAGATGGGTGAGAATGCTTCAATCATACCCCCAGCCCCAGCATGCGTTATTACAGTTTTGCTAATGAAGGTTAATTGCCCTTTAAGCTGCAAATCACAGTTTCCCCAAGAGATCTGCTTATCTTAAAGGGATACTGTCATGGGAAAAAATTTTTTTCCAAAATGAATTAGTTAACAGTGCTGCTCCAGCAGAATTCTGCACTGAAATCCATTTCTCAAAAGAGCAAACAGATTTTTTTATATTCAATTTTGAAATCTGACATGGGGCTAGACATATTGTCAATTTCCCAGCTGCCCCAAGTCATGTGACTTGTGCTCTGATCAACTTCAATCACTCTTTACTGCTGTACTGCAAGTTGGAGTGATATCACCCCCTCCCTTTCCCCCCCCAGCAGCCAAACAAAAGAACAATGGGAAGGTAACCAGATAGCAGCTCTCTAACACAAGATAACAGCTGCCTGGTAGATCTAAGAACAACACTCAATAGTAAAAACCCATGTCCCACTGAGACACATTCAGTTACATTGAGAAAGAAAAACAGCAGCCTGCCAGAAAGCATTTCTCTCCTGAAGTGCAGGCACACATCACATGACCAGGGGCAGCTGGGAAATTGACAAAATGTCTAGCCCCATGTCAGATTTTAAAATTAAGTATAAAAAAATCTGTTTGCTCTTTTGAGAAATGGATTTCAGCGCAGAATTCTGCCGGAACAGCACTATTAACTGATTCATTTTGAAATTTTTTTTTTCCCATGACAGTATCCCTTATCCCTTTAAATTGTTACAATTGCTTCTTTGCTTATCTTAAATTGTTACAAAAGTATCTACGTGCACCTGCCACATATTCTGGGCTCTCTGCCAAAAGCATTCTAATGGGCACAGTCGTAACTTTGCTAGTGAAGGAGATAGACTCAAGCGCTACTTCGCACTCTTACGTCAGGCGAAGTTTCGCTCTGGTGAAAGAGAGTTACTTCGCAAATTCACTAAGATGCGCATTTTACTGAACGTTACCTGTTCCGCCAGACTTGCCTTCCCCACCTCAGACCAGGTGAAGTGCAATAGAGTAGATTGGAGTTCCTCAAAAAATAGTTGAAAAAAGTCCCAAAAACCAATGGCAACTTTTCATTTTTCAGGGTGATAGGCTGCAAAAGATCGTAAATTTTTTCTGGGGTACTCGGCTTCCCCCCTACATTTCCTAACATATGGCACATAAACTATACACTGGTCTCATGTGTTGGGCAATATAACAACTCTATTTTATTTTATTAAGGTTTCCCAGGCTTGTGTAATGTAATGTATTTGCTGCAACATATACGTCCATTCAACTTTAACTTCCCACCGTATGCAAATGAGGCAACGCTAGTGCTACTTCGCCAGCGTTCGGCGCCCTGGACGCAACTTCGGATTTTAGTGAATTAGCATTGTCCTGGCAAATCTACGCCTGGTGAAGTATTGCGATGTGAGCGAAGCCGTCGCTGGTGAATTTTCGGAGGTTAGTGAATTTGCCCCTTTGTATCTTTTTCTGGCTGTTCAGTGCAGGAACTAGAAGAGATAGTCGGGACATTTCTGTAACAATCTGGGACTGCGGGCTGAGCTGTCAAAACTGGGACTGTCCCGCGAAAAATGGGGCAGTTGAGAAGTATGTGATATTTATATGGCAATGCCCAACTGAAGCTGAGCATCAGGGTTAAAGAGATACTCCCATTATAATTGTTACACACATTTAGGGTCCTGACACACAACGGGCCTCATCGCCTGACACAGGAATCCAACTATACCTGCCCCTGACCTTTCATCGGATTCACCCCTTCTTGGCAGGCTCTAACCTAAAGGGTAAATAAGCCTTCCATATGACTTGCAAGAGTACATCTGCAATCACTGCCACAAAGCAATTTACTGCTGTTGTAATTCTGCTAAGTGAGAATGCACAAGATTTCAAGGTGACTGTTACTTATATGGAATCAATTGTATTAATATCCAGCCATGAATTAGTGGTTATTCCAGAGAAATGATTGTCAGTAGGGGGTGGCCTGTCACTCCGACACTCACGGCTTTAGAACTTCCTCTCGATTTTGGTTGTTCAGTTGGTATAAAGAATCGCTTGTCTCGATGACTTCAAAGCCCAAGATGAAATGTGCATGTTCTCATTAGAGACAATCATGAAGTGGCAGCGCTGCGGGTCTCTGAAGCTGACAGATGAAATATAATCACATGTCTCTGCTATAAGCAGAACTATTGGGCTGTTCCTGCTGAACCTAATCATAAGGACATGGGTTTCAGTTATTTGCACACATTGCTGCAGCTATGCCTCTATAACTTCAATCTGCTTCTCATCTACCACTTCCCACCCAGGCCATTTTCCTGGATCCTGATAAAGGAATTACAGAACAGCAGGAGAGCTACGGGATAAGGAAAGCAGCAGCCACAATGTACATCCACCTACTGTGCTACTTCTCTACACCTCTATGGGTCAGGCCACACAGGGCGTTTTGGGGAGATTTGGTCGCCCAAAGTTGCCTCGTGTGATTAGCGCCGGCTTTTTTTCATTTTAGCCGGTGCAGATTCAGGGAAGGTGTTAGTCGCCGCAAAAACTAGGTGATTAGTCGTCAGGCGACCAAATCTCCCCAAAACGCCCTGTGTGGACTTACCCTAAGGGCAGGCACGTTTCAGGGGCTGCTGCCGCCTGAGGCAGCAGCCCCAATGCCGCCCCTCCTCCTGCTCCGCTCTTCTAACTACCAGCGTCGGAGCGGATGGAGGAGGGGCCGCATAGCTAGTGCAGCGAGCGCAATAGCGCTCGCTGCGCTAGAAGAGCCGAATTTCCGTTTTAAAAAACGGAAATTCGGCTCTTAAAGTTACCAGAGGCGGCTTTTTGCCGCCCCTGGTAACTGGCCGCTCCGTGCCGCCTGAGGCAAGATTCTCACCTTGCCTCATGGCCGGAGCGGCCCTGCCTAAGGGAGATTTGGGGAGATAAGTTGCCCGGCAACAAATCGCCTCTTCTTTGGGACTCATCTCCCAGAACTGCCTTCTCGCCGGCGGGACGGCAATCGGAGCGCTTCATTTTCCAAAGTCATTTCCGAAGAAGTTTCCTCATGAGGCAATTTCAGGTGATTAAGAAAAACAAAGCGCTCAGAGTGCCCTCCCTCCAACGATTTCGATTCCAGCCTAGAGCGGGAAGGCAGTTCGGGGAGATTAGTCGCCCGAAGAAGAGGCGATTTGTCGTTGGGCGACTAAGGGCAGAGACACACGTGGAGATTCAGGAAGATTCAGTCGCCCGGCGACAAATGGCTTCTTCTTCAGGAGATTAATCTTCCCGCAATGCCTTCCCGCTGGCTAGAATGTAAATCGGCACTCATGAGGAAACTTCAGATGTCTTCGGAAAACAAAGCGCTCCGAGTGCCATCCTGCCGGCGATTTACATTCTAGCCAGCGGGAAGGCATTGCGGGAAGATTAGTCGCCTGAAGAAGAGGCGATTTGTCGCTGAATCTCCCCGAATCTCCACGTGTGTCTCTACCCTAAATGCTCTCAATGAATATGATATCAGCTCAGTTAGATGCTCCCTCCATATAACAGCACAGCAGTTTAGGATTGTGTACTGATCCGATTCCTACACATGACACTCTCCAGTATGTTCCACCCCTCTGTTTGTATTCACTCACTTCCGAGCTCCTTGGCCAGCAACCATTGTCTCTGAGCGCAGGCAGCATAATCCATTTCAGCTGTGGGACTGGGGGTGCGACACGGAGTGGTTCCCTACCTCCAAATCCAATAAAAACAGAATTTTTCTCAAGAACATGATGTTTTCAAATAGGTCTGCTCACAGTATGAACTAGTGGGGCAAATACCTTATAATTTGAGCTAATTGTTTAAAACAACCTTTTTTTAAGATTTCTAAAACTTGACTGCCCTTACAGCAAAGAAAACCTTTCTATGCTGATGGTAAACGCTCCTTTCCTCCAGCCTTGCTATGTAATGAAAATCTGTGATCAGTCCAGGAAAGGTTAAACATTTTGGGTGGATGTTTTACCCTTTAAAGATGCAGTGTTATTTATAAGTGCAATCATCACCCGAAAAAGTCACATTTGGCTGGTTATTGTTTTTTGTTATTGGGTTGTTTACAGTGTGGCAGATCAAGGTGATGGGTCAGTGGGTTGCGGGTTGGTGACAAATGCTGCTGTTTTGCTCTGATTTAAATTCATAATGCTATATGTATCATTTGTATATTAGAGCATGCATACCTCCCAACTGTCCCTTTTTCGGAGGGACAGTCCCTCTTTTGACAGCTCAACCCGTAGTCCCTCATTTGTACTGGAAAGTCCCTCTTTTCTATGCACTGAACAGCCAGAAAAAGAAACAAAGTTTCTCACTTAATTGGCTTTTAGCAGGGAGCCCAGAACAGCTAACAGGTGCAAATAAGATACTTTGTAACAATTTTGAGACACAAAAACACAGTTTAGATAAGGAGAAATATTTTCAAACTTTCATAACCTGCCAAATTTTGTAAAACAAACATGATAATTAGGGGGTGTGGCCACAGAAAGGGGTGTGGTCATAAAAATTGCTGCGCGGGAAAAAAATTTTTGTCCCTCTTTTTACTTCCAAAATGTTGGGAGGTATGGAGCATGTCATTAGAGTAGCAAAACTTAAAGGGGAACTCCTACTCCATTTTGAAATTAAATATTGTGCTAAGCAACCTTCCAGCATACTTTAAAGGGGATTATAATGTAGAGAGCGTTATTTTCAGACAATTTGTAATTGGTTTTAAATTTTTATTATTTAAAGGATCAATAACATAATTTTTTTTTTAAAAAAAAAAACAATTTGTTAGTAAAGATCGAAATCAAAACACAAAGACAAATTAGACAAAGTCTTAAGGGACTAAATCACTTAGTCTTTATTAAATAAGGTAGTATAATTACCGAAACTCCAGTTGCGCTCCTCTTCAGAAAAGGCGACGTGGTGACGATCCATCATGCGGCACTCGATTTCTTCTCCCTGGCTATCTCCTGTAAGGAAAGCAGGGAGGAGAAATCGAGCACTGCACGATGGATCGCCGGATTACCTTTTCTGAAGTGAAGTTTCGGTCTCTTTGTGGGTTTTTTTTTTCGTTTTATAATAACAAATTTTTTTTACTGCTCCTTTAAGGTTTTTGAGTTATTTAGCTTTTTATTCGACAGCTCTTCAATTTGCATTTTAAGCAATGTGGTTGCTAGGATGCAATTTCCCCTAGCAACCATGCACTGATTTGAATAGAGAGGGCTGAATAGAAAGAGGATGAATACCAAGTAGCAATAACAATACATATGTAGCCTTACAGAGCATTTCCTTTTAGAAGGGGGTCAGCGACGCCCATTTGAAAGCTGCAAAGAGTCTGGTGAAAAAGGCAAATAACTATAAAACTCTAATAAATTAATAATGAAAACCAATTGAAAAGTTACTTAGAATTGGTCATTCTGTAACATACTACAATTACCTTAAAGCAGAACCACCTGTCTAATGACATTGATACACTTCTATGCAATGATTTATTTGTAAATGTAATTCCTTTTGAAAGAAGTGTTTGTCTGCACCAGTTCCTTTCACTGCTGGTCTTGACTACAAGAACTTCCCACAATGCCTTGCATGATACTGTCATTATCCCCCTAAATAGGACTGCTAATCACAGAACATGACTGGCATTGTAGGAATTTAAGGTTGAACTTGATGGACGTGTGTCTTGTTTCAACCTAACTTACTATGTAGTTGGAGCTTTGGCACTTGTAGCCAGAGCCAACAATTTCAGGGGTTCCCAACCTTTTTTACCCGTAAGCCACATTCAAATGTAAAAAAGAGTTGGGGAGCAACAAAAGCATTATTTCTTGGGGGTGCCAAATAAGGGCTGTGGCTGATTATATGGTAGCCCTGTATGGACTGATAGCATATAAGAGGCTCTGTTAGGCCATAAACCTGGTTTTGTTTTGTTTTTTTCATTTAAGTAAAAATGGGGGTTTTGTTTTGCCTTTATATGCCCTTTAATTTTTTTGTTTTCAATAATTTTATTGAGTTTTCCATAAACACAATAGAATATATAAACCTGTTTTTTATGCAACTAAAAGTTACCTCCAAGGCAGAAATTGAAAAATAAGCTCCTGCTTTGAGGCCACTGAGAGCAACATCCAAGGGGTTGGGGAGCAACATGTTACTCTTGAGCCACTGGTTGGGGATCACTGATCTACATCATATAAAGTCTACATCACATAAAAGTTAACTTCCCCTTTAAAATAGTAAACAGTTATAGTAGTTTCCCTTCTCTTTACGGAGTGTCTCAAACAATTTCTAAGTACTGGCAAATGTTTTATGTTGTATTATTTAATCTGCACCTCGCTCGCTGCGATGCTCAGTAGTATACAAGTAACAAGTATCTGAACAGGTGCTCGACAGCGGCACTAGATTCTCTAAGTACTCAACGATGAATGTGTCCCCTGTGGCAAATTTGTCTGCTGTTATCTCCAACTGAACAGACACATGCCCTGCTCTGCATTTTATACTCAGCTCACACCTCTCACATCTCTTCTAATGTCACGATCTGTATAGAGATGTTGAAATACAGGCATGATACTCAGAGTTCCCTGTATAACTCAGCCTGCAGCCTTGTGTCTTTATATGGTCACAGAACAACCCCTCAGTGACTTCTAATATCCTTATCATTTACAGTAGGGGGTACATTATCCCTTATAATACATGAGTGATACTCAGAGTTCCCTGTATAACTCAGCCTGCAGCCTTGTGTCTTTATATGGTCACAGAACAACCCCTCAGTGACTTCTAATATCCTTATCATTTACAGTAGGGGGTACATTATCCCTTATAATACATGAGTGATACTCAGAGTTCCCTGTATAACTCAGCCTGCAGCCTTGTGCCTTTATATGGTCACAGAACAACCCCTCAGTGACTTCTAATATCCTTATCAATTACAGTAGGGGGTACATTATCCCTTATAATACTCAAGTCATAATCAGAGTTCCCTGTATAACTCAGCCTGCAGCCTTGTGCCTTTATATGGTCACAGAACCATCAGTGACTTCTAATATCCTTATCATTTACAGTAGGGGGTACATTATCCCTTATAATACACAAGTGATACTCAGAGTTCCCTGTATAACTCAGCCTGCAGCCTTGTGCCTTTATATGGTCACAGAACCCTCAGTGACTTCTAATATCCTTATCATTTACAGTAGGGGGTACATTATCCCTTATAATACATGAGTGATACTCAGAGTTCCCTGTATAACTCAGCCTGCAGCCTTGTGTCTTTATATGGTCACAGAACCCTCAGTGACTTCTAATATCCTTATCAATTACAGTAGGGGGTACATTATCCCTTATAATACATGAGTGATACTCAGAGTTCCCTGTATAACTCAGCCTGCAGCCTTGTGTCTTTATATGGTCACAGAACCCCTCAGTGACTTCTAATATCCTTATCATTTACAGTAGGGGGTACATTATTCCTTATAATACATGAGTGATACTCAGAGTTCCCTGTATAACTCAGCCTGCAGCCTTGTGTCTTTATATGGTCACAGAACCCTCAGTGACTTCTAATATCCTTATCAATTACAGTAGGGGGTACATTATCCCTTATAATACATGAGTGATACTCAGAGTTCCCTGTATAACTCAGCCTGCAGCCTTGTGCCTTTATATGGTCACAGAACAACCCCTCAGTGACTTCTGATATTTTCATAATTTACAGTAGAACATACATCATCCCTGAACTAATTCATGGTCCGGTGTAAAGTATATTATCAGCATAAAGTTACTAAGTATCATTACACAGTGTATTACTTGCCTTATCAATGTATAACTAGCCAATTTGATTGCACAGTTGGGTGTGTTCTTTCCTAATCAGTTTTACATCATTATGCTTACGCTGTGAGAGTATATTGCCAATATCATTACACAGTGAGACAAGGTCATTAAGAATGCAGTGCGATACATTTTACACTATAAGTATCAGTCAGTTTATTTCCACCCTGCATTTCTTTTAGTCTTTCGACTAATTATCTTGCATATTCATAGGATCCATAACCCAAATCTGCACGGCAGCTCACATGAATCGGATACAAACACTGACAAATACATTTCATATTTCGGGTTCCAGTTCTCCGTTCTACACTCCAATGTCACAGCCAACCTAGAAATTGTGCACTGTGACTTTAAAATAACAAATACAGCTATAACAGCTACTGTATATTTATGCCTGTGGTTTCAACTCTGCCAGTTACAGGTGGCTCTTAAAGAGGAACTATTGCTTTCTTTTTTTTTATGTTAAAGGGCATGCAAACCCAAAAACAACATTTAGTCTAATGACCGGAAATCTGAGCAACTTGCCGCTATACAATCATAATAAACTTTCACTGGTCAGTTAATTATAAGTGTTATTGACAAGGGCCTCTGCCCGCCTCTTATATATATATATATATATATATATATATATATATATATATATATATATATATATATATATATATATATATATATATATATTCTCTGCACTGATGGTTCTGACTTATGAAAGGCATTTTCAGAGCTATGATTATTGCTAAAAAAACCTCCACAGAACTCAGGCCAACTTACATTTATGCAACATTATGAGGAACGGAGCTGTATTTTGACGTTATTTATAAATAGTGAAATATTCCCCTTAATGAGTCATTTTCTAAAAGCCAAGAGGAATTCTTTTAAACACATGACAGGAAGAGAACGTGGCAGGCAGCAGTCATATATACATTTTAACCCAAACATGACTTTTTTTTTTAGCGGAACCAGATTTACCGCGCAGAGAAATTTGCATTATTCTTGCCCTTAAAGGATAGGAAACATCTTCCGCAAAGACAAACAAAGACCCATTTCCCTGACATCTGATCTGCCTTTCTCCCTCTGATTTGCACTTTCTCCTGCTGCACCTGGGGGGATGCACAGTTTTTGCACACAGCTGTGCCGAGGAGGGAAGGGGCCCATTCTCAGGCCGGGCAGGGAGTGCAAGGGCCATACTTATGAATGCTGACTATGCCCAGACATAGGGATGACCTTTGGAGGTCTCAGGTCAAAGACATTGTCCCGGCTGGGGGAAAGGTTCCTGATGTAATTTCAGATGAGTGACCCCAGAGAGAATGGTTCACAAGGGGCTCTCGTTGAATATATGTAAATAGACAGGTGCTTCCTGCTTGCTACATTGGAATGCCGTATCAGGAAGAGCTTGTGGTTTATGTAAAAACTCAACCAAGAAAGTCACCTTATCTGCATAGGGAAAAGGAAGTCTGCCTCTGAAGGTGGCCATAGACGTAGAGATCTGCTCGTGGGCGATAGGCTGATCCGATTGTGGGCCCTAGGGCCCAATGATTGGATCATAATGGATCCGATACGGGCGGTCGGATCGCAGGACTGCATAGACGCACAGATGCGGCCGCGATCCGACGGAATTTTTTAACCTTCCCGATGGAGATCTGGCCGACTTTCAGATTGCCCCACACACGGGCCAATAAGCTGCCGATTCAGTCTGTCGGTAGCTTTTATCGGCCCGTGTATGGGGGCCTTAAGTTTCTCCAATTTGGTCTCTCTCTCTGGTTTTGACCCTGATAGCCTGGCTTTTTGAAGGGCTGTCCGTGTCAAAACTGCCTGCCCGGTTTTCCAAATTAGGAGTGACAAGGTGATCGAACAATCACCACGTCATAGCCCCACCCCTGACTTCATATCCCGCCCCTGCTATGTGACACCCTACCCCCGCTACTTCATGGCCCCGCCTCCCTCTACATCACATTCCCGCCTCCCCGCCCAGAGTTAGTTGGGATTAAAGGTGGCAACCCTAATCTCCGGATTTGGCCCCAGGACACTGGAAAAAAACCCGGTGGGCCCCTGCCCTCAAGGGCCCCCACTAACCCAGACCTGTTCCCTCATAAAGAAATGAACTGCGCTGCCATATTCGCACATTTGCGCAGCACAACGTATATGGGCAGTGGGCCGGGGAATTGGAGGTCAGAAGGGGCCCTGGGGACTGCCAGGAGGGCCCTTTATTTGCAGCCCTGGTGGGCCCCCAAGGCTCCAGTCCGACCCGGCTCTTATCTACAGAAGGCCTTATGATTTTGCTTTGGTTCCAGTCCCCCAACATGGTTCAAGATAGTTGTAATTTTCCATGAGAACCCTCTCTACTTCTCATTTATGCGAATGGCTATGGGATGGCTATGGCATGGTACTACCAGTAGGTGGATCACCATCAAAATACTAGTTTCCAATGTCTTCCTAGTAGGACCCTCACTTTCCATGGGCTGATTGTTTCCCATACACGTTAATGGGAAGAATTTGCCGGCAAATGCTGGTACTTTGGTCACTGCATTAATCCCATTGACTTCAATGCATTTGGATAAAAAGTCGCCATAATAAAAAAAACGCCCATTGATTTTAAAGCATTTTGCTAATTTTTCACTGTTTTTCACCATGTGCGTGTTTTTTGGTGAAGCAAAACAGGACAGATTTGCTCATCACTAGCTATTTACCTAAACAAAGTATTGAAATGGCCATTCATAAAAAGTGTTGACTCCAGAATGAGTTAACAGCTCAGTGCACCATGTATGCCGCCTTCCGGCTGGCTTACAAAACTCATATTGGTCTTCATTATTTATTTTTTATAGCTTTTTTTTAATTATTTGCCTTCTTCTAACTGTTTCCAACTTTCAAATGGGGGTCAGTGACCCCATCTAGAAAACATTGTTGTTGCTACTTTATCCCTCATCTTTCTATTCAGGCCTCTCCTATTCATACTCCGGTCTCTTATTCAAATCAGTGCATGGTTGCTAGGGGAATTTGGTCCCTAGGAACCAGACTACTGAAACTGCAAACTGGAGAGCTGCTCAATAAAAGGCTAAATAACTAAAAAAACACAAATAATAAATAATGGAAACCAATTGTAAGTTGTCTCAGAATATCCCTCTCTACATCATACTAAAAGTTAACTCAAAGGTGAACAACCCCTTCAAGCAAGGACATGCAGTCCTCTCCAAACTGGCCACCCTAGGCCTCCACTATAATTCATATCGCCCCAATTTGTGGCCAAGCTGGGTAAAGATCATAATGACCCAATCATACAGTGTATCCCCAGCTGTAGGTGTCACAATTATATTTTCTTTCACCTGGCAAACATTTTTTTTTGGGGGGGGGGGGTTACATCCCCTTTAAGGTTCTTTGTGCAGAATAAAATATATATCTAAATAAGCAGTAATATAAAAAGAATGTAATTATAGAATATATTCTCCCTTTATTTAAGCCAGTCTGTTGCTGCCTGTTATCACTGCCCATGTGCATGAGCTACTGGAAATGTACTTTGCCAATACAACTGGCACACAGCACCTCTGTAGTTAGACAAATGGGTTTAATAATTAATCCAAAGCTTTTACTCTTGCAGGCCTGGCTCTTGTGGCTTAGGAGGATCAAGCCAAGTAAGTGATAAATTTGCCATTGAAGGGAAGATATGCTTGTGCCCAAATAAGCTTTGCTTTGCCAACTGTGCCACTGGGTAATCTCAAAGTCTGGCCTCCATATCATTAAGTGAATAAGATCCTATCGGATATTCATGGGATGGGCCTGTGCCAGCTGCGTGAATGAACTGCTTAGCAGAAGTATATATGATATACATGTGATATAAATTAATCTGTTCACCGTACTTTTAATATGTCATAGAATGGCTAGTTCGAAGCAATTTTCCAGTTGGTCTTCATTATTTATTTTTTATAGTAGTTGAATTCTCCTTCTGACTCTTTCCAGCTTTCAAATGGGGGTCACTGACCCCATCTAAAAAAACGAATGCTCGGTAAGCCTACACATTGCAATTTTTTATTACTCATCTTTCTATTCAGGCCTCTCCTATTCATATACCAGTCTCTTATTCAAATCAGTGCATGGTTGCTAGGGTAATTTGGACCCTAGCAACCTGATTGCTGAAATCACCACAGATAATGAAAAATGAAAACAAATTGCAAAGTATCTCAGAATATCTTTCTCTGCATCATACATTTGAAGGTAAACAATACTTTACTAATGTGAGGCCTACTTTTAGTGATGTAGTTAGTGGTGCTTGCGAAGCAAAGCATCACTACTGTTATCTTGCAAACTTATTTTTATTCTTCTTCCGTATGAAAGTTTGGCGCGTAACTAGTCCCGCACCGTTTGTCCTAGACCCATGAATGAGGTGTCAAATCGTGCGGCTTAATCGGGAATGGGGTGGTATGACTTTTCTAAGGGGTGGGTGGTTAATTGCCCCTTGCGGGGGCAATTAACCACCCCGAAAAGTCCCATAGATTAACATTGAGGCCAACTTTTGACGGATTCTAGCGCAGAGAGGGAATCTTGTAGAAACGTTAAATTTACCACATTTGAAGAGGTTTGCGACCTGTGTCAGATGATACCCCACACGAGGGTATAAATTTTACCCCCGGGGCAGGAGAGGTCCCCAAATTTGCCCCATTGACTTATAATGGGGAATTTATCGAATAATTAGTTTGTCGCAGACCCATGAATGAGGTGTCAAACCGTTCAGCTTATTCGGGAATGGGGTGTTGTGACTTTTCTGTCCTATTTTGGGGACCCAAAAAAGTGAGCGGAGCCGCAAACAACCAATCAGATTTTCCCTATTGACTTCAATGAGAAAATGTAAACAGCTGTAATTCTCACAGTAATAAAGCCAGAGCTCCCAAACTTGGCACCGTGGGTCACTGGGTGACTGCAGCCAAAATTTACAAAAAGTGGGCGGAGTCTACAACAGCCAATCAAATTTCAGCCATTCAATTAAATAGGAAAATTTTAAACTGCTGCCGCTCTTAGACGGTTAATGGCAGGGTCCTCAAACTTGGCACAGTTGGTCACTGGGGGACTGGGATTAAAATTAAGAAAAGTGGGTGGAGCCAAAACCAACCAATCAGATTTCTTTGATTGGTTTTAATGGGAAAAATTAAGAAGGCTGCCATTCTCTCAGTATTGATGTCAGGGACCTTGAATATCACAAATGTGGTCGCTGGGGGTTTCCACTTCAAGTTTAGAAAAAGTGGGCGGAGCCACCAACAACCAATCAAATTTCATTCATTGATTTTCAATAGAAAAAAATAGAAATGCTGCCATTTTTACACATTAAATGACAGCATTCCCAAACTTTGGTATGTTAGTCACTGAGTGACTGTGGTTCACAATTAGGAAAAAAAGGGGCGGGGCAACAACAGCCAATCAGATTTGGGCCTGAGTTTTGCCACGGCAAGCACCACTCACATTTTCTTCAGGAAATGTACCTCTCTAGTTCTATTATGTTCTATTATGATCAATATCCATAATATTAAATATATTAAATATTAAATTGATTTATGGGCATATATATTGCTATATTTAAGAATTGTATTATTTATTATGTATTATTGTTATATTATGATGAAATTATTGTATTATTATTATAATAATCATATATTATTGTTAACTATTTCTTATGTAACCTCAACAGAATAAAACAGAAGGGTGATTTAGACAAGCTGTAGATCTCTAGACTATACAGTGTCTTGATATCTACTTATCACCAGCTAAAGGTCGAATGGTAGATCCCAATCTACCTTTTGGGCACCCCTGCCTTAAAGTATTGGAACTGGTACTCCTAAACAGACTGGCTATGCATACAATATCTATGCAGGGGATGTAATTTAAATTAGGTTAATATTTCACATTAAACCAAGAGAAATCACTTCTGCTTTACAGATGTATTATGTCACATCATTGGATGACATCATAAAGTATAGACAGTGTAGCAGAGAGTAAGCAACTCAGCGTTTGATGCTGTAACAATGTTGTATGATGTCAGCCATGATCCAATAAGAAATGTACCGCCCAGGGCTGGGGTCAGAAGAGCCCTGAACTTTACAGGAGGAGCAGCCCCAGGGCATTATTAATATATTCATTTTTAAGACCAGGAGCACATGATATGAAGCTCTGCCACCTACAAGACACCCAGATGGCATCATTCAGCCAATGTTTATCCTTTTGGCAATTGAGTTAATTGGTCACATCCTCTGCACCATCCTCACCCAGCAAATCATGTTACCGTCACACACACCTCATATAATGGGCCCACGTTGAACTGCTCAATGAACTGCTCCGTGCCACAATATTTACTTAGCTTGTACCAGACTCATGTGTCATTCCTCCGGTGCTTGTCACTGTAGCCATGATATCTGGTGCCGTCCCTAATAACAATGACCTGGGAATTTATAGTCACATTTCTCAGTGAAACCAGACGAGGTATTGTCAGGTCACATTTCACAGTAACCACGTTTAGCCCCATTATCCCCATTTTACCTGTTTGCTGCTACAGGCATTGGACCTGTTATACAGAATGCTCAGGATTTTATGGATAAGGGATTTTTCTGTAATATGGATCTCCATACAAAAAAAAACATTTCAAGGAGAACTAAAGCCTAACTAAAGAAGTAGGTAGAAATGTTGTACATTGTGTTTTGTGCTTCTGTACCAGCCCAAGGCAACCACAGCCCTTTAGCAGTAAAGATCTGTGTCTCCAAAGATGCCCCAGTAGCTCCCCATCTTCTTTTCTGCTGATTCACTGCACATGCTCTGTGCTGCTGTCACTTACTGAGCTTAGGGACCCACTCACAATATACAGTACACATAGAATAGAAATGTCACAATATAAGGCTGATTAGTAATTAATACAGATAATTACTACATGGCAGCACAGAAACCAGTGCAATTAGCATCAGAATTTAATAATCAGCCCTGTAGCATCAGCTTATATTACAGGGGAAGCTCATTTTCTGCTGGATAATTAGCGACGAGCCCTAAGCTTAGCTTCTCAACAGCCAATCAGAGCCCACTGAGCATGTGAGTGTCACAGACACTTTCCAAGATGGTGACCCCCTGTGACAAGTTTGAAGTCCTGGATCATTGCTGCTATTGACAAGCTGAAACTTTAGCCTCGTGCAATAAATTCACTCTATAAAATATGCCATTTTTAGCCATATTCAAGTTTAGGGTTTTGTTCTCCTTTAAACATTAAATAAACCTGGTTTTGCCTCCAATAAGGATTAATTATATCTTAGTTGGGATCAAGTACAAGCTACTGTTTTATTATTATAGAGAAAAGGGAAATCATTTTTTAAAAAAAATGGATTATTTGGATAAATATGGGAGACAGCCTTCCCGTAATACTGAGCTTTCTGGATAACTGGTTTCTGGATAATGGATCCAATACTTGTACAACATATAAGCTCAAAATAATTGTTCTTCTCTGAATCAGCCTCCCCCTTAAATACCCAGACTGGGATGCACAATAAAAGCTTAGCTACTGGTGGAATCCATCAATGGCACCAAACCAACACCTTTTCTGGGGTCTGATAAGGGCTGGTATTAGGTGTCTTACCCGACATTCAGTTTTGAAGTAGTGGTGCCAAACAAAGTGAAAACCAAAGTGAAAAGTGCAGCTTTAGACACAAGTAACTTTCAAGAATGATATTTTTTTCACTAGGCTCATAAATGGCCCCATATGTCTGTATTTGTAAGGCTCATTTAAAGGGATTGTTCACCTTTGAGTTAACTTTTAGTATCATGTAGAGAGTGACATTCTGAGACAATTTGCAATTGGTTTTCATTTTTTATTATTTGTGGTTTTTTTTATTTAGCTTTTTATTCAGCAGCTCTCCAGTTTGCAATTTCGGCCATCTGGTTGCTAGGGTCCATATTGTGGAGGCCTCAACAGAAAGATGAGTAATAAAAAGTAGCAATAAATATAAATGTGTAGCCTTACAGAGCACTTGTTTTTTAGATGGGGTCAGTGACCCCCATTTGAAAGCTGGAAAGAGGCAGAAGAAGGCAAATAATTGAAAAACTATACAAAAAAAAGAATGAAGACCAATTGAAAACTTGCTTAGAATTAGACATCCCATAACATACTTAGGGCAGAGACACACAGGCAGATTCAGGGAGCCTTCTCTGCCTTCCCGCCGGCTAGAATGAAAGTCGCCGGTGGGATGGCACTTGGAGCGCTTCATTTTCCAAAGTTGCTGAAGTTTCCTCGTGAGGTAACTTAAGGCGACTTCGGAAAACAAAGAGCTTAACGCAGTTCACCCTGAAGAAGAGGAGATTTGTCCCCGGGTGACTAATCTCCCCAAATATGCCTGTGTATCTCTGCCCTAAAAGTTAACTTAAAGGTAAACCACCTTTAAGAATTCTGCAGCTGACGTGTGGTTCAAGTACTGGCCACAACAAATTCAGGGGTGTGAAACTGTGTTAGCTTTAGAAATCCAGTTTTAACTGAGTGGGGCATAAAGACCCACAGCAACAATTTGTAAAGAGAAGAAGGCAGGGTGCAAAGTGCAAAATAATAGCACATTTACCCTTTGTACCCAAACTACCTGATAGTAGATGACCCTGTGTCTCCTTGGGATTAAAATTCCCATAAAAATAAAAAGTGATAGCCCTGTAATACAGCATGGCAGGATCAGATGGGAAAAATTGTTGATATCCCTCCCCCGAGGTGCTGATGGTACTTTAAATTTACGAATGCTCAGGGTAGGGCGGTGGCCCTGTAGGGGGGTGCAGGGGCCCCATGGGAGTGCAGGCAGCGAAGTGGGGGGCCCATGGGGGTGCGGACAACACATTTGGGGCCCCATGAAAGTGCGGGCATTTCAGGGGGCCCCATGGGAGTGCAGGCAGCATAGCAGGGGGCCCATGGGGGAGCAAGTGGCACAGCAGGCGCCATGGTAGTGCAGGTGGTATAGAGGGGCCCCATGGAAGTGCAGGTGGCATATCAGGGGGTCCATAGGGGTGCAGGTGGCACAGTGGGGCCCCATGGGAATGCAGGTGGCATATCAGGGGGTCCATAGGGGTGCAGGTGGTGCATTGGGGGCCCATGGGGGTGCAGGGGCACCTGGGACAGCATTCGCAGTGGGCCCTGCACCCACCAGTCCGACCCTGCAGCATGGTGATAATATGCACTGAGTTAAGGTTTTTGCAGGAATTAGTCTACACCTGTTTTGGCTGTCAGGGGGATGCTGGGAGCTGTAGTTAAGGAACAGCCAAAAGACTCCAGGCTCCCCATTACATACTGTGCAGGACTCAGCAGGGTGCTGGAAGGAGTTGACCTTTGCTACAAATTTTGCAACATTTGGATTGTGAATTCCTGTGTGTTTGGCACATGGAGGAGTTTGAAAACAAGGGATGGAGCGGCTGGCTCAGCTCAGTGGAATGTCAGCTTGTTGCACATACCATTCAGTGACCTCAGCTGCTGCTTCCTTCAATATAATGTGCCCCAAACCTGCAGCTTCTTCACAACAAGTAACAGGCGGGGCCCGGCGAGGAGAATCCCTGCAACTCCCTGTAGCTTGCAAGTGATCTCAGTAAATATTTATACACACAGTATTGGGTGTGTTGGGAGCAGCATAAATAAATGTGTGCACACGTGTAATGTGTAATATGAGCCATAGATATATTTATATCACTGTGTGTGTGCCCTGCTCTGTGTTATATGAGCTGGGATTCACTGCAGAGTCAGATTAACCCTTGGAAGCCTAATTATCAAAGGTCGGATTTAAGTGATTTTTAGAGGTTTTTGAAACCACGACTGAACTCACAAACTCCATAACCACGAAAGTCATGACATATATCAAAGGTTCCCAATAAAAAAAGCACTAACGGAAAATTTGCTCTGATGATGCGTTGAAAAATACGCCTGCGCTTCCTCTCATCACGTCTCATCGGAAGAACACGCACCATGGAGTTCCAGCCTAAAATAGAGTTTTTTAGACAACTGCTAGCGAAAAAAATAATCCAAAATGATTTAAAGCGATCCAATAGGATCAGCGCAGCTCCCTCTGACTTCTATAGGACCTCGACAACTTTTACCTGGCAAAGTTTTGGTGCACAGTTTTTTTTTTGTTTTTTTTTAAATAGGAAAAACACAAACTTTTAGAGATTTGTGGAAAATATAGAAATTTGATTGTTAGTAAATGGGCCCCTTAGGGTAGGACTACACGGACGTTTTCTCGCATGCGACGGAAATAAGGTAAGAGATAGGAATGTCGGATGAAGGCGCAGCGTTGATGCGACGAGACACGTCTGTCGGATGCAGACGCAGCGTGCAACGATTTGTCGCATGCGTTTTGTCGCAGCGGGTCGGATCACGTCCGTGTAGTCCTACCCTTACAGTTCTCAGCTAAAAAGGAAGTAACAGTGTATAGATAATCCTATGCATATGTGTGGGAGCTGCCATATTAGTTGCAACCTATGGGCTATACATAAATACCATATATACTGTATTTACATATATATACTATACTTATATATATACATGAGCTTTCAAGTGTCACCAAGTGCCCCACCATTCCTTAGGAGCAGTTTGGCTAAAGTTACATATCTGATCAGCTTTCCGAACAGGCTTCCCTCCAACTGTTCTGAACTAGAATTCCCAGCAACCCCCTGACCCCTTCAGCTGCCGAGGGATCCTGGGAATTTCATTTTGGAACTGTTGGAGAGAAGAGCTTGACATCTCTTGTCTAGACCCTTCCTGCACAGAGGCGATGCTCTAATCAATGCATGCAGATTTCTCTTTATATACAAAATAAAGTGATGAGTAATATTTTGGGGAGGGAGTGGTATAAATATATCTCGGCTGGAGCCAGGGCCCAGCTCTCCCAACTAAAGCATCTAAATATACCTAGGGAATTATTGCTGACACTACACTGACTGACTGTCAGCAAGCTGCAAGAATATAGCAGATTTATATTTTCATTAATTGCCACTTTTAGTATGTTATAGAATGCATTTTGTCCAGGAAAATCACACATTAATGGAGCGAAAACAAAAAGCAGTGTCTGTAATAGTATGCAAGTCATTATAATTAGAGGATAATAATATTTTATGATTGTAAAGGAAATGCGTTTTCTGATATAAATGACTCACTTTTATTTCCTTACTGGCAATGAACAGCAGCTTTACTTTATGGCAGGGATTCTTGATTACATGCAGGGACTGATGTATTAACATTCAGGTATCTACAAGGTAGTCAGCACAGCCTCCTGGATTTTTCTTTCTTGTGGTGCAAGTTATCCAGTGGCCACTTTTCCACGGGTATACACTTAGTAGTACAAGACGAAACAGCACCACCTTCTTTTTAGAAATTAAAACGCCTTTATTGGAACCCTTTAGGGCATAACATTCAGGTATCAACATTTGTTTCCCCTGATCAAGCTTTTTAATGTTAAAAAATCACACATTTAGCTAATTACTGTAAAAAACAAAAAAATTCAATATTTATCAAAGGGGTTGTGCACCTTTAAATTAACTGTTAGTATGATGTAGAGATTGATATTCTGAGACAATTTGCAATTGGTTTTCATTTTTTATTATTTGTGGTTTTCGAGTTATTTCGCTTTTTATCCAGCAGCTCTCCAGTTTGTAATTTCAGCCATCTGGTTGCTAGAGTCCAGATTACCCTAGCAACCATGCACTGATTTGAATAAGAGACTGGAATATGAATAGGAGAGGCCTGAATAGAAAGATGAGTAATAAAATCGTAGCAATAACAATATATTTGTAGCCTTAGGGCTCTTACACATGAGCGTTCTGACCTGCGCTCCCCTGCGTTCCGTTTTTTGGCGTTCAGCCGCAGGGGAGCGCAGGAATAGACGCAAGTCATTATTTGAAATGGGGCTGTACTCACTCAGGCGCGTGTAGGCGCCGAACGCAGGTTCAGACGCAACATGCTGCATTTTTCCTGCGTTCGGCGCCTACACGCGCCTGAGTGAGTACAGCCCCATTTCAAATAATGACTTGCGTGCAGGTCAGAATGCTCATGTGTAAGAGCCCTTACAGAGCATTTGTTTTTTGAAAAGCTGAAAAGAGTCAGAAGACGAAAACAAAAAAAAAAACCCAATAAAATATAAATAATGAAGACCAATTAAAAAGTTGCCATTTTATAACATACTGAAAGTTAAATAAAAGGTGGACCAACCCTTTAAATTTAAAAAAAAACTTATAAAACTCTCCATCTAAAAGCTGCTGAGGTCATGTAGAAGTCAGTGGGAGCTTTCCTTTTTAAATTTCTAAATTATTCTTTGCTTTGAGCTTTTAGAGGTTTTTTGGGGGTTTTCTGCATAAAAACAAGAATTTCGCATTCGTTTTGCATTTTTATTCGTTTGTGCTTTTGTGTTTCAATCTTTTCATAAATAATTAGACATTTGTGGTTTTTAAAAATATATGTTTTTATTTCAGAAGACACAAGGTGGAATTAATTACCCTTTATCTAATAGACCTATTTAAGAGGGACATAACAGTAGGGCAAGTGGACCCTTTGACAGCTGCTGGCCTTCAAATGATTTTGCACCTGGGGGGGAATGCGTTAAATTTACATTTAGCTATACGAATCGGAGATTTAAACGCAGTTGGATTTTTAAAATACATCAATAGGGGGTCACTGACCCCAGCAACCAAAACTACTGCCCTGTGAGTTTACAATGTTATCATTATTGTTACTATTTATTACTTATCTTTCTATTCAACCCCTCTCCTTATTCATCTTCCAGTCTCTCATTCTAACCACTGCCTTGTTGCTAGGGTAAATTGGGCCCTAGCAACCAGAACTACTGAAATTCCAGACTGGAGAGCTGATGATAAAAAAAAGCTAAATGATTCCAAAAATAAAAAAGACCAATTGCAGATTGTTTTACACAATTACTGTCTGTATTATGCTAAATAGACAGAGAGCAGCATTAAAGCTTGTTGTATATAAAATGAAACAAAAAGGGGCAATTGTGAGCCAACAGTGTCCTTTTTGGAAGCATTAAAGTGACGGCACACCAGACAGTAGCTATCAGGAGGAGATAAATTCACTTTGTTATAGTCATGTGACTTTTTATCTACGGCCCAAACAATCTTTTTCTCTGTTGCTATGGAGGGTGCTGAGAAAACAAAACAGAAAGCGGCTCCGTTGGTGCAGTTATTAGAAGGTGCATTAGAAGGTGCAGTTATTAGAAGGTGCATTAGAAGGTGCAGTTATTAGAAGGTGCAGTTATTAGAAGGTGCAGATATCAGAAGGTGCAGCTATCAGAAGGTGCAGTTATTAGAAGGTGCAGCTATCAGAAGGTACATTAGAAGGTGCAGTTATTAGAAGGTGCAGTTATCAGAAGGTGCAGTTATTAGAAGGTACATTAGAAGGTGCAGTTATCAGAAGGTGCAGTTATTAGAAGGTACATTAGAAGGTGCAGTTATCAGAAGGTGCAGTTATTAGAAGGTACATTAGAAGGTGCAGTTATTAGAAGGTGCAGTTATAAGAAGGTACATTAGAAGGTGCAGTTATTAGAAGGTGCAGTTATTAGAAGGTTGCAGTTATTAGAAGGTCATTAAAGAAGGTCAGTTATTAGAAGGTGCAGTTCAGAAGGTACATAAGTTTAGAAGGTGCAGTTATAGAAGGTGCAGTTATTAGAAGGTACATTAGAAGGTGCAGTTTAGAAGGTGCAGTTATAATCAGAAGGTGCAGTTATAGAAGGTGCATTAGAAGGTGCAGTTATTAGAAGGTGCAGTTATTAGAGTGCAGCTACAGAAGGTACATTAGAAGGTGCAGTTATTAGAAGGTGCAGCTATCAGAAGGTACATTAGCAAAGGTGCAGTTATCAGAAGGTGCAGTTATTAGAAGGTACATTAGAAGGTGCAGTTATAGAAGGTGCAGTTATTAGAAGGTGCAGCTATTAGAAGGTCATTATTAGAAGGTGCAGTTATTAGAAGGTGCAGTTATAGAAGGCTACATTAGAAGGTGCAGTTATTGAAGGTGCAGTTATCAGAAGGTAAAGCAGTTATAGAAGGTGCAGTTATTAGAAGGTACATTAGAAGGTGCAGTTATTAGAAGGTGCGTATAAGGTACATTAGAAGGTGCAGTTATTAAGAAGGTGCAGTTATCATAGAAGGTCAGTTAGAAGGTGCAGTATAAGTCTATCAGAAGGTGCAGTTATAAGAGAAGGTACATATTAGAAGGTGCAGTTATAGAAGGTGCAGCTATCAGAAGGTACATTAGAAGGTGCAGTTATCAGAAGGTGCAGTATTAGAAGGTACATTTAGAAGGTGCAGTTATTAGAAGGTGCAGTTATAGAAGGTAATTAGAAGGTTATAGAAGTGCAGTTATAGAAGGTGCAGTATAGAAGACATTAGAGGTCAGTTAGAAGGTGCAGTTATCGAGAAGGTACTTAGAAGGTCAGTTAGAAGGATTATTAGAAGGTCAGTTAGAAGTCATTTAGAAGGTGCATTATAGAGTGCATTATAGAGGTGAGTTATTAGAAGGTGCAGTTATTAGAAGGTGCAGCTATCAGAAGGTACATTAGAAGGTGCAGTATAGAAGGTCAGATATAGAAGTGCATTATGAAGGTGCAGTATCAGAAGGTGCAGTTATAGAAGGTCATTAATCAGAAGAGGGTAATTAGAAGGTGCAGTTATTAGAAGGTCATTTAGAAGGTGCAGTTATTAGAAGGTACATTAGAAGGTGCAGTTATTAGAAGGTGCAGTTATCAGAAGGTGCAGTTATTAGAAGGTACATTAGAAGGTGCAGTTATCAGAAGGTGCAGTTATTAGAAGGTGCAGCTATCAGAAGTCATTAGAAGGTGCAGTTATTAGAAGGTGCAGTTATAGAAGGTGAGCATTAAGAAGGTGCAGTTATCAGAGTGCATTATTAGAAGGTACATTAGAAGGTGCAGTTATTAGAAGGTGCAGTTATTAGAAGGTGCAGCTATCAGAAGGTACATTAGAAGGTGCAGTTATTAGAAGGTGCAGCTATCAGAAGGTACATTAGAAGGTGCAGTTATTAGAAGGTGCAGCTATCAGAAGGTACATTAGAAGGTGCAGTTATTAGAAGGTGCAGCTATCAGAAGGTGCAGTTATTAGAAGGTACATTAGAAGGTGCAGTTATTAGAAGGTGCAGTTATCAGAAGGTACATTAGAAGGTGCAGTTATCAGAAGGTGCAGTTATTAGAAGGTACATTAGAAGGTGCAGTTATTAGAAGGTGCAGCTATCAGAAGGTGCAGTTATTAGAAGGTACATTAGAAGGTGCAGTTATTAGAAGGTGCAGTTATCAGAAGGTACATTAGAAGGTGCAGTTATTAGAAGGTGCAGTTATCAGAAGGTGCAGTTATTAGAAGGTACATTAGAAGGTGCAGTTATTAGAAGGTGCAGCTATCAGAAGGTACATTAGAAGGTGCAGTTATCAGAAGGTGCAGTTATTAGAAGGTACATTAGAAGGTGCAGTTATCAGAAGGTGCAGTTATCAGAAGGTACATTAGAAGGTGCAGTTATTAGAAGGTGCAGTTATCAGAAGGTGCAGTTATTAGAAGGTACATTAGAAGGTGCAGTTATTAGAAGGTGCAGTTATCAGAAGGTACATTAGAAGGTGCAGTTATCAGAAGGTGCAGTTATTAGAAGGTACATTAGAAGGTGCAGTTATTAGAAGGTGCAGTTATTAGAAGGTACATTAGAAGGTGCAGTTATTAGAAGGTGCAGTTATCAGAAGGTGCAGTTATTAGAAGGTACATTAGAAGGTGCAGTTATTAGAAGGTGCAGCTATCAGAAGGTACATTAGAAGGTGCAGTTATCAGAAGGTGCAGTTATTAGAAGGTACATTAGAAGGTGCAGTTATTAGAAGGTGCAGTTATTAGAAGGTGCAGTTATTAGAAGGTGCAACTATCAGAAGGTACATTAGAAGGTGCAGTTATCAGAAGGTGCAGCTATCAGAAGGTGCAGCTATAAGAAGGTGCATTTATTAGAATGTGCAGTTATCAGAAGGTGCAGTTATTAGAAGGTGCAGCTATCATAAGGTGCAGCTATCAGAAGGTGCAGTTATACGAAGGTGCAGCTATCAGAAGGTACATTAGAAGCAGTGCCGGATTTCTTTGCCGGCCGCCCGGTCCGACCAGGCGACCGCGCGGTCCTAGCGCCTGCCTACACTTCCCCTTCCCAGCGCGCCGGCGAAAAACACGCCGGCACAGCTGGTGTAATTGAATGGGGACACACACGTCCCCATAATGCGCTGGGTGGCATGCTGCCCCTATTTTTTGCCGCCCTAGGCCCGGCCTATGCGGCCTTCCGGGCCTGATTAGAAGGTGCAGTTATCAGAAGGTTCAGTTATTAGAAGGTGCATTACAAGGTGTAGTTATTAGAAGGTGTAGTTAATAGAAGGTGCAGTTATTAGAAGGTGCATTAGAAGGTGCATTAGAAGGTGCAGTTATCAGAAGGTTCAGTTATTAGAAGGTGCATTAGAAGGTGCAGTTATTAGAAGGTGTAGTTATTAGAAGGTGCAGTTATTAGAAGGTGCAGTTATTAGAAGGTGCATTAGAAGGTGTAGTTATTAGAGGGTTCAGTTATTAGAAGGTTCAGTTATTAGAAGGTGCATTAGAATGTGTAGTTATTAGAAGGTGCATTAGAAGGTGTAGTTATCAGAAGGTACAGTTATTAGAAGGTTCATTTATTAGAAGGTGCATTTATTAGAAGGTGCATTTATTAGAAGGTTCATTTATTAGAAGGTGCAGTTATTAGAAGGTGCAGTTATTAGAAGGTGCATTAGAAGGTGCAGTTATCAGAAGGTGCATTAGAAGGTGCATTAGAAGGTGTAGTTATTAGAAGGTGGTTATTAGAAGGTGTAGTTATTAGAAGGTGCAGTTATTAGAAGGTGCAGTTATTAGAAGGTGCAGTTATGTAGGCCAAGCCATTATATAAGAGGGTGCCCTTGAATTCACTGTTCTGTCGACCACATTGTGCTCACCACAAGTTGAATCATTTTAGCCATGACCTAGAATCAAAGCCCTAGATCAGCAATGGAGGGTAAAACTGGGGCATTCTGCAAGCTGATAACTATTTGGCACTGTCAGGGGGTTCTGGGAGTAGTAGTTTAACATAATTTAGAGGGCTGCAGATTGACCACTTTTGCTCCAGAGGTTATGATATTATATAGTGAATAAAGTACCCCCTATTGTAAAATATAAGGATATTATAAGTCACAAAAATGACATCACTATTCAGTATTTATAACTGATGACATCACTAGTCACCATTTATAAGGATATAATTTTCAAGATATTCATGACTTTTGTGTATTATAATATATTATACGCCTATGACTGGCAGTAGCCCTACAGACTAACCACATGAACACCTCTCTGTCTTACACTGTCTACTTAGCATCATTTTATCTGTAAATACTTTTTTTTATATATTTTGCTGACTTTAAACATAATGCATACTAGGGCAACCTGCAACCCCCTGACTGTTGTTGAACTATAACTCACAGAATTAAGGATACAGTTGTAGCCGAGATCCACAGATAACCCATCCCTGGTTTTATATAAAGCTCACTTCTGTTTAAGGAGGTGTTGCCCCTTTAAGATGCTGAAATGGGTGCATGTTGTATATCTGGCTGCAAACTCCTGTCATTTGTTGGGTTGTATATGGCTAATTCCAAGCAACCTTTCCATTGGCCTTCATTATTTCTTTGTTTATAGTTTTTGAATTATCTTCTTCTTCTGACTCTTTCCAGCTTTTCAAATGGGGGTCAGTGGCTCCATCTAAAAAACCAATGCTCTTTAAGGCTACAAATGTATTGTTAGTCTTTATTACTCATATCTCCTATTCATATTGCAGTTTCTTATTCATATCATTGTATGGTTGCTAAGGTAATTATGGACCCTAGCAACCAGATTACTGAAACTGCAAACTGGAGAGCTGCTGAATAAAAAAAACATGGAAACCAAATCAAAATATCCCTCTCTACATCATACTAACAGTTAATTTAAAGGTAAAAAAACCCCTTTTATATATTTATATATAGAACACTTATAACCTTCAGGTACCACTACAGTATATTTCCCTATTTTAATACAATTTAGAGGTATCCAGCAAACCTCAGGTACTCCTATGATAGATTTTCCAATCTTAATACCAGTTCCAGGCATTCCCCAAACTCTCTGGTATTATTATTATTAACATGTATTTTATAGCACCAACATATTGTGCAGCGCTGTAAAATCAATGTGTTTACGCAAAGAAATCACATGGATTATATACATAGAACATACAGAGTTACATACATAATGACCAGTGCAAATACAAAAGGCGAGGAAGGCCCTGTACAAAAGAGCTTACCAACCCCTACTTAACTAACCCTGTTATATATTTCTCTATTGTACCATTAGCTGAGCATTCTGGGAGTTGTAGTTTAGCAACAGCCGATCATTCCCAGTATTTTGATACAGCTGGAAATGCAACAGAGGATATTGAGGGTAACATCTAGTACTCAGTAATCCCCAGAGCTGATTTACAAGCCTGTGAGTCACGTTCTTTATTAAATGTTGTTAATCTGCGGTGGCAGGTTTTTGTCATTCCCTCTGAGAGAGAGAGAGAGGCTGACTTTTTACACATGTCCCAAAATAGACACCAAACGCTCCCAAAATATCTCCGCAAATGAGCCCGGCATACTATTCTGGAGCACTTTCCAGGGGGCACGGCACAGACATAGGGTGACCTAATCGGAGCTGACTGTGGCTTGTCTGTACATGATGGTGCAACACAAGCACTGCACCCAGTGAGCTCACACTCACACAGTCACACACGCTGACTGGCCCGGACTGGCAACCTGTGGGTTGTGGCAAATGCCAGAGGGGCTGCTGTAAGTTGCCATAGACAGTCACTATTTATTGGGCTGCTGGTAGGGTTGCCACCAGGCCGGTATTTTACTGGCCTGGCCGGTAAAAATTATGGTTGATCCAAATGTCATTAATAGGGAAAAAAGATACATATATAGGAAGGCCGATATTTTTTTCCCAGAAAAGGTGGCAACCCTAGGTGCTGGGGGGCTGTTTGGGCCTCTGTGTATTTGAACTGCCAGTGCCTATTTTGAATCCCAATCCAGACCTGAGTGGGGCCTTGCATTTATATACATGGGGATGGATAGCACCCCATTGCTCCCCCACACTCATCATCTACATAAGACAGACCAGCAAGGTAAGAGGTTGTAACTGTAGGCCAGTATGTATAGTTAAGCAAGCTGGTGTCATGTCATGGTATCATACCTCCCAACATTTAAAAAAAAAATCAAAAGAGAGACAAAAATGTGTGGGAGATTGTGACCACGCCCATTTTATGACCACACCCACAATTACCATGTTCCTTTTTCAAAATTGGTCAGGTGATGAAAGTTTGAACACATTTCTGGGAGTTTTAGTGCAATGTTTAATGTGTTATTACAGTTTTGCTAATGAAAGTGAATTACTCTTTAGGGTAAGGGCACACTCAAAGATTTGGGGGGATTTAGACGCCCGGCGACAAATCTCCTCTTCTTAGGGCGAGTAATCTCCTGAAAAGCCTCCCTGCGGCTAGAATCGAAATCGCTGGCGGCATGGCACTCGGAGCACTTTGTTTTCTGAGGTTGCCTCACAAGGAAACTTCGGGCTACTTCGGAAAACTAATCAATCCGAGTGCCATCCCGTTTAAATTTAATTTAAAATTTAAACGATTTAAATTCTAGCCGGCGGGAAGGCTTTTCGGGAGATCAGTCGCCCCGAAGTAGAGACCAGTTCTCCCAAGAGACCTGCTTATCTTAAATAATTACAATTGTACCTTTGCTTATCTTAAATTATTACAACTGTGTCCAAGTGCAACTGCTGAGTGTTCTGGGCTCTCTGCCAAAAAGCTTATTTTTTAAAGTAAGTTTCAGAAACATTGTATTTTTGTGGCGTGCAGGAGATCAAAGAGAAAGTCGGAACATTTCAGTAACGACTATGGGCTGAGTTCTCAAAATCTGGACTGTCCCACAGAAAACAAGAAAGCTGGAAAGTATGTGGTACAGTAACTGTGGGATAGTGTAAAAAAGTCAAAGTTGACATACTACAATAAAGGCTGTCCCTCTTCCTGCAATTGCTATTCATTTTTTTGTGTTATTTCATTTATTTAGCTTTTTGTTCAGCATCTCTCCAGTTTGGCACTTCAGCAGCTATCTGGTTGCTAGGGTCTTATTTAACTTAGCAGCTAGACAGGGGTTTGAATGAGAGACTTAGGAGAGGGACTGAATAGAAAATTTAAAAAATAAAAAGTAACAATATCAATATTTCTCACAGAGCAATAGTGCCAGGGTCAGTGACCCCCATTTGAAACCTGCAAAGAGAAGCAGGATGTTTGAAATAATTCAAACATTATGAAAAATAAATAATCAAAACCAGCTGCTAGGGATAGGCCATTCTATAACATACTAAAAGTTAACTTTAATGGACCACCTCTTTAAAGAAAAAGTAGAGTCCCTACAGGCAGGTTTGGGTGTTGGCCTTTTCTCCATTGACAGAGGCTTGTAGGCCAATATACAGGCATGTAGGCTGATACACAGGCATGTAGGTCAATACACAGGTATGTAGGCCTTTTCTCCATTGTCAGAGGCTTGTAGGCCAATATACAGGCATTTAGGCTAATAAACAGGCTTGCAGGCCAATGAACAGGCATGTAGGCCAATACACAGGCATTTAGGCCAATACACAGGCATTTAGATCAATACACAGGCATTTAGGCCAATACACAGGCATTTAGACCAATACACAGGCACATAGGCCAATAGACAGGCATGCAGGATAATACACAGGCATGTAGGCCAATAAACAGGCATGTGGGCCAAAACACAGGCATGTAGGCCAATACACAGACATTTAGGCCAATACAAAGACATTTAGGCCAATACACAGGCACGTAGGCCAATACACAGGCATGCAGGATAATACACAGGCATGTAGGCCAATAAACAGGCATGTAGGCCAATAAACAGGCATGTAGGCCAATAAACAGGCATGTAGGCCAATATACAGGCATGTAGGCCAATATACAGGCATGTTGGCCAATGCAAGTGAATGTTGGCCAATACACGGGCATGTAAGTAAATGCACTGGCATGTAGGCCAATAAGGCATGTAGACTAATACACAGGCATGCAGGCAAATAGAGGAATTTGGTGGGATTATGAGTTCCAGGGAAACTTCACCTATTTGGTTGTTTGGGCTGGCACAGGATCCAGAGCAGCAGAGACAGTGGCATCAGCACTCAGGAATGTGTATCTCATACATACTCCGCATTTTCCCTGGCCGAGCTAATACTCACCATACAACTGCTGGCTGGAATGCAGGAAAGTAATCCAATCCATTCCTCCCTGTGCAAGGAACTATAGGCAGGACAAATACAGTATGTTCTTTAAACATGAAGCACAAGGTACTAAAGAGAGTGCACTGAGATAAAGGCCCAGTACCCTATATACATTTATATCTGCTGTTTAATCCCTAGTTCACACTTACATCAGTCACTATACAAGGCCCCATTATTATAGGCTATTAGAAAAGCTGCTTTAAACAGTGTGGTTTGATCCTATTTTGTCACACCGTGGCTAACACTATTATTCACCATTTCTACTTTATATTCCTTAATTGGTTTCTTTTTCATTGTCACCGCTAATTTCCCCAGTCATTCTGAGAGAAGGGGCCAAATAATTCCCTGCCATGAATCAGAGCTGCTCTTCCTCTATTCCCTCTCCTTCTGATTTTCCCCGGCCGCCCACAACTCATTGGGGAAATAAAATAATTTTTTTTTCCATCTCGAAAAAGTCTCTTTTTTGCTCAAATTATGAAGTGTAACCAAGTTTAATCCTATCGTATTACAGAGCATTCTGTCCCAGTGGCTGCACATATCCTATCTGATCCCTATTGTAAGCAGCAGTCCTGCCCTGCTTTATGGCTGTGATTCTAGCTATTATTATAACAGAACGTTCTGTCCCAGTGATCTAAAATCCAATTTTAAACCCAGTGTTTACTGCAGGATGTTGAGCCTTTCACAGGTTTTATTAGAATAGTAATTAGGATAAGAACACTTAGCAAGACAAAGGAAACTCAACTGGATAGTCAAGATATAAAATGTTAAAAGAACTGGATAAATTCATTGCCTGATTGGCCTTAGACTTTAAGGGCTCTTACACACGGGCGTCCGACCTGCGCTCCCCTGCGTTCCGTTTTTTGGCGTTCAGCCGCAGGGGAGCGCAGGAATAGACGCAAGTCATTATTTGAAATGGGGCTGTACTCACTCAGGCGCGTGTAGGCGCCGAACGCAGGAAAAATGCAGCATGTTGCGTCTGAACCTGCGTTCGGCGCCTACACGCGCCTGAGTGAGTACAGCCCCATTTGAAATAATGACTTGCGTCTATTCCTGCGCTCCCCTGCGGCTGAATGCCAAAAAACGGAACGCAGGGGAGCGCAGGTCGGAACGCCCGTGTGTAAGAGCCCTTATAAGCCACACAGACGTAACAAACAAACACCTGAGTCAATGCCTTTAGGCATATGCAGTTGCAGGCAATTGGGGACAATTTTAAAAGCTCCCTAAACTATTCTGTTTCACGTTGCGCTAAGGTGTGGTCCAGGTGTGATTATGCTCCTTGAGTAACCGGCAAATTTATTTTAGAACAGGAAGTGCCCAGTGCAAGAATTCAAATTGTTGAATGTATCAATATATCAGACTCAAAGCAGGTGCTAAATGCCTCACATCAACCAATCAGCATTGAGCTTTAAACCGTCTCCTACAAATTAGTTAATGAAAGAAAACATCTGGTTGTTATTATTATGGGCAAGTGCACTAATTTCACACCTATATCAATAAACCAGCCCCATTAAGGGCTCTTACTCACGCACGTTTTTACCTGCACTCCCCTGCATTCCGTTTTTCGGCGTTCAGCCGCAGGGGAGCGCAGGAATAGACGCATTTCATTATTTCAAATGGGGCTGTACTCACACAGGCGCGCCGAACGCAGGTTGAGACGCAACATGCTGCATTTTTCCAGCGTTCGGCGCCTACATGCGCCTGTGTGAGTCCAGCCCCATTGAAAAAAGCTAAATGCGTCTATTCCTGCGCTCCCCTGCGGCTGAACGCAGAAAAACGGAACGCAGGGGAGCGCAGCTTCAACCGCTCGTCAGTAAGAGCCCTAAGAGCAATCACCTGAAGTCCGCATTTCAAAATGTAGTCAATTTTTGAATCATATCAAAGGGGTTGCTGTTAAATTAACTTTTAGGGCAGAGACACGCTCAGATTCGGGGAGACGACTAATTTCCCCAAACTGCCTCCTGCCGGCTACAATCTAAATCGCAGGAGGGATGGCACTCGGATCGCTTCGTTTTCTGAAGTCGATTGGAGTTTCCTCGTCATGCAACTTCGGAAAATGAAGAGCACCGATTGCCATCCTGCCGGTGATTTACATTATAACCGGTGGGAGGCAGTTCAACGAGATTAGTAGCCCCGAAGAAGAGCAGATTTGTTGCTGGGTGACTAATCTTCCCGAATCTGAGCGTGTGTCTCGTGATTCACGATTTTGCAGTTGGTTTCCATTTCTTATTATTTGTGGGTTTTAGTTATTTAGCTTTTTATACAGCAACTCTCCAGTTTGCAGTTTCAGGATCCAAATTCCCCTAGCAACCATGCATTGATATGAATAAGAGACTGACATATGAATAGGAGAGGCCTGAATAGAAAGATGAGTAATAAAAAGTAGCAATAACAATACATTTGTAGTCTTGCAGATAATTTGTTTTTAAATAGGGTCAGTGACCCCAATTTGAAAGCTGGAAATATTCTGAAGAAGAAGGCAAATAATTCAAAAACTCTCAAGAAACAGAAAAAAATAAAGGCCAATTAAAAAGTTGATGAGAATTAGCCATTCTATAACATACTAAAAGTTTACTTAAAGGTGAACTACCCCTTTAATAAGGACTGGCAAACGTGAGGGTGAAGACTAATATTGCCATTGGCATAAATTTCATACCCCTCCTATTGGTGGATGTTGAGTAAAAGCACCAAATATTCTAGAAATGCAACTGTTACAATTTACATGGGGAATGTTCGAAGTTTGGGGGTTGGGGCAAGAAACATTTTAGCAGTTTTATCTGAAAAATCTGTAGGGCATAACTTTTAAATTGGAGCTACAAGTTCCATTGACCATTTATGATGCATAAACCAGTGTTAATTGCCCTGTTTATTGCACTTTGCATGTTGCCCTGCAGGTTGTGACCCTGATGTGCAGCACTTGTGCTATTAGAATGGAGCATAAAGAGCTGCTCTGAGTGGCTGCATTGATAAGTGGTGCTTTCAGATGGGGTGGCATGTGGGTGTCCCCAAAAACCCCATCTCAGACGCACAGACTAAGGAACACTGCACTCTGCACCATATTCATAAGCAATGTGTACTCTTTGTAGGTCATGGTTAGACAAGTCCCACATCTTTCACACCTTTTCTGGTGTCTATTTTGGGACAGCCCCAGCTCTCAGTGGGGTGAGGTGCTGGTCAGACTTGCAGGGTGCAAGTTAGCAGGCAGCACACAGACATCAGTCAGGACAATTTGGTGCCCCAAGCTCTGCAGCCCAGATACACAAGCACTGGAGTGAAGGGGAAATCAGAATCAGGTAACAGGAACTTTCAAAGAAACGTGTGAGTCACAGGCGGTGCAAAAGGATTTCCCAGAAACGATATCACTTTTCTCTCTCTAGAAGAATCTCTTTTTCCCTGTTCTCAGCGAGGAAATAGAAACCTTAATGACAATAAAGAGCTGATGACACCTCTGAATTAGGGACCTTCCCGGTAGTTTTGCATTAATGTCCCTGGGACAGGCGAGGTTTCGGTTTCCAGCCTTAGTTACGCTTGTAACCACGTTGTTTGGCCCTGCAGTATTATAGAGTGCAGCCAAGTTACTTTACCCTCTGGCAGTACAAACACCATTTGCTTTGGGGAAAAGGTTGAGGTTAAAAGAAAGTTGTTTTCCTGTATGTGCATGGTATAACCCATTCAGTGCCGGTGCCTTTTCATCAATCTTTGTTAAGTGTTGCCATCATTAATCATGGGGCCCCATACTGATAGGTTGGTAGGGCCCTCCCCCTGCGGCCCATAAATATTAGCCCACTGGTCACCTTGGCTCCTCTGGGTGACGGGCCCTGCCAACAAGCAAAATGGAGCCTCTGTTTTTAAAAATGCCCCTTGCAGGCAAAGCCATTCTGAAGATCCCCCTGGCCACTCCCCAGTAATCTCAAGTCTCCTCCCACGATCCACCCAAACCCATCAAGCCTCATCCCTTAAAGGGGCGGTTCACATTTAAGGTAACTTTTATTATATTGAACAACCAATTCTAAGTAACTTTTCAATTGGTTTTCATTATTTATTTCTTATAGTTTTAAAGTTATTTGTCTTTTTCTTCTGATTCTTTGCAGCTTTCCAATGGGTGTCACGCGGTCCCCTTCTAAAAACCAAATACTCTGTAAGGCTACACATTTATTGTTATTGCTACTTTTTAACACTGATCCTTCTATTCAGACTCTGTCCTATTCATATTCCAGTCTCTTATTCAAATCAATGCATGGTTGCTAGGGTAACATGGGCCCTAGTTACCAGATTGCTTAAAATGCAAATTTTAGAGCTGCTGAATAAAAAGCAAAATTCGAAAACCATCAATATTAAAAATTGAGAACAAATTGCAAATTGTCTCAGAATATCACTCGCTACGTTATACTAAAAGTTATCTCAAAGGTGAACAACCCCTTTAAATGATCCACAAATCACATCTCGGGTGTCCCTCTGCAATAGGACCCCTGACTCCAGTACAGGTATGGGATCTGTTATCCAGAATGCCGAGGACCTTGGATTTTCCAGATAAGGGATCTTTCTGTAATTTTGCAGTACATACCTTAATCTTTTTTTAAAAAAACACCTATTTAAACATTTAATAAACCCAATTGGATTGCTTTACCTCCAATAAGGATTAACCATATATAAGTTGGGATAAAGTACAAGGAACGGTTTTATTATTACTGAGAAAAGGAAATTATTTTTAAATTAGTCTTTGTAATTTGTCTGTAATTTGGAGCTTTCAGGATAACAGGTTTCCGGATAATGGATCCCATACCTGTACCGCTGTACAATACATACAATGCAAAACAAATGATCCACAAATCACATCTCAGCGGCATCCTCTGCATTGAGGCCCCTAACTCCAGTAAAGGTATGGGACCTGTTATTCAGAATGCTTCTTTCTGTAAGTTTGATCTACATACCTCAAGTCTAAAAAAGACCCATTTAAACATTAAATAAACCCAACAGGATTGTTTTGCCTCCAATAAAGATTCATTATATCTTAGTACAAGGAACTGTTTTTATAACAGAGAAAAAGGAAATTATTTTTAAAAATTGGAATCAATTGATTAAAATGGAGTCTATGAGAGATAGCCTTTCTGTAATTTGGAGCTTTCTGGATAACAGGTTTCTGGATGATGGATTCCATACCTGTTCTGCTCTGTACCCTCTGTACAAAGCATATTCAGATATGTGGGCAATATGTTTGAGATCAGTCCAACCAGATGACCAAATGTGGGCATGTACGAGCAGCTCACGGATGTTTGTGCGGTTTGTGTACTTCCCACACTGTATGTGACAACATAACATTCTCTGTACATACAGGACTCCTGCCAGGGATTCCCAGAAACTGCTCTGTAATGTCTTATCTGGTTCCCTGGAAGTGGCCCTGGGCTGTGTATTCCAACCTCACGCTTCACGTCAGTGACAGGAGGGGATACTACAAGTCGCACTGTTTATAAAGCATTTCTCTTTTAGTAATATGACATCAGCCTGTGACACCCTCCCAGTTCCCGGAGACGTGAGGGGGAGTGACATCGAACTTCCTCACTTTGTCTCATAGAGAAAAACTCCCTGACTCCCTGTCGTGTGACAGCGCTGAGTGATGGTCATGTTCTGATCACTGGTTAGGATCATAGGGGTATGAAAGCGGGACAAACTCAGTGCCATTTGGTTTTGCCACTTTATATCCCCTGTCTATGAGAAGGCACATCCTGAGCCAAAACAGCCTTTATGAGGCAAATTATATGACATTAGTATTTGTCTATGGTGCATTCTGAAGGGTTGGAGGTTGGCCAGCGCTAAAATAATGTGTTGTTAGCTTTGCTTTCTGTTCTCATCTTACCCTACTGTTACTATCATACCTATTTGTCACTGTAATGCCATCTGCCCGTACTGTCACCATCTTGGTCTACTGTTGCCATTTGTCCCTACTGCCACCATCTTGGTCTACAATTGACATTGACCTTTACTGTCATCATCTTTGGTTTATCGTTGCCATCTTCCCCTACTGCCACCATCTTGGTCTACAATCGGTCCCTACTGTCATCATATTTGGTCTACTGTTGCAATCTTCTCCTACTGCCACCATCTTGGTCTTCAATTGCCATCTGCTCCTACTGTCACCATCTTGGTCTACTGTTGCAATCTTCTCCTACTGCCACCATCTTGGTCTTCAATTGCCATCTGCTCCTACTGTCACCATCTTGGTCTACTGTTGCAATCTTCTCCTACTACCACCATCTTGGTCTACTGTTGCCATTTGTCCCGACTGTCACCATCTTGGTCTACTGTTGCCATCCACCCCTACTGTCACCATGTTGGTCTTCAATTGCCATCTGCTCCTACTGCCACCATCTTGGTCTACTGTTGCCATTTGTCCCTACTGTCACCATCTTGGTCTACTGTTGCCATCCACCCCTACTGTCACCATGTTGGTCTACAATTGTCATCGGCCCCTACTGTCGCCATCTTTGGTCTACTGTTCCATCCACCCCTACTGTCTTCATCTTGGTCTACTGTTGCCATTTGGCTCTACTGTCACCATATTTTTCTACAATTGCCATCAGTCCCTACTGATATCATCCACACAACTGCCATGTTGCCTTGCTTTCTCCAACTTGCCCTACTGTTTCCATCATGCCCAACAGTTGCCATCTTGCCCTACTATAACTACATACCTACAACTGCAGTTTTGCATGGCCCAAGACCAAGATTTTCCAGATAAGAGATCTTTCTGTAATTTTGATCTACATACCTTAACTCTAAAAAAGACCCATTTAAACATGAAATAAACCTAATAGGCTGGTTTTGCCTCCAATAAGGATTAATTATATTAGTTTGTATGAAGTACAATGAACTGTATCATTATTACAGAGAAAAAGGAAACTATTTTTAAAATTTTAATCAATTGATTAAAATGGAGTCTATGGGAGATTACTTTTCTGTAATTTGGATCTTTGTGGATAACAGGTTTTCGAATCGAAGTAATAGTGGATTCGATCGAATTTGATTCCAATTGACTCCAAACTGGTTCTAGGAGGTCCCCCATTGACTAAAACAACAATTCGGCAGGTTTTAAATGCAGGTAGGAGCCGGATAATACATAATGTGAGTCAATACAATATAGAGGGAGAGCCATGATACTAACGAGAGTGCTAATTATAGGCGGCATGAAGAAAACTGGGGCAGAGACAAATTCCTGCTTTGTACTTAGTTTTTATTTTAGTCTTCTATTAAGGGACTTGTCAGGCTTTTCTCTGGGTAAGAGGAACATAAGGAGACGTCCCCTTGGGCCCAGTGCATTATGGGAACACGTGACGCCTTTTTTTCTTTTACAATGGAAATACTTTTATTTAATTTTTATAGCATTGTCCCCACTTTGGAGCCATTATTACAGTCATCTCTTTGGGCCATATTTCCCCCATGATTCAATGCAAATAGCCCTGGAATTAATAGGAAAAAGTAATCCCAACCTGTTCAAGTTAATGGGAAGAGTTTATTTTGCCCAGGGGACTTTCCCCTCTAAGGAACTTCTGAATGGTACAAGAGCTTTTGCTGCATTAGAAGGAGTCTGCCTTGTGCCCATACAAGCACTGAGTATGAGACACACGTGAGTCATATTTCTTGTACATGACACACGGCTACTTGCCAAGAGATGTATCTCACATATAAACTCTCTAACATCCCTTGAAAATATTCCCCCCCACATAATCCCATTTATTTGTGTTTTAAGTGGATCTCCAGCTTCTGTCATAGGAAGATCTAGATGCAAGCCTTAAAAGGGCTGTTCACCTTTAAATTAACTTTTAATGATGTAGAGAGGGATATTCTGAGACAATTTGCAATTGGTTTTCATTTTTTATTATATGTCGTTTTTTTTCAAGTTATTTTACTTTTTATTCAGCAGCTCTCCAGTTTGCAAAGTCAGCAATCTGGTTGCTATGGTCCAAGGTACCCTAGCAACCATGTACTGATTAGAATAAGACACTGGGGGCAGATTTATCGAGGGTTTACACCACTACGCTCTAGGCCCAGGCCTTTGTGGCCTGCCCACAAACCTGGGCCTGATGACCCCCATTTGAAAGCTGGAAAGACTCAGAAGAAGACATATGAATAAAAAAAAAAACTATTAAAAAAATGAAGACTAACTGAAAGTTGTTTAGAATTGGCCATTCTATAACATTCTGAAAGTTAACTTAGGGCAAGGCCAGACGTGGCGTTTTTGCAGCGTTTTTACGTTGCTTTTTTTAAAAAAGAACAGCCAGTCGTAAATACGCATAAACTGCACTACCAATGAAAATGCACTATGGCAATTCACACAGGGTGCTTGCACACTGAAATCCGCCAGTATTGGCATTTTTTAGCAGAAACGCCAATATGTCAAGAAACTACCAAATCAATAGACTCTATGGGATCTGCACGTTTGAAATCACACTTTACATAAATAAGCAGCGTATTTTAAATGTGGCGTCCAAATTCAATGAGAATAATGATAACAATGAGAAGTGCATGTTGGCAAAAGAATCCGACGTGCTGAAAAACGCATGAAAACTAATGTTGACAGTCGCATGTGGTTTCAGTGGCGTATCTACGTCTGGCTGTTCTTTTTTAAAAACGCAATGTAAAAATGCTGCAAAAACGCCACGTCTGGCCTTGCCCTTAAAGACGAACCATGCCTTTATAGATACATTGGGTCATTTACAATTTCGAGGCACAGCGATGGGCACAAAAGTCATTCTAGGGTTCCCCTAAGGTGTTGCACCAATAGGCGCTCCAACTTGTGCTAACTGAATCACGTGCCATTACTGATGCCACCAGCCCTGGTGAGGAAGTGCCGGTATTGTAGGCATGAAACGCGTTAGTTCAACTACTCACCCACTGCCACTGTCAACCAGTGAGTTTAAATAAAAGCCATTTAACTAATACAGCAGCGACTCCGTCTTGGTCAGCGCCGAATTTCAGGTTATTCTGAATGTGCCACCTGCCCTGGTACCCATTAATAGTGCAATGGAAGTAACGAGCAATACAGTGCTCATAAGAGGAGGTCTATGGCTACCCCACTAATTACAGTACAGCTAGGGTTGCCACCTGGCCGGTATTTTACTGGCCTGGCTGGTAAAAATGATGGTTGAGCCCAATGGTTTTAATAGGTAAAAATAATAAATATATAGGAAGGCTGGTATTTTTTTCCAGAGAAGCACAGCATGATAGAACTCTGCAAGTGCGTAAAGCCAAGAAGGAATAATAAAAAGAGTAGCAGAGTCCTTGCGTTTGTGGGTGTAATATAAATTGAAAGTAGGAAGAACAAGTTCATTACAGAGGTGCAAGGCCTTCTTACATACAGTGTGTTCCAAGAGCTACAGTCTTCTGTCCCTTCTCCACAACTGATGAATATAGGTAATGGCTCTGAAGAAATACGGCCCAATCAGACTTTCTGGATACGGAAGATGTGATGCTATTTGTTAATTAAAGATGATATATAATAGGATATAAATCCAAAAAATAATGATATAAATGATAACTCTAAGCAACATTCCAGTAAACATTCATTACACGTTTTCCATGGTTTTAAAGTTGTGAATGTAACATTCTGCACTGTTGGTTCTGACTGTAGAAACAGTGTAGCAGATGCCACCTATGCAAAGGCTGACGTCTGCTACATTGTTTTCAGAGACAGGACCAGCGTGTGTAAAGATTACAAGTTGCGTTCAGACACAAAAGCAAACATTCATTTAGGTGACAGTATCCCTTTAATTAGAGACCCCTAAATTACTGCAGAAGGCAAGACTGGCTTTGCACACAGGCAACAGTAAAACTATATCATCAATTAGAATGACTGCAATTTCCCTAAACAACCAGCACATTCACGCTATTAAAATTTAAATACTGAGAGGGGGTTGTTTTTTAATGGGGGCTGAAAGTCTGAATGCCCAACAACAACCTGTTTATGGTGTTTTTCCTGCACTTGGCTACTCTGCATTCATCCCACCCTAGGGTTATCTAAATTTGAGAGGCCCCACCCTGAACCACAAAGTTATCTGCTCAACACCATTTAGCAACCAGAAAATATATATATATCTATATATATCTTGGTAGAAGTCAATAGTGACCTCCTAGGAGCTGGTGACTATTGGCTGCTTACAAAGAACCCTCAGGAGAAGGTCCATGGGGAGTTCTTCTGTTCAAGACCAGAAGATAAATACTTATAGTTGGCCTGTAAGTCATGGGGGGAGGCTCTAATGCCCTAACTGGGGTCCTGGTGATGGAGATATGAGACTTCTGAAATGGCATAGGGAAGGGTGGAGAAATGATGAGAATTTAGGCCAACTTGGTGAGTATACGAGAGGGTCTACTGAAGCCTTAGTCCACCAGAAGATTCCGTAGTATCCTGATGGGCCAGTTTGATACTTCTGGGGTTATTTTCTCATATCTTGCCAGAAACAAACTCGACCTAACTCCCATCCACGAATTTGCCTAATTTAATAATGCATAGTAACAAAGTAACATAGTAAGTTAGGGTGAAAAAAAAGACACACGTCTACCAACTTCAATCTTTTACGTCTATATATAACCTGCCTAACTGATTGTTTATCCAGAGGAAGGCACAAAACCCATCTGAAGTCTCTCCAATTTGCCTCAGAGGGGGAAAAACTCCTTCCTGACTCCAAAATGGCAATGGGACCAGTCCCTGGATCAACTTGTACTATGAGCTGTCTCCCATATCCCTGTATTCCCTCACTTGCTAAACACCATCCAACCCCTTCTTATACCTATCTAATGTATCAGCCTGTACCACTGATTCAGGGAGACAATTCCACATCTTCACAGCTCTCACTGTAACAAACCCCTTCCCAATATTTAGGGGGAACCTTTTTTTCTAATTGGAATGGGTGACCTTGTGTCAGCTGGAAAGACCTACTGGTAAATAAAACATTAGAGAGATTATTATATGATCCCCTTATATATTTATACATAGTTATCATATCACCCCTCAAACGCCTCTTCTCCAGCGTGAACATCCCCAATTTGGCCAGTCTTTCCTCATAGCTACGATTTTTCATACCTTTTACCAGCTTAGTTGCCCTTCTCTGCACCCTCTCTAATGTCCTGTTTAAGCACTGGAGACAAAACTGTACGGCATATTCTAGATATCAGTGCTCTAATAATTAATCAGATTGAAAAAAAAATAAGATTTTTACAATTATCTTGAATTTTTAGGCTTAAATACCTTGATTTTTCAGAGTTTATAGGCTTAGACGCTTCATTAACTCGAATTTATTGAATTTTCAAGCAAAACCCAGCCTCAAACTTGCCAAAACACCTGAAAATTGCGTGGGCAAAAAACATCTTCCAGTGGTTAAAGGGACCTCTGCCATTGATTTTTACATGAATTTCGAGTATTTCCGGATTCAGATTTTTTGCTGCTTTGGGCATAATAAATCTTAGTTAATGAACAGACCTCTTTATGCAGTGATCCCCAACCAGTAGCTCGTGAGTAACATGTTGCTCTCCAACCCCTTGGATGTTGCTCTCAGGGTCCTCAAAGCAGGTGCTTATTTTTGAATTCCAAGCTTGAAAGCAAGTTTTAATTACATAAAAACGAAGTATAGTGCCAAGTAGAGCCTCTTGTAGCCAATCACAGCCCTTATTTGGCACCCCAAGGAACTTTTTCATGTTTGTGTTGCTCCCCAACTCTGTTTACTTTTGAATGTGGCCCACGGGTTAAAAAGGTTGGGGACCCCTGCCTTTATGTAATATCTGAAGCTATATCTTTATATTATATATTTTTTATTATTTAAGATGAACTTTCATATTGCAACTTCTTCTGAGAAAGACCAAAACTAGAATAGAATAGATTCATGAACCCTATTGAAACAGGTGCCTCCATAGGCTGAATCAACACTAAAAAGAGATTATTCCCTGTAATACACCCTTCCAATATCCAATATTTCCATGTTCAGCTGCTGTTCCAGTCAGGGGCGATCCTGGCCCCTCCGCCGCCTGAGGCAGCAGCAGTTGCTGCTGCCCCCCTCCCCCGGAAATTCGCTCTTAAAGTACCAGGAGCAGCATTATTGCCCCCCCTGATACCTAGTGGGGCGCTGCCGCCTGAGGCAACAGCCTCAACTCGCCTCATTGGCGGAGCACCCCTGGTTCCAGTTTCCGGCTCAATATGAATTTGTTCCTCCTATTGATCCTTCTTGCAATCCTAGCTACGACCCTGCCTCTCACCTAAGCTTCTTGAGTAGATTGTTCACAGCCACTTGATCCACTCTCCTCTAAGTCTCTAATTCTCCCACTTAATTCTCTCTCCTGCATTCCTCATTGGATCACTGTCAGTCAAGTCCAAGGAGCAGTTATTCTAATCCCACTTGATCTTGCTGTTGCTTTTGATGCTTTATATCATCAGCTCCTCTTTCTTATAAAGAATGTCCATCTCTCTCCTGAGTCACTGACAGTTACATTCTGTAATAGATGATAAATATACTCTCCCATCAAGATCTAACTTTGAGCTGATGAAGATGAAGGCTCTGAAGCTGTGTCCAGGAAAAAAGCAAAATACGCTCCTTCCTGACTCAGTACTAAAAAGCATATGAGTCTTAGATTCAGGGTTGGACTAGGCCAGCAAGAGACCAAGAAAAAACTCAGTGGGCCCCACTAACCAAGGCCTGCTCCCTGGCCAGAAACCCTGGGCATGCTGGGATCATACTGTAAGTTTCTCAATGGTGATGGTCAAGAGAGGACCACATGAACCCCCAAATCCATGTCCTTGTTGATTTCTGAACCTTCATGATCAATATTGGTTGGTCAGGCTTATTGACAGGCACCATAAATGGGCTGATGAGCTGTCAACTCAGTCTGGATATCATTAGAGGGATGGAGGGTGGTGAGTTGTGGAAGGGGGTCCTGTTGAAAATTTTACACCCACACTTTAGAAACACAGGCAGGTAAATTGACTCCTGATAACAAGCATGTGTGGATATGATAGGGACCTTAGATTGGAAGCTCCTTGGGTCAGGGACTGAAGGAAGTGATGTATAATCTCTGTAAAGTGCTGCAGAATATGTCAGTGCTATATATATATAATAGAAAATGCATCTTTTCCCTTTAAAGTACAGATTCTGAGTGCTGAGTGTCAGTCACTTCACCTATCAATTACATGAGAGTAAATCAATTGTATATCTGTCTCTCGGGTCCCTGCTCAGGAACACAGGAGCAGCTCAAAGGTCAGGCAAACACTATAATCTGCTGAACTTGTTCCACTGCTATAAGACTGCTGCCTTTATGAACTTCTTTATCACAAGGGCTCTGCATGTACCTTCTATTCCCAGGATTCTGCATTATGCCAGAATAAATGGCTTTGTCCTATATGTCCTTAGATATTATAGAGACAACACCACAACAAAATTGAAGTACTATATATAGATATATACACATGCAGGCCCAGATTTGTGGCAAGGTCACAAAGGCCCGGGCCTAGGGCTGCATGTTGCCCAGCTGCATCTTAAGGAGCACTGGGAATTCAAAGCTCCCAGTTCTCCAGTGCTTGAGAGCACACTTGCATTTTGGTGCTAGGACCATGCGGCGGGGAGGCATGCACGCGCAAACTTCTGGCAGTGGAACCATGTGGCCTTGAGGCGCCACGCTATGAAATCTTCTAGAAAGCAAAAATTTTTACTAGTAAATTTTAATCTACAGTAGGGGGTACATTATCCCTTATAATACATGAGTGATACTCAGAGTTCCCTGTATAACTCAGCCTGCAGCCTTGTGCCTTTATATGGTCACAGAACAACCCCTCAGTGACTTTTAATATCCTTATCATTTACAGTAGGGGTACATTATCCCTTATAATACATGAGTGATACTCAGAGTTCCCTGTATAACTCAGCCTGCAGCCTTGTGCCTTTATATGGTCACAGAACCCCTCAGTGACTTCTAATATCCTTATCATTTACAGTAGGGGGTACATTATCCCTTATAATACATGAGTGATACTCAGAGTTCCCTGTATAACTCAGCCTGCAGCCTTGTGCCTTTATAGGGTCACAGAACCCCTTAGTGACTTCTTATATCCTTAACATTTACAGTAGGGGGTACATTATCCCTTATAATACATGAGTGACACTCAGAGTTCCCTGTATAACTCAGCCTGCAGCCTTGTGCCTTTATATGGTCAGAGAACCCCTTAGTGACTTCTAATATCCTTATCATTTACAGTAGGGGGTACATTATCCCTTATAATACATGAGTGACACTCAGAGTTCCCTGTATAACTCAGCCTGCAGCCTTGTGTCTTTATATGGTCACATAACCTATCTATCTATCTATCTATCTATCTATCTATCTATCTATCTATCTATCTATCTATCTATCTATCTATCTATCTATCTATCTATCTATCTATCTATATCATCTATCTATCTATCTATCTATCTATCTATCTATCTATCTATCTATCTATCTATCTATCTATCTATCTATCTATCTATCTATCTCTCTCTCTCTCTCTCTCTCTCTCTCTCTCTCTCTCTCTCTCTCTCTCTCTCTCTCTCTCTTTCTCTGTCTGTCTGTCTGTCTCTATCTATACAGTATCTATCTCTACATACATGATGATATCAGTAATTATCAGGCTATGGTGCAATCAGCAGCCCATGTACAAAAGCTCATGTTTATCACTTGCTCTCTCACCATAGTAACAGAATAAACTGTTGTGCTGCTGTTGCCATGTCTGAATGTGATTTCCCTTTGTTTATTAGCTGGCAAATATGCAGGCTGGCTATTATGAATGACTAATATTCTGGTATTGGTATTGATCTCTGTGCCCATTGAATGAGAGGTCTCCAATATCCGCACGTCTGTTCCACACTGTGAGTAACGTTTGTTCTGTGCTGGAGGCTGGGGACCTTTATATCAGTTTATAGACACGACTCTCACGGGGAAGGATTCGGAAACACGATCCCTTTAATACTCAGCGAGGGTCTATTTATACAGACAACAATAATGTTGACTAGAAAATGGGGCCCCATAAATAGCCCTATTGCTGGTGATATTTTTAGCTGCCCGTCTCATCATCAGGGAAATAATATAGAACAGAAATCAATGGGTTTCGTTTCTTGGATGTAGACGCAGCGGAGAGGCTGAGAAATAAAAGATATTTAACTCTTTTAAGTGTGACTGCCTAACTCATACTGGTACTGGGCAGGCTGCTCCCAAGCCAATGAATTCAAGTTAAATGAATTATGGTTAGGGCAGGAGCTTTGCAGCTGGTCTTCTTTAATTTGCCCCTCTGCAACGTCAGCTGAAAGCTGTAGTTCAGCCAATGCACGATGAAGAAGAGCTTGAAGTCAGACAGAACACCCACTCACTTTGTTTGACTCACGCTTTCTGGCTAATTTTAGCTCCCTGGTCATACACACAGACATACACATACTCAGATATATACACACACAAACACACACACAGACATACACACACACAGACACACACACTCAGACAGACACACACACATACACACAGACAGACACACACACATTCAGACAGACACACACACACTCTCAGACAGACAGACACACACAGACACACCCACACACCGACACACACACTCAGAACAGACACATAGACACACACTCAGACAGACACACACACATTCAGACAGACACACACACACATACATTCAAACAGACACACACACACTCAGACAGACAGACACACACTCAGACAGACACACACTCAGAACAGACACACAGACACACACTCAGACAGACACACACACACTCAGACAGACACACACACACACACACTCAGACAGACACACACAGACAGACACACACAGACACACACACAGACAGACACACGCACACTCAGACAGACACCACAGACACACACACAGACAGACACACACAGACACACACACTCTGACAAACACACGGAGACAGACGCACAAACACACAGATACACACATACACCCAGACAGACACACACAGACACACTCACACACATTCTGACAGACAGACAGACACACACACTCAGACAGACATACACACTCAGACAGACCCACACACATACAGACACACATACAAACACACACACAGACACACACACACAGACACACACACACAGACTAATACATACATACATAGGCGCACACCATACCAGACACATGCAAATGTATTTATATTCATACAAGCTGCTTGACAAAGGGCATATTCAGTAGTCAGAAGTAATTCTCTGGGAGAAGGGAGTAGTGTAAATATGAAACATGGCACCCTATTTGCAGCAGAATTCTGACTTTATTTGTCTTCTAATCCACTGCCCAAAACCTCTCAGCTGGGGGGGCTCAATGACATGCTTTATATTATAAAACTTAAAGGGAAACTACTCATAAAAGAAAGAACATTTATATTTATCTGTACTTCCCGTTGGTACAGCTCATTATTGCCAGTGACATTCTGATAGGGATACAAAGCCTTCATAGGTAAGGGACATTATTTAATCTGAATTCCAACATAGCCTACTTTAAAGTGACAGTGACACTAGCTAAGATGTGCTGTTCTACAGGGAACGAGGTTCCCCCATGTCCCCCTACTCCAGCACAGCTGCAAAATGATATGTTAAAACAGCACAGGATACCAGGACTGGCTATTCATCGGAGGAGCCACCTCCATATTAAATTTAGCCCCCGATAGAGTGAAGTTAACTGTCCTGCAGCAAGAAAAATGCATTACAAATGTTAGCTAATTTGATACATTCTTATTTTATATAATTAAAAAGGAAACATCCACATTATTTCATTGCAGAAGTGATTCCAGATGTTTGAAGCTATACTAGAAATGCCCCAAATCATTTGCCATTGCTGCCTATAGAAATGGCATAAAAATTCTATGTGGGTAAATGAACTGCGTCCAATATTTCTATAATCTTAGAACTTTTTGTCTACTACACCTGCTACACCCAGAGACTATTATCCACTGTTACTATAGGCACCATCTCTCCCTACTATACCTGCTATCCCACAGTCACACTCCCTTCCCAGAGACTATTATCCACTGTTACTATAGGCACCATCTCTCCCTACTATACCTGCTATCCCACAGTCACACTCCCTTCCCAGAGACTATTATCTCACTGTTACTATAGACACCATCTCTCCCTACTATACCTGCTATCCCACAGTCACACTCCCTTCCCAGAGACTATTATCCCACTGTTACTATAGGCACCATCTCTCCCTACTATACCTGCTATCCCACAGTCACACTCCCTTCCCAGAGACTATTATCCCACTGTTACTATAGGCACCATCTCTCCCTACTATACCTGCTATCCCACAGTCACACTCCCTTCCCAGAGACTATTATCCCACTGTTACTATAGGCATCATCTCTCCCTACTATACCTGCTATCCCACAGTCACACTCACTTCCCAGAGACTATTATCCACTGTTACTATAGGCACCATCTCTCCCTACTATACCTGCTATCCCCCAGTCATACTCCCTTCCCAGAGACTATTATCCCACTGTTACTATAGGCACATCTCTCCCTACTATACCTGCTATCCCACAGCCACACTCCCTTCCCAGAGACTATTATCCGCTGTTACTATAGACACATCTCTCCCTACTATACCTGCTATCCCACAGTCACACTCCCTTCCCAGAGACTATTATCCCACTGTTACTATAGGCACCATCTCTCCCTACTATACCTGCTATCCCACAGTCACACTCCCTTCCCAGAGACTATTATCCAACTGTTCAAGTCCCCAAAATTATAGGACCCAGGACAGTCACTCCTGCTTCCAGGTCTGGACATTGGATCCAAACAAGCTGCAGGCTTCCCCTCATATGCCCTCAGACTCAGTGTCCATCTTGTAAATGAGAAGTCTATAAACAGCTGTGTTTGTTTTTGCACTTTACTGTACCTGTTATTTACTCAGCGTAGAAGCCACAACAGTGAAAGTGCTAAATACAGCAGCCGATTCATTAAAGGACCCATTCGACTGACTGTACAATGTTTATTCCAAGTGTTAACCGTGCAGAGTCTCACCCAGATGTACTGATGGATTCACTGTATGGTCAGATTACTGAACTCCATGTATCATCGTTGATCCCACGTGGAGTTAAACAGATTGCAAGACAGTTAAAGAGAAACTAACACATTACAACCTGATAATAGGTGTGCTACCTTGTTACTATTGATTAAAGCAGTGCTCAAATATTTCTGCCCTGGATGTTGGCAATATTTTTAGGGCCAACCACCAAACCATGGGAAAAAAGGAGCTCTTACACACAATTATATTAAAACTGTGCATTCGTCAGGAACCCCATTGTGCTCATCAGCTGCTTAGTCAGCTGTCTCTATTGTGCCGTGGTACTATATACTCATGCAGCCTCTGCTTATGACGTCCCTACCAGCTTCTTACTCAGTGACTCAGGATGAATCACAAAGAAACACTTAAAATAAAGCTTTTAAATAAAGCAATAATTGAAGAGTTATAGAATGGAAAATGCTGATATAAAGGCTTAGTGCTTCCATCCTCCCCTACTATTTCCATCCTCCCCTACTATTGCCATCCTCCCCTACTATTGTCACCCCGCGCTGCTATTGCCATTCTGCCTTACTATTGCCATCCTCCTCCCCTACTATTGCCATCCTGTCCTACTATTGCCATCCTCCTCCCCTACTATTGCCATCCTGCCCTACTATTGCCATCCTGCCCTACTATTGTTATCCTTCTCTACTATTGACATCCTCCCCTACTATTGCCATCCTCCTCCCCTACTATTGCCATCCTGCCCTACTATTGTCATCCTCCGCTACTATTACCATCCTCCTCCCCTACAATTGCCATACTGCCCTACTATTGCCATCCTCCTCCCCTACTATTTCCATCCTCCTCCCCTACTATTGCCATCCTCCACCACTATTGCCACCCTGCTGTACTATTGCCATCCTCCTCCCTTACTATTGCCATCCTGCCCTACTGTTGCCATCCTGCCCTACTGTTGCCATCCTGCCCTACTATTGCCATCCTCCCCTAATATTGCCATCCTCCCCTACTATTGCCATCCTGCCCTACTATTGCCATCCTGCCCTACTATTGTTATCCTTCTCTACTATTGACATCCTCCGCTACTATTACCATCCTCCTCCCCTACAATTGCCATCCTCCCCTACTATTTCCATCCTCCTCCCCTACTATTGCCATCCTCCCCCACTATTGCCACCCTGCCGTACTATTGCCATCCTCCCCTACTATTGCAATCCTCCTCCCCTACTATTGCCATCCTGCCCTACTATTGCCATCCTGCCCTACTATTGCCATCCTCCCCTACTATTGCCATCCTCCTCTACTATTGCCATCCTGCCCTACTATTGCTATCCTGCCCTACTATTTCATTCCTCCCCTACTATTGACATCTTCTTCCTCTATTGCCATCCTGCCCTACTATTGCAATCCTCCTCCCCTACTATTGCCATCCTCCCCTACAATTACCATCCTGCCCTACTATTGATCCTCCCCTACTATTGCCATCCTCCCCTACTATATCCACATTCCTTTCCACAGTCTACCTCTCAACTGCATTGTGGGACCCCACTCATGGGTTGGACCAAGGACACTCAGCTCCCCCCACCCCTTCAGACAGTAATATACTTTCCCTGTCCAACTGACAATCACATTCCATTATTGCTGATATGTAATCACTAGTACAGCAGCCATAGTTCATAGTATACTGCAGAGGTATCTATACTAGGACTCTACCATCAGGTGCTGAAATGCTGTACAGGTAGCACCCCTTCTTTATGAATTCTCCCCCGCCCACATTCTTTTATTACCTAGGGCCCCCATTTTTCCAGCCCAGTCTCTGTACCTGTGACATAGTAAACACACAGAGCTCAGAGTCTGTCGCCTCTAGTTAAACATTATCCCATATAATCGTAAGAATAACAAATATCACAGGCCCTAAAAATGCTGTAATTGGCATCACCTTGTCTGTAAAGTTGGGGCAATTCATCATCCATAATTAGGCAAAGAGCGACATAAAATGTGCAATAATTTACCTTGCAGGACACATTGGGATGTCAGTAGAAAGCTCATTGTGTGCTCCCGGGAAGGAAAGATACAAAGCAGAATATGTCCTACACAGGGACTGAAATACATAGGATTTATTATACAAGTTATATAACATATAATAATAATAACACATGATGGGGAACCTTGGCTGCTTTTAGGGGGAAGATTAGAAGCTAATGGATATAGGAGTTCTGGTCAACCTGTGGCCCTCCAGCTGTTATTGTAGAACAACTCTTAGGGCCCAATAGCCAGGACCAGCCTTGTAAGACGTCGGTGCACTAGTTGGCACTGTTTATTTCCAGCAAGTCCTGACTGCAAAAGCCATAACTCTGTCCAGTCTGTCTGCATTCTTCCTGGTTGTTCTGTGCAGACTGAGTGTCTGTGCCAGGCTTCCTCCCTATACTTCTTGGGGCTCCTTTCCCTTTGCATTGTACACGGCTGGACTCCCGGCTACTCACTGAGTACTATACCGGACCATTTGGCTCTGGAGCTGTAAGAGAATGCTGAGTTGGGCTCATGGGAGGAACACTGGAATGTGAATGATTTAAAAGAATTGAATATTGTAAATTATCTGACAAATGGTTTGTGGGCTCAGATCACAGGATCGCTTAGAGTAGTGGCTGCAAAAAAGGGTTCACTGGTTCTCCCTTGTAGCGCTGGGGTCCTGATGAAAGGCTAGACTGCTGGCCTCAGATTAGTCATTTTCTATAGACTCCAGTGTTGTGCAATAGGGAAGCTCCTGTGCTTTATATAGTGAATAAAGTACCCCCTCTTGTAAAATATAAGGATATTATAAGTTACCGAGGAGTTTCATGACCATATAAAAACACGACGTTGAAGGCTGAGTGTTTTTATACGGGTCATGGAACTCCGAGGTAACTTCTAATAGCCTCATATTTTGCAACTGTGGTACTTTATTTATTATAATACACAAGTTTCAGTGAGTCATGTGACCGAAATGACATCAGAACTCACCGTTTATAAGGATAGAATTTACAAGATATTCATGGCTTTTGTGTATTATATATGAAGGAAGCAATGTGGTAGCTTTCACTCCATATATAAACACAGTGGCGCAGATTCACTAACGGGCGAATTTTCGCCAGCGTCAGTTTTGCACACCTCGCACAACTTCGCCAGACGCAAATGCACTACGAATATGCTAATTCACTAAAATGTGTAGTTTCGTCTTGGTGACATTTCGCTAGCCTTACTTCGGCAGTGCGAGCATTTCATAGTGAAGATGCGCTAGCCTTCATTTGTGCCTACAGATCTTGCGTTTAGGTCAATTTGCATACGGTGGGCAATTTAAAGTTGTATGGACGTCTTTATTATAAATGTTGGTGCAAATGCTTGAAGTTACCACTTTTTATTACCCATGTCCAGGGAACATTAATAAAGACAAGAGAGTTAATATAATTCCCTACATGTGAGCCCACTGTGAATGTTCCATATGTTATGAAATGTTTGGAGACAACTGGTTACCCAAAAAAAGTCCAAGTTAGGACTTTTGCAGGAAATCCCGCTTAAAAAAAAGGAAAAGTCGTCTGCGTTTTTTGAACCTTTATGCATTTTCTGCTCACAAGATATGATGTAAGTGACAGAAGATTGAGGAAGATCTAGCTGCTTTATAGCACTTCGCCTGGTCTGAACATTCAGTAAAATTCGCACTTTAGTGAATTTGCAGAGTAGCGCAGTTCACGGAGCAAAAATACGCCTGGCGATGGGGTCCGAAACTTGGCTAGCGACGGTCTGGTTTGCTAGTTAATTAGTGCTTGCATCTGTTAGTGAATTGGCGAAGTCCCTGCGGGTGGCAACGCTAGTGAATTGTCGATACCGTTAGCCACTTCGCTCTTTAGTAAATCTGCCCCAATGAAGGGATATTATTCAAGGACAAGAAAAGAGCTGTGGTGCCTTATATATAGTAATTTGTTGTCTTTAAAAACAGCTTCAGTTATGGACCAATCACCGCTCACCCGTCAGTGTGGGGATAGTAGCATCATGCAGTAATATGAATAGTCCTTCAAGGGCCCCAGTGCAAATGTTATGTCGCCCCCTTATACCACCCCCCATTCTCCTCCCTTCCCCTTGTACCACTTGTACCACCCGTCATGGATCCTTGCAGCACTGCAGCTGTGCAGGAGATCATCCAATAGGCCTCGTTGGGGGGCAGACTCACACACTGCCACCCTGGAACTTCTTCTACTGGCATCATGGACTGAACCAAGTTTAAGGTCTAAATCACCAATTGGCAATCTGCTCCAAGTAATAATGGCAAGATGGGCTACTGACACTTTTCACATCTATAAGGAACATGTTGCTGTCCCTTTAATAACCTGCCTGGTGCTATGCTCCTTTGTGTGTCTCTTCCCCTGGGGTGTCTTGTGTTACTATATACACATCCCACTGCTACAGTCGCTGCAGATTCCTATGGGATGCAACCGAGCATATTTAATTACCCAGTTGCCATTTCATGCAACTGATGAGCCTGGCATCCTGCACTGGGCATATGATGTACCCCTGGCCATCTAGTCACCTGTGTGGCCCTAACCACCTTGAGCAATGACTGAATGCAACATGCAGGTGTCTGATGGGGGTATTTTGCTTTTGCATTCTAGCAGATTGAGTGCTAACTCTTGGGATCACACAGGGGGTTGGAACGCACCTTATTTGTTTCTTACTGCTGTTGAATGTGTGTGTGTGTGAGTGAGTGGAAGTGTGAGTGTGTGTGTGTGTGTGAGTGCAAGCGTGAGTGTGTAATTGCTGCACACAGATAGAAATATGCCAGGAATGCTAGAGATGCCGGAGACACTGAGAATCACATTCTTTTCTCCAGAGCACAAATAAGTCACTGACGAGTCTCAAGGAAGCCAATTACCTCGCACTGAAAACTCATTTAATTTAACTGCTGCTCTATGTGTAATTACCCTATAAATTTATGTAGCACAGCTCACCAGCTAAGCCCGAGCTACACCAGCTTTCACCCTAGCCATTAAACTGTCACAGTGCCACTCTGATTCCTTATGTTTCTTACTGATGCTGTTGCCCCAGGAAGGGAGAATAAGCGTAATATAACCAGATGCATCACAATATTACACATGGTGAGAGTATACTGTTCCTCAAGGGAGAGTAAGCACAATATAACCAGATGCATCACGATATTGCACATGGTGAGAGTATTCTGTACCTCAAGGGAGAATAAGCACAATATAACCAGATGCATCACGATATTACACATGGTGAGAGTATACTGTACCTCAAGGGAGAATAAGCACAATATAACCAGATGCCTCACAAAATTACACATGGTGAGAGTATACTGTTCCTCAAGGGAGAGTAAGCGCAACATAACCAGATGCATCACAATATTACACATGGTGAGAGTATACTGTACCTCAGGGGAGAATAAGCACAATATAACCAGATGCATCACAATATTACACATGGTGAGAGTATACTGTTCCTCAAAGGAGAGTAAGCACAATATAACCAAATGCATTACAATATTAAACATGGTGAGAGTATTCTGTACCTCAAGGGAGAATAAGTCCAATATAACCAGATGCATCACAATATTACACATGGTGAGAGTATTCTGTACCTCAAGGGAGAATAAGCGCAATATAACCAGATGCATCGTGATATTACACATGGTGAGAGTATTCTGTACCCCAAGGTAGAATAAGCGCAATATAACCAGAGACATCTCAATATTACAGACGATGACAGCATACTGTACCCCAGGGAAGAATAAGCACCTTATTATCAGATGCATCTTAGTACTCCATTTGGTCACATCATGCTGTATCCCAAGGCAGAACAAGCACCATATTACCAGATGCATTATTACACATGGTGACAGCATACTGTACCATAGGGGAGAATAAGCGCCATATTTTCAGATGCATCTCAACATGGTGACAGCATACTGTGCCCCAAGAGAGACTACTAAGCACCCTATTACCAGATCAATATTAGACATGGTGTACCCCATACTGTACCCCAACTGAGAATACCTACCGTATAACCAGATGCACCCTAGGAACCAGAACCCCAAGGGACATTATATAATATAACCCCAACAACATGCTATACCCCTAGTGAGACTAAGTGCTACATTACCGGAGGCATCACAATATTGTACATGGTGACTACATACTGCACCCCAGGGGAGAATAAGCACCATATTACCAGATGCATCATAGAAGCCAATACCCCAAGGGAGAATAAGCACCATATTACCAGATGCATTGCAAATATTTTACATGGTGACAGCATACGGTACCCAATAAAGAATAAGCCCCATGTTACCAGATTCATCTCAATATTACACAAGGGTGCAGGACCCCAAGAGAGAATAAGTGCCATGTTACTAGATTCATGGTGCCCAGCGTAAAATTCAAAGTCAATTCAATTTAATCATCTTTTTTTTTTTTTTGGAGATAGCACCTTGTAGAAATCACTACAGCTCTTTAGAACACACACACACACAAAAAAATCTGTGCATAGACTATTTCCTTGGTTCAAGACACATGCAGATTAGTGTTATAACTGCGCTGAATATTAACAATATTGCACTAGCTTCTGTAATTTGTTTTTTTCCATAGCGTGTGGCACTGATCTATAATTGTATCTTGATTTGATAATCCATCAACTGTGAAAAAGATCGGCAAATGAAAAAACTCTGAGGGTTTATTTTTCCTTTAAATCTTGCAAATTTTGCTTGTTTTTGCAATTTTAACTCTGTTATATGGTATCCAGCGTACAGTAAGTCGGGAGGGCAAGCACCATGTTAATGTAAATAGACACCTGCAAGGCTGGCGCATTTCTTCACAGGCCTGCAATTCAGCTGGCTTCTGCTACAATGTTTTAATAGCAATTAGGGTTTTATAGTAAATGTCCCCTTTAAATACATGTTGCACGGTGGGTCATGCCTGAATGCAGCTTGTAAACCTCTGAGCACCAGGAGATCTGAAAAACCTGTTCCCTGTAACCATAAAATGTAATTGATACGGCTCACGTGTGAGGAATGGCAGGGCATTTTCCATTACGGCCTTCTAAAAGAATTGATTTACAGTTTCAATTTATCAACACGCTGAATAAATGAACAGGCATTAATAGCATGCTGCGCGGCGTACTAGTGCCCTCCGATACATCCCACATCTGGCCCATTATCTCCCTCCCTCTCCGGAAAATGATCGCGTACACACCGCCGCCGCCATATTATGGCTCAGTATAATTGATGCCCACAGGGCAGGGCTTTTAAAGAGAATGGCACATGGGGAGTGGGGATTCGTAGACGATAAAAAGCAGTAAAAATAAAAGCAAAATAACAAATCAATAATGATATTATTAGATTATATAAAACCCTATTCAAGTTAATTTATATGAATACATCTGTGTGTAATATGTATATTTGATATATACACTATATATTATATCATGGTGGCCTTGTTGCTACAAACTGGAGGGAAGATGCTAACAAGAGCTCGCAATCGAAAGAGCCCAGGGTATGTTCCATTCTGCAGGACAGCTTTAATATTTGGGAATTGTGCCACTACCCCAGAGACTGTAGCTTGTTGCCATGGTTACTGGGCGTACAGTAGCTGCCCAGATCATATCTGACAACATCTCTTATGGTTGGTGGTTGACCTTCCTTCTTTATTTGTGCATACGATTGAATATCCATCTCTATATAGCCAGGCCTTACACTTTTGTGCGTCGTTGTAATGGCACCCGAATTAGGCCTGCTTACACAGAGATGAATTTTACTGCTGAAAAGCGCTAGGCTACACTAAGATGAGTTTTTTACTGAAATGCCTTAAGCTTGTGAGGCAACTCATGAGGCAACTCGTGAGGCAACTTCAGTCGACTTCAGAAAACGAAGCGTTCCAAGTGCCATCCCGCCAGCAATTTACATTCCAGCCGGCAGGAAGGCAGTTCGTGGAGATAAGTCGCCCGAGGAAGAATCAATTTGTCGGTGGGCGACCAATCTCTCGAAATAGCAGTGTGTGGCTCTGCCCTAGAACCACTAAAATAGAGTTTTGATAAATAGGCCTCCACAAGTCATAGCCAACAATAACTGGATACTGAAGCCCTATTATAAATTGCATCCATCATATCTTATTATGCACAATGTTCTACACTTGCAGCCTCCTCACAGAGAAGCGATGAACTTTTTGTCTGTAGATGCCGATAAATGGATGGTCATGGGGTAGGGGGTTTCTTGCTTCCAACCACCTTGAAGATAGAAGGTATAGGTGCAGGCTTTGTAGTACCAACATAAATTGTTACTGTCACCATATTGCTATACTTTCATCATCTCAACCCTCTGTCTTCATCTTGCTTTACTGCATTATTCTTGCCCTGCAGTTGCCATCTTGCCCTTCTATAGCCAGCAGTGGTGTAACTATAGAGGAAGCAACAAAGCCTTCTAAGTGGGGGCCCGCAATTTTGCACGACCACCCGCAATGCATAGAAGATCAGAGATGACCCACAATTTTTAGCTTTTTGAGGGTGACCTGACATTTCATGTGAGGGGGAACAGGGGGCCCGAAAACAACATTTTAGAGGAGGGCCCAAGCTTACTAAGGTAACGACTGGTTATCATCTTGCATTGTTGTGGCCATCTCGCTCAGCTGTTACCATGCTAACCTCTCTCCATCTCTCCCTACTCTTTTAGTCTTGCTCTACTGTTTTGCCCTGTTGCTGCCATCTTGCCCTTCTGTCTTCATCTTGCCCTACTGTTGGCATCTTGCTTCTCTGTCTTCATCTTGCCCTACTGTTGCCATCTTGCCCTTCTGTTTTCATCTTACCCTACTTTTGCCAATCTTGCCCTTCTGTCTTCCACTGCCCTACTGTTGGCATCTTACCCTTCTGTCTTTATCTTTCCCTACTGTTGCAATTTTACCCTTCTGTCTTAATCTTGCCCTACTGTTGCCAATCTTGCCCTTCTGTCTTAATCTTGCCTTACTGTTGGCATCTTGCCCGTCTGTCTTTATCTTGCCCTACTGTTGCAATCTTACCCTTCTGTCTTAATCTTGCCTTACTGTTGGCATCTTGCCCTTCTGTCTTCATCTTATCCTACTGGTGCCATCTTGCCCTACTGTTGCTACTTTTTGCCCTATTTGCACCTTTAAAATACAAGGGAACAACTTGCTCACGAGACGCTCCCTGTTGAGCTGCAGGTTTATAATGAGCCCCAGTGTATTATAAGTGTGTGGCGGCGCTTTGCCTCCCTATAATACACAGTTAGACTTTCCTCCCAAGTATTGTGTTACGTCTTCATTTGTATTCGTAATGTGCTCCTAACAAGCCAGCCTTTGTCTCCTACCTCCGTGTGGGCCACAGTCATGCAAATGTTGCCAGGATGATATATGTCCTCCTGACTTTATTGATTTCTCTGACAACGAGACTTTCTGCAGTCCCTGCAGTCTGCCCACTGCCCAGACCAAGGAGATCTTCTTAGTATATTTATTTTTTCCTTGAACAAGACAAATCACTCACAATTACTGGCAGTGACTGTATGCTGCATTCAGTGCCAATGGGGGTGGGATACTCTCTAAAATATATGTTGAATGCAGTATGATTGAGATAAGAAAGCTGAGCAAGACAGCAGAAACAGCACCAAAGCAGGCAATTACTGTATGTATTTTAATATAGCAATAGAAATATTTCAGAAAGGAAAATAATGGGATGCATTATGCCTTACTATCCTATTTAAATGCTTGTTGTTGCTGGTTGGATGATCTCAGAGCCTGTTGCTATAACACTGGCCAGCACAGTTATTCCCAGCACGGAATATTTCTAAGGAAATGTTGGTTGAGCCAGTGTTTTCCTGGGCTACACTAAAGCTCTGCAGGAACACGGCCTGTAAGGTAATTCCAAGGAAAAAGTTACAGATGTTTCTGTTATGGAGCCAAATTTCTCAGTGTGTTGGTGGGAGTTTCCTCGTTTCATATAAACACACAGCAATGTGTCAGGGATAACTGGCTGATTTGCGCCTGCCTCATGCCTTCACCCCAAAACCTCACAGAATATACTGGCAAGTTGTATAAGACATAAATACATCACATTTTACCCCCTGGTATCTTGGTAAGTTTTCAGAATCCTCCAGTGATGTTAACACTGCATTTGAGATAGGAACCCAATGTGACAGAATGCTCTGTTATACAGATAGCTTACATCTCAGCCATAAAGCAGGGCAGGACTGCTGCTTCCAATGTGGATCGGATATGATCTGTGCAGCCACTGGGACAGAATGCTCTGTTATACAGATAGCTAGAATCTCAGCTGCCATAAAGCAGGACAGGACTGCTGCTTCCAATGGGGATCAGATAGGATCTGTGCAGCCACTGGGACAGAATGCTCTGTTATACAGATAGCTAGAATCTCAGCTGCCATAAAGCAGGACAGGACTGCTGCTTCCAATGGGGATCAGATAGGATCTGTGCAGCCACTTGGACAGAATGCTCTGTTATACGGATAGCTAGAATCTCAGCTGCCATAAAGCAGGACAGGACTGCTGCTTACAATGGGGATCAGATAGGATCTGTGCAGCCACTTGGACAGAATGCTCTGTTATACAGATAGCTAGAATCTCAGCTGCCATAAAGCAGGGCAGGACTGCTGCTTACAATGGGGATCAGATAGGATCTGTGCAGCCACTTGGACAGAATGCTCTGTTATACAGGATGCTGGGAGTTTAAGTTCATGCAAAGCTGGAGGCCGCAGGTGGGACAGACACCAGCCAATACAGACACCAGCTTCCCTTATATTTATCCCCTTATTATAAGTGCAGATCTGGGGTCCCAAGGTGGGCTCCCCTTCCTAAAGGCAGCTCCAATGTCTCTCACAGCAAAGGAAAGTGCAGCGAACATTCCCAAATAAACTGTAGAAACACTAATTTTGTAGGAGGACAAACAGCAGAATTTGGCTGCAGATAAAGACTAGCTTTCCTGCCAACTCCTTTTGTGCTTGAAATGTTCCTTCTGGTGTTAAATTCGTTCCCAGAATAAACCAGTGTTTACCCCAAGGAGCTGTATCGTCTCTTTCTATTCCATTATATAAAAACTCGACTGGCAACTTCGTTTCAGTGTTTATTCATCCATCGACAAATGTATTAAATGGCTCCCTATGGGACAAGCCACATGCTTTGCAGGTAATAGGTGTCACAAGACAGAATGGAAGTGGATAATTATTAGGCAGCCATTCAGAATAAGTGAGCGTGATCTGAACATAAAAATGGCATATTTAAGCTTACACTCCATTGTGACATTACCAAGCAGGCCCGGACTGGCAATCTGTGGGTTCTGGCAAATGCCAGAGGGGCTGCTCTAAGGTTCCATAGAAAGTCAGTATTTAGTGGGCTGGTGGGGGCTGTTTGGGCCTCTGTGTGGGCTGATTGGGCCTCTGTGTACCTGAAATGCCAGGGCCTATTTTAATTCTCAGTCCGGACCTGCTACCAAGCCCCCACGGCACACAAGCCACTGATGCTTTGGAATCCTCCGTATGCTTTAGCGATACACCTAACCCAGGATTCAGTACGGGATTCGGCCTTTTTCAGCAGGATTCCGGTGAATCCTTCTCCCCAGCCGAACCGAATCTGAATTTGCATAAGCAAATTAGGGAGGGAAATCACGTCACAAAACAAGGAAGTAAAAAATGTTTTCCCCTTCCCACCCCTACTTTGCATATGCAAATTCGGATTCGGTTTAGCATTCAGCTGAATTTTCACAAAGGATACGGGGGTTCGGCCAAATCCAAAACAGTGGATTCGGTGCATCCCTAGTATGCTTAGTTGGTATTTAGTCTAAATGCCAGATGAATTAGTACTTGAGTGTTCCTTAGTAGCCAATGACAAAAAGTCTGACCAAAACATTAAAAAAAAACTTCTTTGTCCATACACTTCATTGTGACATTACCAATCCCCTAGGGTAAATTGGACATTATACCTTGGGGCTTGTTACTGTCACAATGGTGATGCTTAGAATGCTCAGTCTGTTAAGCTGGTATGAAGTCAGAATTCCAAGTCAGTGGTTGATTGTTATTCAGCTGGCTAATAGCCAACCAAATCATGAAATGGCTTCTTTGCCCATACAGTCTATTGTGACATTATCAAGCCCCAAGGAACACAACCCACTTCCAGAGATGCTTCAGACTGCGCAGTCCATTCCCCTGGCTTCGAAATGTTAACTGAAAAGTAGTTGATGGTTATTCAGTTCCCTAATAGCCAGCCAGGTAATAAAATGGCTTCTTTGCCCATATACTCCATTGTGATATTACCAATATCCAAGGCACATAGGCCACTTCCAGAGATGCTTCAGACTGTGGGGTCCATTTACCTAGTTTTAAGTCTAAATGCTAAATGAAAAGTGGTTGATGGTTACTCAGTTCCCTAAAGCTGGCCATAGATGTTGAGATTTTTAAAAGATCAGATCCTGATCGTGAGACCACGATCTTCTCAGAACGATCGTACGATCATACAAATTTACCATCAACTAAAAAGACCAATTTGCCAGGAAAACAAAGGGGAGCTGTCTGCTTGGCCCTGCAAACATAGATACATTGCACTGGGACCGACAAAGATTTTTTAACCTGGCCGTTCAATTTCCTGACAGATGTCGGCCGAAAAATCGTAAGATGTACGATCGTTCGAATCCCGCTAACCGCACGATCATTTCGAAGGATTGGTCGTACTTCCCTAAAATCGGTCGTTCGGCAAGAAGAATCGTTGCGTCTATGGGGAGCTTAACAGCCAACCAGTAAGTTAAATGGCGTATTTGCCCATATACTCCATTGGTGACATTACCAAGCCCCAAAACATAACATAGGCCACTTCCAGAGATGTTTCATGTGCAGTCCATTTACCTGGTGTTGAGTCAGAATGCTAAATGAAAAGTAGTTGGTTGTTATTCAGTTCCCTATCAGCCAGCCAGGTAATTAGACGGATTCTCTGTCCATATACTCCATTGTGGCATTAACAATCTCCAAGGCACATAGGCCACTTCCAGAAAAGCTTCAGACTGTGCAGTCCATTTATCTGGTTGCTGGTTATTCAGTTTCCTAATCAGCCAACTGGGTAATTAAATTGCTTCTGTGTCTATATACTCCATTGTGACATTACCAATCTCCAAGGCACAAAGGCCACTTCCAGAGATGCTTTAGGCTAAGTTCATTAAATTCACATAAAACCCCTTCTGCCAAAACAGCTCTGAAGCATCACTGACTTGATTACGTCTGTCCAGGAGCCCATAAGATGGGGGTTTTTTTACCCCAAAATGCTGGCAGAGAAAATGCATTATGTGACTATCACGGTCGGTCTGGGTGTTTTACATTATTACACAGGCACTGAGCTCCGGCAGTGGAAGGGACTGAGTTTCTAGTTCATGAATGGAACAGAGCGACGTGTTTGTTTACAGAACATTGTAGAACAGTGTGTATCCTCTAACAATGTGTCTGTTCTTCTGTCATGTCTCTTAGACAATATCTAATTAAGAGCACAGCTGTACACGCAGCTACTGTCATCCTACAATCCCGTTTTGTATTGAAAGGGGAACTGCACCCAAAGAACTGGTATTTTTGCCCAATGAGAGAAAATGTCTTTCTAAGCAAGTATCTAACATGCCTTAATTAGACACGTCCCGTGGTTTATACTGTAGTTATTTCAGGAGCCAGAACCAGCAGTGTTGATAATATAAGTACCTATAAGAGAGGAACTGCTTTCAAGTTACATTGACTGTAGTCCTGTACAGTCCTGGGACTTTCCATTGTTGAGAGGTGCCAAAAAACAGTTCCTTTTCTCCTTATTACCAGATTTGGAATGACCCACTGGGTTGGTGTGCAGCCATGGGGCAAATACCTACTTCAAAGGCAGAAACATTTTCTCTTTCATTATCCAATCAATCCAGCAGCAAATGTATTACAAAAGGCATTGAGTGATTTATCAGCAACACTGACAACTCTCTCCACTCCATCTGTATTCACACATATTCCAAATGCCAGTACTGTAGAGAGCAAGCCCTACATTCTAATGGATATTAAATTAGATGTATTCTGTGCATCAGAGATAATAAGGGGGCTCAATCTCCGCTTTCCCCTAATTATTTTCCTTTCTAGAAAGATGATGCATTTGTATGATCACCCTTTTGTAAAAGATTGGTCATTTTCAGTTATATACATTATATTATGAGCCCAATAGTCCTGGTTGTATTGTTCTTTATCAAAGGGCTAGACTAGCCAATGATAGAGTCAGGAGCCACGGGGAGCTTATTAAAGGGATATCTGGGAGTAGACAAGAGTGGCAGCCAGTCTTTGTTTGCCTTGAGTCAGATTGAACACTGGCTCTATCTGGGACCCTACTGTATATACAATATAACAATGCTTCCATTGATCACCTGTGTTTGGCAAAGATAATGACATCAAAACAGAGACGAGTTTGTCTGGAAAGATTTACTAGCCAATTAAAGTGCTCACCTGACACCTGGACTTTGGCTTCTTCCATATATCCTGGGCTTGTGGCACAACTGGTGGCTTCTCGGCTGGCAGAGACAGGATAAACACCCTAAACCCCACTATGTTACTGTTGAACCCTCAGCTCGTGGGTATAGAGTTCTGCCAAGCAAGGAAGATACTTCCCACTTGACCCCCCAGGGCTCTGTACTTAGTGCTGCCCCCTGTCTTTTTGTTTTGTATTAAATATTTATGTTTAGGCCTCCATGAATGTCCAAAGGCGTTGATGGTCCTCTTAGCTTCAGGGCTCAATAAAGGGGAGAGCAACATTTCTCAGTGGTGTTGGTATTCTGGAGTGTCTAACATAAAATCAGGGGAATAGCAAAAATGCTGAGGGCTAAGATTCTAGAGGATGTTGTCATTATACATAGCAAACGTGTGCAATGGACAATGCAATAGAACAGCAACCTAGGAAATAGGGATGCTGGGAGTTGTAGTCCAAAAACCTTAGTGCTTCAGATTATGTAGCCAGTGGTGGTAACATAAGGCATTGTTTAGACATTATGGCTCCAAAATATAACATAACACTTTTACTTCTAGTGCATTGTCTCCAACTGCCTCCCAAAGGCATTTAGTTAAAGACCCATCACATATACAGTGTATTGGCAAATAGAAACACATCCCTTTATCACTAGAGAGATTAGAAACCAGAGAAGTACAAGGGCCTGCGCTTACAATAGGAACATTAAACAAACAGTGTTTTGCATATGTGTGTACTCATCAAACCGGAATCTCCAGGGATTCCTGTGAGACTGGGTCCCCCTACCTCATTATAAGGTTACAGATATTTGAACATTGGGGTAACAGTCACCCTGCTATAGTTCCAGGGGTACCCAGGGTGCAAATAAGCACTCACCCAAATCTCCCCCCCTAACTGACCTTCAGGCTGGGCCCCCTTTGCTCATAACAAGGTTACAGATATATAGAAACATTGGGGTAACAGTCACCCTGCTATAGTTCCAGGGGTACCAGGACACAAATAAGCACTCACCCCAAATCTCACCCTAACTGGCCATCATTCTGGGCCCTTAGCTCATAACAAGGTTACAGATATATAGAAACATTGGGGTAACAGTCACCCTGCTATAGTTCCAGGGGTACCAGGGTACAAATAAACACTCACCCCAAATCTCCCCCTAACTGGCCTTCAGGCTGGGCCCCCTTAGCTCATAACAAGGTTACAGATATATAGAAACATTGGGGTAACAGTCACCCTGCTATAGTTCCAGGGGTACCAGGAAACAAATAAGCACTCACCCCAAATCTCACCCTAACTGGCCTTCAGACTGGGCCCCCTTAGCCCATAACAAGAGATCTGGTAAATGTTTCCCATCTGGCTCTGCCCTACAAAACAATATTGTGTTGCACCAGGCTGAAGGCTTGGGCACGAATAGGGCTTTTGAGATTTGACCATATAAATAAAATAAAATGTTCTGTAGAGGAAGAATTTGTATTTTTTTGTCCCTTTCACATAAAACTCTTGATAGTAAATGGTTTTCCCCTAATTAGAAACAGAATACCGAATGAGTCATTTCTAGTGCTCAGAACATGGTCACATTTTTCTTTATGGCTCCTCGAATGAAGATGTTTTGCGGAACTAGGGGCGATTGCTACACACGACAAAATGTAGTTAAGGTAATATTTAATCAGGAGTAGTTTTTAGTTGAAATACGCGACTACTGCACACACTTCTTGCTCAGCAAACAGTTTATACCCTGCAGATCTGTACGTGGAACAGCAGATTGGTTTATCCAGTGACAGCCGCAGCTCCCGTCTCACAAACGCCAGCAATAAAACACTGAAACCATATGGTTTGTTTGGCACAAAGATGGAAGTGCGTGAGAGTGTGTTTCAGCAGGGAGGGGATAATCAGTGCCGTGTATACCCAATTACCCATATACCTGTATACCATAGGTCAAGACTCCCCGCTATGCAGAAGATCTCTGCAACCAGTGTCCAGAAGAAATATAGTTTGGAGTGTGGGCCCATGATTTAACGGAACAGTAATGGGTTAATGAGGGTGGCAGTCGGACAAGATGGCAACATGTATATAAGCACCTACAAGCAGGGTTACTGGGGTATCTAGCAACAAAAGGTTTTTAAATGCACCCCTCTACTAGCACCCAAAGGCCTCATTTACTATGAAAGGGTGCTGCATTAGATTCAAAAAGAAGGGCAAATTTTTACTCCTCAAAACGCTATACAGGTATAGGATCCCTTATCCGGAAACCCGATATCCAGAAAGCTCCAAATTACGGAATGGCTGTCTCCCATAGACTCCATTTTATCCAAATAATCCAAATTTTAAAAACTGATTTCCTTTTTCTCTATAATAATAAAACAGTAGCTTGTACTTGATCCCAACTAAGATATAATTAATCCTTATTGGAAGCAAAACCAGTCTATTGGGTTTATTTCATGTTTAAATGAGTTTCTAGTAAACTTAAGGAATGAAGACCCAAATTACGGAAAGATCCGTTATCCGGAAAACCCCAGGTCCCGAGCATTCTGGATAACAGGTCCCATACCTGTACCTAGTGCCAATGCCACTGTTAATGTAACTAAGTGTGCTTGCACCAAGTGGCGCTTGCAGTACTTTGCGGGGAGTTGCTGAGAGTGCTATTACTCAGGAATTATAGAGGGAAAAAATGTGCATTGTGGGACAAAAACACAATTTTTTTTTTTAAATCTTGCATTTAGCCCATTAAGTAAATGCTGCCCAGTGTGTTCATTCCTTTATATTTCCCTTGCTGGTTTTCTTTATTTTTGGGGAACAGGTTTCTTTTGCACGGAGAGTTTTCATTAAAGTCCTGCTGGGTTTAACAAAAGCCTTACAATAGGCGGCCAGCGCAACTTTTCATCCAAGAACATTCCTTTTCCCAAAACAGCCAATGAAAATCCAAGTTTTACTTTGTGGAAACCTTTCTGCGTGTGTATGCGCGGGAATGATACAAAAAATGATACAGGAACTATTTACCGTGTGCAGTTGTCTTTTTTTCTGTTATTGAAATCAAGTAAAAGAAGTCAGAGTATCTGAGTATCTCTGAGGTTCAGCTGCCATACCGAGCGGTTTCAGTCAATGCTCATGACCTGCACTCGCCATAGGATGAATAGAGTCCCATTCCTATTGATCTCTGGGAATGAAACATACAGGTTCAGCTTGGGTCAAGACTGTCCATATTGCTGTCTCGCTGCAGAGTCAGGCTCAGGAAAGGGGGGGGGGTCTTTTTCCCTTTTATTATAATGAAGGTAAAGGTGCAACGGAACAGCGTGACTGAACTGTCATCTGGGACTGCAGATAATACATTGTTATTCACCAGTCAGCACACAGAGAACCTGGCCAGACTCTACTGAATTTAATCAAACTGCATATTTTTTAATATAAATATAATTTCAGTGCTGAGAGAGAAATGTTATATATCATAAAACCCCTATATCCATCATTGACAGCCAGTCTGAAAGATGTGAACCCTGTACTTCCTTTAATTACGGAAGGACTTTGGTAAGAAAATGATTAGAGTTAAAAAGTGTCGGGGGGGGGGGCAATTAGGATCAGAAACAAAATACATGTAGAGAATTGATTTATGTCATTTTTATTTCATAATTGCATAAAATATTAATTTGCTTTTCATTTGTTTTTGTGTCCAGGTATAACCAAATTGTAAGGGATGGTTTCACAGGATACAGCCAACCTATCACCAATCAGAGTATTAGAATGATCACAGGGCTAGACAAACCTGTATGGTCCCGCCGGCCCGGGGCCCATCAGGGCTCCTGTCTTAGGGCTCCCCTCCGACCCCTGTCCATACTGCAAAGCCCCCTCTGGACCCCTGGTGCACACACACAACTCCCGCACATGCTCGTACCCACCCCCGCTAGTGCGTGCACCCTTTACTAAGCGAGACTGGGCCAGGAAGACAGGAGGTTTGGGGCAGCAGTGACAGGGAGCTAGCCTGGGCCGACGGGGCCAGGGCCGCCATCAGAAATCGCAGGGCCCCATACGAAAAAATTTCCTGGGCTGCGCCCACCACAAGCCCCACCTACAGGTCCGCCCTCCCCACCCCACAGGTCCACCCCCCACCACACGCTAAAAAAAACAAACATTGGTGGCTATGGTTACCACATGTTAATAAAAACGTTATAAGAAAATTGGTGGCCAGGGCCCCCCTTAAAAGTCCTTGTAAAAAAACTCGCCCCCCCCCAGAAGTTTAAAAATATTTGGTGCCCAGGGCCCCACCACACAACAGGGACCACAAAGGGTTACCCTTAAGGGGGCCCTGCCATGTTGCACTTACTTCATTAGTGTGGCCCACCTGCTGCAAGTGAGCTGCCAACTACAGAACAGAAGGGAGGAGGGGAGCACAGGTGGCTGCATCTTCTTCCACTGACAGCATTTTCTTCCCTTATTGGTCACAGAATTTCAAGTCCTGGTAAAGCTGCATGGTGATTGGATGAGCTGGAGGAGAAGTTCAAACCTCAGCTATCCAATCCCTGAGCAACTCAACCGGGACTTAAACTCAGTGACCAATAAGGGGAAGTAATGGACAGAAGATAACTCCCCTTGTGCTCCCGCCCTGCCTTCCCGAAGTCAGCAGCTCTCAGAAAGCAGGTGGCCCATCTAATCAAGAAAGTGCGGCATGAGCGGGCCCCCCTTACCCTCGGCCCCCTACAACGCTTCCCCTGTCCCCTCCTGATGGCTGCCCTGGGTGGGGCCCACAAGAGGCAGGGCCCACCAGGTTTTTTCCCGGTGTCCCACCGACCCAGTCCGACCCTGTTGCCACGTTTTCTGGAAAAAAATACTGGCCTTCCTATATATTTATCTTTTTTTCCTTATTAATAACATTGGGAAAAATACCGGCCAGGTTACAAGTGAGCCCAACCACTGGAACCCCCATAAATCTCTCCACAATCTGCAGGCTGTCACTTTGATGAATTCCCATGTAGGTTTAGAGTCACTGGGTAAATACAATGTGAGTAGTACATGTCTGTTACTCATTTGTCAGCAATTTGTAGGTATCAGTAATTCGGAGTTGTAAAGAACTGAGCCACAAAGGAAATAGTCTTAGTAAATATTATGGGACACGTTGTAGGCAGGGCCCCCCCTACTACTGGAACCCCCAGAAATCTCTTCCTTTCCCAAATCATTGGGTAAATACTGAGTAGCCCATAGCCTATTGTTTATTGGGTTTATGAGCCACTTTTCTTTTATTGTAGTTTTATTATTTCAGCAGCTGGCATGGCACAGATTTGTTGATCCTGCTGCCCTGTCTGCTGCCTGAACGAACTAACATCATGTGCCTGGAGATCAGCTTGCAAAGCTCTACCACAGAGGTGCCGCTCATGACCACTGACAAGGCACCCACAGTGAGCCCTATTTATCATGCAGCTGCTTTGGGAAGTCACAGAAAACTAACACTTTAGCCTAGTTGACCACCCAAGCGTTCCAATTATACTCTCCAATCAGGATTCAGAATTCAGTTGGGGGGGTAGACATAATAAAAACTGTGGGACTGATTTACTAACATTTACTCGCAGCCACAATGCCTCATCTCTGCTCTGAAATGCTCAAGCCAGAGCCACCAGTATTTTTTCCTTGGGCACAGTTTTTCTCATTGATTAATATGGGAGGTGGTGGCTGAGAGGGGCGTTTTAGGACACCATTGTTTTCCAAATAATGAAAAAATTGCAGCTCAATCAGAACCGTGAAGAATAAGTTTTAAAATGTCGCTCACCTGGGGGCGAAAAATTGACCCAGGTGTAAAAACCTCAGGTCAATCATGTTTAGGTTCAGCCTTTACACATCGACATTATGATGATTATGATTATTATAATCTGTATGTAACACGCACTCCTGGAGCTTAGCGGTGCCGATTAATCTTTTTTCCTGATTTTATTCCAAGTTGCTAAAACAATAGGTCCTAATGCATTTCGTATCTACAGATACGTAATCATAGGCACCATTGTTTTCCACCTGATGGGTGAGGGACAGAAAGTTGGCAAAGCAGAGGGAAAAAATCTCCATCCTGGGACCCCAAAACTTTGATCAGTTGACCTACAGTATTTTACCTTTATATAGAAAGTGCTAATTCATTTGTGTCCCGTTTAACTCTATAGTTAGCCACTACTGAAGGTAGGGTTGGACTGGGCCATTCACTGCAACTAAACAGCCCTCTTCCAGGTACCCAACATCCAACCTATCTCCCCCATCCGCCACCTTTTACCTCCTCCTTCTTTACCCCTATCGGGTGCTGGGAAGCAGGCTTGATCGCTGGGGCTCACGAAGACCAGGGTTTTTTCCCAGTGTCCCAGCATCCCAGTCTGACACTGACTGAAGGCCAATAGGGAGAAGATTTGGGAATCTATGCAGCCCTAGATTTCTGTTAAGTTAAGTTAAGGTGAGATATGGGGTAAAAATCTAGACATTCTTGGAACTGTAGCGAGATTATTAATGGAACAACATTTTTTATGTCCTTAGTATGAGGTAACTTAGGTGGCTTGAACTCAAATACTTGTTAAAACCACGGCACTATCAAATAACATACATGATGCGTACCATTAATGCCATATAATGTAGAGGAACGATGACACAGGAGAATATAACTGATAACTGGCATAAACACATTTTCAAGCGAGAACCTTTGAGATGAGGTTCCTGTCCCGTCTCAGATCTTCTCTGGAGTTTAGTCATCTTCCCCCTTACCATGACTCAAACCACCGAGGAGATTAGTCAAACCGTGCTGAATCCTTCCTAGTTAAAGCAGCAGCCCAACTCTTCATTATAGGAGGTCACCGTGTCAAAGAACTTGATGCTCTGTCTCGTAGAAGCTTCTGCCAACAAAGACCACAACGTTCCTGATGGGTTCCATAATGTTACGTGAGATATTATATAATATTATGGTACTGCTATTGTTAGCTGGACATATGGAGATTTAGTTTTCCTCCTGGATGAGGGGCACGTATAACGGCTACTCTAGAATGCCCAACACAGCCAGTGGTTTAGCCTATTAGCTGGTGTCTTGGCTCAATTTGAACACCACAGTCGTTTTTAGTGGATCCCAGGAGAAAAACTAGACTTTGCATGGTCCTGGGTGCAGGTGAGACGTTTAAACAACTGAAGTAATGACTCTTTGGAACAGTAACAATTCTTGTGATCTGCATAACCCAGCCAACCTCTCCTGTAGAAGCCAATCAGCCCAAGCCAGAACTTTGAACGCTCATGGGCCAATTGGTTGTATATCCACGTAGTTGACCTTTATGAGTTGACCCTTAAGAATTAACCCTTATGAGGTTGGTACATGACTTCAATAGAGTCAGACACTCGTCTGTAGGCCCCCAATTGTAGGCTCATCTGCTGTACTATCCTCTAAGATGTTGGCGACATAAAAACTATGTAATACCATGTAAACCCATGAAATACCTTGTACAAAGCCATCATCACCCTGTTCACAATGTTCTTAATTGTACAATGTGTGTATATATGAAACCTTTCAATGATGGAAACAATAAAGTCAAGCAGTGACTAGTCAAGGATACTAGTATGTATTTACCATGGTGATGCTGTCCTTACTGGTGTTCCCTGTAGCAACAAGTGTTATAACTACAGAGTGACATCTGTCAGAGTCAGAGCTCCCTTCTCAATTCAGCCGTCATACTTTTAGTCTACAGTTTATTTCCATGTATAAAAAGCGATTGGGTAATTTTCATTTCTTTAAATAGTAGGTGACAGACTTGCAAAACCACATCGGGTATATTTAGCTTGTTACATGTTACTTCCTTGGTGTAACTCATTCACACAAATTCGGTTGGGATCTGTACAGTGAACAATATTTTTGAGCTTGTGTATTTGGAGGCCCTGCTAATACTTAGAAAGATAAGGGTTAGAAAAACTGAACGTATTGAACTGTAACTATGGAGAGATTCTGCACCATGTAGTAAGATTTACTCAACATGGAAATCACCATCAATGCTCAGGAGCAAGGCGCGTGCATCAGAGGAAGTTACCATACATCTGTGGTATCTCTGATGATAATCAAATGGCCCTGCACAGTGATGACACGGCTAAAGAACTGGTTTTCCTGGCATGAATTATGAGAATGGTAGTAGTAATGCCTTCTGAGCAAGGATGGTTGAACCTGTATTTACTAAACATGCTTTTCTTGGCTTTTATCATCTCATTTTCTCCTAAATTAAGTTTTCAAAGCCCTTATCATGGACTTCAAGAGAGGAATTACCAATTGACCCATGCCTGCTAAAGGGACCTTACCCCAACCTCAACATCCATGGGGCTGGCCAGATCCATGATGGGGTTAGCTGCAAGATCCAGGTTGCTAGGTGCAGTGAGGAGCCATTGACAGTAGCTTCTTCTTTTTTGGCTTTAAAGGGATGATTCAACTTTGAGATAACTTTTTGTATATTGTAGAACGGCCCATTTTCAGCAACTTGGTCTTCATTATTTTTCTACTTCAACTTGACCTTCATTATTTATTTTGTATAGTTTTTTTTAATGATTTATTTATTTTTACTGCCACTTTTGATTACTCATCTTTTTTTCCAAGTCTTCTCTTCTCTATTTAAATTCAAGTCTCGTATTCGAATAAATGCGTGGTTGCTTGGAGTATTAACCCTAGCAACCAGATGGCAATCTGGAGAGCTGCTGAATAAAAAGCTAAATAACTCAAAAACCACAAATAATAAAAAATGAAAACCAAATGCAAATTGTCTCTAAACATCACTCTCTATATCATACTAAAAGTTAAAGAAAAGGCATAATACTGGCTTGCTAAAAAAAATAGCAGCCTGGCTTTATTATCTTGCCAATGTAAAAGAATAACAGCAACGGATGCACTACTATGTACAGGGCAATGGATCATATACAAATAGGAAGGACATACAGGGCACTGAAATACAAACAGTAAGTGTGGCACATTGTACAGTATTAGAGGATGAGGATACAAGGTCATGTTGTGCTGTTGTAACATGCCCAGTGCACATTCTCCGTGGGTTTAGTCATTGCACCTTTATAGGTAGGCTAAACACTTCTTGGGTAAAGATACACCAACCTTCCTGTCTTTTTCTTTACGTTTTTTAATGTTATAATAATAGTAAAACTGACAGCTGGATGGCTAACCTAGGCGTACTCATCATTACTTTCCACCCTGTAATTATAATTTACTCTTTTTATTAAATTAGTTTTGGGTAGTTGCCTCTTACATAGCCTTATGTCCCACACAGGACCAACATTACCGGGGGGGGGGGTGGCCCAGAGATTTCAGGGCTCTAAATCCTGCATTGATGCAAAATGTTTTCTACCAATATGTTCTTTCATACAGATAGCTAAAATCTCAGCTGCCATAAAGCAGGACAGGACTGCTGCTTCCAATGGGGATCATATAGGATCTGTGCAGCCACTGGGACAGAATGTTCTGTTAAACAGATAGCTAGAATCTCAGCTGCCATAAAGCAGGACAGGACTGCTGCTTACAATGGGGATCAGATAGGATCTGTGCAGCCACTGGGACAGAATGTTCTGTTATACATAGGGATGTACCAGGATTCGGTTCCGGATTCGGCCAGGATTCAGCCTTTTTCAGCAGGATTCAGCCGAATCCTTCTGCCCGGCGGAACCAAATCCAAATCCTCATTTGTATATGCAAATTAAGGGTCGGGGAGGGAAATTGCATGACTTTTTGTCATAAAACAAGGAAGTAAAAATGTTTTCCTTTCCCACCCCTAATTTGCATATGCAAATTATGATTCCGATTCGGTTCTGTATTCGGGCGAATCTTTTGCGAAGGATTCAGGGGTTTGGCCGAATCCAAAATAGTGGATTCGGTGCATCCCTAGTTATACAGATAACTAGAATCTCAGCTGCCATAAAGCAGGGCAAGACTGCTGCTTACAATGGGGATCAGATAGGATCTGTGCAGCCACTGGGACAGAATATATATATATATATATATATATATATATATATATATATATATATATATATATATATATATATATATATATATATATATATATATATATATATATATATATATTGGCCCCAATGTGGGACGAAATGTTGGATAGATAAGTGATTACTGAATAAAAATTCACAAATGTGTGCTGGTCCATTTTGGAGATTGGTCCATTTTGGTCCAGTTTTGCATAGATTATTGTTTGACCAAGCACCCACAAGAAGCGTGCCAAGGGAAATAGTGCAGACATTTTCTGGACTAATATATATATATATATATATATATATATATATATATATATTACTATCAATCCCATTCCCATTGCAAGTGTTGCCCTGTACATGCTGACTATTTACCCTGAAAGACTCAGCTAGAAAAATCATTTGCCTTCAGGCCGAGAGTCACAAGGGTAAATTCGTTCAACTTGTTTTTTTATAAAATGCAGCTGACAATTCCCCAGTGTGAGACTTTGTATTTACAAAGGTGGAGCAGGGCAGAGGTCAGTGCTGGTGGCACATTTTCTCCACTACAGACAACTTTTCCTTGTGCTTCCCTGCACTGTGCAGCTGACACATCACAAAGCTTAGCCTTATTTCGAATGGCCCAGTCATTTGGGCAAAAACAGGCTAATGTGATTGTTTTGCTCCTGGACAAAGAATCAGATGTGCCAGGCCAATGTGCTCCTCCACTGGGATTTATAAACCTGAGCTGAGAACGTCCAGCCAATCAGATGTTTGCTTTCATTTTTGAATATTGCCTGAAAAAGCTCAGTGATTGGCTGCTACGGGTGCAAATGTATATGTTTATTAAAGGGGTTGTTCACTTTTCAGTTGTATATAACTTTTAGTATGATGTAGAGAGTGATATTCTGAGACAATTTGCAATTGGTTTTCATTTTTTATTATGTGTGTTTTTTGAGCTTTTTATTCAGCAGCTCTCCATTTTTGCAATTTCAGCATTCTGGTTGCTAGGGTCCAAATTACCCTAGCAACCACACACTGGATAAGAGACATGAATGTGAATAGGAGAGGCCTGAATAGAAAGATGAGTAATAAAAAGGGCCAATAACAATACATTTGTAGCCTTACAGAGCATCTGAAATCTGGTCAGAAGAATAAGGCAAATAATTCAGAAACTATAAAAAAAAATGAAGACCAATTAAGAGTTGCTTAGAATTAGCCATTTTATAACATACTGAAATTTAACTTAATGGTGAAGCATCGCTTTAACCCCAATTTCCCCTTCTACCCCACCTTGGATGGTTCTTGCTTCGCAACAATAGACTTTGCACTAGGCTGGCATCAGGTTCAAGCAGGACAAAGGCTGTTGAGTGGCATTCTGGGAGTTGTAGTTTCGTTCTCTCTCTCTCTCTAGAGAAAATCTATACTGTCTCCCTGCCAGCCGGCTTCAGCCCTGGGGGACCAGACGCATGAAACCAGTTTATCCGCTGTGGGAATGGTTGGACGTGCTACATGCTGTGTCTGAGCAAAAACCTTCCTCCCTCACAAGCATTTCCGTCACTGTGTAGAGATGCCATTTTTTGAAACCTCTGTGGTCTGCGGTTGTAATAAATAGTGGCCCCCAACAATATGCAGCTGTTTGTGCCCAGAATGTACCCCAAGGCCCTTTTGTTTGGAGCACTTTACATTTTGTGTGTGTATATATATATAAATATTAACTACTGCAAGAAGATCCGCATTCTCAGGACTTTTTTACTTAAAAAGTAGAAAGATTTATTGTATGGGACTAACGTTTCGGCCTCCAAAAGGCCTTTCTCCCCAAGGACTTTGAGAAAGGCCTTGGGGAGGCCGATACGTTAGTCCCATACAATAAATCTTTCTACTTTTTCTAAGTCCTGAGAGTGCGGATCTTCTTGCAGTAGTTATTAATAATTTATTCGTGAGTGCCGGCAACCTTCGGATATATATATATATATATATATAGTGTAAGGTGATAGGGGAAGTAAGGGGCGCAAGTAAGGGATAGCGTCTAAAGATCCCAAGAAGAAATCAATGGTAGGGGAGCACCAGGGTCAGACTGGGCAACCGGACAATGGGAAAAAACATGGTGGGCCTGCAGCCCCCTGCCAACCCAGACATTTTCACGGCTCACCCCAAGGAGAACTATTGGTGCTGACTGCCCCTCCGCCCCAGTGACTATTGTGACTGGTGGGGGGAGAATTGCAGGAGCCGGAGCCTGTGAATGGGTGGGGGTAGGGTTGCCACCAGGCCAGTATTTTACCGGCCTAGCCTGGAAAACACCTGCCTGGGCTGGGACCAGGATTACAAAGTTACCGGCAATGTAGTTTGCTGGTAAATTTGTAATACCCCAAAGTGCAACCTCTCATACAGTAAAAACCATTCCACCCCTTTATGTCATTGCCCCGCCTCCTGCTGTGTCACCGCCAATGGCTGGTAAGAATATTTTAAAAAGGTGGAAAACCTAGGTGGGGAACCCTTAGGAAACAGCCCAGACACCCCAGTCCGACACTGGGGTGCACACTTAGCATATTTCAGCTGCGTATTGCACAAAGTACTGGTTCTTTTGGGCTGAAAAATTCTAGTATTGGTGCTGCCATGATTTTTCCCACTCAAGTGCAGTTCCAGACTCCCCTATACCCATTATTGTGATGCTGTCTAGGTCAGACTCTAGTGTCAGCTTTTAGTGGGAGGGGCAGAGAGTCTTTGACTCGAGCAGTGGGCTGGACTGTAAAATACTGATGGCAGCTTACATGGAAGGGGCAAGGAAAGGTTAACTATTAATGTGCTGGACTAGGAGCCTCATTAAAATGCACAATTTTGTTCTTCTGCCTCTACCCAGACTGATCTGCAGAGTGGCCCTGCTTTTATGCACCTGAAAAGCCTCTAGTTTTTGTTTCTTGCTCTCTCCTGGGGTGTGTGTGCTCTGGAACATCCTGTGGATTGGCCCCTCTTTGCACATCTGTTTCACAGTTGGGAGCTGCTCTAACATAGCTTATGAAGTGTCCAGTGTAAAAGAAACCCCCCACCCGGGTGCAAATCCTGTCTCTAGGGCCCCAATGTTTAAATCAGTAGCATTATCCAACCTGCAAATCTCCAGCTATTGTTGTACTACAACTCCCAGCGTCCCCCATGCCAACTACTTCTGCCTTAACTCGGAGGACATAATGTAATTTATTCAGTGAGTGGGAGCTGCCATGTCGCTTCCCCCACGCAGAGGATAACAGGCAATATTCAGAGCAATTACAAGATCTATTGTATTCGATTTTTGTCCTTTCATGAAGAAGAAAGACATCAAACGCTGGTATTTTCACTCATAACGTGATTCTAAATAAAGGTGTTTTGGTTTCAGGGGCGCTTTTCTGATCAGCTGATAGAAGAGATAAGATCAGCCTTATTGTGAGCAGCAATTGCCTTTCTCTGCTTGTCTGGGGGGGGGGGATTGTGTGAGATAAGTCTCCATACAAATACACCTGGGCTGGGAGAATGGGGCATTGTAGAATTGGGGAAGAAATTAGCACCCATCCCCCTCAAGCACCCACCTGTGCCTCCCTACAGACATCCCACTGAACATGATCCAGTGGTTGAGTGACTGTGGGGGAGAAGGCAGACGAGTAGTGTCACTGGGGGTCTTGCTGAACTAGACACAGAATCACCTGTCAGACACTGACCTCTGAAATAGACATACATGCTGTATTATAAGCAGCAGAATGTGGGTCTGGGGGCGCTTAATGTAAATGGGGTTCAGTAGCACAAATTGCATCTGGGGGTCCCTATTATTTGTGTGGGCCCTTATAAATGGGAGGCAGTACCAGACAGTATAAGTAGGGGTCCTTATTATAAAAGCATGAGGTATCTTTGGGAGCTTATCAAAAGGGTGCAGTATCAGGCAGTGAGTGTGTCTGGGGGGCTTTTTATAAAGACATGCGTCAGCAAACAGTGAGTCTGGGGTGCCTTTAATAAATAAGATGTAGTGCCAGGTGTGTGTGTGTCTGGGGGTCCCTATAATAAATGGCTGGCAGCAGCAAGCAGTGTATCTGGGGGTGCATATTATATAGGGGTGCAGTATCAGGCAGTGAATGTGCCTGGAGGTCCCTATGATAAATAGGAGGCAGTGTGTGTCTGGGGTCCCTATAATAAATAGGAGGGAGTGTGTGTCTGGGGGGTCCCTATAATAAATAGGAGGGAGTGTGTGTCTGGGGGGCCCTATAATAAATAGGAGGGAGGGAGTGTGAGTCTGGGGGTCCCTATAATAAATAGGAGGCAGTGTGTGTCTGGGGGTCCCTATAATAAATAGGAGGGAGGCAGTGTGTGTCTGGGGGTCCCTATAATAAATAGGAGGCAGTGTGAGTCTGGGGGTCCCTATAATAAATGCAGGAGCAGCCGAGCGGTGCAGGAATGACGGGGGAGCGGCAGTAGAAGCAGCAGGAGGCGGCAGTGCCGGAGGGGAGGGTGCGGGAGAAGAAGCGCAGGAAGCAGCAGAGTGTGGGTCGGGGGAAAGAGGAGGCGGGGGAAGAGCAGGGGCGGGTTACTCGGTGGGCGTGTCACTCGGTGGGCGGTTACTCAGTGGCTGGCCGGCCTGTCTGGCTCCCTGTCACCGCCTGCGTCACCAGCCGAGGAGTTTTTCCACTGACGAATAAGGCAGAGCTCCCGGTGAGAGCAGTCAGAGTAGGGGGAGCAGCGCAGGGAGCAGATCTCTGGCTCAGGACTATGAGCAGCTACTAGTGCCGCCAGCGCCTCATTGTGCAGCAGGAGCCCGGCCTGAGGTGAGACAGACTGGGGGCTGCGCGCTCACAACTGGGGCTTCGGGGGGAAGTTGCTGCGGGGGAGGCGCTCGTTATTTCTCACACTGGGGGCGACTAACGCTCTGAAAGTCTCGGGGATCTCTGGGTACAACAACGGCAGAGCTGCGGCTCATATAGCGCTCACTGACCCTCATATCCTCTTATATACATACATACATACATACACACACACTTATATACAGATACACTTATACACACATACACTTATACACACATACACTTATACACATACACTTATATACACACTTATACACACATACACTTATATACAAACACACACACAGCCGCCGGGAGTCTGAGCAGCAGCGACAATTAGCGGGGAGGCGCGACCTCTAGTGGTGAAAGGTGGAACTGCACGTCGTGCTCTTTAATCTTTAAATGTTTGGCGCTAAATATTGTCAGCTGGAACTTTTATCCTTCTATTGATACATTGTCTTTCCTTATTTGCCCTGCCCCTTATTTATTTGCCCCTGCCCCTTATTTATTTGCCCGTGCCCCTTATTTATTTGCCCTGCCCCTTATTTATTTGCCCGTGCCCCTTATTTATTTGCCCCTGCTCCTTATTTATTTGCCCCTGCCCCTTATTTATTTGCCCGTGCCCCTTATTTATTTGCCCTGCCCCTTATTTATTTGCCCGGCCCCTTATTTATTTGCCCGTGCCCCTTATTTATTTGCCCCTGCTCCTTATTTATTTGCCCCTGCCCCTTATTTATTTGCCCCTGCCCCTTATTTATTTGCCCCTGCCCCTTATTTATTTGCCCCTGCCCCTTATTTATTTGCCCCTGCCCCTTATTTATTTGCCCCTGCCCCTTATTTATTTGCCCCTGCTCCTTATTTATTTGCCCCTGCCCCTTATTTATTTGCCCCTGCTCCTTATTTATTTGCCCCTGCCCCTTATTTATTTGCCCCTGCCCCTTATTTATTTGCCCCTGCCCCTTATTTATTTGCCCCTGCCCCTTATTTATTTGCCCCTGCTCCTTATTTATTTGCCCCGCTCCTTATTTATTTGCACCAGGTATACCCACCCCACTCATTGAATTCCCCCCCGCCTTGCACTTTGCTACAATGTGTCCTTTACTGATAACAGCGACTCTGTGGTTACAGCCTGACTGCTGCTCTCATATTGACGTATAAACAACACCCCCCCCCCCGGTCTGCCGCTGTCTCTGATGTTTATTATTACTCTGCAACTTTCACAATCCACTTTTTCCTTTGTTTATGCACTATAGGGAATGCTGGGAATTGTAGTTTCCCAGCGGTTGAAACTTTAAGATTGTAAGCTCTTTTGGAGCAGGGCCCTCTCTCTCTTGCATTGGTTATTGGTGGGTTTTGTGTGTGTTTTCCATTGTGCAATGGTGGAATATGTTGGTGTTTTAATTAATATATGTTGATAGTTATACTGTAAATAATAAAGTTATAGCATTCTGGGCTATGAGTATGGGGAGAGGAGAATTGCAGAAGGCCTCGCTCGTTTGTATTGTCTGCCCTGAAGAGCTTGCAATTAGATCTGATTATAGACAAACAGTGGGAAGGAATGATGTGACTTGTAGGAGAATTCAGTGGAAGTTACTCTTTCGCTTGTCACGTTACAAGGATCAAGTGTGGGTCTCTGTCATTAAGATTAATTAGGCGTCTGGGTTGCCATAATCGGGTGCTTATAGCCCAGTGCCAGGGCATTCATCCATTAAGAACACATTGTCCTGACCACAATGCACTGCAACACATGCCTTAAAGGGATATAATCACCTGTAGTATCATGGCACTGACTTGTGTATTCCACTTGTACAACCCCTCCCCCCCCATGGGCCAGCACCTGTATTTTGAGCAGAAGGTCACATTCTCTTTATATTTGCAGCAGTGTTGTAAGGCGATGGCTAAGGCTCAAGGACTATATCATTCTAATTGCCGGCAGTTCTAGTGGCTGCTAAATCGTATTGATTACTGGCATATACCCTGGTGCCACTCACAAACCATTGGCACTTGTGGAATTCCATGCCCAGGGCTGTCGGGGGATTCTGGGACTTGTAGTTTGCAGCATCCTGAAGGGTAATAATCCTATTGAACAAACATCCAGGCTATAACGTTGGCATATCAAGTGCTTCTTCTAAGAATATTTCAAACTGTAAGCTCTTCTGGGCAGGACCCAGGTGCTTCTTGTATAGGCCATCTGCATGTTCAAGTGTTCAGTGTTCATAAAAGTGCTTCTGGGAATATTATAGCAGTGTATATCCCACTTCCTGTTCCATCATTACAGGAAGTGAGCAATGCAAAAGAATCTCTTACACCTTTCTGTTGAACAAAGCCAGTAAAGTGTCCAATCCTGTCCCTGATTCTTCCATTGTATCGAAGCAACTTGCCCTTTAAAAAGCAGGCGCTTCTATTCTGCTACTTACCGTGATCGGTTTATTATCATTATTATTATTATTATTGTTGTATTGAATGGATTGCGTGTGGTTACCGGCTGCTAATATTTCTCCTAAGTAACGAGTGAGCCCCCGGATATTTCCCAGGCACTGGAGGGATCCTTCCCTACAGGGGTCCCAGCGATTCCCCCGCTCTCAGAACATTCCACTCCTATTGGCTGAGATGCCAGAAGACACCAGTCTCCTCCTCCACATTAACACCCCCCAGCCTTCTGCATTAGTTCCATCCCCCACTTCCTTGCCCTTCATTGTATTCTGTGGGAAATGCTCTTATCTATGGAAGGAGCCTTGTGTGCTGCATCTGGGCTGGTGCTGCATCTGGGCTGGTGCTTTAGAGCTGGTCAGGTGCCAGCTAATAGGTTGCCCAGTGCATGTCTGTGGATACATTGTTCTTGAGAAATTAATCCGAAAAGGAGATGTACTCATTGTTTGAGTAACTGTATATTTCTGTATTGTCATAGAAAGCAGTGGCTTTAATTCTGCACATTCCCCCTGTGACTCATGGTACTGGCCGACCTCTTTTTGTTCTTATCTGCTTGGACTAAACCTCCCACTATACTGGGGGTGGTCACTGTTCATGTACTATTAATGTTATTCTTTATATACGTCTGACCTATTCTGCACACTAGCTAACAGAGGATTCTGGGACATGTAGTACAGGCAGCAGGGATTGATAGGATCTCCTCCTCCTGCCGTGTTTTCATTCCACAGGCAGAGTTTATGGCATGTTATAGTGAGAACAAAGTGCCCAAACCAGTTCCCCTGCTCCCTGTACTGGGGGAGAAAAACAAATGCACGCCAGGTCTCTTCCCATTGACTGTGGCTGCCAGTGTAACGGATATGTAACTGGGCCTTGCTCATATTTTATAGGGGTTGAGTTAACTTTTAGTATGATGTAGAGCGTGATATTTTCATTTTTTTTATTATTTGTGATCTTTGTATTATTTAGCTTTTTATTCAGCAGCTCTCCAGTTTGCAATTTCAGCTATCTGGTTGCTAGGGTCCAAATTACCCTAGCAACCATGCATTGAAATGCAAAGGGCCTGAATAGAAAGAAGAGTAATAAAAAGTAGCAACAACAATTTAATGTGTAGCCTTACAGAGCATTTTGTTTTTTTTGTAGACTGAAAGAGTCAAAAAAAGAAGGCAAATAATTCATAAGCCAAAAAAAAATAATGAAGGCCAACTGAAAAGTTGATTAAAATTGGCTATTGTATAACACACTAAGGGCAGAGACACGCTCAGATTCGGGGTGATTAGTCGCCCGGCAGAGCGACTAATCTCCGCAAACTGCCTCCCGCCGGTTAAAATGTAAATCGCCAGTGGGACAGCACTTGGAGCTCTTCGTTTTCCGAAGTTGCCTCACGAGGAAACTTCGGGCAAAAACGAAGCACTCTGAGTGCCATCCCGTCAGCGATTTACATTCTAGCCGGCGGGAGGCAGTTCGGAGAGATTAGTCACCCGGAAGAAGAGGAGGTTTGTCGCCGGGCAACTAATCTCCCCAAATCTGAGCGTGTCTCTGCCCTAAAAGTCAACTCAAAGGTGAATCCATACCTCCCAACTGTCCTGTTATTAGACAGACCCTCTTTTGACAGCAAAACCAGCAGTCCCTCGTTTGTACTGAAAAGTCCAGTTTTTCAGCCAGAAAAACTTAATTGGCTTTTGGCAGAGAGCACACGCACCAGAACAGCCACAGCAGAAGATAAGATACTTTTGTAACAATTTCTAGATAAGCAAATAAGTAATTGTAACAATATAAGATAACCCTTGGGGGAATCCATGGACAGCATTGTGTTCTCAGCAAATACAATGACATTTAGTGCTTCAATCTCCAAAAATCTGTATATTTGTATAATCGCTCATCTTGGGTTCATGATGTACAGCCTGGTAGTTGAATGGTGCTATTATAGTACATATCGTCCCTCTCTGAGAGTAATGAGTAGTGATTAACCTGCCGGCCCAGAGCCAAGTTTAATAATGAGCAGGAAAAAAAAAAAATCCTGCTGTACCGCTTTTATAATCCACCTGGGTGTTTGCAGCGGAGCATTAATGTGTAAAGTATGTCGCTAGTATGTCGCTAGTATGTCGCTAGTATGTTGCTAGTACACGTGCGACTCTCACCGTCTGTAAACAGGTGTCCTGCTTTCATAAGGGAAGGGGGGCAGCAGCTTCAGAAACCAGTTCAGTTTCACAAATCTACACTTCTAAGAGTTTATTTTTTAACCCAAAACACTTTCATGTTGCCACCTGCTTGTGGGGTTTTATTCCTCCACTGCTGTTAAAGGGGAAGTTCACCCTTTTGAAGTTTTTTTTTATGCTCAAAATAACTTTCAGTGCTGCAGCTCTCCAGTTTTGGAACTTGCAATGGCTCTATGGTTGCCAGGGAGCATTTCGCACTAGCAACCAGGCAGTAGTTAGGAAGTCAGACTGCTAGATCGGATAATCGATACAATGTAACAACCGCAATAGAAACTTGTCAACACCTAGAAGGTATATAATAATATATATAATATTATATCTATATAATAGATATAATGTAAAATAATATTGTATTTATGTAAGCATAGGTACAGCCTGTACAATACAACATTTTTATTTTTGCATAAAAGTCCCAGGGTTGCTGGTCTTTCAGGATAATTTTACCATACTTTTTTTAAATGAAGACCAGTTGAAAAGATGCTCTTTACCTGTAAAGCAGAGAGGGATTCTGGGAAGCCATATGCAAAGAGGGATTCTGGCAGGGGACTAACTACAGGTTAAGTAGGTTGGCCCAGGAGGTAGAGGGGCCCCATGAGGCCCTAATTCATATTGAATTGCAGTAAATATTGGTAAAACAAGTAGGGATGCACCGAATCCAGGATTGGATTCGGCCAGGATTCACCCTTTTTCAGTCGGATTCAAGTTCGGATCCTTCTGCCTGTACCGAATCTGATTTTTAATTTGTATATGCAAATTAGGGGCGGAGAGGGAAATCTCATGACTTTTTGTCACAAAAAAGTACAGTTTTCCCCTTCCCACATGTAATTTGCATATGCAAATTCGATTCGGTATTCGGCCGAATCTTTCGCGAAGGATTCGGGGGTTTGGCCGAATCCAAAATAGTGGATTCGGTGCATCCCTAAAAACAAGTCAATCTCTAGACACTTTGGGGGCCTGAAAGAGAGGGATTCTGTGTAGCCATATGCAAAGGTAAGGACAAGCTAGTGCCAGTGGTGTAACTACTAAGTGGACAGGGGTTGCAATTGTACTATAGCCTGTCCCTACTGCTGCTGTGCACTATGGGGGTGGGCATCCCATTATATACAGTATACACATTATTATTACTATCACCTTATCCTATGGAGGTTCCAGAAATTCCCATGGTACCGAGCAGCCAGAGCCATTGAAGCAAAGCCTTTTCTTAAAGGGGAAGTAGTAACCAGTGGAAGTACCTGCTACTTGTACAGCCCAACTATAATTCCTGAGGCTGCATTGAGTTCCCTTTATTGCCCAAGTAGGGGGCTGGGGTAATAGAATTTCCAAACAATGTGACATTTAGACCTGTAACTGGATCCCGACTTTCCCTGCTGAAATGCACTGGAATTTCCTGGTTGTGAAATTGAAGATATTTAGGGTCAGGGCACACATGCAGATTCGGGAAGATTGTCGGCCAGCGACAAATCTCCTCAAACTGCCTCCCCGCCGGCTAGAATCGAAATCGTTGGCGGGATTTTGGAAAACGAATCGTTCTGAGTGCCATCCCGCCGTCGATTTACATTCTAGCTGGCGGGGAGGCAGTTCAGAGAGATTAATCGCCCCGAAGCAGAAGAAATTTGTCGCCGGGCGACTAATCTCCCCGAATCTGCCTGTGTGCCCCCGACCCTTAAAGTTTTTGTTACTGACTCGTTTGGATTTTTCCACCCAAAATGTAGTTCCTTTCCAGGCTCCATACAGGCAGGTTAATTGGCTACTGATAACTGCCCCTAGTATTTGTGACTGTGCTAGGGACCTCGTGGGGCCCCTATACCTCCTGCTTCCTCTGTAGTTACACCCCTGCTAGGGACCTTAGATTGTCAGCTCCACTGAGACGGTGACTGATTTCTGAGGCTCCTCTCTCTTTAACCGCCCCCTTCCCTTTCCCCTGTGCTGGGTGGGAGTGCTGGTGCCAGACAGGAATTCCTGTGGGCTCGGTCCTGCGACTCGTGTACTGGTTGGAAAAGCTGTTTTTAGTAAAATAGATGAGTAAGGTGCCTGCGCCAAGAACAGAATGTCTTTTTTGGCAACGGCCATCGCAGCGGATTATTTTATTTTGGGTTATTAAAAAGAAAAAAAAACGAAGGTTAAATGGGCCTTTTTGTGCCTTGCGGAACGCCGGGCTTAGCGCTATTTATTTATTTCCCCCCCTCGCTTTGCTATTTTGAGAAACCTTTTCAATAGTCCAGGGTTGGGGAGGTGGAGGCTGTTCTATAAACTCAATGAGGAGGTTTAAGCAGATTCTCCTGCCTGATGAAATCCACACGTATGTACATGACGGGCTGTATCTGTAAATAAGGATACGCTTCAATTCTACAGAGATGCCTCCCCAGTTGGTCACCTTGCTGCTAATGTCCGTGGCGCTGTACAACTTGCAATCAATACGGATCAATGCGATTACTTAGGCTCTCTGTGCCGATGGCGATCTTAAGTGCATTTCCTGCGTCGCTGAAGTATTAAAAGGGATTCTGTGGTGATTTTTATGGTGTCGTTTTATTTCTAAATTACACTGCAAATAATTCACTCTACATTATAAAATTTAATTCCTGAACCAGCAAGTGTATTTAGTTGTAATATTGGTGTGTAGGTGCATCTCAGGTCATTTTGCCTGGTCATGTGCTTTCAGAAAGAGCCAGCACTTTAGGATGGAACTGCTTTCTGGCAGGCTGTTGTTTCTCCTACTCAATGTAACTGAATGTGTCTCAGTGGGACCTGGATTTTACTATTAAGTGCTGTTCTTAGATCTACCAGGCAGCTGTTATCTTGTGTTAGGGAGCTGTTATCTGGTTACCTTCCCATTGTTCTGTTAGGCTGCAGAGAAAATTGGGGACTTTCCAGTATAAATGAGGGACTGCAGGCTGAGCTGTCAAAAGAGGCACTGTCCCTCCGAAAAAGGGACAGTTGGGAGTTATGTTATATGTCCACTAGAGGCGCTGTTCTGCTACTCTGCTCCACTTGCATATCCACCCGCAGTCTAGGAATGGGACTTGTAGTTCAGCAACAAAGCTTATTACCAGCCAATAAACCATTAAGGTGCAGCCGGGGCTGTTAGGAGCACTTGGCACTAAATGTAACGGCAGTAACGTGGCCCCCGATCTCGCATAACAAGGTGGTGAATAATTAACCAGTCCCTTTCTTCTCAGCAGTACAAATATAACACCAATTCCCCTTTAATCGCCTGCCCCAGTACATGTTGGTAGATTAAGAGTTTCCTTTTGCCGTCCAATCTCTTATTTATCAGACGGGGACTTGGGTATCGGCGAGAGCATCGAAAATCCTTTGAGTCCTGGGCACGACCTCTTGTCTTTCTCTGCTGTGACCCCCAACGACCCCTGCTGCTTGTACCTGGCACACGCTGGGCACAACTGTCATTTAAATTCTGGGATTCCGGAGAAGGGCGCCTCGCCAAATCTGTAACGTTGTGTGACACTTGTCCCCTGTGCCATCTGCAGGGAGGGTTTGTTACTGGTTGCTTTTAAAGGAAAACTAAATCTTAACTAGAGAAGGAGGTAGAATCCGAATTTGCATATGTAAATTAGGGACAGGGAGGGAAATCGCGTGAAGGAATTCAAAAAAATGTTTCCACGTTTTCCTTTCCTGCCCCTAATTTCCATTATCAAATTAGGGGTCAGTTCAGTATTCAACCAAATATTTCACGAAGGATTTGGCGAATCACAAAAAATGTATTCAGTGCACAGGGTCGGACTGGAGCACGGGGGGCCCACCGGGTTCCACATTTCCGAGCCCTCCTGGATGCACAAACACCGACTGGCATGCGCCACACTTTTTTTTTTTTTTGCTTGGTGCTTTGCAGATTAGGGGAGATGGCCTGAGCCGGCGGGGCCCATCGGGTTTTTTCCCGGTGTCCCGCCGGCCCAGTCCCTGATTCCCTAATTGTCAGCGAGAGGCTGTTGGTGCATGATGGGTGTTGTAGTTCTACAATATCTACATAGTGTCCTTGAATATTCATCTCCTGGTGTTTATAAAACTGTGCCTACTCTCTACTAACAAAGCAAACAAATGACCCATTTCATTGTACCCGGCGGCTCACTACTCCCCAGCTGGGTGACGACAGTAAACAGACGGGTTTTACGTAGAAGGAAGTTTCCCAATTCTTTCTCCGTATTCCTCACAATCCCCGGGCTGTCACGTCTGCCCACAAACACACGCAGGCTACTGAGTCAGTCACGGCTCCTAGTCATCTGCTCATGAGTCGCCTCCCACAGGCAGACTGACTGTCACCTGTTCTAACTGCCCCCTGGCACACGCATGCCCCCTCCCTGAATCACAGCCGTGACCTAAGCAGCTTTAGAATAGATTCATTGCAGGGAAATAAAATGACTTGTTTGTCTTGTAACAAAGAATTAACCTGGATAATTAGCCATTCATTTAGGTGCAGGCTGAGATGGATTGCGTGCCGACATGCTTGATGTCTATTAAAGGAACAATAACAGCCTAATGTAAAAATATTTAAACCTTTCTTTCCAACCCCCAGCACCTACAAATAAACGGTTTAGTTTGATAACATATCCTTTTTTTTTTTCTTCTTTTTTTTTTTTAATATGACAAAAGGTTTCTTTCCTATAAATCTACAGAGAACCTTGAATTACATTTGACACCTCCCCCCTTTATCTCCTTATTATCTGATAACCCTTGTATTATCTGTAAACCCTAGTTCCACTTGAATATCTGCCCCCATGTTTGTGCTCTATCAATTGCAGACGAGATTCTGAAGCAAACCCACAAGGGAACATCCCAGTGTATTTAATTGCATCCAAAAAAAATTCATTTATCTATGCTACTGGCCCTTTAATTATATTCTAATGAGCTATCCAGGTTGGGAACTATTTTTTTTATTTATAAGTGTGCCATAAATATAGCTAATTACTATTTAATAGTAATTTAATTTAATAGCGAATCAAAATCATGTTGGCTACAAATATTAAACATAAGAATGCAAATAATAACAATAAGTAGTTGATGAAGGATCAACATAATTATAATATGAAAAATACTAATTTAATACATACTTTAATATGTTGTGATAAAATAGGCTTTTTTATTGTAATTTGAATAAAATGCACAAAAATACTAAAATGTTGTTCTAATTTATTATTTTATATTTAAAAACCAACACATTTAAAATAATTACAATAAAACGTCTTATTTATTATACACTCATGTGTTCTCTACACTGGCCCTGGTCTTAAATAAATGGAGCATATGAAAAGCCCCAAAAACAGAAAAACAAAAAATTCAGATTTGTGACCTAAAGTCATGTGATTAAAGGGTTTGGATTCGGTTCTGCCAGGCACATGGTTTCCAAAACCAGTTGATTAGGGGCAGAGACACACGCTGGTTTCGGATAGATTGTCACCCAGCGACTAATATCTCCGAACTGCCTCCCGTCGGCTAGAATGTAAATCGCCGGCGGGATGGCACTCGTTTTCCGAAGTTGCCTCATGAGGAAACTTCGGAAAACAAATCGTTCCGAGAACCATCCTGCCGGCGATTTAGAATCTAGCCGGCGGGAGGCAATTTGGGGAGATTAGTCGCCCCAAAGAATAGGAGATTTGTTGCTGGGCGACTAATCTCCCCAAATCCGAGCGTGCGTCGGGGACAGAGGACTCAGCTTCTCTGTGGGTCGTAAGCTGAGCCCTAATTAACAGATATTGGATTTATAAGAGGTGTTTCTGTTCTTTGGAGCTGAGCTATTTCTTGGTACAAGCCATAAAGTGGTTAATGAGCGTTGTGGGCACAGCAGGTAGAGGGGCTCCTTTGTGCAAGAATGTCCGCGGCAGAGATCTCTCCTTTGTTTGTGGTTCATCTTTTCCTCGTGTCTTGGGGCCGACAGAACGGAGGGAGGATGAATACAATTGGCCGGCTTTGTTCCAGCAGTCGGATTCATCTGTCATTTGCTTTATTTCCCAGAGGGCTCACGTTGTGTGAATGGTAGAGTGAATGTTACCCCCCGAGGCTTCCCTGGCATCTATTATCGTTATTATTATTTAATTATTATTGTTATTGCAATTGGAGCATTACAATCCTTATGCATGCCGTGCCCTGGTGCAATAAGATGATCTTGTAACCTAGAAGTCATTGGGGCTCATTTATAAATGCTGGGCAAATTTGCACCTGGGCAGTAACCCATGGCAGCCAATCAGACGTCTGCTTTCATTGCTGAACCTGCAGCTCGCTGGTTGCTATAGTTCACTGCCCCTACAGTAGAACCCCTATTTTATGTTTTTCAGGGGACCAGAATAAAATGGTGTAAAATCAGGGAAATTTATAATGCATACTATATTGGCAGGATCACCCAAAACATGTGAAATTAGTGGGTAAAATTGAGGTTTTACTGTATTTAAATTTTTTTTTTGTTAAAAGCACCAAATCTAATGATCCTATTGCTTCGACAGGCCTGTGAAACGCGCCACCATGAGTGGGGTCCTAAAGCGCAAATACCAGGCGTTGGAAGAGGACACCAATTACTCGTCATCCTCCGCCTCGCCGTCCTCCTCCCTGACGTCATCAGGCAGCGACTTGGATGAGGACTACAGCTACGACGCCAAGCTCTTCGTCACGGATTTTACCCGTGAGTGGCTTTATGTTCCTTTTTTTAGGGATTTAATTGGATTCGCCAGATGAACAGAATTACTTAGTGTGAAGTGTAATTGGAATATGGAGCACTTTGCACCAGCATTAGTGCCCAACATTGACTTGTGTATATGACCCCTAGTGGGCGAAACTCTTTTCCTTTAATTTTGATCACTTTGGTCCGTTCTCACTCAAAGTAGTCAAACATGGGTTTTTGAGTATTCTTTGCAAAACTGCGCCAGTGACTGCAATTGTAATAGAAGGATATTTGGAGAGTTTTTTCTCCTACCCATAGGGCAATTATTCTTGGCTCCTCAGACCGGATCATGGTGTTGAATAGATCGGTGCTCCCAATAAAAATCTTGATTCGGTGCGGATTTTGATCCGGCAAACATCTATGTGTGTGTCTACACACAATTAGATCTCTTAGTAATCGGATTAAAAATCATCATCATTTATTTATATAGCGCCAACAAGTTCTAATTGCCTGAATGTTCTAATTAGTTTGGTGATTTCAGATGATCTACAGGAAAGACAGACTTGCTTGTGACCCCCTATTGTGCCAACATATAAGATATTCCAGAGAAGTGCCACCATATTGCACAGGGTTGTTCCATCAAACAAAGGTTCCACCATATCTCCCCATACTTATTGTTCTGGCAGAAATAAGATATACCCTGAAACCAGTAGAACAAGATGAGCCCCAGCACTACAAGACCATAATGAGCGAAGACGTTGAGCACTGCCCTACCCTTGTCTCCTCTCTGAATTCATTCATTCATTAATGGTATCCACATGGGACGTAGAAGGACAAATGCAAGCGTGTGACATACAAACCAATCCATATATTGATCCGGCAGCGGTTCTAAACCATGTAACTATTTGCTGGCTCAGTTTCCCGGCTGAATATGAGCTGATTGCATTAAACTAATATACTCGGAGCATATGGTTCAAATTGACCTCTTTCCCGTCATCTTCAGCTTGTTGTCATGTGACCCCCAGTAGCTCATATTTGTATTGAAATTTCATTAAATTCCCTTTTTATATGGTGTTAATCTTTGCTGGTGTCACCCGACTCGTCTGCTTCTTTCATCCCAATGAAATCTCAATAGGTAGCATAGTTTTATTGGGTGTCACGAATCCACGGCACCTTCATTCTATTAGAATGTCGCCATAAGTTTTGATTGGTTCATTGATATTGCATGGTATTAAAATCTTAGTTTTTTTTTTTTTTTTTCTTCTTCTGGAAGACAATTTTTTTTTAAAAGATATTTTTTTTTTGCAGCCACATCCATATTGAAGAAAGAGAAGCGCTTTAAAAAGAACAAGGTGGTGTTCGACCAAGTGGGGGTGTTTTACTTCCAGCGATGTCAGGGGTTCACCAGCGTCCCCAGCCGAGGGGGCTGCACTCTCGGAATGAAGCGAAGGCATAGCTACAGCCGGCAGTTCACATTGGAAGAGTTCTCCAAGGAGCAACTGAGCCGGCGGAGGGAAAAACTGAAAGAGAGGTTAAAAGAGGAGAAGCTGGAGTCGCTGAAGAACATGGTAATTACCAAGAAGAGGGTCTTTGTTTTGTACGCTTGAGATCCATCTGCTGTTTAGGGACTTGGTGGGAACTGTCGTTTAACGTAACTCATGTTTTCTTTTCAGCTAACCCTAAATGGTACCATTGTATCTCAAAAAGCCAACAACCTCTCCATCGACGACATCTGCGACGAGGACATTGACATGAACGGCGCCGAAGTTGAAGACGGTTTCTCTCCGCGCATGTATCCGCCCAAGGAACGGCGGGCTTTGCTTAAAAGCGAAGGCATCAAGAAGATCGACAAATCTGAGAAATACGAGCTCAATGAAATCCGACGCTCCAGGGAAGACTGCGGGTGCAACTGTCAGGATTTTTGTGACCCGGAGACCTGCAGCTGTAACATTGCCGGGATCAAGTGTCAGGTAAGGGCAGGTCATGTCATCACGGCGGATTCTTGCAGTTGCATCTTCCCATTGGCCTGTGACCAAGTTGTATTGTATATAAGAATCTGCTAGGGGTGTTGAATAGATTTTGGGTCCTTCTTGAAATTGATGGAAACAGTGGGATTTTAATGGGACTGTTGACATTGATGGACCTGTATCTCATTGTTGGTATCAAGGTCTGCAGCCTTCTACAAATCTCTCTCCATTCTTGTTTCAGAGGGACCATTCGATGTTCCCGTGCGGCTGTACAAAAGATGGTTGCGGCAACCCAAACGGAAGAGTGGAATTTAATTCATCCCGGGTTCAAACCCACTTCATCCACACGGTCATGAGGCTGGAGCTGGAGGAGAAGCATCAAAACAACAACCGCAAATTAGAAACCGATGAAACTGTCAACGAGCGGCTAAATCCATTTGTGGGCGTGCCCGTGGGAAGCTCGAGCGAGGAGAGGGCTGCCCCATTAACGCCGGCGTTCCAGTTCAGCATGGATATGGAAGTGGCCGGGGAGGACAGCTGTAGCAGTGACATGACGGATACCTCTTCTTCGTCCAATCAGAGTGAAGACTCCGAAGAGCCATACGAAGCCGTTCCCTCTGATAAATCCCAGTCGGATGTCGACGACGACTACTTGGCAAGGATTCTTCATTTCAACGACTCCGAATACGAGGAGAACAGCAGCGACTGTCAGGATAATCTGAGCTTTTTCCACCCGGCCGACTTTTTTGGTGACAACATTTACCAACCAATGTCCACCTCGGAAAAAACTGCTTCCGCCCCCTATTCCAGCTCTTTTACGAAATGCATTGATGATAACGCCAACCAGGACGCCAACTGTTTCTCGGACGATGTGGCGTCTTTAACGACTTCTGACGAACCTTCCGATTATAGTTCCTCGCAGGCGGAGTCGCACTCCAAAAGCTATACGGATATCAGCCTCTCCTCGGATTCTTTGGATTTATTTCAGTCTTATCCAGATTACAATCTAGGACCTCTCTACAACTCCTTGAAGGAATATGAGAATTTGGACAATTTATCCTTTCAGCTACCTACCTTCCCTGGAATTACTCCATCGGGAGACCAGACTACTTGCTTTCTGGAATCCTTAATCGGTCTCTCGGAATCCATTCCGGATACCCCTGTTCCTTTTACGGACAATCAACTTTTGGAAGATGCCTTTAAGTCGTCCTTAATGGAAACTATGACCGTCTAAAAAGGGGGGAAGAAGTGGGGAAATTTCAAATACAAATTCTGGTTTTAAAAAAAAATATATATATAGATATGGGGACGTGCAAGGAACAATTCTCAATTGCTTTATTCCAGTGGAGACTTTTTTTTTTTTCCCTATAAAAACAATGCTTTTTTGGAATACTGCCACTGAGACCCGTTTAACCAACGTCCAATTGAACAAAATATCCAAATTTTTTTTTTTTTCTATACAAGTGACTTTGTACATAAGACGTTAAAAGATAAAATTCTTATTTATTTGTAGACCTTTGAAAATCTGTTCTTGTGGTCGTACAAATATGCCATTGGAATACGATGCTTTTAAAACAAACTTTATATGTATTTATTGTTAAAAAAAATACGAAAAAAGTGGTAGTGTGCACTACTCCCGTTTACAAAAAAAGAAAAATGTACTTTAAATTAAAAAAATTTTTTTTTAATTTATTGCAAAATTTAGGAAGGAGCCGGAAGTTTGAACTTGCAGGAATTTTTTTTTTTCTTTAACCCTTCTGGGGAGCATAAAGAGTTACCGGTTTCCAAAGGATCAAATCAAAAATACCTCAGATGTATTCTGAGTACAATCATTTATCATGTATTTATAGACTTTTTTTTTTTTTCCATTTTTACTAAAACGTAAATATGCGTAAAAATATCGCCTCTTGTTTCTAAAAAGTGCAATAAAATAAAAACGCATTATGTAAAGGGGAAATATATCATATTTATAAGGAGGGTTTTTTTTTGTTAAATAGACTGTGAAATATTACGGTGTAGATTTTTTTTTGTTTTTGCTTTTATGCATACGTGGACATTTTGGTCAACCGCAACAATGCCCCTAGGTGGTGCCATTGCAGTGGTTGCAAGCCATACAGCCAAGCCCACTTATACATGAAGGAATAGTCATCCTAATAAAATCCTAATATTTCCCAGTCTGTTTCAGGAATGTACATATAAAATACTGGGTATGCTTCCCCTTTAATCTTAATATAACTCCAGCAATTTTATTTATGCAGACTTTTATTTTCCAAGCCTAAGAGTGATGTGGAAGAGGAGCCTTGTCGCCTCTTCTCTTTGGTACCTTTGTTACAATCCCTTTGCGGTTCCGCTCCATAAGCCATACGTTTTTAAAAAGAATAATATGAGCTTTATTTAATCTTAATGTAAATTATTTCCTTATTTATATATAAATTTTTTTTTATTCAAGAAGGATATGGCCATGGTTAATGGGGTGCCCCATTCTAATAACCCTTTGGCAACGCATGTTGCAGTTTCAGGAAGAGGAAATAATATACGGTCTATCTATATTTTATTTCCCCTTTAAAGGTGGAGCTAATTGTATCTGCAAACTATTAAAGGAAATTGCCTTTATTTTCCTTTAATACATTGCAAACCGTGTTCTCCCCCCTCCCTGAAACTGTAAGGGCAGAGACACACTCGAAGATTGTCGCCTGGCGACAAATCACCTCTTCTTCGGGCGACTAATCTCCCGTAAAGACTTCCCATAAGTTAGAATCTTAATTGAGGGCGGGATGGCACTCGGAGCCCGGTGACAAATCTCCCCTTTCCTCGGGCGACTAATCTCCCCGAACTGCCTTCCCACCAGCTAGAATCGAAATCACCGCCGGGATGGCACCAAAGTCGCCCCGACTGGTATGGTACTCGGATCACTTCGTTTTATGAAGTCGTCGCGAGGAAACCTTCGGGCGACTTCGGAAACCGAAACGCTCAGTGCAATCTAGAATCTAAATCACTGACGGGAAGGCAGTTCGGGGAGATTAGTCGCCCGAAGAAGAAGCGGTTTGTCTCCCCAAATCTTCTCATGTGTCTCTGCCCTAACCTTCATGATTTATATCTTAACGAAGTGTCCTTTAATGGTTTCATTTGCTCTATGAAAATATATATCGTCAAGGCTACTTTATAATTTTTTTTTTTTATAATTAAAAAAAATCGTATGTTAATATGACAGAAAAGGTAATAAGATATTGGATTATTTATTGCTTTAATAGTCCTTTAAAACAGATATAATTATAATTTTTTTTTTTTATTCTGCTTCTATTTAATTATTTTTTTTCCTTAATTTAAGCGTTAAAATTTAATACAGATATTTAAAGTAATAATGTTAATAGAATGGACGACAACAGCAAAAAAAGGAATATGCATTTTTTTTATAAAATTTTGAGCTAATTTTTTTTTTTTTGTTGTTTCTAAGTTACCAAGAGCCATTGCGTTGACATTATTGCTGCCAGTCTTTGTATAGAGCAGCCGTCTATTGGGCCCCGTCCAACAGTTTGAATTATTCTTTCTATTATGAATTAATATGGTCTTTCTTTATTGTGTATGTTGGGAATCAGAAAGTGCCTCTGCCAGCTCAGTTATCGTATACGACTGTCATTTCTGTACCCCAACACACACAACTGAAACAGAGCTCCCCTAATACATCGACCACAATCCTGGCAGGAGAATACTGTGAATGTTTGTTTGACTTCTCTGAACTGTGATTTAAATAGGATAAATTTTGAAGAAAAAAAAAAAAAAGTGGTTTTACCTTCTGACTGTCAGTTTAGGGTGAGCCTTTATCTGGCAGTTTGAGCCTAAAGGGCAACGTTGATATAAAGTTTTTGTCATCATCTTGCCCTAATATCCTTCCATGTTATACCGTGCTTTATGGTGCAACACTATATGTAGGTCCTTTGTCAGCTATTTGCTCCCCCCCCCCCAAAAACCAGATCTTTATAACTCCAGGGATCTGTTCCTTGTCCGTCATCTAAAATGTTGTTGCGCTCATAACGGGTTTCTGGGTATTGTCCACCATTTATTACCCTCATTGGGTCCTTAAAAAAGTTGGGCAGCCTCCTGTGTTCTACTTGAGATATCAACAAATCACAGTTCAGGATGCCGAGTAGTAATTTATGCAAAATCCACGATTGTTTAGTATTTGATGCAAAGCATTATGGGCTGTAAGTTCAGAGACACGCGTTCAGATTCGGGGAGATAAGACGCCCAGTGACAAATCACTTCTTCTTCATCGGGGCGACTAATCTCCCTGAACTGCCTTCCCGCTGGCGGGATGCCACTCGGAACGCTTCGTTTTCAGAAGTTGCCTCATGAGGAAACTTTGGGCGACTTTGGAAAACGAATAGCTCAGAGTGCCATCCCGCCGGCGATTTCGATTCTAGCCGGCGGGGATGTAGTTCAGCATTCAGGACAGGGCAGAACTAGGGGTAGGCAGAGAAGGCACGTGCCTAGGGCGCAAAGCTGAGGGGGCGTCAGGCAAGTACCTGCTCTGCCGCCTACCCTGTGTCCCGTCCCGTCTCTCCCCCGACTGCCGCTGGTGTCTTTATCTTAAATGCGCTTCTGCGCATGTGTGAACACATTTTGCGCATGCGCGCTGGATTGAAGTTTTGTGCATGTGCAGTCGAGCGCGCACTGAGCCAGCGCCGTGGCCCGCCAGGTTGCCTAGGGCGCCTGGCCGGGTTGGCCCGGCTCTGATTCAGGATAATTAGTCGCCCCAAAGAAGAGAAAATTTGTCACCGGGCGCCTAATCTCCCCGAATCTGAGCCTGTGTCTCTGCCCTTAAAGTGACAAGTGTCTCCTATTGGTTCTACATAGAAAGATTTGAATGCTATCCGTTTACCTGGCAATGTAAAATGATGATAAATAAAAAAAAACGACATTTTGGAGGGATTATTTGTTAAGGAATTAGTTTTCTTCTGAAAGCCAATTGCCCCCATTCTCAGGTTCTGACAGTGTATTCCCCCCCCCAATTGCAACTTATTCATTATGACATGCTGGTGTTCATGATGTGGTACTTATTTGGCACTCGTTTTTTTGTAGGGATGCACCCAATCCACTATTTTGGATTCGGCCGAACCCCTGAATCCTTTGCAAAAGATTCGGCCGAATACTGAACCAAATCTGGATCCTAATTTGCATATACAAATTAGGGGTGGGAAGGGAAAAACATTTCTTACTTCCTTGTTTTTTGACAAAGTCACGTGATTCCCCTCCCTGCCCCTAATTTGCATATGCAAATTCGGGTTCGGCAGTGCAGAAGGATTCGGCCAAATCCAAATCCTGCTGAGAAGAGCCGAAATCCCGAAGCGAATCCTGGATTTGGTGCATCCTTAATTTTTTGCAACATTCCTGGGTTATTCTGTTTACTCTACATTTTTGCTTTAGAACGTGATCAAATATCCGCCTTTATAACAATGTGCATTTAACTTATTTGTCTGTGCCAAATAAAAAAGCAAATGGAGATTTATTTTAATTTCAAGGGAAAGAAATCCCCCCCCATTTGTAATAAATATTTTTTATTTCTTGTATAATGACACTTGGATATTTATTGACCCTGCTTGTAATTAACTTATGGTTCTTCCTTCACATTAGCTCTACTTCTGCCACTTTTGTTTTTGTAAATATTGTGATTTATTATTTAATTGCTTTGATTGGAGGGCGGTATTGATTTTTTTGTTTTTTTTCCTCTCTGGACATTTATATATATACAGTATATATTTTTCAAAGCAAAAAAAAAAAACTGCAGCTGCTGTCTGTCATTTCATTAAAGCAATATGAAGAAAATATCCATTACATTTTCAATAAAATTAAAATGAGACTTTTTGTCCTGTAATAGTTTTTTTTATGCAAAATGTCTATCGGTATTTGTTTATGTGAATCTTGGAGGGCAAGAAGCGTTTGGGGGGAAAAGATGAGATATAATATATTTTAAAGGGATATTGTCATGGGGAAAAAAATTTCATTTTTTTTTTCAAAATGAAATGAAATAATAGTGCTGCTCCAGCAGAATTCTGCAAACAGATTTTTTTATATTCAATTTTGAAATCTGACATGGGGCTAGACATTTTGTCAATTTCCCAGCTGCCCCAAGTCATGTGACTTGTGCTCTGATAAACTTCAATCACTCTTTACTGCTGTACTGCAAGTTGGAGTGATATCACCCCCTCCCTTTCCCCCCCAGCAGCCAAACAAAAGAACAATGGGAAGGTAACCAGATAGCAGCTCCCTAACACAAGATAACAGCTGCCTGGTAGATCTAAGAACAACAATCAATAGTAAAAACCCATGTCCCACTGAGACACATTCAGTTACATTGAGAAGGAAAAACAGCAGTCTGCCAGAAAGCATTTCTCTCCTAAAGTGCAGGCACAAGTCACATGACCAGGGGCAGCTGGGAAATTGACAATATGTCTAGCCCCACGTCAGATTTCAAAATTGAATATAAAAAAATCTGTTTGCTCTTTTGAGAAATGGATTTCAGTGCAGAATTCTGCTGGAGCAGCACTATTAACTGATTCATTTTGAAAAAAACATGTTTTCCGATGACAGGATCCCTTTAAAGTGGTTGATCGCCTTTAAATTAACTTTTAGTATTATGTAGAGTGGTATGCTGAGACAACTTGCGATTGGTTTTTATTTGTGGTTTTTTGACTTATTTAGCTTTTTATTCAGTAGCTCTCCAGTTTGCAATGTCAACAATCTCAAAGCTAGGGTCCAAATTCCCCTAGCAACCATGCATTGATTGAATAAGAGACTGGAATATAATTAGGGAGGGTCTGAATAATAAAAAGTAATAAAAGAGTAATAAAAAGTAGCAATAACAAGACATGTGTAGCCTTACAGAGCATTTGTTGTTTAGATGGGGTCAGTGACCCCCATTTGAAATCTGGAAAAAGTCATAAGGCGGCAAATAAGTTATTAAAAAAAAAAAAAAATGAAGAATTAACTGAAAAGTTGCTTGGAATTAAACGTTCTATACATACTAAAAGTCAACTTAAAGGTGACCCCTTTAAAAATGTAACCCTGTGCTTATACTTGCTGGTAGGGGGTGCACTAAATACACACTGATAGTATTTGGCCAGACACTGAATCCCTCCCCCACCCCTTTAAAAAATGAGTCTGCATCATGGACTGGACTTGGATTTAAAAAAAATTATGGAGTAAAAAAAAAAAAAAACTTTCTGCAAAAAAATTAAATTCCAGACTAAATTCACATGATTTATTTTTAATCGTGATAATCAAGGTTTGGATTTGGTTAAATCAAATCGGAGTTCAGCCATTGTAAGAAAGTAGAATCAAAGGAGAAATAGTGTCATTTATTCTGGTCATTTCTCATTCTTGTTCAAAGTCCATACACCCAGGTCTGTTTCACTTGCCAGCCACACGGATATAAGGCCCCCCTTCAATTACAGATTAAAGCCAATAATATTGATCCTTAGGTTGGGGATGACCAGGAAGGGTCTGACGGTCTCCACTTTGCAAACAGCACAGTCAAAAGGCCAAAGACCAAAAACAGAAACCAAAGTTTACTGAATATATTTATTAGCATGCCAAAAGAAGGACTGACAAAAACTCTGCTTCGGGGGAAGTAAAAAAAAAAAAAAAAACACAGTTCCTAGCTAAAGACACCTTTACCACCTTAGGAGATGAGATAACCTACTCCCAATAGACTTCAGATCATTTTGACTATGAACTGCTCTTCTTGGTGCTTCTTCCATTTTCCTTGAAGCAGAAGAAATATTTCATTTCTAAAGCAGTGATCCCCAACCAGTGACTTGTGAGGAACATGTTGGCTGCTCACCAACCTCTTAGATGTTGCTCCCAGTGGCCTCAAAGCAGGAGCTTATTTTTGAATTCCAGGCTTGGCGGCAAGTTTTGTTTGTATAAAAACCAGGTGTACTGCCAAAATGGTTTTAGGTTGACAGTCCACATATGGGCTACCAATAGCCAATCCCAGCCCTTGTCTGGCACCCCCAAGAACATTTTTAATGCTTGCGTGGCTCCCCTACTCCTGAATATAAAAGGTTGGAGACCCCTGTACGAAAAACTGCCATATACCCAGGGCTATTATATAATAACAGTCGTAAGACTTCTTATTCTTAGACGTGTGATCATTTTTTGAAGAGTCATCAGCAGAATGGTCAGCCATGTAAAGACACCAGGTGGGGATCAAGCCCAGAACTTAATCCGCAGCCTTTATTGCTAACATCTGTCTATACACAAGCAATCTCTATCTACTTCCTAAGGGATATTGAAACAACACAATATTGGGGGGTGGAGGTTACTGGAAAAAAAAAAGTTAGTAAGTTTCAATATGTTAAAGTAATGGAATGATCTGCAAATGAAAGCAGCTAGGAGATTGGGAAGAACTTTCATCGTAAGGATGGACAACCTGTGGGTCTCTACATCTTCAAGGTCTGCCGACACCACCCAACAACCAAAGTTGAGCCAATGTCTCCCTGAAAACTTGATTTTCTCTTCATACGAGTCCTACATGTTTAATGTCCTACAGGTGGACTAGATGTACAGTATATTTGTTAGGAAAATGAGTTTGGCATGAGATGAGAAGCTGCACAAGAGGGAAATCTCAGGAATATTGTTTTTCTTAAAGGGATACTGTCATGGGAAAAAACATTTTTTCAAAACGCATCAGTTAATAGTGCTGCTCTAGCAGAATTCTGCACTGAAATCCATTTCTCAAAAGAGCAAACAGATTTTTTTATATTCAATTTTGAAATCTGACACGGGGCTAGACATTTTGTCAATTTCCCAGCTGCCCCTGGTCATGTGACTTGTGCCTGCACTTTAGGAGAGAAATGCTTTCTGGCAGGCTGCTGTTTTTCCTTCTCAATGTAACTGAATGTGTCTCAGTGGGACATGGGTTTTTACTATTGAGTGCTGTTCTTAGATCTACCAGGCAGCGGTTATCTTGTGTTAGGGATCTGCCATCTGGTTACCTTCCCACTGTTCTTTTGTTTGGCTGCTGGGGGGAAAAAGGGAGGGGGTGATATCACTCCAACTTGCAGTACAGCAGTAAAGAGTGATTGAAGTTTATCAGAGCACAAGTCACATGACTTCGGGCAGCTGAAATTGACAATATGTCTAGCCCCATGTCAAATTTCAAAATTGAATATAAAAAAATCTGTTTGCTCTTTTGAGAAATGGATTTCAGTGCAGAATTCTGCTGGAGCAGCACTATTAACTGATTCATTTTGAAAAAAATGTTTTTTCCCATGACAGTATCCCTTTAAAGTGCCCCAAGTGGCTGTCATATCTAAAATACTGTAAGATCTTGACCATCGGCAGCTTCAACCCATTTATAACCACCTTAAAAAGCTGTTCATCTCATAATACTCAATCCTCTTTGTCTAATAACCTATAACGGGGGTCCCACACTTTTCTTACCCATGAGTCGCATTCAAATGTTAAAAGAGTTGGGAAGCAACCCAAGCATGAACAAAAGGGCCAAATAAGGGCTGTGATTGGCTCTTTGGTGGACTGGATTTGAAGAGCACAAAGCAGCAAAGGAAACCAGCTTTTTGATGAAGTGGCGGGAAGCCACGAAACGCGTAGAACGGGCAGCCCTTATTATGTCTGGGTCTGCTGTTTTTGGATTTTAATGATGACCAAAAAATTTCTATTTTTTAATGAATGGACGCTGGCTTCCCGTTGTGCTCTGTGCTCTTCAACTCTTGTATGAATATCAGCTGTGTGGGATCGCGGCTTGCGTGCAACACATTGGAGCTTTGCAGGTGTCAGTAAGTGCTCCCACTATTTGTATAGTCCTCGACTTTGCTATTCGGTGTAGAGCACTACAGTGGGTTGGGTACCCTTACCCAAAAAAACCTGCGGTACCCTTCGGGTAGACATTCCGGGTGCGGATATAGACACGGGTCGGCAGTTCTGCGGGTTTGCGGGTCTTCTCAATATCGATTTTTACTCCTTTTTTCTCATCACGCCTTCTTCCGATGATGTCACTTCCCGGTTTACAATGACAGCACTTCCTGATTCTTGATGGTCAGCGGGTCACAGGTCCGGGTTGCAGATAAGGTACTTGTGGGTCCAAGCGGGTTTGCGGGTACGGGTTGCGGATTGCAGGTTGCAGGTACGGGTCGGGTATGCGTTCCAAAAAATGGACCTGCGCAGGACTCTAATTTGGTGGACTGGAAGCCTACAAGATAGACTGTTTGGCAGTACAACTGGACTTTATGCAACAAAACCAGGAATTGAAAAACAATCACCTGCTTTGAGGCCACTGAGAGCAACATCCAAGAAGTTGATGAACATGTTCCTCACGAGCCACTGGTTGGGGATCACTGCTTTAGAAACCAATTATTTCTTCTGGTTGACGGAAAGTGGAAGAAACACCAGAAGTAGTTAATAGTCAAAAGGATCTGAAGTCGTGTTGCTCACGAGCCACCGGTTGGGGGTCACTGACATATATCATCCAATGAGATGTTGGCTTTGGAACAGTAGACCAGTAAATGGCACCTTCAGATTGGTTGTTCCCTAGGGGAAGTATTACACAATATATTGGAGGGCATGGGATCTGATAAAACATTTATACTGAGAGAAAGGGAATTGTATTGGGGAAGTTGTGTCCTGGGAAGCTGTTAGGGAGCACGTGAGTGTGAGTGGCACAAGGTGACCTGTGTGGGAGACGCTGGCATTCCATGGCGTGTGTTTCTCGGGGCTATATTTGGTAGCACAGTAATTGCAGTGATTTAGTAACAATATCAGCTTTATGTCAAATGTGGAAATTATGCAAATCCGAGATCTCATTCAAAGAGGCGCTCTTGTTTTCTACATTAAAGGCTCCAATGTACATCATAACACAGATTTAAAGGGAAACTGCTATTAACGACTCCTTTTTATTTGAAGCTTATGTACTAAGGTTTGCATTTTTACCCACCAGCACTTGTAGTAACGTCGGAAAGTGTCACATTGTGACCAAGTTACAGTCACTTTTGAGCCTGGACATAAAGAGAACTCCTGTTCTGATGTCGGCAACATGGGCATCTTTGCTTAAATACAGAGGCCGTTGGACTGCAGCTTTTGCAGACATTTGTGCCATTAGGCTAATATCAGATATAGCATTTTTAACAATGGCAGGGAAAATTGCCAACACTGCTTTAAAGGAGAACTAAATCCTAAAAATATATAAGACTAAAAATTCCATATTTTATTTACTGAACTTATTGCACGAGGCTAAAGTTTGAGCTTGTCAATAGCAGCAATGATCCAGGACTTCAGACTTGTCACAGGGGGTCACCATCTTGGAAAGTGTCTGTAACACTCACATGCTCAGTGGGCTCTGATTGGCTGTTGAGAAGCTAAGCTTAGGGGTCGTCGCTAATTATCCAGCAGAAAATGAGCTTCCCCTGTAATATAAGCTGATGCTACAGGTTTGCAGATTATTAAATTCTGATGCTAATTGCACTGGTTTCTGTGCTGCCATGTAGTAATTATCTGTATTAATTACTTATCAGCCTTATATTGTGACATTTCTATTCTATGTGTACTGTATATTGTGAGTGGGTCCCTAAGCTCAGTAAGTGACAGCAGCACAGAGCACGTGCAGTGAATCAGCAGAAAAGAAGATGGGGAGCTACTGGGGCATCTTTGGAGACACAGATCTTTACTGCTAAAGGGCTGTGGTTGCCTTGGGCTGGTACAGAAGCACAAAACATAACATTTCTAGCTACTTCTTTAGTTAGGCTTTACTTATCCTTTTAGCGGCCTGTTCTTCATGTTATGAAATGTAATGGCATCTGCATGTCACTCCATACAAGAGGTAGATTGAGCCCAATAATGAACACTTAAGGCTAAAATGCACCCTTCTTGCACAGTGACAAGTGGAGGCCATTGAAGACAGTTTTGTGGTCTTTACCAGCTCCATTTCTATTGCTGGTGGAGAAGACACCATGGTATCGTCATGGGTGCCCCTCACCTGCCTTCACCCGTAGAGCTCCTTGTGCCTGATCCAATTGGCTGTTGGAGAGAATTGTACATCATCATTGGTCAAGTTGATCAACAACGTTACTGCTGCCATCTTCTTCTACACTCACCATTGTACCCTACCGATTCCATGTTTCCCTTGCTTTGTCATCATTCCTGCTCCTCAGGGGCCCCACGGTAGTTCTCTAAATATTCCACCTCCAAAGACCCATCAACGGTACATGATTTATATATATATATAATACACAAAAGCCATGAATATCCGGTAAATTATATCCTTATAAACGGTGAGTAGTGATGTCATCAGTTATAAACGGTGAGTTCTGATGTCATTTCTGTCACATGACTCACTGAAACTTGTATATTATAATAAATAAAGTACCCCCAGTTGTAAATTATAAGGATATTAGAAGTTACCTCGGAGTTCCATGACCTGTATAAAAACACTCGGCCTTCGGCCTCATGTTTTTATATGGTCATGAAACTCCTCGGTAACTTATAATATCCTTATAATTTACAAGAGGGGGTACTTTATTGACTATATATTCCACTTGCACCATACACAGTCTACTACAACTCCCTGCCAAGGCTGCTGGGAATTATAATTGAGCAGCTTTATCTGCTCAGGGACACACGGAAGGTGCTCGGCCATTCATTTCTTCTCTAATGAACACAGATTTACGGCAGCTTTTTGTCACATGGAAGATCCTATAAAATATTCAGAGGTAGAGCTCAAGTGCCCGATAAATACAAGAAAGAAAATCAGCTTTTCTCTAATGAGAAGCCGGTGGTTGGGCTGCAGTCGCCCTGTTTTTAAGGAAGAAGAGCTCTTACATTTCTAAAGTGCTTCCTCCCATCTCCCCAGAGTCTCGCCGGCTGCTGCTTCAAAGGGAAAACATTTTTCTCCTCTTGCATTTCCTCCGCTGTGAAATGTAGAATCCATTAGTATCTGCGTGTCTTTGTACTGAACATGTAACAGGGACACGGAGGAAACAGGCGTGATCAAAAACACCTGTAGCTTTCGCCCATTGCTCGTAATGTCTGTGATCCTATGAGCTTCCATATGAAAGTAGTGGAAAATATCACAAGGCAACTTCCCTTGGTGAATGGTGCAAGTGAGGAGTCCTAGTGATGGGCGAATTTATTCGCTAGGCGCTAATATGTGGCGAATTTCCGCATTCCGCCACTGGCAAATAAATATGCAAATTTGCTGCGAAAATTCGCCAGCGTCGGCAATTTAACAGATGCCCGTTAAAGTTTAATGGGCGCCGGCGTCAACTTTGATGCTGGCGCCCATTTTTTTGCCGGAGAATTGTCAACGGCTTCAAAATCTGCGTTTCGTTAATTGTTCGCCAGTTACGTGAATTTCGGGGCAAATTCGGGCCAAAGCGTCACAGGACAAATTCGCCCATCAGAGGCCCATCCTCATACTGAAATAAGAAACTTTCTAAATACAATCAATTAAAAATTCTGCATTGTTTCTGAAATAATCAAGTTTATAGTCACTATTCCTCTCTCAGCACTTAGAGCTCAGTCAAATAAATGATTCCTGTACAAACAAAATCTAACAAAATAACTGCCTTTTGCACAAATCCTGCATGTAGAGAGACATGATGTCTGGTGAGTTTAGTAGAGTGAGCTCTAATACATCTTCTAGGCAAAAGGAGCCCCCTATAAGATATAATGGATCTAACTGTCAATGAATATCTGACACCCAACTGCTGCATGAAGAGAGAATGAAGAGAAACAGATGCTGAGAGAGAGAATTAGTGAAGATAAACTTGATTATTTCAGAAACCATGCAGAATATTTAATTGATTGTATTTAGAAAGTTTATTATTTCAGTATGCTAAAGCTTATATTAAATTTTTATGTTTGCGATACTTCCCCTTTAATGTGGTGCCAAAGTGCCCCCCATGGTAGACTTTAATATAAATCCCATGGGAAGCCCCTGAATAAGTAAATATCCGTGCTCACTTCTAGGCTCCTATTCTATGACAAGCGCTGACACCAGTTCTTCTGGGGCAAATAGTTTACAGGGGGCGCAATGGGTGGCAAGTTGGCAGCACCTTTTCAGAGAACAAGTGAACAGTATCTTCTAAATATACAGAATATTGTAGGATTTATGTGCAGAAGCCATTGACCTGGGCACAACAGTAGCTCTCAGGGATGATTATCTGCACCCGTTTTGCAGTCACATTCTGCACCATGAATTAGATTAAAAATTGTGCCTCTGAAGGATGAGCAAGGTGCAAATGCTCCCCTTCTTTTTTGCTCTTTGCACCCTGTCCTACATATGGGAAATCTCTTGTGTGTTTAGTCTTTGAGCCAAGATACTGCAGGGCCAGTGACATAACTAGATCCCCATCCTCCCACCCACTTCCTGTCCTGCATCAGCCCGCCCATGTCCCACCTCCACCCCGCCCACTCCCCACCCACTCCACTCCCATCCAACTTCCCTCTGAGGGGTAAGTAAAACATTAGGGGCATTTTCACGGGGTAACACTTAGGCTGGGGGGAGGAGGGTCTATGTAGGGTAGGGGGTTAGGGTTTTTTAACGTTAGGGTTGAATTCTCCTTTAAATCCACCCTTTAAAAGCACCCTCATAATTTAATTCACATCCTACGTGGCTTTTTAGGGCTCTTACACACGGGCGGTTTTTCCTGCGCTCCCTTCTACCGTTCAGCCTCAGGAGTAGACGCACTCAGTTATTGTGAAGGGGGCTGTACTCACACATGTATGTGCCGAACGCCGGTGAAATGCAACATGCTACGTCCCAACCTGCATTTGGCGCTTACATGCGTCTGTGTGAGTACAGCCCCCTTCACAATAACTGAGTGCGTCTACTCCCCTGCGGCTGAAAGAAAGAAAGCGCAACACAAGGGAGCGCAGGAAAAACCGCCCGTGTGTAAGAACCCTGAGTGTTTAGTTCAGATGCATTGCTGCGGAATCCATACAGATGCATTGTTGCACTGATTTCTGAGCCGCCATGCAGCATGCAATCTTAATGATTTAAGCCTAAATAGCATGCAGATTCTGTCTGATTCTAATGGGGCTCTATTAGTGTTAAATACAGTGCAGAATAATAATAATATCATTATATACAGTACAATGCAAAGCTATTCCTATAGTTAATGGTTACATGGGATCCGGCTGCTGCAAAACAACACTGTGTATCCGTATAGCAAATATGTGGTTAATAATGCACCCGGCCCATGTAATTAAATCCAGCCGGAGCCACGATGAGTCCCACAATCTCCCCACTGGGCGCTGTGATGTCAGTGCACTGACCTTGCCTTCTGCTTCACATTAATGGAGACTTATTGAATTACCGCTCTACCTCTGTAACCAGACAACAGCCCTCCTCTACCTGAATAAAACATAGGCATCTGGATTTGCCCTGGTGTTTTGCACTTAAATGCTAAAGCAGAAAGATTATTGCTGCATTAAAGGGGAACTACACCCCCATTAATAAAGCAACAATGACATTTCTCCCTAATTCCCTACTTCTAAGCAGCATCCCAATAAACGTTCCTTACAGAGGTAAATGTTATTTGCAAATGTAATTGCTATTGAGAGTGCCGTTCTCTGCACTGCTGGTTGTGACTCATAAACACAAATGGACTACATGAATATCAGATAAAAGCTTCCATTTACAGTAACAGGGAACTGAGCGCCCACATCTAAACTTAAATCATGTGCTTCAGGGTTTTTTTTTCTGACAGTAGTTCCCCAAATAATATAAACAAGTTACTGTTATGTCAGTGCATGTGACCTGCTGCCTTGGGCCATGGGAGTTGGTTCCCTGCCAATGAATGTTCCCCTTTCTTTCCCCGAAATTATTTAAAAAAATTATATTAGGGTTTAGATCTAAGAAAAATGCATGTCAAAGGAAAATGTCCTTTAACAAGAACAGTCGGAAGATGGTGGTTGGACATTGATGAAACAGGTGAAAGGATTCGATGTTGATTTGCAGGCAACTAAATTCCAATTATCATTATCAAGCAGTTTTTCCCCTGCCATTGGCAGAATTGCTGGTAGTCAGCAGTGGTGTAACTATGAGGTGCCGGGCCCCTGGCAAAAAGTGTTCAGAGGGGCCAGGCAGGGCTGGGCCAAGGTATTTTGGCACCCTAGGCAAGGGCTTTAATCAGTGCCCCCCCACCTGGTCCTACATTACCATTTCCCACCTTACCATTCATATTGCCCCCTGTACCTGTGCCAGTAGCCATTATGTTGCCCCCATTTGTACCTGTGCAGACGGCAGTCAATCCCTCAGATTGCCCCCCAATCTGTACCTGTGCCAGCATAAGACAAAACGTCCATCATAGCGTTACCCCCAGTCTGTAATTATGCCAGCGGCAACCAAAAAATCCATCATATTGCCCCTAATTTTTACCTGTGCCAGCAGAAGCCAAAAATCCATCATAATGCCCCAAACATGTGTACCTGTTCCAGCAGCAGCCAAGCCCTCATATTGCCCCCAATCTGTACTTGTGCCAGCAACAGCCAGAAAATCCACAATATTGCCTCCAAATATGTGCTTGTGCAAGCAGGAGCAAAAAAGGGGGGTTGGAATCGGTGGTTTATAAAATTGAAAAACTATTAAAGGCCAAGAAAACCAGGGTTAAAAAAAAGATAACAAAAGCCCCTTAAAAGTGCGCCTCCCATCATGATTGCGCCCTAGGCGGGCGCCTACTCTTCCTACCCCTAGTTCCGGCCCTGGGGCCAGGACTTTACCCCCCGCATGCCTGTCCGCTCACTCCCAGGTAGGAGAGTTGGGATGGGGGAAGTGATAAGGACCGGTCGGACTGGGCCAATGGGACACTGGGAACCTGCCCCACCACCTGCTGCCTGACTTTGGGCACTCCAGTCCCCCGTCATGGCCACAAGTATGGAGTAAAAGGCACAGCTAGGGTTGCCACCTTTTCTGGAAAAAAATACCGGACTTCCTATATATTTATCTTTTTTCCCTATTAATAACATTGGGGTCAGCCATCATTTTTACTGGCCAGGCAGGCAAAATACCGGCCAGGTGGCAACCCTAGGCTCAGTGTGCCAGGGAGGTTGAAGCTGGTAGTGGGTTTGACGAATTTTCAGCTGGGTTTGAGGTCCAACAATGGAGCTGCAGCTGATGACGTGGGTGGAAAAAAAGGGGAAGGTATAACTAGGGTTGCCACACGACTGGTATTTTAAAAATGACAGTTGATCCCAATGTTATTAATAGAGAAAAAAAGATAAATATATAGGAAGGCCGGTATTTTTTCCCAAAAATGTGGCAACGTAAGGGGGGCATTTTTTCCCCCTGAAATATCTCCTTTCGTGGCCAGAGAGGTCGCTCGTCTCTATTCTAGACTCCAGTTCTGGCCCATGAGGGATAAAGAAGAGAGCTCCAGTCTCCCTGTAGTTCCCTGAGTCAGACACGTTCACTTTACATGTATCTATTGGCTCCATCAACAACCCCCCCCCCCAGGAGGCAACTGGTTTGGATGTTTCTGGTCACAAGAGGCAAAATAAATGGGTTTGTTTGTCCTGATCAAAGGTCTGTGCTCAAGGGGCAGTGTAGGAACAGCCTTGGGCCCCTGGGAGAAATCAGAGGTGCTGAGAAGTAGCGTCTCTATATTAAGGGTGGCCTGTCCGTTCCTGAAGTCTATAGTAATGCACGAGATATAACTGGGGAATTGTGTGCCGAGTAAAGTAAGATGTACCAGGGAAGAGGCTGTAACTATTTATGTATATAAACCTGCGGCCCCTCACTGGGGCACATTTATTAAAGTGATTTCGACACCTCTGAGCTAATTACAACGTCATACCTCCCAACATTTTGGAATTAAAAAGAGGGAAATAAAATTTTTTTGCACGAAGAACAGCTACATTTTGACCACGCCCCTTTCTGTGGCCACACCCCCTAATTACCATGTTAATTTTACAAAATTTGGCAGGTTATGAAAGTTTGAAAATATTTCTCCTTATCTAAACTGTTTTATTGTGTCTTAAAATTGTTAGAAAGTATCTTATTTGCACCTGTTAGCTGTTCTGGGCTCTCTGCTAAAAGCCAATTAAGTGAGAAATTTTGTTTCATTTTCTGGCTGTTCAGTGCAGAGAAAATAGGGATTTTCCAGTACAAATGAGGGACTGCGGGTTGAGCTGTCAAAAGAGGGACTGTCCCTCCAAAAAAGGGACAGTTGGGAGGTATGCAACGTTGTAGTCCCCAAAGACTACACTTCTCCTTGCAGTCAGCCTTTTCTGTGTTCTTCGTAGTGTCAAGGCCCGAATTGCTTTGTAGTCTGAAGGCTGAGCACAGGTTACAGGCAATGAATCAACTGACACTCGGAAGAACAGAAAGTAGACAGCCTGCAGGCAGAAGTGCAATGGCCACTAGGAAACCACATCCCCAACCAGTGGCTCAGGAGCAACATTGAACTCACCAACCCCATGGCTGTTGCTTCCAGTGGCCTCAAAGCAGAATTCCAGGCTTGGGGGCAAGTTTTAGTTGCATTAAAACCAGGTCCTGTAGGTTGCCAGTCTATATATGGGCTACCAAATGAATAATCACATCCCTTATTTGGAAATGCTGGTAAAATTTTTCTTGCTTGCGTTGCTCCCCAACTCCTTTTACATGTGAATGTTGTTCAGGGGTATAAAAGGTTGGGGACCCCTGACCTAGTGGTTAATGTCAGGAATCCAATACTTCCATTGGTCAGTACTACTTTATAATGATGGCCACCCACTATGTCTCCCCAATGTATCCAAGAGAAGTACTGGTGCCCATCTTGTTCCTGCCAACCTCAAACTTGGTATTAAATTCTCCTTGAATTTCAATGACTACATACGGGCTGTGGGGCAAATCATTGCCACGACTTGGCATAGTCACAATGACTTTGCACCATCTCGAGCCACGATGAATAATAAAAAGCAAGTACAGATACCAGAGAGCAACATGTCCTCTCACCCTTTCACTTACCCCACGTTTTATAGCCAATGGCACCATCTAGTGGTTGGAGTTCTTTATCACAAACACTGGAATATGGAACCTATGGAACTTTCAAACATACAAATGAGCTGTACTAGCAATCCCATTGGTCAGTTCATTCTCTATCAATTTCCATAGTTCAAGTTTATCTAATTATGTCCACTAGAGGCCACTGTACTTTTGTAATCTATAGGGAATAACAGTCTAGAAATGAACTCCCATTTTTCTCTTCCTATATTTGCCCTAAATAGTCACCTTTAACCCCTTATTTTTTTGCTTAAACAGATGTAATAAAAACACATCTTCTGGTCCCATATACCATAATTTTTTCCAGCTTTTGTGGCAGAAGGAAGAAAATGAGAATAAAGGAAGGAATCCTTGGCCCAATCACTTCCATCATCACCTTCCTCTCCGCGCCCAATTTAACTGCTTGGACGGCTAATAAATCACTGAATGTTGCTGTCAGCGCTCCGGTTCTTCCAATTACACGCAGGCTTATTGGGGGAACTCTCAGGCCGCTCAATCTTATAGATCCGTGTTTGGAACTAAATGGAATTTCACCCTATTTATACCAATATGTCTTCCATCTGTATTCCTTAGCTAGGGAGGTCCTGTTCCATGCAATGAACATTCCTTCTATGCATTTTAGTTTATATATATATATATATATATATATATATATATATATATATATATATATATATATATATATATATATATATATATATATATATATATATATATATATATATATACAGTATATGTATGGGCGGCCCCTTTGCTTTTTATGGCAGCAATCAATGGGGAAAGCAGTAGATGACACTGCAGGGGAGTAAAACCAGTTAAATCCAGTGGGATATGTAAGCCTCTTAAAAGCACTTCTGACATTTAAATTCATGTTTTTAACTTTTTCTTATAATTCATTTTGTAACAACAGCACCCCCTGCTGGTCAATGGGAGAGATAGAAGAGAGATAAGTGCAGAAGGAAAACAGAGTAGTGTTCTGATGTTTCTCTGCTCAGGAAAGAGATGGGAAAGTTCTTCTGTGGCTTTGGATCTCTGTTTTCCTTCTGAACGTATCTCACATATCTAGGTGGGTCAGTGACTCCAGTGAACTCTGTAAATTCTAACAGTTGCTGGAGCACAAGCTGAACACTAGGGTCACTAATGGGACAGTGCCACCAAAATAAATTCCTTTACAGAAATAAATACGTTTTCTAATTTTTCTCCTCCAATTGGGGTTCCTCTTGATCTTTCCCACCTTTATATCCTGTCTGTTTTCTCTGTTCCCTGCTGATCTCCCCAAGCCTAAATATTTCCCCATTGCCCTTTTATGAGAGTTTTTCATTTTCATCTCATGATTCTTTATTTTATTTACCTGTCGATTCCCACCTATTACTTTGTCTCTAAACATTCTCTGCTGCTCACATCTCTCTCATACTTCCCCCACTTTACTTTTTGGTTTCTTTCCTTTCCCTTCCATTGATCATTATGTATCTCTTTCCTGCAATAAAAACCTCAGCCTCCCGTGCCCCCAACATGAGAATTCCCTGGTCCCCCACACACCGGCCCCCTGGGAAACCTTTATGGGCAGTGGGATGTGACTGAGCAGCACCAGAAATATCCGACATGTCTAGAACTGTAACTGCACCCGGTCTCCATAACTAGTGCTGGGAAATGGGGTGTCCAACTTCATCTGCTGCTCCATTCAGTCTGTGTCATATGTGAGTATTACCTGCACTGACACTGCGCTGAGCTAAGCCTCACCCCACTCTATCACCCCAACACTCCATCACCCCATCTCCCCAACCCTCTGCATCTCCCCCAACTCTCTGCAGCTCCTCAACCCTCTGCATCTCCCCAACTCTCTGCAACTCCCCAACACTCTGCATTACCCCAACCCTCTGTATCAACCCAACCCTCTATATCACCCCATCTTCCCAACCCTCTGCATCTCCCCAACCCTCTGCATCTCCCCCAGCCACTGCTTCTCCTCAACCCTCTGCATCACCCCTAAGCCCCCTTGTCGGTAGCAAAATATCAGTGCTCATACTTAGAATCCTACCAATCACTGCATTCTTCTTCTGGCCCAACCAAAGCTTTAAAGCCTCCTGAGCAGTAATATTATATGTATATTATTATATGTAAATTACTGAATACATTACAAGGGCGCTGAATGTCGCATGGCAGTTATAATTAGTTAAATTAATATTTAAATGACTTTCCCTCTGCGCAGAATGAATTACTGATGTGTCGTAAATTCTCAGGGGGGGGGAGTATTAGGTGCAGCTCTATAGGGGCCCTGACTCTATTCTGCACAGGGACCCTTTGGCGTCTATGTCCACCCCTAATGCCACAGCTGCGCCAGATGCAGAAATGCATCACATGATGAGTTGGTAGTGCATCTGGCGCATGGATTATTGGCATGACAGCAGTGCTGGTGCAATGTATCTAATACATAAAGAGGCCAAAACTGCTGATATTTATGGCCAAAATTTAAAGAGAAAATCTCCCTACATGATTTAAGTGCTAGAATTCCCTATAATAATAATATTAATAATTAGTGTATATAGAGACAGGTCTTCTCCTAAGAAACCCCAAACCCAGGATAATCCAACCGAAACCCAATACCCCCCACATTTCAGTTAAACTTGCTGGGGAATAATGGCAAATAGTATTTTGTCTCGGAGGTCAGTCACTATAGAAACACATTCTATTTGCTGATCTTGTTACCTTGGCAAAAAAAAGAAATTGGAAAATTTCCAAGTTTCTCCTCTTTTTTTTTTTTGGCACACCCTGCCTTCTGCTTTAAGAACTGACATCATTCTATGAAAACATGAAGTTTGGGAGGGCAGGGGAGGCAGTAAGTAAGAGCAGATGTGCCTCTGTGCTAAGCCCTGGCCCTCGCACTACATTTATAATCAGTGACACAGGGATCTTCCTAGAAACACAAAGCTGATTTGAGAAAAATGTGGGTAGGAAGGTTCAGTATGGAGAGGGCTGGGATCAGTCAGGAGTAACTGCAGATCAGGAGCCCAACTGCTTGACATCAGCACCCTCTGCTGGCCATGGCTGGTTATTACAGCTTTAACACAGGAGCTCACTAGCTTATCAGCACCCTCTGCTGGCCATGGCTGGTTATTAGCCACTTTATTTAGCCTTATTTGCTTTCTAGCTCTGACTCTTTCCATCTTTCAAATGGGGAGTCGCTGACCCTAACTAAAACTCAAATCCTCTGTAAGGCTGTGTTATTGCTACTTTGCATTTTGCAAATTGGTTGTATATGAGCCCTACTGTGTTTCCAACTCAGCTGTTGTCCATCTCCATCAGGCCATTAGAATACAATTCTCTAATCAACTTATACAGCTTATGTACCTGTTATATAGAGCACAACAGTCATTGCCTTGAGCTTACCCCCTTTCAGGCATAATGTGTGCAGTTTAAAGAACTAGTATTTGTCATAATTAGATCTATGTGGCTCACATTAATTGGATATCAGAGGATGTGATTTCTAGAATGAGTAACTACAGATGGACCCTGCCCAGGAAGAAGGGTGAGTGTCAGGTTGGCAAACAGAAATACAGGCAGAACATTGTGCAAAGCTGTAAATGTAATGGATATATTTATATTGACATTCCTTTGCCTTTATGCATATTTCTGTCATATGATCCAAGTATTTACTAAAAGGTACCAACAGGAGCAACATGCTGTTGGAATCGGAGAGCTTGCAGTCAAAGAATGGCTGGAGAATGATTGACATGTCTTCTCTATGTGTCTCTATGGGCCTCCATGGTCTGCAAATAAACAAGAGGTTAGAAATCTGCTGCTCTCTTCCTGCTCAGCCTTCAGCATAAATCAAACTATATAAAAATGAAGATATTAGAGTTGCCATAGTAAAATAATGAATAAGCACTGAAGCTGACGCCTTACGTATTCCTGCCCCGTCATTATATACTCACAATTATGCACTTGCTCCTCACACTCACCCCGTAAATCCAGTTGATGAAGGCAGAAACTCGTGTGAAGACTGTGGGCTTCTCAAAGGTATTACAGAACGGCACCAACCCATAGCTTGTGATGCCATGCACTTCCCACTCTGCACCTCTCCAGCAGTTTAATGGCCCCCCGGAGTCTCCCTAAAAGAGTGGTTCCAAGAATGGAGGACACTCATGAGTACAAGATAAATCAGTAGTAGCTCCTTCATTAATCTATATGTGCCTATAGACAAGTGGATAATTGGTGCCATCACACTCTCCACGAAACAATACTTAGGGCCAAAATGATCACATTTGCTAATGGATATCTAACAACATGGTGGAGAATTGCACTTGTGATCTGCTCCAAGGTCTGAACATTTAGAAAAGCCCCGGACCATAGTGTGGATGTACAAACTGGGTGAAGTTCTATTCATTTGATGATCTCACCAACCAAGCCAATCTTTTCATGATGGCCACCTTCATTTTGTGTAGTGTACATTCTTCCAAGTTCTACCCTAGTTCCCTGGGTTTGAGCTTGGAATACAGACAACAAACAGGCAGGAGATAAAGAATTATGCAAAATATGTGTCTCCCCTTACGCTACATCCAGATATGACCCCATCACCTCCTGCACAGATCATATTCTTCTGGGCATTTTCACCCCACCATTCGGGTTGAGAGCAGACGACATGGTCGATCACTGGTAGAATGGCTTCTTGGAGATTGTCTGAGATGCTGCCTCCAACTGCACCAATGAAACAGTAGGAATCTTGTAAAGGCAATAGTGATTCCACTAGACTAGAGCATCTACCACCCACTGCTGGATTAGGCTATTAGACTGAATGACCCACTGTGTGCCAATAAAGTGGGCTCCATCTGTATTTATTTTACCATATACATTATCACAATAACAATGGCTTGTGTTGTCTATGTAAGGCTGATAACTATTTTCATAACAGTCTATTTTCTCTTTGAGCATTTTACCTTCTGTGACCCCCCAACCCGTGACATAGCAGGCAGTGTTATGGGGCAGAATATCTTCCGGATTGGGTAGCCTTGCAATTGCAACATATCCGTTATAAAAGGCTGTCTCACTCAGATGTAGTAAGGCAATATCAAAGCTGTAAAAGAAACAGGAACATTTATTACTGGGGTTGGGAGATTGTAAAGATTGTGTTTTTCAAGACAAAGTCCCTCTTACCCATTGGCGATATTGGAGGGGTCCCAGTTCTCATGCACGACAATCTTATCCACGGCGATGAAATATTCTGTGCCATCCATCTCATAGAGGTTGTGCTCCCCAAAGGCAGCCCGGTAGGTGATTCCAGTGCTATACATATGAAAAAGGTTATGTAGAGGGAAAAGTAGCTGCAAGACTGTTGTAGTATAGTATAGTAGTGATCCCCAACCCCTGGTTTAAGAGCAACATGTTCCTCACCAACCCCTTGGATGTTGCTTCCAGTGGTCTTAAAGCAGGGGCTTATTTTTTAATTTCTGCCTTGGAGGCAAGTTTTAGTTGTATAACAACCAGATGTACTGCCAAACAGAGCCTTTTGTAGGCTGCTAGACCACATACGGTCAACCAAATGGCCAACCACAGCCCTTATTTGGCACCACCCAAGAACATTTTTTATTCTTGTGTTGCTCCCCATCTCTTTTTACTTCTGGATGTTGCTCACAGGTAAAAAAAAGGTTGGGCACCTCTTTAGTAGAATGTAGTTGCACTGATGTTTTTGTAGATTCTCATTCATCCAGGTCATGTAGAAATAAGTCAAATCAACTGGACTTGTGTTTTTCTTGAAGAAAAAAAACAACAAGTCCAGTTATTTCTACAAATGTAGTTGCATTGAGTGTATCCTCCATACCAGGAAGAGAAGGGAGCATCATCTGGCACCCAATCTACTAAGCAGAAAAGTGGAGGCAACACAATCACTGTAGTTTTATAGAAATAGAATGAAGCACATGTAGGTCTTGGAAGATTATAGAGTAAAGCCCTAAGTCATATGATGAGCGTGGTCTCCTGCTAACCACAGGTGAAGGGCCTTATTATAGAAGGCTTTGCAGGAGCTACTGCTGAACTTTCTACTCAAGGGGGCTGATTCACTAAGGGTAGAATATCGAGGGTTAATTAACCCTCGATATTCGACTGGGAATTGAAATCCTTCAACTTCGAATATCGAAGTCGAAGGATTTAGCGCAAATAGTGCGATCGTACGATGGAAGGATTATTCCTTCGATCGAACGATTAAATCCTTCGAATCGAACGATTTAAATCCAACAATCGAAGGAATATCCTTCGATCAAAAAAAGTTAGCCAAGCCTATGGGGACCTTCCCAATAGGCTAACATTGACTTCGGTAGCTTTTAGATGCCGAACTAGGGGGTCGAAGTTTTTTTTTAAAGAGACAGTACTTCGACTATCGAATGGTCGAATAGTCAAACGATTTTTAGTTTGAATCCTTCGATTCAAAGTCGTAGTCGAAGGTCGAAGTAGCCCATTCGATGGTCGAAGTAGCCCAAAAAAAACCTTCGAAATTCGAAGTTTTTTTACTTCGAATCCTTCACTCGAAGTTAGTGAATCGGCCCCTTAGTGTTGTCATTTAGGAGTACTGAATGTCTTGTAGATGTTATTGCAGTGTAGACACCTCCGTAGAAGACTTTGTGTAACATATCTACAAGCAACAAGGGGACACATTCTCTAGCATGCTGCACAAGGAATGAGTCGGCTCCATACACATTTGCACACTTATATGTTTATATCTACTCACAAATCGACACAGTGGGCGGCTGTCATAACCCAGTCTCTGCTGATTAGTGTCCCACCGCACAAATGGTAATAATAGTCTGGATCATCTGGATAGGCCATCTGGAGAGAAACCTGTAAAGACGTAAGGGATATACAGTGTATTGCTTCAGCACTATTGGATTATGCACATTTATGATGGGGTTTCTGCATTATAGACACACTAATAAAGGCAATGCATCCGTGTGTGTAGTCATAGAGAAACTGGAGCAAAGTCACAAGGAGCTGGCAGAACTACCCAACTACTGAATCTGGTTTTAAAGCTCAGTGTCTCACCAACTGAACCACACCTTCATTTATAAGCCAGTCATGGGAGCCAATGCTTATCTGAAGCCCCTCTATCTCTCATGAGCCACTCTTGGAATGTTAGGAACAGTATTGAAGCCACATCAACACAACCCTTAAAGGACAAGGATAGTGTAAATCACAGTGGGTGCCTATTTGTCAGGCAGCCCCCCAGTAAATACCATCACTGACCTTGTTCCCTGGGCTGATGCTCTTCTTCACTGAAAAATGCACCGGCATGGGGTATACCACTATCAGCACCACCATCTTCAACCACTTTCCAGTAGCTAAAGATGGAAGCGATAAAATTCTAAAGTAATCACTATTGCTGACCCTTCTTCACCGAAAAAAAGTAAATGCCTAGGGACCTAAGTCAGCGATTATAATCACTGTTGGGTGCCTGACAAATAGGCACTCCCAGTGATTTTCATTTGCCTTTAAAAGTCAATAAAGTTGTCATCACCTGCCATTTCCAGCTGTTCCTTGAAGCTTCCTGCCCTCCCAAGACTCTTCCCGTCCTGTGGTCATTATGGACGGCGTGGTCCAACGGCAAACAACTCGGGACTTGCAAAAATAATGCAAATTCTAACAATTATAGCGCAACAGTAAACAGTTGTATGTTTCTTAAAGGGCATGTAAAGGCAAAAAAATAAAATCCCATTTTTACTTTCTTTAATGAAAAAGAAACCTATCTCCAATATACTTTAATTAAAAATGTGTACCGTTTTTATAAGAAACCTGACTGTATGCAGTGAAATTCCCCCCTCATTTACTGCTGTGGATAGGAATTGTCAGACAGTCCCTAACTGCTCTGCAGGGAAACAATCATAATTATGAACAGCAGGGGGAGCCCCCGCCTTACTTCCCAGCCATGCAGAACTCAAGCAGCTTTGTTTATGACGATCCCTAAGCAGCCCAGACCACACTGAGCATGTGCACAGTCTTAGTCTTGCAAAGATGTTTAACAAAGTTACAAGATGGTGACCCCCTGTGGCCAACTTTGAAAGCGTAAATTATTTGTTTGATTAGGCTTGTGGTGCAGTAAGTTCATGTTTATATTTAGTATACAAAATACAGCATTTCTAGCCTTATTCTATTTTAGACTTTACATGCCCTTTAAAACACATTCAGACAAAAAAAACATAGAAGCTCAGGTTTATACCTGAAGAAGTTGATGGAATCAACGTTGCATGGTGAGAGGGCTGGTTCCAGAAACATCTGCAGTTTTTCCAACAAGGCCTTCGGTGTAGCTAGGTCCTTAGGGCAGTGGCAAATGGGAAGATTTGTCACCAGCGTTTTTTTATGAGCGACTGCGACGACAAATCTCTAGAAAATGCCTCTCCATTGCCAATAATTGAAATCTCTGGTGGTATGCCCAATTTATCTCTAAATCACCGGAAATAGCCTTCGGAGGAAACTTTGGGTGATATGTTGGGCATACCGCCAGCAATTTCAGTTATTGGCAATGGAGAGGCATTTTTGGGAGATTCCTGTGTGCCATTGACCTTAGGAGTTGCAGTAGACCATGTTGGACATCCCTGGTGCAGATGCTGAACATATCTAACAACTGCTACAGTACATGTCCTTTCTACATTTGCCTGATGCTGGAGAATAAATGCACCAGCCAACCTTATTCCAACCTCAGACAATATGGTATCTCATATAGTAATACAAATATACAGAGGAGGAACACAATAAGCAGCTTTATCATCATTGTCTTCTGCCTAGGTGGGACAACATGACAGCGTATATCCACCTCTCTCCTCTTAATGCAAGTCAGTGGCAATGACAGATGCACTCAAAGGTTGAGCTTGATGGACAGTTGCCTGCACCCTCATGGCTAGTGGGGAAAAAAAGATGGCAGATCCTACCCACATGATACATAAATATATACAAGAAAGGATGTCCTCTGTGCTCAATAGGCTTTACTCTCAGAAATTAATGAATTTTGGGTTTCTGGTTTCCTTACGAACATTGGAGCAGGCACTCAAAAAGGCAAGACTTCCACTAGGGAAATGTTCATGTGAAGAATTTATTGTGTCAAACAGCCTGACGCATTTCGTGTAGCAAACACTTAATCATAGCCTATGATTAAGTGTTTGGAACACGAAACGCGTCAGGCTGTTTGACACAATAAATTCTTCACATGAACATTTGCCTGGTGGAAGTCTTGCCTTTTTGAGTGCCTGCTCCAATGTTCGTCGATTTGTCCGCCCCCCTGTGCTGAGGGCTCAGGGCGGTGCACCTGGGCCACTTCCTTGATGTGGTGAGTGACTATTATACATACAAGAGACCCGAAAATTATAGAAGCTTTTTCTGGTTTCCTTACCCAGACAGAGGAGAAGGAACACTCGATGAAGCATTTCTACTGATGACTTCAACAGACTTTAAGCAAAACACTTTCTTATCCTTCCAGACTGGGAGGCTGGAGATGACTGGGAAAGCCAGTGTGTGCTAATTTGCTCATTTATATTATTCGCTGGATGGTGACCATAAAGTCTTAGAGATAACCTATTCTGTTTGTTTGTTTTTTTCACACCTGTATTATTCCCACAATATTAACACTAAATTTACCTCCTTTGTGACTGTAGAGAGGTGGGGTCAGACAGGGTGACAATGGGGGAGAATAACTAGTTGCTTCTGTAGATACAACTAAAATCCCAGCTTGAAGGCCATGAACAGGGAGAATTGTGCTGAAAACAATGAAGGTGTCATTTACTGTAGCTGCAGAATTAACTTTTAATTGACTTAACAGCTAATTTAAACAACCCTCTTTATTTCTGGGGAACAATCTGAAAACTAAACTGAAAAAGTTTTGTAAGGTGAAAAACCCCTTTAAGGCACGTAAAGCAATGGAGTTATAATTACTATAGCACTGAATTTATACTGTATATACTGTATGTATATATATATATATATAGACAGTTTGTAGCTGGTGCACACGGCGAAGCATCCAGTGCCTGTGTGCTGGTTCAAACCAATAATATTGTTCATTAACCAAAAAAACACACCAAACAGGACTTGATATAAAGTTTCAAATATCAAACTTTATTTTCAACGTTTCGGCTCCATAGCTTCAGCCGTCTTCAGGAAACAAAAGACGACTCAAGCTATGGAGCCGAAACGTTGAAAATAAAGTTTGATATTTGAAACTTTATATCAAGTCCTGTTTGGTGTGTTTTTTTGGTTGATGAACTATATATATATATATATATATATATATATATATATATATATATATATATATATATATATATATATATATATATATATATATATATATATATATATAAATATAATGGCTCCAAAGAAGCTAGCACACACAGGACTTATGGAGAAAAAAAGGTTTTTATTTTAACAGAAAAAAAACTAACGTTCCGGCTAGGTCCCTAGCCTTTCTCAAAGTGACCAGTATACGTGCTGTGCCGGCATTTCCGGTTCTATCTATCTATCTATCTATCTATATATATATATATATATATATATATATATATATATATATACATACACTCTCTCTATCTATACACACACAAATATATACTCTAGGGATCATTTACTTCCCGCACTGCAGTTGTGGGCCTACAAACTTGACTGCAGCCAGCTGCACAAAAAAGCCCATTCATTAACGTTGCTATTAACTGCCTTCTGTTCCAAATCAAGTTCTGATGCGCCTATTAATGCAAGGGAACCCTTGAGCGACCAGGACTTCTGAACTAGGCGGCAGTTCCATGGTTCGCACAGGGACCCGCATGAATAAGAGCAGCGCAGATGCAACAAAAGAATTCACACACATCACTCTCACGAAATTCGAGGTTAGTGGAGTGATGGCCTAACCCCGGTCCCATCATACAGACAATGGTAACGTTATATGAAATCTCTTTAATGGACATTTAATGACACGTAACATACATGAATGTGTAACATCGCTGTAAGACGTATAGATTTTCTCTGCATATAAAAATAATATTCAATTAAATAATTCACCATCAGCTTTAATTAGCTGTTTCTGTTTGTTGGAACTAACCCAGGAATTATGTGCAGGGAGTGTAGCCCATGTTTTGGCAACAAAAAAAAACTATAAAAAAATAGCTTTCTACTTATTACATATTTAACCCATCGAAAGAGGTTTCCAGGATGAGAAACATCTGCTGTACACACAATACCAGACTCCTGCCCAGGCTATGGCTTTAGAGAGGTCTGGGCCTTGGCCAATATCTCTCTCTCAATCTTGGGATAGGTCGGATGAGCTTTCAGAACCTGCAAGAGAAAAGATATAAAGCAAATCATTCACCGTATAAATACTGAAAAGGAAGCTGCGCGCCCTGCTTAATGAAGACTCACCTTATGGCAGATATCGATGGCATCAACATATTTCTTGTCTTTTAAATAATTAAAGGCGAGTCTGAAGCCTGGAGATAAAAACACAAAACATGGAACACAGTCATTAGGAGATCAGATTATTTACTCAAAAGTTTCTTTTTTTTTTAAACCAGAAATTTGTAGAGCAGGCTCTCAAAAAGGCAATCTTCCACCAGGCGGTAAAATATTTATTATGTCAGAGCAGCATAGCCTTATGCGTTTCGTGCTACATACACTTAGTCATAGGCTTAGTGAGTTATTATAACTTTGTTGGACTACTATTGTTGGTCAATTTCTTTTTTTTTTTTAACAAAACAGACAAATTAATAAACTCTGTCAGGCTGTTAAATACTAGTGAAAACAAGTTGGCTGCTGCTTTTGGATTCTGAATCCAGTAATTTCGGCATCTATCAATGTGGCAACTGGCCAGCAGTGGGTTAACTGATAGGGGCTCACCATGAAATATATAGAAATCCTAAATGCCCCATGGTAGCAGGTTGTCCAACAAGGGGCAGATTCCTCTGGACACACCGAGGGAGCAGCTACTCACCGACGGCTGGGTTGGATTGGTTGCTGTAATCCCATGCAAGCCTGTAATTGGCAGCAGCGTCCTTGTACGATTGCTCATTCTCCATAATGAATCCCAGGTATTCGTAGGCTTTATAGCAAGACTGAAATTATTACAAAGTGATATTAGTACTGATGTAACAGAACAAACTGCTCTGCTGCTTAAGACAAGTTAGTCAAATTGTTGCCCCACATGAGTTGGGTGATTAGGATATTTTGGATGATACATATGTTACTCTTCTTTATTTAGAACTTACTTCCAGGCCTTACCTTTCTGTACTTCATACCCCACCACCTTTCTGAGTGTTGAGCAGGTTACTGAATGGAAATTAAATGGAAGTTTTATGGGAAGCTAGCTGCACTATGTAACACTGGACCAGACACACAGAATAAAGAAGGACAAACCTAAAGACTCCCAGCATGAAATGACACTGTGACTCCCAGCAGATAATAATATTGTGACCACAGTCACTCCCAGCATTGGACAGCAGTGATGTGCGGCAGAAGCTCATGGGACCCATGGGTTTACCTACAGGTTGGGTGGGTTCAGGTCGACTGCCGCACAAAGTTTGCAGCCTCCTAGTTCCCCACTTCCGCCTGACGCGCTCATTTTTATATACTCGCAGCGGGTGCAGGTAAATAAATAGGAGCTCACGGCAGGTAAGAGTCGGGTGCAGGAGTTTCTTGGGGGGGGTCGGATTAGGGTAGAGGTTTTCTTGACCTGCACATCACTATTGGATATCACTTTGATTCCAATCACAGAATGACACCGTAAGCCCTTTTATAGTAAGCTGGTTATGGAATGGAGCTCCTTTACTAAACAAAAGGCTATCATCAGTGGCATAACTAGAGTGAGCCAGGCGGCCCTGCAAAAACTCTAGGCATAGAGGCGGGGCAGACAATTACTTTCACTTTCCATTCAGCACTTATTAGATGCCACTGCTCTCCCCACATTCCCAATTTCCTCACCATTTAATTGTGTAGCCAGGGCATGGGGATGGACATCGAGTCCCCCATTCTGGTGCACAAACAAAATTCTGAGATGATACAAGGCTTTTAACTAAAACCATTTCCTAAGTAAATACACTGTGTGAAAGTTCAAGAAATCCAATTTTTAAAACAGTTAGAATTGTTTGTATAATGTAAATAATCAGCTCACTATTCCTTCTGCAAGATCTCCCCTATCTCCACTGCAGTTCTAGCTGAGGCAGCCATCTTGGATTTCACTGGCTCCTCCTACCTATATCTTCCCAGCCAACTGCAGCTCTGAAATCTCGCACATGCTCAGATGAAATTCCTTGTTGCTTATCAACCCTTCTAAGCTATTTTCAAATCAGCCAAACCTGTGTGTTAGCTGCTGTACAGTAGTGCTGCCACCTGCTGGAAGTTAGTGTGTGCCCTTCATTTGCATAATAACATCACCAGCAGGGGACAAGATAGGGAAATCTCCTGATACTTCTAGTGGAGGAGTTTACTAAAACAAGGCATTCTGGGTAGAATACTCAAAGCAATGTTACAATCTGAGCATGCTCCTGAAATTTGCATATTATAGTCTCTGTTATAGTCTCACTATGGCTTCCCTCAGTGAAAGAACCCATTTGACAAAGTAAGGGATTTTTTAAAACCTGCAGTTTTTTCCCCAAAAAACGATATATGTAGTTTGATTAAACGTGTTTATGTTGTACTGGTCAGATTGTTTTTGGCTGTGATAGGTGCCCTTTAATAACAGTGTCCACAAAATGGCTCCTTCCTGCTTGCTGTAATTATGAATTCCCAGACTGAAGGAAACAAGATTCAAATAATTTATACAGTGTAATTAAAGTTCATTTTGCTTGACTAATGTGATAAAATAGGATTTGGAATCTTTTTTTTTGGGTGACGGTTCCCCTTTAATGCTAGAAAAGAAAAATAACAAATGGGAACACTAGACAAGCCAAGTAGATGTTTCTGTTACATTTATACATTTGTCTCTTCATTACAGTAGTTATGGTTCTTCCCTACCTTGTTGTACAGTAAGCAACGCTTCAGTAACTCTGTCGCTATATCATATTTCCCTAACTTGATGTATACGTCTGCAAGAAGCAGCCAGCTCTTTTCCAGGTCTTCTGCGTCCGCTAGGGACCAGGGCACCTTAGACAGTCGCTTGAGCTGGTTCCTGGCTCGGGGTGTTTGTCTCAGAATCATGTAGGCCTGGGCCACAGCCAGAATGGCACAAACATTATCCTTCTGCAAAGGGAAGGGCCACAAAGAGATGAGCAGGTTGACTCTAACCATACATTATGCCATTTCTGGCTGCATAGAAAAGGGTTTTAATTGCATACACAGGTATTTTGTTTATAGAGAGCATTAATGGATTTGTGTTTATATTGTTGACAGGTGGATAAAGAATCTTGCCAATATACAGTGGCTCACACCCAAGCTCCTGTCAATTGGAGGCCACACATTGGACATCCTTGAACATTCAACAGCTTTCTGATTATTTATCTTACTTTTCTTTATTCTGTTTACATTTCTATTTCTCATTCAGTCCCAAACCCACAGATACACTAAAGGGGAACTATAGGAAAATGAAAATTTATTATAAGCTTCATTATACTGAAATAAGAATCTTTCTAAATAAAATCAATCAAATATTCTGTACTGTTTCTGCAATAATCAAGTTTATGTTCACTATCCCTCTCTCAGCATCTGTTTCTCTTCATTCTGTCTTCATGCAGCAGTTGGGTGTCAGATATTCATTGACAGTTAGATCCAATATATCTTATAGGGGGGCTCCTTTCCTAGCAGATGAATTAGAGCTCACTCAAATAAATGATTCCAGTACAAACAAAATCTAACAAAATAACTGCCTATTGCACAAATCCTGCATGTAGAGAGACATGATGTCTGGTGAGTTTAATAGAGTGAGCTCTAATACATCTTCTAGGCAAAAGGAGCTCCCCTATAAGATATATTGGATCTGTCAATGAATATCTGACACCCAACTGCTGCATGAAGAAAGAAGAGAGACAGATGCTGAGAGAGGAATAGTGAAGATGAACTTCATTATTTCAGAAATGGTACGGAATTTTTTTTTCTTTTTATTTAGTGTTTTTTCAACATATACATACATTGTATCTTCATATACTTCTCTAAGGAGTAAGATCTAAAATAAATGATAAATCTAACAAACAAAAGGTAGGTACAGAATATTTAATTGATTGTATTTAGAAAGTTTCTTATTTCAGTATGATGAAGCTTATATTAAATTATTTTCACGATAGTTCCCCTTTAATAAAATCAAGGCACATGGGGTGCATTCTCCCTTGGCGTATATCAGCTGGTGGAAAACCGGCCTAATCTGCCATTGCCACCTCCAATTGACTTGAATGGGAAATGCCAGGGCCTATGAACCTCAATATACACTATACACTCTGTTTAATATACACCTTTGCTATCTTTAAGCCCCTCCCAAGAGAAGGGCAGCAGACTAGGTACCTCAGAAGTGGCCATTTCTGTAAATGCACTCAATGCAGTTTCCACGTTTGCCTTATCTTTAGTGGCCATCAGGCAATGGTTCTGTAACAGCGCCAACTGGTTCCGACCATTCAGGGTTCGCGGATGGAACTCTTTCAGCAACTTCTCAGCTGTCCGGACACCAAGCATCTCAGACTCCCGCTTCTCTCCTAAAAGACTACAGGAAAGGGAATTAAACCTAACATTACAGTATAAAGAAATAAGATTAAAGGGATACTGTCATGGGAAAACATGTTTTTTTTTTAAAAACGCATCAGTTAATAGTGCTGCTCCAGCAGACTTCTGCACTGAAATCCAATTCTCAAAAGAGCAAACAGATTTTTTTTATTCAATTTTGAAATCTGACATGGGGTTAGACATATTGTCAATTTCCCAGCTGCCCCCAGTCATGTGACTTGTGCCTGCACTTTAGGATGGAACTGCTTTCTGGCAGGCTGTTATTTCTCCTACTTAATGTAACTGAGTCAGTCTCAGTGGGACTTGGCTTTTACTATTGAGTGCTGTTCTTAAGTCTACCAGGCAGCTGTTATTTTGTGTTAGGGAGCTGTTATCTGGTTACCTTCCCATTGTTCTTTTGTTAGGCTGCTAGGGGGGTGGGTATCACTCCAACTTGGAGTAAAGAGTGACTAAAGATTATCAGAGCACAAGTCACATTACTGGGGGCAGCTGGGAAACTGACAATATGTCTAGCCCCATGTCAGATTTCAAAATTGAATATAAAAAGATCTGTTTTCTCTTTTGAGAAATGGATTTCAGTGCAGAATTCTGCTGGAGCAGCACTATTAACTGATGCGTTTTGAAAAAAACATGTTTTCCTATGACAGTATCCCTTTAATGATGATATAGGCGTTATCCTCTATTACCCGTCAGCCTCATCCAGGGCCTCAAACACTTCTCCCCCAACGATCTCGTTGTCAGGATTTAGACAGATCTGGATCATGTTGCTGATGGCATTCTGGCCCCATTCGCTGTCTTTGCGGGCTTTATTAAAATACTTCAGGCCATCATTAGGCTGCCCTAGGTACCTGGTATAAAAGAAAAAAAATGTAAAGATAATGTTATTGTTATGTGAAGGGATACAGAAGTCTAGAAAGCACAAGTCCAGCATTTGTTTAAATCATTCCCTTTGCCCATATCAAATGTACAGACATAGTAATCAGCCAAACATCCAAGTCTCACCCTAATCACACCTCCTGGTGTAAGTAGGAGAGCAAATAGGCATTCTCTAAAAATCACACCCCAACTGGACTTCAGGCTGACCCCACAATATGGGAAATTCAGCTGCAGAGATTGGCATCAACACCCAAGTGGCACTCAACCTTGTCACATGCTTATTATTGTTAAGAACCAAGCCTTACCCACTTAAAGGACAAGGAAATTTAAACTAAAGAAGTAGCTAGAAATGTTGTACATTATGTTTTGTGCTTCTGTACCAGCCCAAGGCAACCACAGCCCTTTAGCAGTAACAGTGTCTCCAAAGATGCCCCAGTAGCTCCCCATCTTCTTTTCTGCTGATTCACTGCACATGCTCTGTGCTGCTGTCACTTACTGAGCTTAGGGACCCACTCACAATATACAGTACACATAGAATAGAAATGTCACAATATAAGGCTGATTAGTAATTAATACACATAATTACTACATGGCAGCACAGAAACCAGTGCAATAAGCATCAGAATTTAATAATCAGTCCTTTAGCATCAGCTTATATTAAAAAACTCATTTTCTGCTGGATAATTAGTGACGAGCCCTAAGCTTAGCTTCTCAACAGCCAATCAGAGCCCACTGAGCATGTGAGTGTCACAGACACTTTCCAAGATGGTGACCCCCTGTGACCAGTGTGAAGTCCTGGATCATTGCTGCTATTGACAAGCCTCGTGCAATAAGTTCTGTATATAAAATATGGAATTTTTAGGATTTAGCTCTCCTTTAACAACAAACAGATGGTTACAGATCGGGCATTCCATTGATGGTAGTTGAAGTTTAACAACACCCACAGAGCAACAGATTGAACATTTAGATACCAGGGCTTGCAACTGAAAAACAACAAGGCTAAGTGAAGCCCGGCAGCAGCAGCATCTGGAGACAGTGAACTTACCAGCAGTAAAGCCCTTTGCAGTAATTGTATCCAGGCTCCAGAGTAGTCCGGGAAGAATTAGCTAAAGCCTTTTCAAAGAACATGGGAGCTTTTGATAGATTACCACTTCTTCTGAGCAGGTCAATTAATTTACTCAGGACGGCGAAGTTATCTGCAATGAAAAACTACTCAGGAAAAGCAAATCGCAGCAGAACGAAACCTTCTGAACAGCGGAGGGAAAGGAAAACAGAGTGGTTTCCTCTTTATCCCAAGATCTGTACTCAATGTTAGAATATTATTAACATGTATTGTTAGAGCGCCAACAGTTCCTTACTGAGAATAAACCAGTATTTATATGTATGTGTGTGTATAATGCTCTCCATACAGTAAGTAAGCAGTATAAAATGACAGTATGAGGGCACACTGCTTTATATGTACTACAGGCATATACTTTCATTTAAATTCTAGCTGCCATATCGATTACCTCTCTTAAAGGGCATGTCATGGCAAAGAAATAAAAACCCATTTTTACTTTCTTTAATGAAAAAGAAATGTATCTCCAATATACTTTAATTTACAAACGTTTGCCGTTTTAATAAGACACTTGACTGTATGCAGTGACATTCTCCCTTCATTTACTGCTGTGGGTAGGAATTGTCAGACGGTCCCTAACTGCTCTGCAGGGAAACAATCATACTTATGAACAACAGGGGGAGCCCCCGCCTTACTTCCCAGCCATGCAGAACTCAAGCAGCTTTGTTTGTTTCCCTGTAGAGCAGTCGGCGACTGTGTAGAGATTTGTTTTGGATTTTATTTTTGCCTTTACATTCTCTTTACTGTTTCCAACTCCAGCTGCAGGGACAAAGATCATGGAGCCAGATTTAAACAGATAAACTGGGATTCTATTTGGAGGATCATACAAAACGGTAGCAGGGTAGTGGTGTGCAGGGTCAAATGAGTATAGAAGTAACAGAAAGAAAAAAGTTTGACCCATATATTTGCCCATATATTTGCACCCCCCACTGTAACAGTTAAAGGTTCCCACCATATGAAACACAATTAAAACTTAACCTTTAATGATAAATAATAATAAAATGATCTGTCCGAAATCACCCGCTGACTCACACAATTAACCACGTATTGCCAACATTAACTTAATATACGGCACCTCAAGCACAGAAGACAGGGTGGGAATAGCCCCATCTCTGTTCCAGTTTTACTCCAGCACCTTAACTCCATATTCCTGTAACTTTTGCCAATCCCTAATACCGATAACCCGATACAACCTGATAACCCAGAATCGAGGATATGAAGTTATGGACTGAGATCAGTCACCTATTAATGGTATATTTCTCTAAAATCCGTCTATAAGATGGTGACCTTGAGTCGACTCAGCTTACTCTCCTAATGTTATTTTAACTTTGGTAATTTCTGGACAGATCATTTTATTAATACACAAGATTTTGGGGTGATACAAAATTTATCTTAATAACAGTGTCCACAAAATGGCTCCTGCCTGCTTGCTGTGATTGTGTAATTCTAAGACTGAAGGAAACACAATTTAAATAAATACATATAGTGTAAGTAAAGTTTATTTTGCTCCGCTAACATGATAAAGAATTTGGAATTATTTCTTAGGGTGACAGGTCCCCTTTAAAGGGGAACTCCAGAAAAACATAACATCAGCTTTTTGAAAAGTAAATATAATTTCAAGCAACTTTGCAATATACATCAATTAAAAAATATGCAGACTTGTTATGATTTTAATGGTTTCTGACAGTTCCCTAAGCCTAGCCCCCTGCTCTCCTGCTGATCTGTCTGACTACTTTGCTGAGCTGTTTGACTACTGTTACTTTGTATCAACAGCCATCTGTCCTCAGCCTGCATCCTCCAAACCCCACAATTCCCTGCACATGTGATTTCAATAAGGCAAGGAACATCATAGTGCAATGCATTGTGGGTTATGTAGTTCCTGCATGCTGTCTGTAAGCTGTGGAGAAGTTGCTACAGTTTGTTAAACAGCTGGATTGCAGCATGGACAATTGCATTTGTTCATACATTTTGAAGAAACAGGTAACTGTGATGGGTATAATAGGGGTTTCTGTGTTATGTGGCCTCTTTATTAAATTTTGGGTTGGAACCCGGAGTTCCCCTTTAATAAACCCACATAAAAGCTCCTGTTCTCACCTGGGTTTTCTTCCAGAATCTGATCGAAAAGCTCAATAGACTTTGTATAATCCTGTTTCCGAAACATCACGTCTGCCATCATCTATCAAAATATCAGATGTAAGTATTTGTCTAAGTGGAAAGTGTGTAGTAAAAAAATGTTCCCCTTCCCACCCCTAATTTGCATATGCAAATTAGGATTCGGTTCGGTCGAATATTTCGCAGAGGATTCAGGGGTCCGGCCGAATCCAAAATAGTGGATTCGATGCATCCCTAGTTTTCAATTACCCGTCACCTTGCTATTAGCCCATAAAGTTTAAAAACACCAATTTAAAGGAAACTAAATTTAAATAAACATCCATAATACTCAGAGGCGTCCACAAAAATGTTTCCAGGGGGGGGCATGAGGGAATGCGTTTTAGGACATCGTCAGGGGAAATCGTTATCCTGCATGCGCTGTCTAAAGCCAGAGGAATGCGACATAGCAAGCTTTGTTACTCACCCATCCTCAAAGGCAGGCGTCACACCTCGCTCCTCCCTCGTCAGCCATCCATCCTGGGTCCTCACTTCTCCCTCCTAAGCCATCATATTTGGCTCCTCACTCCTCAGGGTGCACATATTCAGCCCTGCCCCTGATTATAGTTACTTGTTCTTGGCGCGTTTTTTTTTTTTTAAACTTTCGGTTTTTTTTCATGTGATGCCATTTCTTTTAGCCAATAGGCGTACCTGAGGAGTGAGGAACAAGAGCTGATGGCTGAGGAGGTAGAAGCGAGGACCCAGGACGGATGGCTGAGGAGGTAGGAGTGAGGAGTAAGAGCCGACAGCTGAGGAGGGAGGAGTGAGGAGCAAAAACTGACGGCTGAGGAGGGAGAAGCGAGGACCCAGGACGGATGGCTGAGGAGGGAGGAGTAACAGCTGACAGCTGAGGAGGGAGAAGTGAGGACCCAGGACGGATGGCTGAGGAGTGAGGAATAAGAGCTGACGGCTGAGGAGGGAGGAGCAAAATCTGACGGCTTTGGAGGGAAAAGCGAGGACCCAGGATGGATGGCTGAGGAGGAAGGAGTGAGGAGTAAGAGCTGATGGCTGAAGAGGGAGGAGTGAGGAGCAAAAGCTGACGGCTGAGGATGGAGAAGCGAGGACCCAGGACGGATGGCTGAGGAGGGAGGAGTGAGGAGTAAGAGCTGACGGCTGAGGAGGGAGGAGCAAAAGATGACGGCTGAGGAGGGAGAAGCGAGGACCCAGGACGGATGGCTGTGGAGGGAGGAGTGAGGACCCAGGATGGAGGTGTGACGTCTGTCTTTGAGGAGGGGTGAGTGAAAAAGCAGGCGACGGTGCATTCCTCTGGCATAGGAGATTGCATACTGGACATCGATTTCGCCTGAGGATGTGCTAAAAATCGAACCAAGGGTCTCCCCCACTCACTCCTCCTCCTTCCTCTCTCTGCTTCACACAATAAAGATGAATCCAGGGGGGGTGGGAGTGCCCCTCTTGACCCTATGTGTGCGGAAGTCCATGCTAATACTATATATTGCTTCACCAACATGGGTTTCTATTATAGAAGGCTGCTGAGCTTCTACGTTACAAAGGTGTATAAAAGTGCACAGAATACACCATCATTTATATTCCAGCTGTGTCTGCTAATTTAGATATTCTGCATAATGACATGGCAGCTTCTGCACAGAATAATTTCTTATACTGAAAATAAAATGACCTGCCCATCTGTTAGTCTTCTCTCATAAGCCACATAACAGTTTTGCATTTTGTATACAACATTAATGTCGGGTATGTATATTCAGCACTTGCAATAATACTGTTGCTATGGAAGAACATACATAGAAAGCCTGACAGTAAGAGACTGCAGGAGACGTTACCATTGCTGCTTCCTCTTTAAAACTGTGATTCTCAAGCAAGGCACTGCAATGGTTTTCACAGGAATCCAAATCGCCCATCATGAGGTAGAGACGTGACAATTGCAGCTTCACCTGCAGAAGCAACAGGGGACCACATTGGAGTTATGCACAGTGAAGGCGCAGCATGATTTAAAGTGATACTGACATTACTATACCAATGGCAGCACTGAAATTCTCACCTACAAAATACTCACAAGATCTCTAGTTAGTGTTTTTGTAATTGTTTTACATTTTTTCTATCAAACTGACACTTTTAATCAATTTAAAGGAGAATGAAAACTTCAATCCAAGGGGGATGCCAAATTTTAGGGCACCCCCAAAGATGGTATTCACTTACCTGATGCCCCGGGCCATTGCTCTTATTAACAAAAAAACTGCACCGACCCAGGGCACTTGAGAGCAAGCAATCATCTCCTTTCCTTCTTTCTTCTTGTGGACGGCATGCACAGTGGGTTTAAAAGTCAGACTTTAAAAAAAAAAAAACCCCGATTTTTGGCTCTACGCCGTATGGGTTGGCCACAGGGTTCTGAAGAAAGATGAAGGGAGGAAGAGGATTGCTCGCTCGCAATTGCCCTGGGCTGGTGAGGTTTTCTGCTAACAGCAGCACTGACCCGGGGTATTGGGTAAGTCATGACAATCCTTGGGGGGTGCCCTAAGATGAATCAAAACTTTCCTTCTCCTTTAAAGGAGAACTAAAGCTTAAATAAAGAAGTAGCTAGAAATGTTGTACATGGTGTTTTGTGCTTCTGTACCAGCCCAAGGCAACCACAGCCCTTTAGCAGTAAAGATCTGTGTCTCCAAAGATGCCCCAGTAGCTCCCCATCTTCTTTTCTGCTGATTCACTGCACATGCTCTGTGCTGCTGTCACTTACTGAGCTTAGGGAGCCACTCACAATATACAGTACACATAGAATAGAAATGTCACAATATAAGGCTGATTAGTAATTAATACAGATAATTACTACATGGCAGCACAGAAACCAGTGCAATTAGCATCAGAATTTAATAATCAGCAAACCTGTAGCATCAGCTTATATTACAGGGGAAGCTCATTTTCTGCTGGATAATTAGTGACGAGCCCTAAGCTTAGCTTCTCAACAGCCAATCAGAGCCCACTGAGCATGTGAGTGCCACAGACACTTTCCAAGATGGTGACCCCCTGTGACAAGTTTGAAGTCCTGGATCATTGCTGCTATTGACAAGCTGCAACTTTAGGCTGGTGCAATAAGCTCAGTATATAAAATATGGCATTTTTAGCCACATTCATTTTAGGGTTTAGTTCTCCTTTAAGGAACAATGACTTAAGTCCATTATGAAATTGATCCTACCCAGTATGATACTGTTGCACCCACTTGCATGATAATTCTGCTAAACACTCACTTTGCTATCCTGAGAATAAACCATGGCTTCTTTATAGTAGTTCGCAGCTTGCTCATAGTCCCTTTGATCCACATAATGTTCTGCCAGTTGCACACAGATTTCCGAGGTCGCCTGCTTTTGTGCCGGGGCCATTTCTGGCTGTTCCATGGGCACCCGCTTCAGAATGCGTTGCTGCAGCTCTAAAGCCTGGAAAAATATATTTTGTGTTAGGTGTATCCAAAATTATTTTGAAAACTGTATTTAATTTGATTGTTAACGAGCAGGGCAAAAAAAATATTTTAATGTTCCATATTTAACATTTATGTTTTGTAGAAAAAAAAAATGACATTAATGAATCCTCCAGATTTCCATTTGATGCCTATTGTGTCTATTTATCAAGAAATGAGACACTCGGTGTGACAGGAATAATAGAACTGGGAAGGGAAGCGTCAGAAGATGCTACTAGCTTCTGTAAATTAAGCTGTCCCTTTTCGAGAAGCAAACGTGTTGATTTTTGTTAGCATCCCCCTATGACATGATCATGCTGCTACTAGGCAGAAAAGATAGTCATCTATATATCTGGTACAGGTATAAGATCTATTATCTGGAAACCCCTTATCTAGAACGCTCCAAATCACAGAAAGACCAGCTCCCTTAGAGCAAATTTTAAGCAAATAATTCAAATGTTTAAAAACGATTTCCTTTTTCTGTGTAATAATAAAACAGTAACTTGTACTTGATCCCAACTAAGATATAATTAATCCTTATTGGAGGCAAAACCAGCCTATTGGGTTTAATTAATGTTTATATGATTTTTAGCAGGTGATCCAAATAACGGAAAGACCCCTTATCGGGAATAACCCAGAATTCTGGATAACAGATCTTATACCTGTACAGGAATCCTGAACTTACCTTGTTTAAAATGTCAGTTGACTCTTCTTTTTTGTAGTTCTGATATGTTGTTCCCAGAAGTCCCAGACATTTGGCATCAGTCACCATAGAGGTCAGGTCACTGACTAAAAAGACAGAACAACATTTGTGTTTAATCATGTGCATTTTAGGGATGTTTGGAAAAACCAACCTCGTCTCTGATATTGTTATACTGTAAATACAGGTTGGATACTGGCAGGGAAGGGGTTGAATAACGCTGCCAGCCTAAGGGGGAGTGGGGGAAAAAAAGTCCATGTGGTTAAGAGGCAGGGTATAATGGTTTCTTTTCAATCTGAGCAATCATTTACATCTATGCAAAAACATAATTAGATCTAACGGTTAAAACATAACCTTTAAAGGAGAAGGAAACCAAGTCAGCGCAAAAACCCTCCCCCCCTCCCCTGTGTTGCTTCCCCTCCCTCCTGGCCTACCCGTCCCGCTGGGCAAATGCCCCTAACTTGTTACTTACCCTTCTGAGCAGGTCCAGTCTACAGAGTTCACCGACGCCATCTTCTTCCAAGCGATCTTCTTCTTGCTTTGACCGGCACATGCGCAGTAGGAGCATTTTGCTGGTACGGATCTACTGCGCATGCGCCAAAAGTCACGAAGTGAAATCGGAAAACTTTGTGACTTTTGGTGCATGCGCAGTAGATCCGTACCGGTGAAATGCTCCTACTGCACATGCGCCAAAACGCCGGTCAAAGCAGGAAGAAGATCGCGTGGAAGAAGATGGTGCTTGTGAACTCCATGGACTGGACCTGCGCAGAAAGGTAAGTAACAAGTTAGGGGCATTTGGCCAGCGGGACGGGTAGGCCAGGGGGGAGGAGGGAGGGTGGGCAACACATGGGAGGGGGGGAGGGTTTTTGCGCTGACTGGGTTTCCTTCTCCTTTAATAAAGTAACACTAAAAAGAGGAATGCTCATTAACCACACACTCACTGCTACGACCAACAGTCTGCAGTGCTGGACCTGTGTCCTTAAAAAACAAACAATTAAAAACTGCATATGGTGGAACGGTACTTTATTAAAGGTTATGTTTTAACCGTTAGATACTTTGTACATGTGTCACACTGAACTATTTTGCTTTGAAGTGCGTGGTTGAAACTGAAAGTCACAAGTATCCATTTCACTTCAACATCTTCTTGTCTTTGGTTATATATATATATATACAAACTTGCAGTGTGTAGAGCAGTGATCCCCAACCAGTGGCTCGTGAGTAACATGTTGCTCTCCAACCCCTTGGATGTTGCTCTCAGTGTACTCAAAGCAGGTGCTTGTTTTAGAATTCCAGGCTTGGAGGCAAGTTTTAATTGCATAAAAACTAAGTATAGTGCCAAGTAGAGTCTCCTGTAGGCTGCCAGTCTATATAGGGGCTACCAAATAACCAATCACAGCACTTATTTGGCATCCACAGGAACATTTTTCATGCTTGTGTTGCTCCCCAACTCTTTTTAAATTTGAATGTGGCTCAAGGGTAAAAAACGGTTGCGGACCCCTGGTGTAGACACGTAATAATCAAGATAACAGCTCTAAATTTAAGTGCAATTGCACAAGTGGTCAAAAAAGCATTCTAAACAATTTTACATTAAGGGTCTGACCACACGAGCAGATTCACCAGGCGACAAATCTCCTCTTCTTCGCGGCAACTAATCTCCCCGATAGGCAAACAAAAATAAAGGGCCGCACTAGTTTACCGCTCTCCCCTCCAATCAGGTGCACAGTCAGACAGTGACCCCACTGTGTATACGACAAGACATTCGACGGCAGACGGCACTTCTGAAAAAAGAGGGTTTATTGGAAATCCTGCTGGAAAAAACCTCACGCGTTTCGGGAGTTATCCCTTAATCATAGATTCCTGTGATACCTATGAATAAGGGATAACTCCCGAAACGCGTGAGGTTTTTTCCAGCAGGATTTCCAATAAACCCTCTTTTTTCAGAAGTGCCGTCTGCCGTCGAATGTCTAATCTCCCCGATCTGCATCCCCCCCCGCTAAAATGTAAATCGCCTGGGGGCAGGTACACGGAATGCTTCGTTTCCGAAGTCGCCCAAAGTTTCCTCGTGAGGCAATTATGGGCGACTTAGGAAAACGAAGCGTTCCGTGTGCCTGCCCGCAGGTCGATTTTCATTTTTGCCGAGGGGAATGCAGATCGGGGAGATTAGTCGCCGCGAAGAAGAAGAGATTTGTCGCCTGGCGACTAATCTCGCCATGTGGCCAGACCCTTAAGGGGTTGTTCACATTTAAATTCATTTTTAGTATGATGCAATGAAGATATTCTGATATTAATTTTTTATTATTTGTGGTTTTCGCGTTATTTTCGATTTTTATTCAGCAACTTTCCAATTTGGAAGCAATTTTCAGCAATCTGGTTTCTAGGATCCAAATTACCTTAGCAACCAAGAATTGATTTGAATAAGAAAAGGAGAGGCCTGAATAGAAAGACGAGTAATAAAAAAGTAGCAACAACAAAACATTTGTAGCCTTACAGAGCATTTGTTTTTAGATGGGGTCAGTGACCCCATTTGAACGCTGGAACGAGTAAGAAGAACACGGCAATTAATTTGAAATATGAATAGGAGAGGGTCTGTATAGAAAGACATGTAATAAAAAGTAGCAATTACAATAAATGTGTAACGTTACAGTGCTTTTGACTAGATTGGGTCAGTGAATGCTGGAAAGAGTCCGAAGAAAAAGGCAAATAATTTAAAAAACTATCAAAAATAAATAATGAAAAGTTGCTTAGTACGGGCCATTCTATAACATACTAAAAGTTAACGAACAGGTGAATCACCCTTTAATAGGCTTAATAAAATAACACTACAAACTGCTTGTATTTGGCAGGAGAAATGGAAACATTTAGCTTCCCAGAGCACAAAACACCTGTAATGCCAATCAAATCCAATACTATCGAGTCCTATGTCCCAGTGTCTCTAAGGGTCAGGACACACAGGCAGATTCGGGGAGATTAGTCGCCCGGCAACAAATCTCCTCTTCTTCAGGGCGACTAATCTCCCAAACTGCCTCCACCGCCTTCCCGCCAGCTAAAATGTAAATCGTTGGGGGATGGCACTTGTCGCGATTTGTTTTTCAAAGTAGCCCGAAGTTTCTCCCTGAATCTCCCTGAACCCCAAGATTACAGCAGCTAAACATGGTGGGAATTGCTGTTTCTGCGCATGGGAATGGCTGCTGTAGAACACAAGGAAGAATAATTACCTGGCTCGTGTGCTAGCGCCTGTTTAAGAACGGCTTCAGCTTTGCTATATTGCTTCAATTTAATCAGGAGTTCGGCAAGGTCGCAGCATAGGAAATCCTGTCCGCTGATCTTCTGTGCGGCTTCATAGTAATTGACTGCCTATTGACGAATGACAGGTCATTGGAGAAAATGCCTTTCACTGATATGGTTTTCTATGTTATAAATGGTAAAATAGTAGTAGAACAGTATGTAAAAAATCCTTCTTTGATAAGCACCTGTCCAACAGGAACGCATTGGAACGAGCCCCTGGGCATCAATTGTTCTTATGCTTCGTTTCTTTGTTCTAGGGATGCACAGAATCCAGGATTCCGGGTTCGGGATTTGGCCTTTTTCAGCAGGATTCAGATTCAGCCGAATCCTTCTGCCCGGCCGAACTGAATCCGAATTTGCATATGCAAATTAGGGGAGGGGAAGGAAATCTCGTGACTTTTTGACACAAAACAAGGAAGTAAAAAATGTTTTCCCCTTCCCATCCCTAATTAGCATATGCACATTAGAATTCGGATTCGGCCGAATCCAAAAAAGTGGATTCGGTGCATCCCTACTTTGTTCTGATATAGCCCAGTGTTGTCAGTTTTTTTTAAATCCTTGAATTTCAGCCTCCCACACCAATTCTTAACATGCCCTGCTTTTAATAAATAAATTCTTAGTTATTAAAGCAGTATAAGGCCTGTCCAAGTGGAGGCCTACAGTCCAGATGTGGCCCCGCAAGAGATTATAATGGCCCCCAGGCAAGCTCACAATATCCACAGGCCTCTTTGCGTGACACTGTTTTATAATAATCGGGTGAAACAGTGAATAATTGGCCCAAAATGTGGACACCTAGGGGGTTAATGGGGTCAAAGTCGAATGGTTTCTCATTTCAGAAAAAACTCGAATGGAAAAAACCTGAATCAGCGAGTTAGGGGTTAACAATCCAAAAATTTGAATGGATCACGTTTTCAGTGAAAAAACCTTGAATCGTTTAAATTGAATTGAGTTTTCAGGCAAAGCCCACCGAAAAAGAACATTATGAAAGCTATTAACATCTTCAAATGGTTCAAGGAACCTCTGCCATTGACTCCTACATGACCTCGACAGGTTTTTAAATGGTATATTTTTGGATTCAAGCAGTTTCCAGGGGTACAATAAATCTTGTAAAATTTGATTTTTTTTTAACCTGAAAAATTGATTTTCAACTCAAAAATAACCTCAAACTCCAATTTTTCATGGAAAACACATTTCAAACTTTAATAAATCTGCCCCTAATATTAGTTATTCTATATAAGGTAGCTGCAAAACCTTTTTATACTGATGAGTTTTAATGAGAGCTTGTCCGATTCTGTTAGCAAGAGATGCATCCTGGGGATTCTTGTGCAGAGCTTCATTGTACACCTCCAGGGCCTTCTCTGGCTGAAATTAAACACAAAGGACATTTTAGTCTTTTCATCATAATGTAGTGGATTTCTGATAAATTCCCCAGCATCTTTGTCACACACTGTGCAAAACTCAGTAGGATTTCAGAAAAGACTGAGGGGCAGATTCACTAAAGGGCGAAAATTCGCCAGCGACGGCTTCCCTCAGACAACGCTAATTTATTAAAATGCGAAGGTGCGTCCAGGGCGCCAAACGATGGTGAAGTTTCACTATTGGTACTTCATCAATCAAAGCGAAGATGCGCTATCCTTCAATTATGCCTAGCGCAACTTCGTTAGAGGCCTTCGCTCAGGCTAATTTGCATACGACGGGAAATTATAAAGTTAAATGGACGTATATATTGCAGCAAATACATTACACTACACAAGTCCAGGGAACCTTAATAAAGACAATTGAGTTGTTATTTTGCCCTACACATGAGCCCACTGTATAGTTTATGTGTCATATGTTAGAAAATGTATGGGGGAACCCGGTTACCCAAACATTTTTTTACGGACTTTAGCAGGCTATCACTCTGAAATAATTCTCCAGCGTTTTTAGGAAGACCTATGCACTCCAATGCACTTTGCCTGGTCTGAGTTGGCGAAGGCAAGTCTGGCGAAAGAGGTAACGTTCAGTAAAATCCGCATCTTCGTGAATTTGAGGAGTAACGTCCATTCGCCAGAGCGAAAAATTTGCCTGGCGATAGAGTATGAATGACCAATAGTGTCTCTTTCACTAGCGAAATTACGCCTGCGCCCGTTAGTAAATTGGCAAAGTGCCTGAAAGTGGTAAGGATGGCGAATTTTCGCCAGCATTAGTCACTTCGCCCTTTAGTGAATCTGCCCCTGAGTGTTTGGAGGCAGGTTTATCAATAAACAGTGTTCTACCTCTTGAATGTTCATAAGGGCATCTCCCAGGAGTACACTGGTGTGGGGGCCAGGCTGCTGCTCACAAAGCTCTCTGCAAGAAACACAGAACATGAGAATAAAGGGATATATGTGTAGCCATATTGATATACATTTTGTGGGGTTTTTTCATTATTTTATTAGGAGTTCATGTTAGATTAATCATTTCTAATGCTACAATTTAAAGAGATTCTGTCTTGGGAAACCACGTTTTCTGCTACTCCGGCAGACTTCTGCACTGAAATCAGTTTTGAAAATGTTTATATTTAATTTTGAAATCTGACATGTTGTTAGTTTCCCAGATGCCCTCAGCTATGTGACTTGTGCTCTGATAAACTTCAATCACTCTTTACTGCTGCGCTGCAAGTTGGAGTGATATCACCCACTTCCACCCCCCAGCAGCCTTACAACAGAACAATGGGAATTTTACAAGATAACAGCACCCTGTTCTCTGGTAGATGCTAGAGAACAGTATTCAATAGTAAAAATCCAGGTCCCACTGCAACTCCTTCAGTAATATTGAGTTGTAGAAACAATAGCCCGTCTGAAAGCAGTTTCATCATGAAGTGCTGGCTATTTCTGAAAGCACAGGATCAGGCACAATGCACTGGCTGCCTACAGCCAATATTACAGCTAGCAAAAATACACTTGTTGGTTCAGGAATAAAATTATGTATCGTAGAGTGAATTATTTGCAGTGGACATAGTGTAATTTAGAAATAAAAACAATACCATAAAAATCTTGACAGAATCACTTTAAGGCTCATCTGAAAAGCACTTTAGACCATTTTTTAGCCCATTCTCACTCTCACTCTATGGGTCACAAAGGAAAGCAATTGTACCCATGCTCAATGTTTTTAAATGTGATATTGTGAGTACAGACCCACAGGGGAACTGAAATCAATTTAATCCTGCACTGCCATGTAGAAGAAAGGCCAAAAACTCGACTGTACAACAATCGTAGATAAAAATGCCCATGTGTAAGGCCACTTAAGGCAATATTAAGTGTGGAGATAAGGAGATGTAAATTCAGATAAATGTATTGATGCCGGACAAATTTGCACCTGGGAAGTATTTGTATTTGTGATGCACCGAATACAGGATTCGGTTTGGGATTCGGTTTGGGATTCGGTTTGGGATTCGGTCAGGATTCTGCCTTTTTCAGTGAGATTCGGATTCAGTTGAATCCTTGTGCATGGCCAAACCGAATCCGAATCTTAATTTACATACGCAAATTAGGGATGGAAGGGAACTCACGTTAACTTTTTGTCACAAAACAAGGAAGTAAAACATTTTTTCCCCACTTTTTTCCTTTCCTGGCCATAATTTGCATATGCAAATCAGGATTCGGCTCGGTATTCGGACGAATCTTTCACTAACAATTCGGCCGAATCCCAAATAGTGGATTCAATGCATCCCTAATTTGTGACAAACAAGAGGTAACTGTACTTTTGTACTACTGTTATTCCTGACTATGAAGCAGTTTCTGCCTTGCAGTGTTCTTAAACATTTTCTTATCACCTCCACATTGCTCCATGCTCCAAGCAAAGAAGTATAGATCAGATAAAATGAACAGTGTCTGAAATGACTGGGGTACATCTATACCAAACTGTCCAAAGGGACATGCTTCACAAGCATGTAAAAGTCTTACCGATAGCAACCAATGTACAACTTCTTATCCTTTCTATTGTTGAGATAAATCTGAGCCATCTTTTGTTTGACTTCGGTGTAATATGGTTGGTTGGGAGCGATGTCTCTCAACACGTTCAGTGCCATTTCCACATCCCCTTTAGCAACAGCCATGTCTGCATTAGCCACAACAATTCGAATCTCTTCTGGCGTCCCTCCAAATTCATTGATTGCATCTTGAATTATTTTGGTAGCTTCATGCTGAAAGAACAAGGCAGAGAATACGTCTCTAAGGCTAAAGAACATCCTCACTCTTCAATCTATTCTATAGAAGCTGCTTTTTTACTGTAATATGTCAGAGATGTATTACCTGCTCTCCATTCAGTCGCAGGAGCTCTGCGAGTTCCAAGTATATAGAGACCTTGTCACTACTGTTCAGAGAGCCCCAAGTGCTTTTCTTAAAGGCACCTCTCTTCATTTCCTGGAGGCTCATAGTCATTTTTAGAGTTTTTATGGCTTCCTGAAGTTCTCCAGTCTTTCTCAGTACTCTTGCTCGAATGAGATGGTAAAGAGGACGCTCGCGAACCTGGTGAAAATAATAGCAATTACATTTCAGTTTAAATATCAGAGACTAATGAATTGAAACAGCAGGGACACAACAGGGGTGGCTGTATTTCGGAATACTCTAGTCCAGTGCTGTCCAACTTCTGTGGTACCGAGGGCCAAAATTTTACTGACCTATGTGGTAGAGGGCCGATAATGGAAGTCAGTGTTGACCACTCCCCTTTTAAACCACACCCACTGTAAACCACACCCATATTACCACAAGAACTTTTAAGATCATATCCACATTAACGGTGGTAGCACACCAAAAAACCAAGTGGTTGATGCTCACTGCAGGCAAATACCTCATCACTTTATATGTGAAAAATTGAAGTTATGTTAAAAACATACCCTTAAATCCATATGCCTCATCCTCCCCTGAGGATAATACAACAACCCCCCAACACATGATTAAACACCTTAGGGGCCCTTAACAACAATTTCCAAATGCTAACAAACCCCAAGAACAAACCCCTAACAGTCTTACATCCCACAGGTAGCGTAATTAGTGGCACCGGGAGGATAAGCTCAACATGTCCCTTAAGCTGCTCTCCTGTTGGTTCGGGTGCACACCACCCTGAACCCTTCACTTAAAATCTGGAGCAGTTTCCTCTCAGGTGAAAGCCTAAAATAATGCTCAATAAATGATCTTTATTGATTACCGGACTGGTGCCTTGACTGGGTGCAGCCTCCCGAGTCCGTCGCCAAGAGAACAGTATTTTCAGTTACCAATCTTTACAGCAGCGCATTACAGACCTCCATAGAAGACTGCCAAAGCCAGGATTTGGATTAAAAAGTTTAATATTTTATCTTTACATTTGGCATACAAACAGACCTCAGACGCTTGTTTTTATGTCAGATGTAAAAATGAAATATATAACTTTTTAACCTGAATCCTGGATTTGATGTTCTTCTATGGAGGTCTGGAGTAAGCTGCTGTAAAGATGGGTTACTGCAGTTTAAAGGGGAACTATAACGAAAATTTAACATAAACTTAAGCATACTAAAATAAGACGTTTTCTAAATATAACCAATTAAAAATGCTCTACCTTTTCTAAAATAATTAAGTTTATCTTCACGATTCCTCTCTCAGTATCTGTTTCTCTTCATTCTCTCTTCAAGCAGGAGTTGGGTGTCAGATAGTCATTGACAGTTCGATCCAATATGTCTTAAAAGGGGCTCCTTTTTCTTAGAAGATGTATTAGAGCTCACTCTATTAAAATCACCAGACCAGTGGCGTAACTAGATGTTGCTGGGCCCCACAGCAAATTAATTTTAGGGCCCCCAACATATCCAGTGTTTGTCCTGTTTTACCAATATATGTTCAAATTGCTCATCAATGAGAGCCTCATGGGGCCCCCTGTACCTCCTGGGGCCCCCTGCAGCCGCAGGGTCTGCTTCCTCTGTAGTTACGCCCCTGCACCAGACATCATGTCTCTCTACATGCAGGATTTGTGCAAAAGGCAGTTATTTTGTTAGATTTTGTTTGTACTGGAATCAGTTATTTGAGTGAGCTCTAATTCATCTGCTAGGAAAGCAGATAAGATATATTGGATCTAACTGTCAATGAATATCTGACACCCAACTCCTGCTTGAAGAGAGAATGAAGAGAAACAGATGCTGAGAGAGGAATAGTGAAGATGAACTTGATTATTTCAGAAACTTTGCAGAATTTTTCATTGATTGTATTTAGAAAGTTTCTTATTTCAGAATGATGAATTCAATTTTCATTTTCATGATTGCTCCCCATTAACAACCTCTAGGGGGTCACATGCCGTCCATTGTTGCAATATGAGTTTAGTTCTGTGCACTGGTTACCTTAAAATTGTGACTGACTCCAGTCTCAAGAGACACGGAGCATTCAGCAAACTTCCCCTGGGCGTAGTGGATCTGAGCCATAAGGAGGTGAAAATCTGCACATGCAGTGTCTACTTCTATACAGCGCTGCAGGCTTCCTTGGGCTCCCTCTAAATTTCCTGGAAATGATACAGTAATACCCATTAGAGTCACATATTGTTTAAGACATTTCTATCTCAATGGTAAACCCGATAAACTGTTGCTCAATGTCCCACTTGGCTTTGTCTGATCAGATCCCAAATACATATCAGTTTCTCTTTTGACGGATTTCCAAATCTCTGAGGGTGCTTTCAAGATATGGTGTGCCACAAAGTGTATACTATCGGTTGCTAGGATCCAAATTACCATTGCAACCATGCATTGATTTGAATAAGAGACTGGAATATGAATAGGAGAGGCCTGAATAGAAAGATGAGTAATAAGTAGCAATATCAACACATTTGTAGCCTTACAGAGCATTTGCATTTTTAAGTGGGGTCAGTGACCCCCATTTGAAAGCTGGGAAGAGTCAGAAGAAGAAGGCAATTAATTAAAAAACGATAAAAAAGAAAAAATGAATGCCAAAGTAGACGTTGCTTATAATTAGCCATTTTATAGCATACTAAGGGGTTTATTTATTAAAGTCTTAATGCAAAAAACTCCAAAAATTTGAGTTTTTTTCAGAATTTTTAGTGGGGAAAAAAACCCCTTAAAATTTTCGGGATTTATAAAAGCCCAATGCTGCAAAAAGTCTGAATGCAAAAATACAGCATCTCAGACTTGCCAATGTTGTATATTTGTCAATGGGAGAGGTCCCTAACCTATTTGAGGGTTTCTGTGGTCTGCCCTGGAATTAGGCCGAAAATCCGAATATTTCGGGCTTTCCGGACAAAAAAACTAAAAATTCTGACTTTTCTGGGAAAACCCTTGCACATATCAAGCAATTTCGGGAAAAAACCTGAAAAAATAGTAGGATTTTGATTTTTGCTTGATTTTATATCGAGTTTTTCCTGTTAAATTGTGCTTTTTTAAATAATAAATAGGGTCCAATCGTGGATTCTAGTTTGGGCGGACCTTTTTTTAATAAAATACTCCGAAAAATTCAGATTTTGATAAATAAGGCCCTAAAAGTTAACTTGAAGGTGAACCACCTGACACAACTGATTTTGATCAAAATGGAAGCATTTGAAATTAAAACTAAAAACTTTTCCCTGCTTTTATGACAACTTCAATACAAGTCTCTGGGGGTGGTTTCGGTTCCACATTTAGGGGCACTCAATGAATCAACAAGTGCCATTTATCTGTGGCATAGATTAATGATAAAATTCAGCTTTGCAAATAATGTAATAAATGAGGTCTGGGCACTAGAAAGACACTGAATAGTTTTTTTAGATGATTAAGGAAATAACAAAGCTGGGCATGAACCCTGGTTGTGGCATGGAAACTTTAATGATGCTAATTGGGAATTTTGCCAAGGAACTTCGGAGCACTCAGTTTGAAGGTAGGTGGCTTTATCGAATGCATTAAGCTTTGGAACACTATAAAGTTCATTTTATGTGTAAGTGATACCAACATTGCCTTGAGATTGGGTTTTCATAGTGTGGAACGCCATTATGATAAATCAATTTGCCCCTATATTACAGCCTCAATAGCACATTTTATTTTACATGTTATTCACTGGTAAGAGAAGGAGGTGATGCCCATACTAGTGCCATCACCTGTGTATACTCTGTACAATGGCAAAGGATTATTATAAACGTATTATGTGACATGCAACATGCCATCTATACATACCTGCCAAGTACTTAATCTGGGCCGTGTAGTACAGAGGTTCCGTCAAAGCAGGTGCCACACTGACCACAGGGGTGAGAATGGACAGCGCTTGTTTCAGAAGAGGTGACAACGGCTCCCCTGGGGCTTTGGGCTGATTAGAGATTATTTCATGAATGAAAATGAGGAAAAAAATCTGAAACGACTGCATACAAATAAGGCCTAAATTAACAGCATTTCCTAAATCTTTGTATAACCTATCCTATGACCTTTGACATAAGCAAATTGAACCTATAAATACTTACTTACTTTCCTTAAAAATGTGCTTTGTCCCTTTAAATATTTTGCAATGCATTTATTTATATAGATAAGCCCATGCGACCTGTGCACGTGTCATTTCCCTGTATAGTCCTCATAAATCTCTATTGTAGGAATATAATGGGCTTTCCTACCTGCTTGGGACAAAGCACCAGGTACTCCTGCACAATGTTAATAAGGAACGTGGGGTTCAGCTTTTCAAAGTATTCCACGCCGAGCGGCAGCCCACGCACTGCAGCATAGTGCAGTTCCACTGCTTTCTTCAGCAGCTCTGTGATGATCTGTTCTTCTTTTCCTTGCCTGGATGCAAGCAGGGCCTGGATATAGCACAGCTCCTAAAAAGAGCAACAGACATTTTTCAGCACTGACTTTGCTTGTAAGGTTTAGTTTCAATAGCATTTAGGGGCAGATTTATCAAGGGTCGAACTGAAAATTTGAATTTGAATTTTCGAATTTTTTTATGGTCAAAACTGTCAAATTAGACTAAGGAATTCAAATTTGTTTCGACTTTTTAATATAATTCAGGGATGCACCGAATCCACTATTTTGGATTGAGCCGAACCTTCGAATCCTGCTCGAAAGATTCAGCTGAATACCGAACCAAAACCTAATTTGTACATGCAAATTAGGTGTGGGAAGGGAAAACAATTTTTACTTCCTTGTTTCGTGACAAAAAGTCAAGAGATTTCCCTCCCGGCCCTAATTTGCATATGCAAATTAGGATTCGGTTTCGATTCGGCCTGGCAGAAGGATACAGCCGAATCCGAATCCTGCTGAAAAAGGACGAATCCCGAACCGAATCCTGGATTCAATTTAGATTTTTGAGATTTATCATACTCTGGCCATTTAAGAACTCCGTTTCGACTAGTTGCCACCTAAAACCTGCCGAATTGCTGTTTAAGTCAATTGGAGAGGTCTAAGGATCAATTTTGTGTTGTTTGCAGCCTTCCTCACATTCGAGTTTTTGAATTTTGAATCGAATTCGATTAGAATTTGATTAGAATTTGATTCGGGTTGATTCCATTCATCTGAGTTTAAAAAAATTAGATTTTTTTTTTTAAATAGATTTCAATTGGTTGAATTTTCGAAAATTATAGGGGTTTAAAAACTCACATGAATTAGAAATTCGACCTTTGATAAATGTGCCTCCCCGTGTTGCACAAGGAAAGAGGAGAAAGGGAGCATTCCTTTAAATGAATCATTTTTGTAATGATTTCTGTGAATCCAGTTAATAGAAAGTTTGATGGTATCTATATGAAAAGCAGTTTATATTTTAGAGCTAATTTATTAATACCCCAGACACAATAACTAAGGAGCAGAAGGTGTAGAGTACAGCTTTGTGGGGACACAGATCCCTATACTTGAAGGCAGGAAGTTCATAGAGGGCTATGCTGCTCCTTGCACCTGTTGGTATTCCCTAGCTTGAGCCACCCCTTATCTATTCCTCATGAAAACAGCAGCACTGCAAGGCCTAGGGAACACATGGTAGAGTCCTGCACTGAACCAATTTGTTAAACCCGCAACCGGACCCGCCACCTGCATTCTTACCCGCTTGGACCTGACCCGCAAGTACCTTATCCGCAACCCGATCTGCTGACCATCAAGAATCAGGAAGTGCTGTCATTGTAAACCGGAAGTGGCATCATTGGAAGTAGGTGTGGTCAGAAAAAAGGAGTAAAACTCGCTATTGGTAAAACCTGCAGTCCCGCAGTCCGACCCGCAAACTCGCGTCTATACCCGCACCTGAAACCCACTTTTTTGCTAGTAACCCGACCCGCTGCAGGACTCTAACCCATGGCTTCTGCTTGAAAGAAAAATAAATATTTATGCAGAAATAAATCAACAATATATATTTTACTGGCCCATTAAGAAGTAAATTCTGGGACCATTGTGCATTTCTAAAAGTGGTTTCCCCTTTGAACTACTGCTGCCTTAGATAAATAAAAAAATAAAACAAACCACCGTGCCAGTGATGCAGAACATGCAGCCCATTTACTGTACATAACCTTTGTTCCTCCGATTGATTCCTGAATTTCATGCAGAAAATCAAGTTGCTGTTCAGCCTCTTCTAGTTGACCCTGGAGTATCTGACACTGGATTACACCTGTCATACATAGACATACAGTGAGAGGGGACGGCACAGAAAAAAGAATAGAGGATAACGATGGTCATACATTAGCAGATTATCAGTATTGGAAGCGGCTAGAGAGATACCACAGGAATTGTTCTTTTTATTCAGGACTGTAAGCTAAATGAAGCTGCATGTTTTGCCAGCTTAATGTAAAGGGGATGTTCACCTGTGAATTAACTTTTAGTATGACGTAGAGAGTGATATTCTGACTGCCCCCATGGCTACACAGCAGCTTGTTTATATAAACTATAGTAGTACTTATCTGTTATCTACTGTGTATCCTGTGCTTGAATGGCTGCCCCCATGGCTAAACAGCAGCTTGTTGTTTATATAAACTATAGTAGTACTTATCTGTTATCTACTGTGTATCCTGTGCTTGAATGGCTGCCCCCATGGCTACACAGCAGCTTGTTTATATAAACTATAGTAGTACTTATCTGTTATCTACTGTGTATCCTGTGCTTGAATGGCTGCCCCCATGGCTACACAGCAGCTTGTTTATATAAACTATAGTAGTACTTATCTGTTATCTACTGTGTATCCTGTGCTTGAATGGCTGCCCCCATGGCTACACAGCAGCTTGTTTATATAAACTATAGTAGTACTTATCTGTTATCTACTGTGTATTCTGTGCTTGAATGGCTGCCCCCATGGCTACACAGCAGCTTGTTTATATAAACTATAGTAGTACTTATCTGTTATCTACTGTGTGTCCTGTGCTTGAATGGCTGCCCCCATGGTACACAGCAGCTTGTTTATATAAACTATAGTAGTACTTATCTGTTATCTACTGTGTATCCTGTGCTTGAATGGCTGCCCCCATGGCTACACAGCAGCTTGTTTATATAAACTATAGTAGTGTTTCTGAAGCAAACACACCAGTTTTACCAGTGCAGGGCAACACTTCATTATATTTGTATTAATTTAAAACACTTTCATTTTTTGATGTTACTGTTCCTTTAATATACTAAGGGGTTGTGCTCATTACAATTATTTTGCTTGACTATCCTGCTCATATGCTGGCAACTGAAGCAGCTAATCAATTCCCATTTAACTGTGGAAACTTCCCCAAGCCTTGTCATCCCTGATTAGATGGAGGCCTCACAGAGATGCAGGAGAGCTTTCAACTCACTGACAGCTCAGACAGTTCCTGTGAATAATGAAGCCATTACTAACAATGCAGAGCATCTGCAGTTTATTAAACACAAGCAAGTACCAACCAGTGAGGCCTTCTAAGTGATTTCCGTCCAACTTCATAGCCGTGGCATACCAGCCTGCAGCTTCTGTCACATTGCCTTGTAAGATGAAATTATTTGCCAGCGCTGTGGCCACTTCTGCATGTGGAGCCGTCTGAAATATCCGTCCAATCACCACTGAGACCTGTTTCAGGATTGGCTGGTTCCTTCCACACTGAAAAAGCAAAACACTTCCTTATTTACTAGCTCAATGTGTTGATAAGTAATTAATTGTGTTCTGTTAAGGGGGTTATTTACTAAAAAAAAAAAAATGATCTCATATTTTATTTAAAAAAAAAAACCACAACCGAACTATCATGCCAGATTTTAGCTTATTTATTAAAGTTTACTTGTCACCCAGACACAAAAATCTGTATTAAAAAATTAAACATGAAATCCAATTTCTATGATTTATTAAATCGTTCATAGCTGTTGTAAGCTCATTTAAAAATCTCAGCTGTCAATCAAACATTGTCTGCCCCTCCTCTATGCCTTAGACATAGAGGCGGGGCAACAACTACTTTCACTTTCCATTCAGCACTTCCTACATGTCACTGCTCTCCCCACATTCCCCTGTTCTCTTCACCATTTAATTGTGTAGCCAGGGCATGGGGATGGACATCAGGCCCCCCATTCTGGTGCACAAACAAGATTCTGAGATGATACAAGGCTTGTCTTAATAACAGTGTCCACAAAATGGCGCCTGCCTGCTTGCTATAATGATGAATTCCCAGACTGATGGTAATGTCAGGGCCCGAAGGCTCAGGTTGGAGTTACGGACCAAGGAGGAAGCAGTATTCCGAACAAAGTTTGTAGTATCAAAGGGGTTAAGTAGTCAAATACAGGCAAAAGGTCAGTTCAGGAAGCAAGGTTCTTAATCAGGATAACAGGCCGGGGCCAAGATCAGGAATCAAGGTCAAATAGCAGTGTAACACACCCAGCAACACAATAAGTAGAACCTATAATCAGGCAAAGTCTGGCGTCCTTTTATAGGCATGTTTTTGCTCCAAAACATGCGTGATGATGTCACGCTCTGACATTGCGTGATGATGCCACATGTTTTGACGCCGGGCCTCGGATTTGCGTCTGCCGTCCCACGTGGTTTCCGCCATCTTGGGGAAGACACTGATGGAGTAAGGAACGCCGGCGAGCGCTTCTTACAGGTAATAAGATTCAAATAATGTATATAGTGTAATTAAAGTTTATTTTGCTTGATAAAATAGGATTTTGAATCATTATTTTGGATGATGGGTCCCCTTTAATTAACAAAAAAACTCGATTTAATCGGATCACGGTAAAACTCAATAAAATCGAGTGAAAACCCTAATCTCTTTAATTTTTCAGAGCTTTTTTCCCCCAAATTGCTCTAATTTTTCAAGTTTTTCCCCAAAAACCCCTGAAAAAGTTGGCTTTTCGGGCTAAATCCAGATAGATAGGTGCCTCTCCCAATGACTTATACAGGACAGGTCTGAGATGGCTGAATTTCAGAAACTATAGTTGTGTTTCTGAAGCTAACATAGCGGTTTAACCAGTGCGGGGCAACACTACATGATATTTTTTATTACTATAAAACGCTGTAACTGTGTGTAACTGTTTCTTTAAATTGCTTATGCCAATACCTACTCATTACATGTACACGACAAGTACATATGAGAAGAAGAGCTAACACTATAAGGAATATGTCAAAATTACAGCCAGTCCCTTCCCTGTCAGAAAGCTGAATAAGAAAAGGGAATCTTACCAAACTGCTGATAGGGAGGATTTTATGAAGATGCAGCATTGGATTTCGGGGCTCGGCAGCATCCAAAGCGTTAATAAGTTCCCTCAAATAGTTTAGAGCCTGAAAAAAAAACACAAAGAATTGCTTGCAAACACATTTTAGAAATGAGAGTTATACACAGAACTATGTAAATTATATTGAGAATATTAAATGAATAAACCTATTATGTTTTGCCAGTGATTCAAATAACATTGTTCTTGTAAAAACAAAGGGGTTATAATTATAATTGCTTGCCTCAGGCCCAGGCTAGCCCTCCTCTTTGTTTACTAGTCAGAATAACACCAGCGATTCTTGCTGCAGTCCTAGCCCTTGAGTTTGTGCTGAAGAGCAAAATTTCATCTTCTCAAATCTAATTTCCGATTTTGCTCTACGGATGTGCACACAACCCGGAAAGGCCACAAAGATCCATGGGACAGCAAAATATATAGTGAATAAAGTACCCCCTCTTGTAAGATATATATATATTGATGGCACAGTGCTCACTAGCACAATACTCTGGGCTGTTGGTTCCTCATAAAAGGGAGTGTTGGTCCAGGGTCGAGTTTAGCAATTATAATCATTGTGCGGTGCTTAACAAATGGGCACCCCCAAATAAGTAAAGGGGAAGTCTAAAATAGAATAAGGCTAGAAATGCTGTATTTTGTATACTAAACATAAACTGCACCACAAGCCTAATCAAACAAATGATTTATCCTTTCAAAGTTGGCCACAGGGGGTCACCATCTTGTCACTTTGTTATACATCTTTGCAAGACCAAGGTGCTTGCGAGGGGACATGATTACACTTTACAAGTACATTAGAGGACATTATAGACAAATAGCAGGGGACCTTTTTACCCATAAAGTGGATCACCGTACCAGAGGCCTCCCCTTTAGACTAGAAGAAAAGAACTTTCATTTGAAGCAACGTAGGGGGTTCTTCACAGTGAGGACAGTGAGGTTGGGGAATGCACTGCCGGGTGATGTTGTGATGCTGATTCAGTTAATGACTATAAGAGGGACTTGGATGATTTATTGGACAGACATAATATCAAAGACTATTGTGAGTCTAAACTCTATAGTTAGTATAGGTATGGGTATATAGAATTTATGTGAAGGTAGGGAAGGGTGTGTGTATGGATGCTGGGTTTTCATTTAGAGGGGTTGAACTTGATGGACTTTGTCTTTTTTCAACCTGATTTAACTATGTAACTAACTATAAAAAAAAAATAAGACTGTGCACATGCTCAGTGTGTTCTGGGCTGCTTAGGGATCATCATAAGCACAAGTCAAATAATATCTGCCAGAAGCCGATACAAAAAGACTGATTAATAATCAGAATATACAGACTACACTGGGTCCTGTGTTGTCATGTAATCTAATGTGGATTTTATAGTTTTTGTATTGTTTAATACAAACTTTCTCCAACTCTGCAGAACCAGTGGCTGCAGCAAAATAATCCTCTAAATAGAATCCCAGTTTATCTGTTTAAATCTGGCTCCATGATCTTTGTCCCTGCAGCTGGAGTTGGAAACAGTAAAGGGGATGTAAAGGCAAAAATAAAATCCAATACAAATCTCTACACAGTCGCTGAGTGCTCTACAGGGAAACAAACAAAGCTGCTTCAGTTCTGCATGGCTGGGAAGTAAGGCGGGGGCTCCCCCTGCTGTTCATAAGTATGATTGTTTCCCTGCAGAGCAGTTAGGGACCGTCTGACAATTACTATCCACAGCAGTAAATGAAGGGAGAATTTCACTGCATACAGTCAGATTTCTTATAAAAACAGTACACATTTTTTAATTAACGTATATAAGCGATATTTTTTTTTGCCCTTACATGCCTTTTAACCATTTTATTCTCCGTTAAAGAAGAAAGCTACTGAGGCAGTTTATTACCAATAGATTAACCACAATAGTGCAAGTTATAACACTATATTTATTCTGCAGAATGATTTACCATACCTGAGTAAACAACTCTAGAAGCTCTCTGTTTGTTTATTATAGCAGCTGGCATATTAGCTTGGCGTGACATCACTTCCTGCCTGAGCCTCTCCCTGTTCACTCATAACTCTGAGTTTAGATTACAGCAGGGAGGGGAGGAGGGAAGAAGAGGAGCAAACTGAGCATGCTCAAGCCCAAGCCCTGGAGGTTTAAGCTGAAAACAGGAAGTCTGATACAGAAGCCCATGAGAACACAATAGAAGGAAAGAAATGTGGTGTTTCTTTGGACAGAGGACTCAGAGTTTACTGGTGTATTTATATAGACCAGGGATCCCCAACCTTTTGGACCCGTGAGCAACATTCAGAAGTAAAAGGAGTTGTGGAGCAACAGTAGCATGAAAAATGTTCTTGGGGTGCCAAATAAAGTGCTGTGATTGGCCATTTGGTAGCCCCTATGGGGATTATCAACCTACATTGAGGCTCTGTTTGGCAGTACAGCTGGTTTTTATGCAACCAAAACTTGCCTCCAAGCCTGGAATTCAACAATAAACACCTGCTTTGAGGCCACTGGGAGCAACATCCAAGGGGTTGGAGAGCAACATGTTGCTCACGAGCTACTGGTTGGGGACCACTGATATAGACCTTTCTGATAAAGCTTACTTGCTTTTAACCTTTCCTTCTCCTTTAATTATTCCCCTTTGAAGACTCCCATCCCCCCTAGACTAGTACGGCCTTCAACATGAGGTTTTGGCTGACACAGGTGAAATTATGCTCCAGTGCTTATACAAAAAATAAAGGAGCTTGTACATGATACCCTAGTGCTATAGACAAATAGACTACAAGGTCATGTTGTGCCTTTCTGAGAGCTGACTCGGCAACACGCAAACAAGTCACATGGAAAGTGAGAAACTCGGGTGTCAACATGATTTGCATGCTATGTGCTCTCTGGGCACATGCGTAATAATACCAGCTGGTATCTTCTGACATCAGCTAAAATGTATTCCATCTGGCAGCAGTGAAGCATATCTGCAATTGCAGTACCCTTGTTGAGTTGGCACAGAATCTAGAATCACCAAGTCACTCTCCTAGATACTGCACCCAAACCCCTATCCCACCGTACCCCTATCTATAAACCCAACTGATATCAATGCGTCTTCATACAGAAATGACACAGTGTTGTCACGCAATTCTTTGTTCTCTAGAGCATTTGTTTTATGACCGTGCTTAACACTCACCTTTTCTGTGCTTCCTTCTCTTGTAACACTATGAATGGTGAGAATCTGGAAAGCATCAATGTTAGCCCCATCTTTCAACAGAATTCTGTGTTTAAAAAAAAAAAGTATTTATATGGCATGGACATTTTCAATGGTATTTAAAGGAGAACTAAAAATGAATATGGTTAAATATGCCACATTTTATTTATTGACCTTATTGCATCAGCCTAAAGTTTCATCTTCTCAATAGCAGCAATGATTCAGGGTTTCAAACTTGTCACAGGGGGTCACCATCTTGGAAAGTGTCTGTGACACTCACATGCTCAGTGGGCTCTGATTGGCTGTTGAGAAGCTAAGCTTAGGGCTCGTTACTAATTATCCAGCAGAAAATGAGCTTCCCTGGCTGTAATATAAGCTGATGCTACAGGTTTGCTGATTATTAAATTCTGATGCTAATTGCACTGGTTTCTGTGCTGCCATGTAGTAATTATCTGTATTAATTACTAATCAGCTTTATATTGTGACATTTCTATTCTATGTGTACTGTATATTGTGAGTGGGTCCCTAAGCTCAGTAAGTGACAGCAACACAGAGTATGTGCAGAGAATCAGCAGAAAAGAAGATGGGGAGCTACTGGGGCATCTTTGGAGACACAGATTGTTTACCGCTAAAGGGCTGTGGTTGTCTTGAGCTGGTACAGAACATAAATGTACAACATTTCTAGCCTAAATCTTTGGTTAAGCTTTAGTTCTCCTTTAACCCGTCACTGTGAAACAGCAAACTATTATTACGTTCTAAAGCTAAAGCCTCAAAGGGTAACTGGAAGCTGTAATGCAAATTTTCTTGCTGCTTTCTGCGCGACATTCCCTTGGCCAATCACATTCTGGCCCAATCTGCTGCTGCAGCTTACAGAATACAGTATCAGTCCCTTAGATATTATTTACCTCTGAGCTGTTTCAAGCGTTTGATCCCAGTCTTGTTGTGCAAGGAAGAGTCTCATCTTCAGAGTAAGTGCAGGTAAGAAAGGAGGGTAGTTGACTATTATTTGATTAATAACATCTAACGCTCCTGAATAATTTTGATGAGCCATAAAATATTGCGCCTGCACAGAAAAGGGCAGTAACATATGTACATTAATATCAAGATATGCATTATTGAGGTTTATTCAAACACACAAGGACTTTGAATAACCTGTAAAATAAGATGATTATATGTTATAATACACAAGAGCCGTGAATACCCTGTAAATTATATACTTATAAACGGTGCTTAGTGATGTCATCGTAATAATCAGAGCGTATTGATTTCTGCCACAGGACTCACTGAAACTTGTGTATTATAATAAATAAAGTAGCCCCTGTTGCAAAATAGGAGGGTTTTAGAAGTCACCTCAGAGTTCCATGACCTGTATAAAAACATCGGCCTTGTGCTTTTATATGGTCGTGGAACTCCTCTGTAACTTATAATATTCGTAAATTTTACAATAGGGGGAACTTTATTCACTGTATAATCGATGCTTAAAGTGGTGGGTCTTCTATTAGTGAACTTGTATTATGTTATAGAATGGCCTATTCTTAGTGATAGTTCAATCATTCATAATTTTTTGTAAGTTTTGTAAGATTGTTTTCCTGTTCTGCTCTTTACAGTTTTCAGAAGGGGGTCACTGACCCCAGCAACAAAAAAGATATTGCTCTGTGAGGCTACAATTTTATTGTTATTGATGCTTTTTATTACTTGTCTTTTTATTCAGGCCTCTCATCTGCAAATCTTTCATTTATACCACTTCCTGGGTAAACTGGAGCCCAGCAACCAGATTTCTGTTAAAAGTCCAAACTGCTGAACACAAATGTAAATAATTTAAAGGAACCGTAACATCAAAAAATGAAAGTATTTTAAAGTAATAAAAATATAATGCAGTGATGCCCTGCACTGATAAAACTGATGTGTTTGCTTCAGAAACACTACTATTATTTATATAAATAAGCTGCTGTGTAGCCATGGGGGCAGCCATTCAAAGGAGAAAAGGCTCAGGTCACACAGCAGATAACAGATAAGATCTGTAGAACATAATGGTGTTATCTGTTATCCACTATTTAACCTGTGCCATATAGGCTTTTTTCAAATCCCCCCATTGCTACACAGCAGCTTGTTTATATGAACTATAGTAGTGTTTCTGAAGCAAACACATCAGTTTTATCAGTGAAGGGCATCACTACATCATATTTTCATTACTTTAAAACACTTTCATTTTTTGGTGTTACTGTTCGTTTAAGCAATTACAAAAAATGAAAAGCAGTTGCAAATTGTCTCAGATTATCAATGGCTACATCATACTAAAAATTCATCTAAAAGTGAACTACCCCTTTAAAGGGGAAGGAAACCTTGTCGGCGCTAACCCCCCTCCCCCCTCCCGTGTATTGCCCCCCCTCCCTCCTCCCCCCTGGCCTACCCCTCCCGCTGGGCAAATGCCCCTAACTTGTTACTTACCCTTCTGCGCAGGTCCAGTCCAGGGAGTTCACAGGCGACATCTTCTTCCACGCGATCTTCTTCCTCCTTTGACCGGCGTTTTGGCGCATGCGCAGTAGGAGCATTTCGCCGGTACGGATCTACTGCGCATGCGCCAAAAGTCACGCGCATGCGCAGTAGATCGTACCGGCGAAACGATCCTACTGCGCATGCGCCGGTCAAAGGAGGAAGAAGATCGTGTGGAAGAAGATGTCGCCTGTGAACTCCCTGGACTGGACCTGCGCAGAAGGGTAAGTAACAAGTTAGGGGCATTTGCCCAGCGGGAGGGGTAGGCCAGGGGGGAGGAGGGAGGGGGGCAATACACGGGAGGGCGGGAGGGGGGTTAGCGCCGACGAGGTTTCCTTCCCCTTTAATGATGACTGTGTGCAACATTAATACTTTATAATACTTGTGTTCTATAAAAAATAATGTGCCCCCTATTATAAACATGATATCTGAGGGCACCTCACTGTTACAGGAACTGTATAAAAGTAAAGGTATTATGCCTTTGTGCACATGACCATGTCAACCTTTCTGTTCTTCTGGCTTTTCTATTAGGGATGCACAGGATTCGGTTCGGGATTCGGCCTTTTTCAGCAGGATTTAGATTCGGACGAATCCTGCTGCCCGGCCGAACCAAATCGAATCCTAATTTGCATATGCAAAACAAGGAACTTAAAAATGTTTTCCCTTTCCCATCCTTAATTTACATATGCAAATTAGGATTCGGGATTCGGCTGAATCTTTTGTGACGGATTTGGTGGTTCAGCCGAATCTAAAATAGTGCATTTGGTGCATCCCTATTTTTATATAACCAGGTTCTCTAACATAAAATTTGAATTCTGGCCATTTGCAAAACCCCACGCCTTAACTTCACACCTGCTAAACTGAGATGCTGTACTTGCTTCTGTGTGCATTACTGTGTAATAGTCTGACCATTAGAATATAAAACAATTACCTTTCCAATAAGGGCAAATATATCCTTATTATCTTGAATGCCTTCTTCAAAATATCTGATGCTTTTATTCACAGTTGATTCCTTTTCGGAACTTAAATCCAGCCATCCTCTCAGCACCAGACCCTGAAATGAAATCCCAGACACAGGAACGATATGTAATAACCAGCAGGGACCTGTAGATTCTGTAAATACATTTGCCTTAACCCTATAGTACACATTTGCAGGCAGTATAACCAGGGCTGTATAAGAAGTAGGAAGGAGATTATTTCAATTACAACAGGGAATGTAATTATCCTAGTTCAAATAATTTGGGATTTCTTTGTTCCAGCAGACATCCAGTTGCAGAAAATCTGAATGTTGGGCCTTAGAACCTAGGCCAGAGTAATAGCAATAAAGTTGATTTTCACAACTTTACTCCTGCAGTTTGGCAGTTTTCCATAGTAATTGCAAGTAAAGATGTTGTACCATGTTAGCCAGTAAAAATGTTACAGGGCAACACTTTTAAAATAAAAAATAACAAACAAGTGGTATAAAGGTGATACCTTTATTGGCTAACTAAGATAATTATATCAAGCTTTCAGAACATTTTAGTTCAAGCTGATTACAATGAAGCTGCGGTGTTCTGTGGTATATATATATATATATATATATATATATATATATATATATATATATATATATATATACACACAACATTCAACTCTTAGGGCAAATGACCATCACAAAGGAGAATATCCGTCTGTGTGTAAAGTGTTAAAGTCATTTACGAGGGGCTCTGCAAAAAACTGGACACACCAATAGGAAATCATTTCAATGGCCCTCATCATGCCATGAAGGTTTCAAGAATTTTGGTTCTTAAAGGAATTGTTCAGTGTAAAAATAAAAACTGGGTAAATAAATAGGCTGTGCAAAATAAAAAAATGTTTCTAATATAGTTAGTTAGCCAAAAATGTAATGTATAAAGGCTGGAGTGACTGGAAGTCTAACATAACAGAACACTACTTCCTGCTTTTCAAACTCAAAAAAATAGTGAAAATCATCAGAAAATTTTTCGGATTTCCCGGCAGAAAGAATCAGATTTTTGCACGAAACCCTGCGCAAATCAGGATATCTTCAGGACTTCTCCCATTGACTTATATACAACCTCGGCATGTCTGAGATGCCGGATTTTCGGATTTGGACTTTTTCCATCCTCGGGGTATAATAAATCTGGAATTTTTGGGTTTTTTGACATTCAGACTTTAATAAATAACCCCCTTAGTAATTACATAGGAAACATGTAAGGGAAGCAAACCCTCAGACTTTTAGTAATTACATAGGAATCTAGTGCACTCCCAAAGGCTAATGACACACAGGGCTGATTCTTGGCTTGCGGGAACACAGGCCAAGAATCAGCCTCTACTCTGGCATCTGCCTTTTTCCCTGCCTGCACACAGAATCACTGCATTGTCTCAGATGCAGGTACACGTAGTAGATTTTGGAACTAAAACTCATGAATATGCTTCAACTGTTGTCAGCCTGCGTATTTTTGCAGGTTAAAGGAGAACTAAAGCCTAACTAAAGAAGTAGCTAGAAATCTTGAACATTATATTTTGTGCTTCTGTACCAGCCCAAGGCAACCACAGCCCTTTAGCAGTAAAGATCTGTGTCTCCAAAGATGCCCCAGTAGCTCCCCATCTTCTTTTCTGCTGATTCACTGCACATGCTCTGTGCTGCTGTCACTTACTGAGCTTAGGGACCCACTCACAATATACAGTACACATAGAATAGAAATGTCACAATATAAAGCTGATTAGTAATTAATGCAGATAATTACTACATGGCAGCACAGAAACCAGTGCAATTAGCATCAGAATTTAATAATCAGCCCTGTAGCATCAGCTTATATTACAGGGGAAGCTAATTTTCTGCTGGATAATTAGTGACGAGCCCTAAGCTTAGCTTCTCAACAGCCAATCAGAGCCCACTGAGCAGTGGTTTGGACTGCAGGTAGGGAAGAAGGCTGATTGCAGTGTAGGAGCTGATTCTTGGCCTGTGTTTTTGATAGGCTGAGAATCAGCTCTGTGTTAAAAGATATAAGGGGGCATTGCTATCACATACCTCAAGAAGGATGGACACTACAGCTGCAAAGCTAATCTTAATAGATTTGTTCCCACATGGAAGAGAATAAAAAAAGGTGTCCATGAATCAGCTGTTGCCATACTTACCTCCCTAGAGCGGTTTGATATCTTTAGCATTCTATCAATGTATTCCCGGGCCTTGTCTGTTCTTCCCATCAGCCACAGAAACATCCCTGCGTAATACAAAGCTTTGGGGCCGGCAGACTTACGGGTTTCCTTCAGTTTATTTTCCAAATCTGCCACTGCCTCGCGGTCTAAAAAGGGAAATTCATGGTTACAGTATCTTTTTTATTTCTATTTCATGTGTCTTCACATAGGAACATATTTTAGGATAAGAGAATAATCTTTATTCAAGCAATTCTGGAATGTTCCTATGAATTCCATAGGAACTTATCAGTATTACTGGGGGAGTTTAGGCATCAAAGTATAAGTTTATATATATATATATATATATATATAAATATATATATATATATATATATAAATATATATTTATCAAAGGCCGAATTTATCTCATTATTTTCTGTAAAATACTCCGACCAAATCCGCACTGGTTTTTTTCCCCCTTATTTATCAATACATTTTCCCAAAAATTTTATGTGCGGGAAAAAAACATCATACAATCATAAATTTTTTTTGGTTTTTCCATCTAAACCGTTTTTTTCTGATTTTTGCCCGAAAACCACAAAATCTTCAGATTGTTGCACGAAACCCAGCGCAGATCAAGATATCTTCGGGACTTCTTCCATTGACTTATATGCAACCTCAGCAGGTCTGAGATGCTGGATTTTAGGATTCAGACTTTTTACATCCTTGGGGCATAATAAATTCTGAACTTGTTTTTTTTTTCCAGGAAACATTCGGATTTTATAGTAAAAAAAACACACAAATGTTTTGGGTTTCTGGCATTTGGAGTTTAATAAATAACCCCTGGTGTCTGTCCCTGGAGTTTATGTGGTATGGTGGAAGACAGACCCACTGCATGGAAAGAGTAGGAACTTGTTGCCATAAGGTATGGGGCTTCTAAAGCCAAAGTTCTAGTGATGTAAGCAGAAGATAATAAGATAGATCTTCCCAGGGCCACCGTTAGAAATCACGGCGCCCCGTACAACAAAATTCCAGGGCCCCCTGGCCCCACCCGCCCCCCAAGCCCGTCCCAGATCCCGCCCACTCCACATCACAGTTAAAAGACCACAGTTAAAAGCATTAGTGCCAGGGCCCCCCTTACAACTTACAAAGAACATTTTTTAAAAAAAACATTGGCGCCAGGACCCCTTCACAAGTTAAAAAAAAAATAGAGGCCCTAAAGAATATATTTTTTTAAAAAATTGGCGCCAGGGCCCCCCTTCAGGCCCGGGTCCGATACACTTGTACCCATGTGCCCCCCCTGATGACAGCCCTGTATCTTCCCCCTTACCAGCCTCGCTATCATTTTTAGAAGAGAAAGCAGCATTAAGCTCCCGGGAACAGATACATTTCTCCATGTCTCATCTGCAATCCATGAATTTGCAGTAAACCCCCCATGTACACTGCATGTCTGCTGAATCCTTACCAACTCTCTCACTCCGTTTGTGTGCGTATATAAGTGCCATAGTTGAGCATAACACAACTGTCGGATCATCCTTGATAGGCTCGAGCCTTCTTATAGCATCCTGAACACGATCTGTAAACAGACACTGGCCTTAAAATGTAACTTTACACAATCAAGCACAGGATCTATTCACCAGAGACATATAAAATTGTCTGTACAGTTCTCTGTTACAGAGGGCAAAAGGGACAAAGTTAACCAATTGGTAAAAAGTGAGGGGACAAATATGATCCAAGTTTGTACCACAGTAAATATTAACAGTAACCTGAACCTGAAACCACAACAACTCTGTCAGTCTGCTCCCATTGTCAGTAAGGGGCAGATTTAGCAAAAAAAAAAAAAGAAGACCAACTGAAATTTATATATATAAAAAAAAACCGAACTTTTTTTTTTCCGCGTGAAAATTGTCATTTTCATTTCGATTAGATTTTTTTCTAAAAAAAACCTTGGATTTTTCAGAGTCCACCAATTGACTCCAAATAGCTTCTACGGGGGTCCCCCATAGACTACAACAGCAATTCGGCAGGTTTTAGATGGCGAATGGTTGAAGTCGAAATTTTAAAGAGACCGTAAATGATAAATTTAAATATTCAAATTTTCTAAATCATATTTAAATTCTAATCGAATTTGGACTCTTCCCCAGTCAAAGTACACAAAAATAGCTCAAAATTAGAATTTTTTTAGTTCGAATTTTCACTTTGACCCTTGATAAATCTGCCCCTAAATATTGGAATGTTCCATGCTCATTCACAGGGTAAGTCGATTTGGATCACAGCCACATGCAATCATGTGACTCACAGATTTGGTCATTATTAGTGATAAGCGACCCAGGCAAGTCATGTGAATACTGCTCACCACTAGTAGCAGAGATTAAAATATATAGCGTTGCCTTACTCTTAGCCTGTCCCAGTTGAAGGGATTGTTCACCTTTGAGTTAACCTTTAGTATGATGTAGAGAGTGATATTCTGAGACAATTTGCAATTGGTTTTCATTTTTTATTATTTACGCTATTTGAGTTATTTAGCTTTTTAATCAGCAGCTCTCCAGTTTGCAATTTCAGCCATCTGGTAGCTGGGTTTCAAATAACCCTAGCAACCATGCATTGATTTGAATAAGAGACTGGAATATAAGTAGGCAAAGGGCCTGAATAGAAAGATGAAAAATAAGTAGCAACAATATTAGATTGGGTCAGTGTCCCCTTTCAGAAGAAAAATGCAAATAATTCAAAAAGTAAAAAAAACAAAAAAGTCCAATTGAAAAGAACTAGACATTCTATAACATACTAAAAGTTAACTTAAAGGCCACCAATCATAACTAAAACCATTTCCTAAGTAAATACACTATGTGAAAGTTCAAGAAATCCGATTTTTAAAACAGTTAGAAATGTTTGTATAATGTAAATGATCAGCTCACTATTCCTTCTGCAAGATCTCCCCTATCTCCACTGCAGTTCTAGCTGAGGCAGCCATCTTGGATTTCACTGGCTCCTCCTACCTATATCTTCCCAGCCAACTGCAGCTCTGAAATCTCGCACATGCTCAGTTGAAATTCCTTGTTGCTTATCAACCCTTCTAAGCTATTTTCAAATCAGCCAAACCTGTGTGTTAGCTGCTGTACAGTAGTGCTGCCCCCTGCTGGAAGTTACTGTGTGCCCTTCATTTGCATAATAACATCACCAGCAGGGGACAAGATAGGGAAATCTCCTGATACTTCTAGTGGAGGAGTTTACTAAAACAAGGCATTCTGGGTAGAATACTCAAAGCAGTGTTACAATCTGAGCATGCTCCTGAAATTTGCATATTATAGTCTCTGTTATAGTCTCAGTATGGCCTCCCTCAGTGAAAGAACCCATTTGACAAAGTAAGGGATTTTTTAAAACCTGCATTTTTTTTCAAAAAACTATATATGTAGTCTGATTAAACGTGTTTATGTTGTACTGGTCAGATTGTTAATATGTGTTTGATTTTGGCTGTGATAGGTGCCCTTTAAAGGTGAACCACCCCTTTAAGCTGAAGCCACAGACAACTTTAGAAAGAAACCAAAATACAATGACAGCCTATACTGTATCTATAATGACATCTCTTAGTTAACTTACTAAACATGACTAAAGATAACTGCAATGAAAACGATTAAAGAGAAATCCATAAGCATGTATTTTAATTTTATAATAGACAATTGTGCTTAGTGATGTCATCGGTTATAATCGCTTAGTGATGTAATAGATTAATTAACCAATTCAGTGTAATGGTAATGTTATAATCATCTCAGGAAAAGTCTATGGTGATTAATAAGTGCATGTTCCCCACTACATAGTGATTTTTTGCATTCTGGTTCCTTTTCTTTTACTTTGTGCAACCCAAATCTGTGGGTTCTGGCAAATACCGGGGGCCTGTTTTGACTCCCAGTCCAGACCTGCAGGTAATGGTACCTTCCATGAGCATGCCATAGATCTTGAAAAACTGCAGTACTGGGTCATTGCTGTATTTCTTGAGTCCTTCCCTGGCGAGATTCTGCACGTGCTGATGGTATTTCTCCTGGCAGTAATAAATGATTCCAGCCTAGAAACACAAGAAATCAGTTGAAGTGAGAGGACACAATCTCTTACTGTCAGATGAGAAAGAGGAAAATCGGTGCTTTCAAAACCTTACTACAATGAAGTTAGACATAACTGCTGATTGGTTGCTATGGGTTACAACACCTAGTAATATCACATCAGCTTTGCCATTCTCCCTAAAATGCATACAGATATGCAAAACCAGTACTTTACCGGACTTCTTTCAAAATATAACAAACGTAGCAACACAGGGAACTCCAAATATTATTTAACTAACAGGGTTTAAAGGGAAACTAAACCCTAGGAATGAATATGGCTAGAAATGTCATATTTTTATAAACTGGTCTTATTGCATCTGCCTAAAGACTCTGCATCTCTATAGTAGTAATAATCCAGGCTTTCAAAGTTGTGCACAGGAGCTCACCATCTTGGATTTTGTTAGGAGTGTCAGTGACATGCTCAGTGTGCTCTGTTCTGTTGAGAAGCTAAGAGGGTGTCACAAATTATTTAACAAAAATGTAGGCTGTCCTGTCTACTGATGCTATAAGGACGATTATTAAATTCTGATGACAATTGTGCTGGTTTGTGAGCTGTCATTTACCAATGTGCAGTGAATCAGCATAAAAGAAGAAGGGGAGCTACTGGGGCATCTTTGGAGACACAGATCTTTACTGCTAAAGAGCTGTGGTTGCCTTGGGCTGGTACAGAATCCCAAAACATAAAGTACAACATTTCTGCCGTGGTTACGCTTTAATTCTTCTTTAAAGGAGAACTTAAGCTTAACTAAAGAAGTAGCTAGAAATGTTGTACATTATGTTTTGTGCTTCTGTACCAGCCCAAGGCAACCACAGCCCTTTAGCAGTAAAGATCTGTGTCTCCAAAGATGCCCCAGTAGCTCCCCATCTTCTTTTCTGCTGATTCACTGCACATGCTCTGTGCTGCTGTCACTTACTGAGCTTAGGGACCCACTCACAATATACAGTACACATAGAATAGAAATGTCACAATATAAGGCTGATTAGTAATTAATACACATAATTACTACATGGCAGCACAGAAACCAGTGCAATTAGTATCAGAATTTAATAATCAGCAAACCTGTAGCATCAGCTTATATTACAGGGGAAGCTCATTTTCTGCTGGATAATTAGTGATGACCCCTAAGCTTAGCTTCTCAACAGCCAATCAGAGCCCACTGAGCATGTGAGTGTCACAGACACTTTCCAAGATGGTGACCCCCTGTGACAAGTTTGAAGTCCTGGATCATTGCTGCTATTGACAAGCTGACACTTTAGGCTGGTACAGTAAGTTCTGTATATAAAATATGGCATTTTTAGCCATAATCATTTTTAGGGTTTAGTTCTCCTTTAAACGGGTTTTTCACCTTTGAATTAACTTTTAGTATGATGTAGAGAGTGATTTTGCAACTGGTTTTCATTTTTTATTATTTGTGGTTTTTGAGTTATTTAGCTTTTCATTCAGCAGCTCTTCAATTAGCATCTAAAGCAATCTGGTAACTAGGGTCCAAATGACCCTAGCAACCATGCATTGCTTTGAATAAAAGACTGGACTATGAATAGGAGAGGCCTGAATAGGAAGCAAAAGTAGCAATAACAATAGATTTGTAGCCTTACAGAGCATTTGTTTTTTAGATGGGGTCAGTGACCCCCATTTGAAGGCTGGGATGGGTCAGATAGAAGAATAAGGTAAATAATTTAAAAACGATAAAAAATAAATAATGAAAACTAGTTGAAAAGTTGCTTAGAATTAGCCATTCCATATTATACTAAAAGTGAGCCATCCCTTTAAGGAGCTCAAGGGGCCCCAATAGAAGGAGATAAAAAACTAAAGAAGCTCAGGGATGTCCCACCTGCAACTACCCCTCTGTTATTGAACTACAACTCCCACAATGCCACTGGCGGTACAATAACAATTTGTTGGACAAGATAGACAGTGTATATTAACAACTAATACAACAAATAGACATCAAATCAATGAAATATCAATGCTTAGGCTCACCGTGATGTAATGGTCTGTGTCCGCCATGTTGCCCTGCAGTTATAGTTGTGAGTTGGCCTAAGCTCCCCAGATTTAACTAACAATCCCCCAAGCCTTCTAAATCTTTCCTAAACTCCCTGTACTTCCTCATGCGCGTCCTTAGTTACCGCCAGCTCCACCTCTGTTACTAAGGGACATGGACGCGTTCCAGGCCAACCAGCCGATCCTCCACAGGAATCTGCTGTTGACTGGTCATCCTGGCAGTTCATGTGTCCTTGCTCCCTAGCGCCGCGTTTGATTGGTGGTCATCTCCGGCGTGCTCGCTTTCTCGTGGATGGATTAGTCGGTCTGTCAGTGCCAGCGTATTCTGCTGCTGTGTTTCCGGCTAAGTGCGCTGATTCGTCGGGTTGTAAGAAGCAGCCGCAGGCATGGGGCTATCTATGTCCCTGAGCTCCGAGTCCCTGGAGGGGGGCACCGAGGGATACCATGTGCATGGGGTAAGTAATTATATATATACGCGTCTGTCATGTCCGGGATAGGAACCTGCTCTCTCTTAGTTGCTAAACTACATTTCCCAGCATGCCTCACTTGATGTGTTGCTTGTGAGGATGGTGGGGGTTGTAGTTCTTACACAGTCAAAGGATCCCTGTCCCTGTTACAGTAATATACAGTTCCACTGGCTCCGTGTATTCCATTCCCCAGGTTCCCTAATAGAGATGTGAAGCCTCTGGCTGAATCCAGCTCTTGTACAACATTGTGTTACAGTCAGCTGTGACTCCTGGGATCCTTACTCTACTGCACCTTGCTGTTTTCTTGTCTTCTACAGCTGATTGGCCACTGCTCAGGGTGCCTGTCCTTTCATAATAGCAAGTAGCTGTAGTTTAACTGCAACACCCACACTTACCTGGCATACCTGGCATAGCTGTCTGCTGGAATTACTGCCCTGTGCCGCCTCTCCTTTTAATTGTCTCACAGTTATTTACCAGTTGGGCGAAAGGGAATAAAACCATTTATTGTGTAGGGTAGGGCTGTAAAAGTGGGGTATTGTGTATGTAAGGGCAAGATGGTGTAAGGGGTAGGGGCTGTAAGAGTGGGATATTGTGTATAGTAAGGCAAGATGGTGTAAGGGGTAGGGGTTGTAATAGTGGGGTATTGTGTATAGTAAGGGCAAGATGGTGTAAGGGGTAGGGGTTGTAATAGTGGGGTATTGTGTATAGTAAGGGGAAGATGGTGTAAGGGGTAGGGCTGTAAGAGTGGGGTATTGTGTATAGTAAGGCAAGATGGTGTAAGGGGTAGGGGTTGTAATAGTGGGGTATTGGGTATAGTAAGGGGAAGATGGTGTAAGAGGTAGGGGTTGTAATAGTGGGCTATTGTGTATAGTAAGGGGAAGATGGTGTAAGGGGTAGGGCTGTAAGAGTGGGGTATTGTGTATAGTAAGGCAAGATGGTATAAGGGGTAGGGGCTGTAAGAGTGGGGTATTGTGTATAGTAAGGCAAGATGGTGTAAGAGGTAGGGGCTGTAAGAGTGGGGTATTGTGTATAGTAAGGCAAGATGGTGTAAGGGGTAGGGTCTGTAAGAGTGGGGTATTGTGTATAGTAAGGCAAGATGGTATAAGGGGTAGGGGCTGTAAGAGTGGGGTATTGTGTATAGTAAGGCAAGATGGTGTAAGGGGTAGGGTCTGTAAGAGTGGGGTATTGTGTATAGTAAGGGCAAGATGGTGTAAGGGGTAGGGGCTGTAAGAGTGGGGTATTGTGTATAGTAAGGCAAGATGGTGTAAGGGGTAGGGTCTGTAAGAGTGGGGTATTGTGTATAGTAAGGCAAGATGGTATAAGGGGTAGGGGCTGTAAGAGTGGGGTATTGTGTATAGTAAGGCAAGATGGTGTAAGGGGTAGGGTCTGTAAGAGTGGGGTATTGTGTATAGTAAGGGCAAGATGGTGTAAGAGGTAGGGTCTGTAAGAGTGGGGTATTGTGTATAGTAAGGGCAAGATGGTGTAAGAGGTAGGGGCTGTAAGAGTGGGGTATTGTGTATAGTAAGGCAAGATGGTGTAAGAGGTAGGGTCTGTAAGAGTGGGGTATTGTGTATAGTAAGGGCAAGATGGTGTAAGAGGTAGGGGCTGTAAGAGTGGGGTATTGTGTATAGTAAGGGAAAGATAGGGACAGGGATGTTTCTGAGAAAGACAATGAGCTGCATATAAAGAACAGAGTGGTGTAAGTAATGCAGTATGTGATATTCAAGCTGTGATTACCTGGGCCCCTGTGCATGATGGGAAGGCATTTCTGTGCTGTCTGGTTGGATCAAGGGTGGGGCCCCGAGCTTTAGTCTGGTGTGGCTCTTGCTACACAACCCATTGTCACACATGCTGCTCGACAAACCTGTCTGCACTCAAGCGGCTTGTTTTGTGTTCATTTGTTAACCCTTTATGATCTTTATGAGCCAGCTGCCAATTACTAGCTGTGGCTGAACTACAAATCCCACCATTCCCCACTTTCAAAGCCTGTCGTAGTTCTGCAACAGATGCAGATCCCCCATTTAGAAAAAAAGCAGTATCTGCATCTCGTCAAGCTCTCTGCTATGATGTCACAGACTGCGCCTATGTCACCGTTTATTTTAGGGATTCGCCCATAATGCATTGCTGCAAGCCTCATCTTATTATTGATTTTGTTACTCTATATATACTCTTTCTAGAGTTTTGGGAGACCCCACAACATTTGTTTAGGGCCCTTCAGATTACACTGATACTGATCCTCCAGGAGAGGTCTCATCTGCTCCCCCAGTGCGCAAAAAGCACCCATCACTCCCCTCGGAGTTCCATGATCTGTATAAAAGCATTCGCCCTTCAGACTCATATTTTTATAGGCTCATGGAACTCACAATATCCTTATATTTTAAAATAGCGTGTTATTTATTCACTTTATATTTCCAGTACACTCTCTTGTATTTTCTTTTTAGTTTACCCTTTAATCCAAGCCTTGGGGTGTTTGTGTTTCCTAGCCTCCATCCATGTATTCTGTGTGTTTTTTCACAATCCCCAGGCAGCAGCTGTAAGGATTGAGTCATGTTGCGGTTCTGCTATTTACTCTGGGATGTGCCGGCTTGTTAATGTTTAAGCCAGTTGCTGGAGCTGGTTGGCACAACAGATGTAGACGGTGGCAGGGGCTGAAGCAACACGCTGGCATTGGCACAAGCAAGGGAAAAGACAAATCCCCAGTAATTGCCTCTAATTGCATTTTCTACAGCATGGCAAGCATTATGCAGATTATATTCATGAGAACTAATTCTTATAACACCCAATGGCGCTGCCTCCAGCTGCTGATTAAAGGGCCACTGTAAATGTTGAATCTCCCTGCAGGACTGAGCTTGGTACAGAAGGATATTAACATTGGCAGAGGTTTATGTTGCCCTTTAATAAAGGCGAGCAGAAATCCCAGAGACTTCTTCCTATTATGTAGAGCTCCATTTATGGCCCTGTTTGGCTGACCACTCCCAAAATGACATCATGTGTCGGACTGCTTGGACACACCCACCTCTGGATCCTGTAAGAGGATTTATAATGCAATAAAAGAACTATGGGAAGTTATACAAGAAAATGTGGGAGGTCATAAAAGTTAAAATACAGCATAACCTATGGCAATTTATTTAACTGAACACTGAACATGCTGCTTTTAGTGGCAGGGGGTACGGCAGTGCTGTAAACTATGACACATTTTTAAAAAGTTACTTTTCTGTGCCAAGCAATTATTTCCATCTGAGATTCCATGTAAGAGTAGTACATGCTGTCCTGGCACGCCTGCTGGTGAGCTGCAGGCACAGAGTGAACATTTTTCAGGCTTAGTGCGAGTAGTATAGTGCGAGTAGTATAGTGCGAGTAGTAATGCAAGTGGTGGAGTGTTAGGGTTATGTGGCATTCAGCTCACTGCTCAGTGGAAAGGTTACTGTGAGCAGTGTAGAGTGAGCAGTGTAGAGTGAGCAGTGTAGAGTGAGCAGTGTAGAGTGAGCAGTGTAGAGTGAGCAGTGTAGAGTGAGCAGTGTAGAGTGAGCAGTGTAGAGTGAGCAGTGTAGAGTGAGCAGTGTAGAGTGAGCAGTGTAGAGTGAGCAGTGTAGAGTGAGCAGTGTAGAGTGAGCAGTATAGTGTGAGTAGTAAGACAAGTGGTGGAGTATTAGGGTTACGTGGCATTGAGCTCACTACTCAGTGGAAAGGTTAGTGGGAGTAGTGTAGTGGGAGTAGTGTAGTTGGAGTCAGGCCCAGACTGGCAATCTGTGGGTTCTGGCAAATGCCAAAAGGGCTGCTGTAAGGTCCCATAGAAAGTCAGTATTTAGTGGGCTGGTGGGAGCTGTTTGGGCCTCTATGTGGGCTGATTGGGCCTCTGTGTACCTGAAATGCCAGGGCCTATTTTAATTCTCAGTCCGGACCTGGTTGGAGCAGTGTAGTGGGAGCAGTGTAGTGGGAGCAGTGTAGTGGGAGCAGTGTAGTGGGAGCAGTGTAGTGGGAGCAGTGTAGTGGGAGCAGTATAGTGGGAGTAGTATAGTGTGAGTAGTAAGACAATTGGTGGAGTGTTAGGGTTACGTGGCATTCAACTCACTGCTCAGTGGAAAGGTTAGTGTGAGTAGAGTAGTGTAGTATGAGCAGTACAATGTGAGCAGTACAGTGTAAGCAGTACAGTGTGAGTAGTAAGGCAAGTGGTGGAGTGTTAGGGTTACGTGGCATTCAGCTCACTACTCAGTGGAAAGGTTAGTGGGAGTAGTGTAGTGTGAGCAGTATAGTGTGAGTAGTACATTGTGAGTAGTAAGGCAAGTGGTGGAGTGTTATGGTTACATGGCAATCAGCTCACTTCTCAATGGAAAGGTTAGTGTGAGCAGTATAGTGTGAGTAGTAAGGCAAGTGGTGGAGTGTTAGGGTTACGTGGAATTCAGATCTCTTCTGTTTGCACTTTTTATTACATTCCCCTGTGAAATTGCTTAAAGAGGTGGTTCACCTTTAGGTTAACTTTTAGTATGTTATAGAATGGCCAATTCTAAGCAACTTTTTCAATTGGCAGTCATTTTTTGAATTATTTGCCGCCTTCTTCTCACTTTTCCAAGTGGGGTCACTGACCCCATCTAAAAAACAAATGCTCTGTTAGGCTACAAATGTATTGTTATTGCTAATTTTTATTACTTTTAGTATGTTATAGAATGGCCAATTCTAAGCAACTTTTCAATTGGCCTTCATCTTTTCTTTTTTTTATATTTTCTTTCAGCCTTCAAATGCTCTGTAAGGCTACAAATGTATTGTTATTACTACTTTTTATTACTCATCTTTCTCTTCAGGCCTCTCCTTTTCATATTCCAGTCTCTTATTTAAATCAGTGCATGGTTGCTAGGGGAATTTGGTCGCTAGCAACCAGATTGCTGAAATTGCAAACTGGAGAGCTGCTGAATAAAAAGCTAAATAATGCAAAAACCACAAATAATAAATAATGAAAACTAATTGCAAATTGTCTCAGAATATCACTCTCTACATCCTACTAAAGTGAAGAACCCCTTTAAATGCAGTGGGATATGAGGCTACTTTGGGGGCACATGTTGCTGTTATCCTAAATGTACTCAGGTTTATTCCGGAAATGTATTGTGTGAAAGAAAACTCTCCCTCAAACGCCAACCCGTTCTTTTTCTGGTTCCAGATCCAGGAGAATTCGCCGGCGCAGAGAGCAGGACTCGAGCCCTTTTTTGACTTCATCATTGCGATTGGTCACGCGAGGCTGGTAAGTGGGGGCTAGTGACTAGCTGGATCTTTTGTCTCGTTAGAAGCAACAGCAAACTGGATTAGCGACTTCTTCTGCAGCTCAGTGTTTTGTTAATTATATTCTCCGAAACGGGTTCCTGGGTGGTGGGCAGGTTCCCTTGGCACCAAGAGAGAAGGCTCTTTCTATTCCGCTCACTTTATCTCCCTTATCATCAAGATGTGAGCGATTCAGTCTGAAGGAGCACACGTTACTGACTGCTGTTACTGGCACCCTTGTGACTGTGGGAGGAAATAAATCTATGCAGAAATTCCTCGTGATCTTCCAGTTCTGTCCCAGGGGCTTAAGGTATTAAAGGGCACAAATACCCCCCGGCTACAGGCAGGGAGCACAAGGCTAATTGCATACACAGACAACATTCCCCCACTATATACTTGTGCAGCTACCCATACTCACCAATCGGCAATGAGTTCCGCATCCGTTATCCGAAAACTCCATTATCCAGAAAGCTCCGAATTACAGGAAGGCCATCTCTCATAGACTCCATTACAATGAAATAATTCACTTTTTTAAAATGATTTCCTTTTTCTGTGTAATAATAAAACAGAATTTGTACTTGATCCCAACTAAGATATAATTAATCCTTTTTGGAGGCAAACCAGCCTATTGGGTTTATTTAATGTTTACATGATTTTCTAGTAGACTTAAGGTACAAAGATCCAAATTACAGAAAGACCTATTATCTGGAAAGCTCCAGATAACAGAAAGGCCATCTCCCATAGACTCCATTATAATGAAATAATTCACTTTTTTAAAATTTCCCTTTTTCTGTCATAAAGCCAAAATTGTACTTGATCCCAACTAAGATAGAATTAATCCTTATTGGAAGCAAAACCAGCCTATTGGGTTTATTTAATGTTTATATTATTTTCTAGTAGATTTAAGGTATGAAGATCCAAATTATGGAAAGACCCGTTATCGAGAAAGTTTTGAATTATGGAAAGGCCATCTCCCATAGACTCCATTATAATGAAATAATTCACTTTTTTTTAATTATTTCCTTTTTCTCTGTAATAATCAATCAGTAGTTTGTACTTGATCCCAACTAAGATATAATTAATCCTGATTGGAAGAAAAAACAGCCTATTGGGTTTATTTAATGTTTACATGATTTTCTAGTAGAGTTAAGGTGTGAAGATCCATCATCTGGAAAGCTCCGAATTATGGGAAGGCCATCTCCCATAGACTCCATTATAATGAAATAATTCATTTTTTTTAAAATGATTTCCTTTTTCTCTGTAGACAAAGTTTGGAGATCCAAATTACGGAAAGACCCCTGATCCAGAAAACCCTAGGTCCCGAGCATTCTGGATAACGGGTCCCACACTTGTACAAGTTCTATAATGATCGCAAAGATCCGATTGGCTGCTTTGGGTATCTACACTTGTGCACTACCTACGTTTGTAAATCAACCCTAATTATTCAAAGCTGCATCTGCCTGTCTCTTTCCGCACAGCTGGTTCTGACTGTTGAGAAGCCGTCGATAGAAAACACTGAAGGGCAAGGCCAGGGCGGTTAGACTGGTTTTGTATTGGCAGCCTTTCCTGGTTAGATTTATAAGCAATAAACTCTACAACAAGGAGCCACTGTAATGACCTGTAATTAAGCCACTGGTTGCAATTACCTGTGATTTCCAATTGGTCTTCATTTTTTTTATTTTATATAGATTTTGAATCATTTGCCTTCTTCTTCTGACTCTTTCCAGCTTTTAAATGGGGTTCACTGACCCCATCTAAAAACAAATGCTCGTTAAGGCTACAAATGTATTGTTATTGCTACTTTTTATTTCTCATCTTTCTATTCGGGCCTCTCCTATTCATATTCCAGTCTCTTATTCAAATTAATGCATGGTTGTTAGGTTGCATTCATTATATAAACTTTACATATGGGTTTATACCCCTTTAAGGCATTTAAGTAGGCATTCATCCCCGGAGGGACAAGAGCTATAATTAATCATCAAGTTCATGTCCCAACTGATAGATACTAACAAACGAGTGCAACTGTCAGTGTTTTCAGGCAGAGCAGATGGCAGTTTTCCATCAGGGCTTGGCACAATATAGAATTACCTAGGCTTTGGCAAACGGGTCTCATGGCACAACTACTGGGAGCTCAGGGAGGATGGAACTTAATGTCTCGTCACAGAACAGATATATATTCAGGCTGTGACTCTATTATATTCTCTGCACTGCAGGTTCTGACACCTGAAACCATGCAACAGAAGCCAGATGATTAACATAACTGACTTCTACTACATTTCATGAGTCAGAACCAGAAACCAGAAAGGGACAAACACAGCTTTCAGCAGCAAATACATATACAGATAACTTTAAAAACACAGACAATTAGTAATGATTGTATATTAGAAAGTTTCTGGAATATTTGTAGATAAGAATAGGAAACTGTAGCTACTGTGCTTGATGTTTATAGTTTATATAATTCTCATGGCACACAGGACTGGAGAGAAGTCTCCTAACCCTGACGAGGAACCTGTTATCAATATCAATGGAAGCCGCCAGGCCGGAAAATTGTCAAATATGAGAATCGTTGGTATAGGGCTGGAGTCGGAATAGGCTTAGTGCTTTACAGATTCAGCAGTATAATGTAATTACTGCTACAAGTGCCGACTCACTTGTGTGTCTAGTTATGAGAACAATCTCCAGGCTCGTAGTATTTGTAGAAAAATAGAATATTTATTGCTGTATTCAGTGAACAAGGTGCAGCATAGATTACAATACAATTAAATTGGGTAAACGCTTGCACAGGGAACTAGTATAAGATCTTAACTACCGACCCACTCAGTCCTACTGTCTCCAAGACCAGACATCTGGCCTTTCTTAAAGGGCATGTCCCATTTTTACTTTCTTTGATAAAAAAAGAAACCTATCTCTAATATACTTTAATTAAAAAATGTGTACCGTTTTTATAAGAAACCTGACTGTATGCAGTGAAATTCTCCCTTCATTTACTGCTGTGGATAGGAATTGTCAGATGGTCCCTTACTGCTCTGCAGGGAAACAATCATACTTATGAACAGCAGGGGGAGCCCCCGCCTTACTTCCCAGCCATGCAGAACTCAAGCAGCTTTGTTTGACGATCCCTAAGCAGCCCAGACCACACTGAGCATGTGCACAGTCTTAGTCTTGCAAAGATGTTTAAAAAAGTTACAAGATGGTGACCCCCTGTAGCCAACTTTGAAAGCATAAATTATTTGTTTGATTAGGCTTGTGGTGCAGTAAGTTCATGTTTATATTAAGTATAGAAAATATAGCATTTCTAGCCTTATTCTATTTTAGACTTTACATGCCCTTTAAGGTGGCCATACACGTAGAGATCCGCTCTTTTGGCGATTTTACCCTCCTGGCAATGCAAGTTAGCTATTTACCATACAACTGCACAACATGTGTCATGTACTCCTTGTGCTACTTAGCAATCCACTCCATGTACTATGAATAATATAATATAATACAGGTATAATATATAGTAGAGATGCACTGAATCCAGGATTCGTTTTGGTATTCGGCCAGGATTTGAGCTTTTTCAACAGGATTCAGAATTGGCCAAATCCTTCTGCCCGGCCGAACCAAATCAATATGCAAATTAGGGGTGGGGAGGGAAATCGCATGACTTTTTGTAATAAAACAAGGAAGTAAAAAAATGTTTTCCCCTTCCCACCCCTAATTTAGATATGCAAATTAGGATTCGGGTTCGATATGGTATCTTTCACGAAGGATTTGGGAGTTAGTCCGAATTCAAAATATTTAATTACTAATATATAGTGAATAAAGTACCCCCTATTGTAAAATATAAGGATATTTTTAGGTCACCGAGAAGTTCCATGATCATATAAAAACATGAGGCCGAAGGCCGAGTGCTTTTATACAGGTCATGGAACTCCGAGGTCGCTTCTAATATCCTCCTATTTTCCAACAAGGGGTACTTTATTTATTATAATACACAGGTTTTAGTGAGTCATGTGACAGAAATTACATCACTACTCACTGTTTATATCTTTATAATACACAAAAGCCATGAATATCCTGTAAATTATAGAAAATTGGTGGTTGGGGAGCACCGTCCATCAAACACAGAAAATGGTGTGCAGGGTCAAATAATGATTATAATAGGAAAAGAAGAAAAAAGAGCTGACCCATATAGTTGCACCTCCCCATCAAAATACAAACTCCAGTGAAGCAAATTATTAAAACTTAACCTTTAATAAATTCACAACAATTCGTGCTTTCAAGAGCAGATTGATGGAACACATCCATAGTATTAATAATGCTCTGGATCTATTGAAAGCCAATAAAAAACTACCGCCAGTTAGTCGACATTTTTTGGAAGCCCACAATCACTCGAGTTTTGGTCTGAAAGCAATGGGTCTTTCAAAAATTTCCCTTGGTATAAGAGGGGGTGACCTAGAAACAGCCCTCCTATCCAGAGAAAGCGAATGGATATTCCTAATGAATGCATTGAGCCCCAATGGCCTCAATGAGAGTATTACTATGAATATATTCATTTAGCTTGTGATATAATAATTCGGACCTGTAACATATTAGGGTGTGTCAATAATGATATATGACATCTTTACATGCTGATACATGGATCAAGGAGATTACATACATATATCTTTCTGTTGACGGTGTTTATTAGGCATACAGTCAGTGATATGTTTTACATATCATCTTTTTGTTGAAATATTTACACTTTCACCAGGTATATAATATGTCCATTGTACTCTGAACAATGAATAATGCACCGTGATGCACAACATGTTCGTGCTACCTGTTTGGCTGTAAAAATTTGGCAACAATGATTCAGCCATCTCGTCTGTATATTGTTTCTAACTATATAGAATACATTGTTGCGCTTTTAGCTGACATAATTGCACAGGTTTGCGCAATAGCCGATCAGCTAGAGTAGGCAGAGTTCGCATTCTGAGATAACTCCGCCTCATTGTGACGCTTAGTGAGTAGATTGGCTCTCACGCTGCAGGGATAGTAGTATAGCCCTCTGATTGGTTGAATTCAAATGGCTACTGGCTCTTCCGCATTGTGAAATAGAAGTGCGATACCGGCCTGTCTCTTGCCTTTGACAAAGCGGGTGAAACGCGCGTCAGGCGCATTTTTAGTTTTGGTTAGGCAGGCGTCTGATAGGGACATAGAATTGGCTCCATAGGGTAAAAAACGGATCGGGAGGGGATCTCTGTGGGTGAAGGGGTTGGATATTGGAATGATCCGCGGTTCTGACACTTTGCTCGATACAACATATCTAGAAGCAACTAAATACTTTAGTGTTTGGTATCTGGTTTCCGCTTATCCTGCCTAATACCACAAAGGAGGGATTCTCAAGTGGGTGAAGGGGAGGCTTGGTGTGGTGAAACCATTGATCCGTGTGTTTAACACTAATAATTTTAGTGCCCCAGCGTTTGTACTATCTGGGCTTTTGCTTCCAATCCTAAAATCTAATACCACAAGGGAGGGATCCTTAAGTGGGTGAAGGGGTTGGTGTGGTGTGGTCCACTTTTTGGCAAATAATTTTTTGGCCGTGTTTGTTAGAATTATACTTGTCTCGAGTGCTGAGAATTTACCACCCAGATTCCCAACCGCAACCGCAATTGATTTAAGTGAGATCAGCACATGTCTTTTTAAACCCGCTGTTGCCGTGTCAATCAGCCCCCTATACCTAACCATATTTTTAATTGTGCTTTCTAGACCTGGTTTTAATGAATTTATTAAAGGTTAAGTTTTAATAATTTGCTTCACTGGAGTTTGTATTTTGATGGGGAGGTGCAACTATATGGGTCAGCTCTTTTTTCTTCTTTTCCTCCTGTAAATTATATCCTTATAAACGGTGAGTAGTGATGTCATCAGTTATAAACGGTGAGTAGTGATGTCATTTTTGTCACATGGCTCCCTAAAACCTGTGTATTATAATAAATAAAGTATCCCATGTTGCAAAATATGAGGATATTAGAAGTGACCTTCGGCCTCATGTTTTTATACAGGTCATGGAACTCCTCTGTGACTTATAATATCCTTATATTTTACAATAGGGGGTACTTTATTCACTATATAATACACAAAAGCCATGAATATCCTGTAAATTATATCCTTATAAACGGTGGGTTCTGATGTCATCAGTTATAAACAGTGAGTTCTGATGTCATTTCTGTCACATGACTTACTAAAATTTGTGTATTATAATAAATAAAGTACCCCCAGTTGTAAAATATGAGGATATTAGAAGTTACCTCGGAGTTCCATGACCTGTATAAAAACACTCGGCCTTCGGCCTCGTGTTTTTATATGGTCATGAAACTCCTCGGTAACTTATAATATCCTTATATTTTACAAGAGGGGGTACTTTATTCACTATATAAACTCCACACACTCCCTACAGGTGGTGCTGATGGAGATAGGGTAGTGCCTGGTTTTGGGCTGATGTGTGTTTGTCTTTGCAGAATAAAGAGAACAGTATGTTCAAAGACCTCCTCAAAGCCAACGCGGAGAAGCCTGTGAAGCTGGAGGTGTACAACACAAAGAACATGAAAGTGCGGGAGGTGGAAGTGACCCCCAGTAACATGTGGGGAGGGCAGGGGCTCCTGGGGGCCAGCGTTCGCTTCTGCAGCTTCCAAGGTGCCAACGAGCATGTGTGGCACATACTGGTAAGTCTTGACTCCTGTAATACACATAATACACTGCCAGTGTTACCTCTAATCACACACAACCTATTGTCTCCCTATAGGATGTGGAGCCCAATTCCCCCGCTGCCCTGGCAGGTCTGCACCCCCACATTGACTACATCGTGGGCTCGGATCAGATTCTACAGGAGGTGAGTTATTGGATGTGGTTTAAGCCGCTGTATAGAATGTCCAGCACAATTCTGCTTTCCATTAGTGGAATCCTAAACTCCTTCTCAGTGCCAGACACAGGGACACAACATTCCTAGTGCCGCTTTTATCCTACTCAGCAGCTTCCCCATTTAACAGAATAACCCTCATGCCAGAAATGTGATGCCACTGAATTGGTAACTGAACGTTCTACAGGAGAAAAGAAAGTTGCTTTGTTTTAGAACAAATGAAATATTTGTTCTATATATATCTATATATATCTATATATATATATATATATATATATCTATATATATCTATATATATCTATATCTACCTATATATCTATATATATCGCTCTATCTATCTCTCTATCTATCTCTCTATATATATATATATATATATAGATAGATATAGATAGATATAGATAGATATAGATAGATATAGATAGATATAGATAGAGATAGATAGAGATAGATAGAGATAGATAGATAGATAGATAGATGAGAGAGAGAGAGAGATATTAACAGTTAATTTAACTGTTAGTGTGATGTAGAGCAGGGAACCCCAACTTTTTGAACTCGTGAGCAACATTCAGAAGTAAAAGGAGTTGGGGAGCAACATAAGGATGAAAAATGTTCCTGGGGTGCCAAATAAGGCCTGTGATTGGCCATTTAGTAGCCCCTGTCAACCTACATTGAGGCTCTGTTTGGCAGTGCCCTTGGTTTGTCTCTAAGCCTGGAATTCAAAAAGAACCACCTACTTTGAGGCCACTGGGAGCAACATCCAAGGGGTTGGAGAGCAACATGTTACTCACGAGCTACTGGTTGGGGATCACTGATGTAGAGAGTGATTTTCTGAGACAATTTGCAATTGGTTTTTATTTTTCATTATTTGTGATTTTTGAGTTATTTTGCTTTTTATTCAGCAGCTCTCCTGTCAGCAATCTGTTGCTAGGGTATCAATTACCCTAGCAACCATACATTGATTTGAATATGATTAGGAGAGGCCTGAAAAGAAAGATGAGGAATAAAATGTTGAAATAGCAATGCAAGTGTAGCCTTACAGAGCATTTGTTTTTAGATGGGGTCAGTGACCCCCCTCCCCCCCATTTGAAAGCTGGAAAGAGGAATTAAATAGTGCCATGCCGTCGGTGATTTACATTTTGATTTACAAAATTTACAGTTTGAGGAGATTAGTCGCCCAAAGAAGAAGCGATTTGGTTGCTGGGCGACTAATCTCCCGAAATAGCAGCTTGTGTCTCTGCCCTAAAGGGTAAAGAGGCAAGTAAGTTCTCGTACAATCTAACAAGCCTGTGTTTATTCACTGGCTTTGCAAGCCCTTTAAAGTGGACCGGTCACCTACACATAAGTCGTTTACAAATTAAACATGGAACCCAAATAGTTTTTTTTCATTAAAGCATCGATACCTGTTATAAAGACGTTTAAATATCTGAGCTGTCAATCAAATATAGAGGCGGGGCAGACAATTACTTTCACTTACCATTCAGCACTTCCTAGTAGTGATGTGCGGGTCAGGGTTTTCCTGACCCGCACCCGACCCTAACCCGCCCTGCTGCATCGCCCACCCGCACCCGCACTTCCCGGGTCCTTTTATAGACCCACGCCACCCGCCCTGTCGATGACGTCGCAATGATGTCACAAAAGAGGCGGGGCAAGCAGACGCGAGCCTATAAAACCGGAAGTCAGATGCCGGCATTTGAAGGTGGGCGGCGGGGAGAGCAGGAGAAGAGCTCAACCTGCCTGCCACCTGCGAGGAGCAGTGCGAGGTCGACCCGAACCGTCCGACCCACAGATCCCCCAGGTATCAGGTCGGCCCACACATCACTACTTCCTAGATGTCACTGCTCTCCCCACATTCCCCCTCCCTCCTCACACTCTATAATTATGTAGGGCAATGTGTATGGGCATTAGATCCCCCATTCAAGCGCATACACAAGATTTTGGGGTGATACATGACTTGTCTCAATAACAGTGTCCACAAAATGGTTCCTGCCTGCTTGCTGTGATTGTGTAATTCCAAGACTGAAATAAACACAATTTAAATAATAAATGTAGTGTAAGTAAGTTTTATTTTGCTCAACTAACATGATAGAAAATCATTTAGAATTATTTCTTAGGGTGACAGGTCCCCTTTAAGATCTTGTTCTTACAATGAAACACTATTCCAATATTAGATGAAGAAAGATGAAGCTCAACAGCCACATATAAACTTGCATACGATTTAAAGCAGCCTCTGTGATGTGAATGAGCCCTCCAATGAATGACGTGTATATTTTTTTCCCCCCCCTTCTTAGTCGGAGGATTTTTATGCTTTAGTGGAGTCCCACGAAGGGAAACCCCTGAAACTGCTGGTGTACAACACGGAGACCGACTCCTGCCGAGAGGTGTTTGTGACCCCCAATAGTGCCTGGGGCGGGGAAGGAAGGTAACGTTATACTAGGAGGGATTTATTTAAAGCCTATCAGGACTGGAACTAGAGTGGGCAACAGAGGCTCATTGCTAAGTGTCAGTTTGGGAGGGGGGGGGACTGACACTTAGCAAATCTGATAAGCGATTTTCTGACCAACCTGCAGGGGGAGTAAGGGAGCAAGTTACCAACAATGGGATGAGTGAGGGAGCAAGTGATCAGCTGGGGAGGTTAATGTGCAAGTAGTGGGCATGGGACAATCTCTGGGTGGCATCTAATGAACTAGCACCCCCACTAATTTGTTATTTTTATTGTACTGTAAGAGACAGACATTTCTTCCCTTGTACTCTTTGTTTTTGATGTCAAATGTGTTTTGTTTTTACAGCTTGGGATGCGGTATAGGGTATGGATATCTGCACAGGATCCCCTTAAAGGCTGCACCTCCACTGAAAGACCCAGAGATAACACCCCTTTCCCCTTTAACACCTACAGAGGAACCTGTGGTGCCTCCTACTAATGGATATAGGGAGGTAAGTGCTGTAAAATTAATTTTTTTAATTGAAAATATAATCTTTATTCCTTAAGAGTATTTTAAGTAGTAAGTTGTATATTTTCTATGAAAGCTTCTCTGGTCCTGTGCAAATAAAAGAATGAAGGCAGTTCCCTGATTGGTTGCTATGGGTTACTAGACTGGCCCTGCTGGGGCAAAATAGTAACTGGAACCTGCAGCTGTTGGTGCAAAGGATCAGGCTTTTCAAAAGATTTTCAGACAATTCTGTGCCGTAAAGGACCAGTAACACTAAAAAATATGAGTGTTTCAAATGAATTACAATGTAATTTACTGTTGCTATTCATTTCTAAAAGTTATGTGTTTGCTTTAGAAAAACTACTGAAGTTTATATAAATAGGCTGCAGCCATTCATGTTGCAAAAAGGAGAGAAAGCACAGGCTAAATAGCAGATAACAGATAAGCTCTGTCATATACAATGGGATTCTACAGAGTGCATCTGTTATCTACTGTGTATCCTGTACTCGATTGGCTGCCCCCATGGCTACACAGCAGCTTGTTTATATAAACTATAGTAGTACTTATCTGTTATCTACTGTGTATCCTGTACTCGATTGGCTGCCCCCATGGCTACACAGCAGCTTGTTTATATAAACTATAGTAGTATTTATCTGTTATCTACTGTGTATCCTGTGCTTGAATGGCTGCCCCCACGGCTACACAGCAGCTTATTTATATAAACTATAGTAGTACTTATCTGTTATCTACTGTGTATCCTGTGCTTGAATGGCTGCCCCCATGGCTACACAGCAGCTTATTTATATAAACTATAGTTGTGTTTTTAAAGCAAGCACACCAGCTGTACCAGTGCAGGGAAAACTGTAGATTATTTTTTAATAACAATTTCATTTTGTGGTGTTACTTTTCCCTTAAAGGCACAATTCTTTTCTGCACAATTCTCTATTTTCAAATGCTTATTCTGTTGGAAACAGAAGTATTTCCATTTATGACCTAAATTAAGGCATAAGTGCTGTCACTATGTTGCTCTCAGCCTAATCATTAACCTGCACCAAACCTTGACTTCAGCTCAGTGTTTGTTTTTCCTGTTGCAAAATCCACATCTGCACGTCCTGATCTGAGCACTGTCTGCACAGCAAGTACCATTTAATGATCCAAATAGAGCTCTGAATTCTGTTATAATGTAATACCAGTCTCACTGAGGTTCTAAACCGTTGGTCCCCAACCTTATTTACCCATGAGCTTCATTCTAATGTAAAAAGAGTTGGGGAGCAGCACAAGCATGAAAAAGTCCCTGGGGTGCCCAATAAGGGCTGTGATTGGCTATTTGGTAGCCCCTATGTGGACTGGCAGCCTACAGGAGACTCTGTTTGGCAGTACATTGGTTTTTATACCAAAACTTGTCTCCAAACCTGAAATTCAAAAATAAGCACCTGCTTTGAGTCCACTGGGAGCAACATCCCAACGGGTTGGAGAGTAATAAGTTATGAGCCACTGGTTGGGGATTACTGTTTCTGAACCATTGGTTTAACACCCACAATTGAGAAGACTTGAGTGTGGTTTTTAATAAATCTGCCCTTTAGCCTAAAGCAGACCATACATGGGCAAAGCTGCTCCTTTGGGGGGGGGGGGGGGCCGGGTCTTCAAATGAATGGATCTAAGTCTGATTTGGCTACCCAAGTTGTGGCTTTTATCAGCCTGGGTCACTGGATTGACTTGCCAGCCAGCAATTCCATCACATGGGGATCTTTCATGAGAGGTCCTCATCCATAGGCAAATATGGACCAAGCTTTCTCATAAATCTCTGATTGAGCTCAAACAAGAAATCAGCTGGGCATGACATGGGGACTGGTATAGCCGGCACCCAATATCAGCCAGAGTATGGCTTGCTTAAAACTAAATTTGGTCCCATCCAAAAAAGTAGTAAGAGTTGGGGTGAAAGACACCCAATGGCAAGTTTCTTTCCTTGTTACAAGGCACTGTGGGAAGAGAACAGGATCTAACCATGAATGGGGCCTTTGTATAAAACTAGGGAAAGGAGTGGAGACTGTACTTTCCCATGGAGGAATGGGGAATCGCAATTTGTAGTCACTCGCTTGAAACGGTCACCCCCAAATCATTGACCTTCAGTTCTGACAAGCCAGTGATGTGGAAAACAATGTATTTTGCATTTAATTGGTTCTTTATTCCATCTTCTGTTTCTGATCTGTTAGACTCCCCTGGTGGTGGCCGAGGGACAGATTGATGCTGCAGAGTTGGCCATTAACTTACCTGACAGCGCAGAGCACGTGGCCCTTGGGAACCCGGCTGAAAGTTCACTTGTTCTTCCCCCGCCTGTCCAGAGAGTCCTGCATCCAGGTATCCACTGGCTTTTGTACACTATATAACACTTAAAGACCGTGCAAAGGCAAAAAAAATAAAATCCCATTTTTACTTTCTTTAATGAAAAAGAAACCTATCTCCAATATACTTTAATTAAAAAATGTGTACCGTTTTTACAAGAAACCTGACTGTATGCAGTGAAATTCTCCCTTCATTTACTGCTGTGGATAGGAATTGTCAGACGGTCCCTAACTGCTCTGCAGGGAAACAATCATATTTATGAACAGCAGGGGGAGCCCCCGCCTTACTTCCCAGCCATGCAGAACTCAAGCAGCTTTGTTTGTTTCCCTGTAGGGCAGTCGGTGACTGTGTAGAGATTTGTATTGGATTTTATTTTTGCTTTACATCCCCTTTACTTTTATATTTGATATTCCTAGGGTAAGTAGTACAGGTATGGGATCTGTTTTCCAGAAACTTATTATCCAGAAAGCTCCAAATTACAGGAGGACTGTCTCCCATAGACTCCATTTTAGCAAACTAATTTTTCTAAAATTGATTTCCTGTTTGTCTGTGGGTTGTCAGCCTTTAAATTAACTTTTAGTATGCTGTAGAGAGTGATATTCTGAGACAATTTGCAATTGGTTTTTATAGTTATTAAGCTTTTTTTTCAGCAAGTTTCCGATATGAAATTTCAGCAATCTGGTTGCTAGGATCCAAATTCCCCTAGCAACCAAGCACTGATTTGAATAAGAGACTGGAATATGAATAGAAGAGACCTGAATAGAAAGATGATTAATAAAAAGTAGCAATAACAATAAATGTGTAGCCTTACAGAGCATTTGTTTTTAGATGGGGTCAGTGACCCCCATTTAAAAGCTGGAAAGAGTCAGAAGAAGACGGAAAATAATTTGAAAACTATACAAAAGAAAAAATGAAGACCAATTGAAAAGTTGTTTACAATTAGCCATTCTATCATACTAAAAGTTAACTTAAAGGTGAACCACCCCTTTAATAAAACCATACTTGATCCCAACTTAGATATAATTAACCCTTCCTGGAGGCAAACAACCCTGTTGGGTTTAATTAATTTTGAAATGAGAATTTAACACACTTTAAAGGAACAGTAACACCAAAAAATTAAAATGTTTTCAAGATAATGAAAATACCATGTGTTGTCCTGCACTGGTAAAACTGACGTGTTTGCTTCAGAAACACTACTAAAGTTTATATAAACAAGCTGCTGTGTAGCCATTCTAGCACAGGATACACAGTAGATAACAGATAAATACTACTATAGTTTATATAAACAAGCTGCTGTGTAGCCATGGGGGCAGCCATTCAAGCACAGGATACACAGTAGATAACAGATAAGTACTACTATAGTTCATATAAACAAGCTGCTGTGTAGCCATGGGGGCAGCCATTCAAGCACAGGATACACATTAGATAAGATATGTACTACTATAGTTTATATAAACAAGCTGCTGTGTAGCCATGGGGACAGCCATTCAAGCACAGGATACACAGTAGATAACAGATAAGTACTACTATAGTTTATATAAACAATCTGCTGTGTAGCCATGGGGGCAGCCATTCAAGCACAGGATACACAGTAGATAACAGATAAGTACTACTATAGTTTATATAAACAAGCTGCTGTGTAGCAATGGCGGAAATTGGGGAAAAAAAGTCTATATGGCACAGGTTAAATAGTAGATAACAGATAACACCATTATGTTCTACAGAGCTTATCTGCTGTGTAACCTGAGCTTTTTCTTCTTTGAATGGCTGCCCCCATGGCTACACAGCAGCTTGTTTATATAAAATGTAATAGTGTTTCTGAAGCAAACACACCAGTTTTACCAGTGCAGGACAACACTACATGATATTTTTATTATTTTAAAACACTCTTATTTTTTAATGTTACTGTTCTTTTAAGGCGTGGAGATCCAAATTCTGGAAAGATCCATTATCTGAAAAAACTCCAGGTCCCAATCATTCTGGAAACCTGGTCCTATACCTGTATTACTGTCACCCCTATACCCAAATAATAATCTTACATGAATCTTATGCCAGGGGTTCTTGATCCCTCCACGTTGTCGATGGCAGAAATTCCAGACATAAAGAAGCTGATTGATACGGCGTCACCAGAATCCATGGATGCGGGCGCAGAGCTCACTGGCACCAAGCCGTTCATGGGTGCGGAGGAGCTGGAGGCTTTTATGGGTATGTGATCTGGAGGGCCTTGGACTGTCATTAATTAGTGTGTGTAAAGTAGGGATGCACCGAATCCACTATTTGGCCGAATCCTTTGTGAAAGATTTGGAAGAATACTGAACCAAATTCAAATCCTAATTTGCATATGCAAATAAGTGCTGGGAATGGAAAAGTGGGGAAAAAAAGTTTTTACTTCCTTGTTTTGTCATAAAGTCATATGATTTCCCTCCTGCCCCTAATTTACATATGCAAATTAGGACTCGGATTCGGTTCGGCCAGGCGCAAGGGTTCAGCCAAATCCAAAACCTGTTGAAAAAGAATGAATCCTGGCTGAATCCCGAACCAAATCCTGAATTCGGTGCAATCCTAGTGTAAAGAAAAAATGTAACGAAGTATGGCATCTCCCGCTTTTATCTGATTTATGGGGTATATTAGGGTCAGGGCACACAGGAAGATTCAGGGATATTAGTCGCCCAGCGAGAAATCTCCTCTTCTTCAGGGCGACTAATCTCCCCAAACTGCCTCCCCACCAGCTAAAATATAAAATGCCGGAGGAATGGATGGCACTCGCGATTTGTTTTCCAAAATTGCCTCACGAGGAAACTTCAGACGACTTCGGAAAAAAATCGCTCCGAGTGCCATCCATTCCTCCCGCAATTTATATTTTAGCTGGCGGGGAGGCAGTTTGGGGAGATTAGTCGCCCTGAAGAAGAGGAGATTTCTCGCTGGGCGAATAAACTCCCCCAATCTGCCTGTGTGCCCTGACCCTTAACAAGTAAAGCTTAACTAAAGAAGTAGCTAGAAATGTTGTACATGATGTTTTGTGCTTCTGTACCAGCCCAAGGCAACCACAGCCCTTTAGCAGTAAAGATCTGTGTCTCCAAAGATGCCCCAGTAGCTCCCCATCTTCTTTTCTGCTGATTCACTGCACATGCTCTGTGCTGCTGTCACTTACTGAGCTTAGGGACCCACTCACAATATACAGTACACATAGAATAGAAATGTCACAATATAAGGCTGATTAGTAATTAATACAGATAATTACTACATAGCAGCACAGAAACCAGTGCAATTAGCATCAGAATTTAATAATCAGCAAACCTGTAGCATCAGTTTATATTACAGGGGAAGCTCATTTTCTGCTGGATAATTAGTGACGAGCCCTAAGCTTAGCTTCTCAACAGCCAATCAGAGCCCACTGAGCATGTGAGTGTCACAGACACTTTCCAAGATGGTGACCCCCTGTGACAAGTTTGAAGTCCTGGATCATTGCTGCTATTGACAAGCTCAAACTTTAGCCTCGTGCAATAAGTTCACTATATAAAATATGGTGTTTTTAGCCACATTCATTTTTAGGGTTTAGTTGTCCTTTAAGGTATGGAATCCGCTACACAATGATAATTATCTCTCTCTCCTTCACAGGACAAGTCGGCTTCTCAGACGGTGCAGTTGTAGAGAGCCTGGCCAGTCATCCAGCTGCAGAAAGCCTACTTGCCCCCAGCGACCACTTTCCCCCTCACGTTGGCCTCGGGGATGTGACTTCGGAAACGACTCTCTTAAAGGAACAGTCACCTGAAGTGAGTGATGCAGCAGCGCCCCCTGAAGGGGACTTGACACCCCCTGAGCAATCGGTCACATCCAAAGAAGAAACAATGGAAGAATAAAAGGCAGCCAATCAATCTCTTACCCCAAATATTAACTCTTTCACTTTCCAGAGTGCCCTGCGCCGCTCACTCCACTCGCAGTGACGGATTTACATTTTTATCATGTTTTTTTTTTTTTTTTTAAATCTTTAAAAAAAAAAAAAAAGAGCAGTTAAGCTTTTTTTAATATAAAGAACTTGTTTTAATGATTAAGATAATTATCGCGGTTACGGTATTTGGCCTCAAGTGGCAGTGATACTGATTTATTACTATGGCAACAGCAGGGAATGTACCGTACCCCCCCAAAACATGGTTTTCTATAAATGTATTATAGATCCTATAGAATAAGGTACAATAACCCTGACTGTGCCCCGGCTGCTTTCACTGACACTACGGGGTTTTGTGGGTTTCTGGGGATTCTCTTTTGTATGTTTGTTTAGGAACATAATTCTGGTTTTATTTAGCTCGTTAACAGGGACCGGAGCTGCAACGTTTTCATTATGGAGAATGGTCATTAGCTTTGGCTGTTACTTGATTGGGGGGCTCTTATATTTTTGGGGATACCCGAGTGGTAGATGTTTGGGCATTTTGATTGTAATCGAAAATAAAAGGTGGTGGGGGCAGGGGTATGTAATAAAAGTTGGAGAGTTTTTTTTTTTTTTTTAGGGATGCAACGAATCCCCTAATTTGGATTTGGCCGAACCCCCAAATCCTTCACGAAAGATTCGCCGAATACCGAACTGAATCCTAATTTGCATATGCAAATTAGGGGGGGAAAGGGGGAAACATTTTTACTTCCTTGTTTTGTGACAAAAAGTCATGTGATTTTCCTCCCCGCCCCTAATTTGTGTATTTAGGATTCGGATTTGGTTCGGCCGAATCTGAATCCTGCTGAAAAAGGCCGAATCATGGATTCGGTGCATCCCTAGTTTGTTATAAAGGAGAACTCAAGCTTAAAGGACCAGTAACATGAAATTTTTTGAAAAAAATTGTTTCTACATAACAAAAAAACAAAACGCCAAGACACATTTTACTTTAAATTTGCAAAGTCTTTATTAAGCATTAACTTACCGATACTCAGCTTGCGCTCCTCTTCAGAAAAGCAACAATCCAGGGCGTATCGCTTCGAGGAGAAATCAAGCGCCGCATGATGGATCGTCGCCTTTTCTGAAGAGGAGCGCAAGCTGAGTATCGGTAAGTTATTTCTTAATAAAGACTTTGCAAATTTAAAGTTAAATCTTCGTGTCTTGGTGTTTTTTTTTTTGTTATGTAGAATAAAATTATATATATATATATATATATATATATATATATATATATATATATATATATATATATATATATATATATATATAAAAAAGAATTAGGGTAGAAATGCTACAAATTATTTTCTGGGCTTCTGTACCAGTCCAAAGCCCTTTAGCAGGGAAGATCTGTGCCCCTGAAGATGCCCCAGTAGCTCCAAGCACATGCTCTGGGCTGCTTGCACTTACGGGCACAGTTGCTAAATACAGTATATTAAATATATTATTAATCAGCCTTGTATTGTGTCGGCTGTACATTCATTTTCTAATACACTTGTTTTGATTGCAAAAAAAACTCGGTTTTGCTGGACTCTTTTACTATATTTGGAATTTTTTACCGTGCACTAGTGATGTGCGGGCCGGCCCCATACACCCAGGTCAGGTGCGTTTGGGCCGACCTCACACTCTTCTCCTGCTCTCCCCGCCCACCACCGTCAAATGCCGACTTCTGGCTTCTTCTCTTATAGATGCTGCGCCTGCTTGCCCTGCCCCTTTTGTGATGTCATCTGCGGGGCGGCGCCGGTCTATAAAAGGAACCTGGAAGTCAGGCTCGCTCGGGCAGGTGCGGGCTGAGGAAACCCGACCCGCACATCACTACCGTGCACCCGGGAATCACTTGGAAGCGAAGTGCTGCCCTACCCAAATATATTCATAATACAAGGCTGATTAGTAATGTATTCAGATTCCCATAGCATCTCAGAAAGCAGTGCAGTCTGCACCAACATCGACTAATCAGCCCTGTAGCATCTGATTTTATGACAGATGAACCTCACTTTCTGTCTGATGATTTCCCACGCCCGCTTAGCTTCTCAGCCCAGAGCTCACTGAGCATGTGCAGTGCCACCGACACAAAATCCAAGATGGTGACAAATTTCAAGGCCTGGATCATGACCATGAGACTATGAAACCGGAGGGCTGGTACAGTCAATTCAGAATATAAAATACAGCATTTCTAGTATATTCTTATTAGGCCTCAGTTCTGCACATACTGCAATGAAACCTCATTCTGGAAAAGCCTTAATTTTCACCCCAACTTCAAGCAGGTCTTACGTAAAGCATTAAATGCAATTGAAATGTGCAGGATTGTTTTAAAGAGCAATATTCCATAAATAGTCTTTATTTCTATTACTTACAACTCGTATGTTCTTGCTTTTACTGTATATGTCTTTTCTTGTATTAACGTTACACTCTTAGGGGGTATATTTATTAAAATCTGAAGGTTAAAATCTTGAATAAGTCACTAGAATTTTCACTACTAAACTCAAATATTTAGAGGGGAAAACTCATTTTTTTTTAGCCAAAATATCTACCATCTGAGACCTGTCACGGTCCTGTATGAGTCAGGGTAGAGGCACTTATCTCAATTTTCATGGTCTGCGCTGGGTTTAGGCCAAAAATCCAACTTTTTGGGCAAAAATTCTAAAATTTGAGGGGGAAAAAGCCACAAAAAAATGTGCAATTTGGGTTTTCCACAATCCAATTGGAGTTAATTTTATTTATAAATAAGCTAAAATCGGGCACGGGAGATACATTTGGATTTTAGTAAATAACCCCCTTAATGTACAATGTAACCCGAGTGTAATAAGACCCAGCTCGTATTATTCTCCTAAGCTGAATCTCTGCTGTGTCTGACACTGTACCAATGTGAGTTCCCTTTATATAGACTCACGGATTTAAATAGATTTACATTCATAGAATTGTATGCAATGCTTTCTTATAGGAAATGGAATGATGGAATGTAGAGAGGGGGTAACATTTGGAGCTTCAGGCACTGCGTGTTGGGTGCGAGTCACAAACGAGCGGGTTAGAGTGGGTCACAAACGTGCGGGTTAGAGTGGGTCACGGGTCACAATCGAGCGGGTTAGAGTTGGGCACAGGTCACAAACGAGCAAGTCAGAGAGGGGCGCGGGTCACAAACGAGCGGGTTAGAGTGGGTCACGGGTCACAATCGAGCGGGTTAGAGTTGGGCACGGGTCACAAACGAGCGGGTTAGAGTTGGGCACGGGTCACAAACGAGCAAGTCAGAGAGGGGCGCGGGTCACAAACTAGCGGGTTAGAGTGGGTCACGGGTCACAAACGAGCGGTTTATAACAAAGCCCGTTTTACTCTGGTTTCTCCTTTCTGTTGAAATTAGTGATGTGCGGGCCGACCCGATACTCGCGGGTTCGGAGCAACCTCGAACTGCTCCTCGAGGGTGCGGGTTGAGCTCTTCTCCTACTCCTACCACCTTCAAATGCCGGCATTCGACTTCCGGTTTTATATATTCGCGTCTGCTCGCCCCGCCCCTTTTGTGACATCATTGTGACGTGGTCGGCGCGGGTCTATAAAAGGACCCCGGAAGCGCGGGTGCGGCAGCAGCAGGGCGGGTTAAGGTCGGGTGGGAAAACCCTGACCCGCACATCACTAGTTGAAATCACTACAGGAGCCGTCTGCACCCTCCTTTTAACAGAGATTATACTTTGTATATGTTTCCTAATAATACTCAGACTGATTCCTTGTATCTGTTCTTTCATGTTAACATAGGTTGGAAATAAGAGCACATAGTAGTAGCCATAAGGCAACACAGTAGCACTAATACAATGCAATCAATTGGGTGGGGGTGTTAGTGTACCACCAAGGGGCTGCTGCCTATTCTTATTATGGGGAAAGAGGTCAGGCATGTGTTCAATGCAATTTGTCTGCATCTGATGCATTGGGAAACATCTTGTATAGTGAATCTGTACGGATTTGCATTGAAGTCAATGGGCGTCAAACATTTTTTACGCGCTCGCTCCAAATGCATAAGGGTCAGGGCACACAGGCAGATTCGGGGAGATTAGTCACCCGGCGAAAAATCTCCTTCTGTGGGGCGACTAATCTCCCCAAACTGCCTCCCCACCGGCTAGAATGTAAATGCCGGAGTGATTTGTTTTCCGGAGTTGCTCGAAGTTTCCTCGTGAGGCGACTTCGGAAAACGAATCGCTCCGAGTGCCACCCCACCGGCGATTTACATTCTAGCCGCAGGAAGGCAGTTCGGCAGATTAAGTCGCCGAAGAAGAGGAGATTTGTCACCAGGCGACTAATCTCCCCGAATCTGACCGTGTGTCTCTGCCCTTATTCAACAGCCGTTTTTTCTTATGGCAACTTTTTGTCGTGGCAAAATTTGTCGCAGTAAATTTTTTTGTTGCAGATGGCGAAATGCAAAATTTTGCTGCAAATCCATGTCTGGTGAAAAAAAATAATAATCGTGTACCATTGAAGTTTGTCATTACATTAACATTAGGGATGGTAGAGACGGATATTCTCAGAATGTTTGCAATTGGTCTTTATTTTTTGGATGTTTGTTCAGCATTTACCTGATTGTTAAAGGGCACCTATCACAGCCAAAATCAAACACATATTAACAATCTGACCAGTAAAACATAAACACGTTTAATCTGAAGTAAAGTAGGTTGATACCAATTACACCATTACCTGCCTGTGCCACTGCTTCTGTCCCAATTAGAAGCCAAATATCTGTAGTTTCTGTGAGAGTTGTGGGCAAATCAGGCTCAAAACCGCAGGTACTTTGCTGCAAGGTTTATTAAACACAACATGTTTCGAGCATTGTGGCTCTTTGTTAAGTGTTCACAGGTGCACATCGTACAAAAACTTTAGATAGGTGCCTTTAGGGATGGTAGAGACGGATATTCTCAGAATGTTTGCAATTGGTCTTTATTTTTTGGATGTTTGTTCAGCATTTACCTGATTGTTAAAGGGCACCTATCACAGCCAAAATCAAACACATATTAACAATCTGACCAGTAAAACATAAACACGTTTAATCAAACTACATCTATAGTTTTTTGAAAAAACTGCAGGTTTTAAAAAAAATCCCTTACTTTGTCAAATGGGTTCTTTCACTGAGGGAGGCCATACTGAGACTATAACAGAGACTATAATATGCAAATTTCAGGAGCATGCTCAGATTGTAACTCTGCTTTGAGTATTCTACCCAGAATGCCTTGTTTTAGTAAACTCCTCCACTAGAAGTATCAGGAGATTTCCCTATCTTGTCCCCTGCTGGTGATGTTATTATGCAAATGAAGGGCACACACTAACTTCCAGCAGGTGGCAGCACTACTGTACAGCAGCTAACACACAGGTTTGGCTGATTTGAAAATAGCTTAGAAGGGTTGATAAGCAACAAGGAATTTCAACTGAGCATGTGCGAGATTTCAGTGCTGCAGTTGGCTGGGAAGATATAGGTAGGAGGAGCCAGTGAAATCCAAGATGGCTGCCTCAGCTAGAACTGCAGTGGAGATAGGGGAGATCTTGCAGAAGGAATAGTGAGCTGATCATTTACATTATACAAACAATTCTAACTGTTTTAAAAATCAGATTTCTTGAACTTTCACATAGTGTATTTACTTAGGAAGTGATTTTGGTTATGATTGGTGCCCTTTAAGGGGCAATTTACCATAATGGACTGGTTAGAATGACAGGTGAAAAGGCCCAAATAGAAAGATCAATAATAGTATGGAACAATAACATTGTAGTGATACAGAGCAATAACTTTTTTTTGGTTGCCAGGGTCAGTGACCCCCCACAACACACAGATAGAAAGAGACAGTAGAGGAAGTCAGATAATTAGAAAAAAAAAACTAAAATAAAAGATAAAGACCAACTGAAAAGTTGATACTAGGCCATTCTATAATCTACTTAAGGGGAACTATTCCTCTAGTGCATGTGCCCTGCCTCCATCCCTTATAAAAAACCAATAGACCCCTGTTGGGTGGGTTAGTATAACCTGCAACTCAAGCATTCGGTCAGTATATCATGGGGCATTTCATCGGATTTCTAGTTCTGCTTTGTATTCTATAAATATAGTCAGTCTGCTATTGAAAGTTATGTTCACAGAAAGTGCAATACTGATTAAAGAAAATGAACAAACAGCTGCGTGGGATTTAATTTGTGCAAATCTGTAAATTAAAGGGACAGTACCCTCTCTTGTTCAACAGAAGTGCAATGAATAGGGATTGTACTGAATATACTTGGACGATTGATTTAATCAGCTATGGATTTAGGCTGGGGCCAGACTGTATGGATTCCACGCAGGCAGAGAACCCACTGCCCGGCTGCTCCACTTCTCTAATGCAGGGAGGGTGGATTTCACTGCAAAATCTTATCTGACTGCACCAGAGCAGAGACAATGTTCCGGGTGCAGGGGGAGCAGATTATCAGCCTGCGTTTCTCCACAGGCCGAGATCTCCAATTGTGTGGCCCTAAAGCTGGCCATAGATGCAAAGATCCCATCTCCCGAGCCGCCACTAACCATTCAGATCAAAGTCTTACCAGTCAGATTAGTTAAAGAACAGATCAGCAATGTTCTGCCCCTGACAGCAATCGTACGATATCTATGTCCAACCAAAACTAGTGACAGTCTCCCACTGATAATCGTACGATCGGCAATACACGCAGAGATATTATCGGCAGCTGATTAGATATTATCTAACCTGTCCGATCGACCAAACGACGATCTCCCCCGGACGAAAAATGTCGGGACTCTCCACACACGTTCCGAAAATCGTATGAATCCTCGATTCGTATGATCAGATCTTTGCGTCCATGGACAGCTTTACTTTAGTCTCACCTCACCATCTTTTCTCTCATATAATAACCTAGGAGTTTTGCCTCTCTTCCTACCCACAAATTGAAACCTGGATTCAATGACCCCTCTCCATAAACATTGCCAGGATTCCTTGTTCTCTCTATATCAGTGATCCCCAACCAGTGGCTCATGAGTAACATGTTGTTCCCCAACCCTTTAAATGTTGCTCCCAGTGGCCTCAAAGCAGCTGCTTATTTTTTTGAATTCCAGGCTTGGAGGTAAGTTTTGTTGCATAAAAAAACAGGTTTACTGACAGCAAAGAGCAAAATAGGCTCATAGCCATACGTGGGAGGGTGGAAGTCAAAGAGTTAAAGGGCACGTAAAGGCAAAAAAAATAAAATCCCATTTTTACTTTCTTTAATGAAAAATAATCCTATATCTAATATACTTTAATTAAAAAATATTTACCGTTTTTACAAGAAACCTGACTGTATGCAGTGAAATTCTCCCTTCATTTACTGCTGTGGATAGGAATTGTCAGACGGTCCCTAACTGCTCTGCAGGGAAACAATCATACTTATGAACAGCAGGGGGAGCCCCCGCCTTACTTCCCAGCCATGCAGAACTCAAGCAGCTTTGTTTGTTTCCCTGTAGAGCAGCCAGCGACTGTGTAGAGATTTGTATTGGATTTTATTTTTGCCTTTACGTCCCCTTTACTGTTTCCAACTCCAGCTGCAGGGACAAAGATCATGGAGCCAGATTTAAACAGATAAACTGGGATTCTATTTGGAGGATTATTTTGCTGCAGCCACTGGTTCTGCAGAGTTGGAGAAAGTTTGTATTAAACAATACAAAAACGATAAAATCCACATTAGATGACATGACAACACAGGACCCAGTGCAGTCTGTATATTCTGATTATTAATCTGATAATTAATCTTGTTGTATTGGCTTCTGGCAGATATTATTTGCTGGTTTGATAATTTATGACGATCCCTAAGCAGCCCAGACCACACTGAGCATGTGCACAGTCTTGGTCTTGCAAAGATGTATAACAAAGTTACAAGACGGTGACCCCCTGTGGCCAACTTTGAAAGCATAAATCATTTGTTTGATTAGGCTTGTGGTGCAGTAAGTTCATGTTTATATTTAGTATACAAAATACAGCATTTCTAGCCTTATTCTATTTTAGACTTTACTTCCCCTTTAACGGCACAGGTGTTAGGTCTGTGTATTAGCTTAGAGTATCACAGGTGCACTGGATTGCTCGCAGGTAAACTATGTGACACAGGTAAGGCTATGATTGGCCTTACCTGGATTGGATATCGGCATTATGATTGGATAGAAATTTGGTCAGGTGTAATACATGAATTGAGACCCAGGGCATTCTCAAACTGTATAGAAACGGCGATTCTGAATAAAAATAAATCAGATGCAATACAAGAAAAGCTAATCACACACATACTACAAGCAGCTAGAATAGTAATATCAAACTTATGGAAAAAGCCAGAACCACCACACAAAAAAAAAAAAATCTACTGGGTAAAGGAATTCGAAGAAACAAAGAAAATGGAGGAACCGACAGCCTTAAAGAATGGTAAAATGAGACAGTTTGAAAAATTATGGAAAGACGGGAGTACAATAAACAAATAGTGGCAACAAGAAAATGGATAGAATGATGATTGAGATTAGATAGGGAAAAGAATAGGAATAGAATGTCTCTAAAGTGCTCAGATTATAACTGTGGAAAATCTAAATAAATAACAGAGTTCGTATAGTTTAGGGCAGAGACATGCTGCAATTCAGGGAGATTAGTCACCCGGAGTCAAATCTCTTCTTCGGGCGACTAATCTTCCTGAACTGCCTCCCGCCGGCTAGAATATAAATCGCCAGTGGGATGGCACTCGGAGCCCTTCATTTTCTAAAGTCGCCCGAAGTTTCCTCGTGAGGAAAACGAAGAGATCCGAGTGCCATCCCGCCGACGATTTCCATTCTTGGGGAGTTTAGTCTCTCGTATCTCCGGAAAAATAAGTGCTCCGCAGTGCCTCCCCGCCGGCAATTTACATTGTAGCCAGTGGAAAGGCAGTTTGGGGAGATTAGTCACCCGAAGAAGAGATTTGTCGCCGGGCCTGAATCACAGCGTGTGTCTGCGCTAAAACTACTACCTGCTTCCCCCACTTGCACCAGTACAGTGGCCTTTGATATTCAGTAACATGACACAAGACTAGGACTGAGATTATTATGCAAGTGAATACATACATGTACTTTTCAGCACCAGATGTTACGTTTAGCCAATAAACAATATGGCGCTAGATACCTCAAGATGCCGATTACAACGAGTCACTCGCTTCTGCGGCGAACTGACACCTTTTGCGTCCGAGGACGTCAGCTCCGCTATTTCTTGAGAAGCGAGATATGGTGAAACGGTTTGGCTGTTTTTCTGGCAACACTTTACGGGGACACACTTGAGAAAGGGTGCAGTGAGCTCCCGAAACATCGTGTTTTGCTCTCCGTGCAGAGGAGTATAAATTCAAGCCTGTCATTTAACATTTTTTATGATGAGACAATAAATTCTATGTTTTAACTATTACCTTGGAGTGTGACTCTGCTGGACTAGATATGATATATGTGGAATGACTCACCACTTTAAAGGAGAAATCAACCTGTGGGGAAGAAAACCTCTACCCCCCCCCCACCCCAGGTAGCCCTCCCTCCTCCCCCCAGGCTAACTGACCCCCTGCGGAGATGCCCCATACTCCATACTTACCCCTCGGCGCATATTCTTCCAGCGAAGTTCCACGCGTCCATCTTCTGGCTACTCATTAAGCTGACTGGGAGTTCGGCAATTTCCGTGTAATTCCGCGCATGCGCAGAAATACCGATCTCTCAGTCAGCTTACAGAGGAGCCGGAAGATGGACGCGTGGGACTTCGCTGGAAGAATCGGATTGCGAAAAGTATTGTCCCCTATTCATAATAGGGTCTGCTTGGCCTTTCAACAATAAACCTATTTCAGCCAGACTATAACATCTCCAGGACTGCCAGTAAATTAATGTCAGTTAAAGTATCTTAAAGTTTCTTTAATCAAATATTTTATTCTATACAACCAGAATATTGCATTCTATACACCCAGAAAATACACAAATCATTGAACAAAATGGCAAGTTCTGCATTGTACACTACATTAGAAGAAATCAAGGGGAAGTTATATACAAATCTCTATAAGTGAAGAAATCCAACTAATGAAATCACAGGAAAGATTGGGGAAAAGAAAGAAATGTGCTTACAATCTGGACATAGATATATATAAATATAAATTACAATTAATAATCATGTAACAGGGTGGTGGACCAGAGGGAAGAGCAGCGGGACAGGAGGAAGGGCAGCGGGACAGGAGGAAGGGCAGCGGGACAGGAGGAAGAGCAGCGGGACAGGAGGAAGAGCAGCGGGACAGGAGGAAGAGCAGCGGGACAGGGGGGAGAGCAGCGGGACAGGGGGAAGAGCAGCGGGACAGGGGGAGAGCAGCGGGACAGGGGGAGAGCAGCGGGACAGGGGGAGAGCAGCGGGACAGGAGGAAGGGCAGCGGGCCAGAGGGAAGAGCAGCGGGACAGGGGGGGAAGAGCAGCGGGAAAGGGTGGAAGAGCAGCGGGACAGGGGGGAAGAGCAGCGGGGGGGGAAGAGCAGCGGGACAGGGGGGAAGAGCAGCGGGACAGGGGGAAGAGCAGCGGGACAGGGGGGAAGAGCAGCGGGACAGGGGGGAAGAGCAGCGGGACAGGGGGGGGGGGATGAGCAGCGGGACAGGGGGATGAGCAGCGGGACAGGGGGAAGAGCAGAGGGACAGGGGGAAGAGCAGTGGGACAGCGGATTAGTAATTAGAATTACTGAGGGATGCTTAGGAAATTGGCATCCCTCAGGTATTTTTGCATTGAGTTCTATTTTTTAAAATCACAAAGAATAGAAATTAAAGGCCAAGTGCATCACACAGTCTGCAACATACCGACATTGAACTGCCCCTGAAGAGGCAACACCGTTTATGCACCCCTATTATATGGTTGAGTTTAATTACAGAATAAGTGTACAACAAAGGCAACTTCCCCTGAGAGTCAGTGCCAGGAAACCTGCAGGAAAGATGGGGAGCTTCTTTAAAGAGGTACAGCCCCAGAGGTGACCCAAATGTTGTTGCACTACAAGCACCCCCATACACGAGGCAGTAAGAACTGTAGTTCAGCAACCTCAGAGTGAGCCACCTTCTTTATGTATATTTTGATACAATCCATGATATAGAATAGGGAAAAGAAAGAGAAACTTTACATAGACTGCTGCACCTTATTAGATAAGTGACTGGTACCCAGAAAGAACAGTGCAATTTGCCACAGAATGTACCTTCCACTTATAGACAGGGAAACTGTATAGGCCATGGAACCAGCCAATGAGAGGCTGACAGGTGCTATACACCAACTCTAGTACACGGTCACGCTGGGCAAAGTGGACATTTCATTTTTTTATGTAGTTATGGAGACACGGTGATGTGATATTTTCCCTGTAAAACATAGGCAGTATATGCATCAGGCAAAGAGGCCAGTTAGAATGTTATTATGGAGGAGGAGGAGGAGCCCTGGCACATCAAACCACTAACTGGGGGTCAGGAGGCAGTAAAGGTTAACTGGTACTGGCTTCATGGCATTGTCTAACCAGAAAGCCTATAAAGGATAAGTAAACCTTAAAAATAGTGAATGTAAAATGAATGAGGGGGCTATTCTAAGAACATTTGCAATGTACATTCATTACTTATTTATTTTTCATTCCAAGATATTAAGAGATATATGTACTGTTAGTATGACTAACGTTAGTTACAACAGCGCCACCTGCTGGTCAGTTTCCCACCAGTCTGACCACCAAGTAGTCAAGGAATTTGTCAGGAGAAAGAAAGAGGCTGCTCTGATGATGTTCTTCTGCTTAGGAAAAAAATCTTTCCTTAGCAGAAGAACATCCGAGCAGCCTCTTTCTTTCTCCTGACAACTTCCTTGACTACTTGGTGGTCAGACTGGTGGGAAACTGACCAGCAGGTGGCGCTGTTGTAACAAAATTCATTCATATTAAAGGGGTTGTTCACCTTTTATGATGTAGAGAGGGATATTCTGAGACAATTTGTATTTGGTTTTCATTTTTTATTATTTGTGGTTTTTGAGTTATTTAACATTTTATTCAGCAGCTCTTCCATTTGCATTTTAACCAATCTGGTAACTAGGGTCCAAATTACCCTAGTAACCATGCATTGATTTAAGTAAGAGACTGGAATATGAATAGGAGAGGTCTGAATAGAAGGATCAGTAATAAAAAAGGAACAATAACGATACATTTGTAGCCTTACATTTGTTTTCTCTGTCGTCTCAAGGGGGGACACAGGGACAGATGGGGTTAAGCTCCACCCTCTAAGAGGCAGGACGCTTAGAATAATGTAAAAAGGGGCGTGTCAGTACTATGGCTTAACCCAACATCAAACCAAACCATGAACCAAGAAAAAGGCAAATAACTATAAAACGATAAAAAATTGTTTAGAATTGGCCGTTCTATAACATACTAAAAGTTACCTTAAAGGTGAATCACCCCTTTAACAGTACATGTATCCCTTAATATCTTGAAATAAAAAAATAATAAAATAATAAATGTACACTGCAAAAGTTTTTAGAATAGCACCCTAATCAATTTTACATTCACTTACTGTATTTTTAAGGTTTACTTATCCTTTAACCCACAATCTTTACAGACTGGCACATGGTACAGGGACAAGCCACCGTGCTAGTCCCACAGCTTACACTCATGTGCCCAAATAGAAGAAGTGAGAAAAACACAGTGTCCTTAGGTGCAAAACTCCCCATATTATTTACAAGACAGGAAAAGACAAATGGCAAGAGGTTGATATAACCTTTAGGACATTTATTTGGTGACTATTCCTTATAGCCAGAAATTATTTGCATAAAGACAGTTTTTGCTACTAAATAAAGTGGCAGTTTAGTTCAGATTTAAATACACTCTGATTCGGGATCATTTTTATCTTTCCTTATAAGCTGCTTCAGTGGCAATTCGAGCACATTGAACATGATGCACGGCATCAGGAAACGCACACAGCTCGGCACATTTTACTTTTGTCTTTTTATTTTTACCTAAAAACTTTTTGTTCCACCAGAACATCCAGCTTTTGCATCTGAACATTTTTCATCACCTTTAAGGAATTGTTCAGAATAAAAATAAAAACTGGATAATAGATAGGCTGCGCAAAATAAAAAATGTGTCTAATATAGTTAGTAGGGATGCACTGAATCCAGGATTCTGCCTTTTTCAGCAGGATTTGGATTCGGCCGAATCCTCGTGCCTGGCTGACCGAATCTGAATTTGCATATGTAAATTAGGGGTGGGTAGGAAATCACATGACTTTTTGTCACAAAAGAAGAATTTTTTCCACTTTTTCCTTTCCTGCCACTTAGGATTTGGATTCGGTTCAGTATTTGGCCGAATCTTTCACCAAGGATTCGGCTGAATCCCAAATAGTGGATTCAGTGCATCCCTAATAGTTAGTTAGCCAAAAATTTTATGTATAAAGGCTGGAGTGACTGGATGTGTAACATAATAGCCAGGAAAACAAAAAAAAAACAAGAATGGATTGCACACACAAAATAGTAAATAATATTAATTAACGAAAAAAAGGGGGTTACAAAAATAATAAGTAAGCCCAACACATTTCGCCCATAGTGGTCTTCCTCAGGGGCACAAATAATGAATAATCAAAAAGAAAAATGCCTCGAGTGTGCAATCCATTCTTGTTTTTTTGTATATGAATTTGGAGACCCTCATGGGGAGTCACCTATGGGTTAGCACCTTATATATTATTTTAAGGGTGTGCGCCTTCTTACTCTATCTTTAGATAACATAATAGCCAGGACACTACTTCCTGCTTCTCAGCTCTCTTGTTTTCCACTGATTGGTTACCAGGCAGTAACTTGAGGAGGGGGGGGGGAAGCATTGGTTCATAACTATTGCTGTTGAATCTGAGCTGAATGCTGAGGATCAACTGCAAATTCACTGAACAGTTACGTATGTCCCATGTGGGCCCCCTTATAGTCACTGACTAACTCAGAGTTAGAGAGCTGAAAAGCCGGAAGTAGTGTTCTGGCTATTATGTTACACATCCAGTCACTCCAGCCTTTATACATTACATTTTTGGCTAACTATATTAGACACATTTTTTATTTTGCAAATACTATCTATTTGCCCAGTTTTTATTTTTACACTGAACTTTTCCTTTAAAGGGATACTGTCAAAACGCATCAGTTAATAGTGCTGCTCCAGCAGAATTCTGCACTGAAATCCATTTCTCAAAAGAGCAAACAGATTTTTTTTATATTTGATTTTGAAATCTGACATGGGGCTAGACATATTGTCAATTTCCCAGCTGCCCCAAGTCATGTGACTTGTGCTCTGATAAACTTCAATCACTCTTTACTGCTGTACTGCAAGTTGGAGTGATATCACCCCCCTCCCTTTTCCCCCCCAGCAGCCAAACAAAAGAACAATGGGAAGGTAACCAGATAACAGCTCCCTAACACAAGATAACAGCTGCCTGGTAGATCTAAGAACAGCACTCAATAGTAAAAACCCATGTCCCACTGAGACACATTCAGTTATATTGAGAAGGAAAAACAGCAGCCTGCCAGAAAGCATTTCTCTCCTAAAGTGCAGGCACAAGTTACATGACCAGGGGCAGCTGGGAAATTGACAAAATGTCTAGCCCCATGTCAGATTTCAAAACTGAATATAAAAAATCTGTTTGCTCTTTTGAGAAATGGATTTCAGTGCAGAATTCTGCTGGAGTAGCACTATTAACTGATGCGTTTCGAAAAAAACATGTTTTCCGATGACAGGATCCCTTTAAACTCAATTTTACTACAAAACGGAAAAAAAGTGTGGGGAAAATATACAAATATTGGGTTGTGTGCGTGACTTACACCCCCTGTACAGATAATAGAAATCAGCGTGTGTGCCAGCAGAATGGAATGTTATTTTACAAGGAAAGGGTTACGTAGGAACACAGGGAGGGTCTGCCCCATAGCAACCAATCATAGGATTATCATTACTCTAACTTCTCTAAACCAGTGCTGCTTGGTTGCTATGGGTTTCAAATTTAGCCCAAATTATTATATAATCTCTGAAGTCCAAGCTTCGCCAAATCTGCCCCAAGAGGCGAGATGTAGGTACTGCAGCAGCACTGGACTGTTCAGGATTATCAATCACATAACTCAAGACAAACAAAAAAAAAAAACAAAGGACTTTGCCATTCTGTATAAATACCCCAACTGGTGAAGACATTGGGACCTTGTTAATTTAATTTGCTGTGCGTACAAGCGTACGTCTGTACTGGCTGCATGTAGTTCAGTAGGCTTCTATACAGTACTAATGTTTATACCAGTAGTACAGTCGACTTAAAGGAATGACTGGACGGGTCTGTTTGCGACTTTCACGTGGATTTCTGACGGTAATGGAGTGTGAGGTCACCACCGCTCTTCCATATGAAGTGCTTTACAGTCCGAAGGTCCATGTTAGGGTCTAATATCTGAAAGGACGATAAGAAGGATTTGTGGTCATTCATGGTACATTAGCAAGTTCTAGGATAATGACTTCAGCAATGTTAGGGTGGAGGTCTTTTATAAAGAGCTCACTATCTGTCTGACAATAAAGTTTCAGCCTAAGTACATATTTTTTTCATTTATAGATGGCATAGAGTCAAAACCAAGTATTTGCTCTTGCATTATATACTTTACCGTTTGTGCTGCCTTAAAGGAGAAGGAAAGGCTAAAATGAAGTAAGCTTTATCAGAAAGGGCTATATAAATACACCAGTAAACCCTCAAAGTAATGCTGCTCTGAGTCCTCTCAAAAGAAACACCACATTTCTTTCCTTCTATTGTGTACTCATGGGCTTCTGTATTAGACTTCCTGTTTTCAGCTTAAACCTCCTTTCCCCGGGCGTGAGCATGCTCAGTTTGCTCCTCTCCCCCTCCCTTTTCCCCATTCCCTCCCTGCTGTAATCTGAGCCCAGAGCTATGAGTGAGCAGGGAGAAACTCAGGCAGGAAGTGATGTCACACCAAGCTAATATGGCAGCTGCTATCCTAAACAAACAGAGAGAGGTTCTAGAGCTGTTTACTCAGGTATGGTAAAGCATTCTGCAAAATAAATATAGTGTTATAGCTTGCACTATTGTAGCTAATCTTGTTGGCAATAAACTGCTTCGGTAGCTTTCCTTCTCCTTTGATAAATATTTCCAACAAAACTTTGCTAGCACCAACAAGCTGCTCTCCCTGGCTTTGCAGGTCAGTCAGCAGAACAGAGAAATTTGTATTGTAGGAACTGAAGTTTAATTTACCTGCGCACAGACAAAGCACTTCGATTGGCTACCCACAACCTATATTGCTTCTGGACTAGGACCATCACTCATTTGTATTACAGACCAGAGCGGTCACTCCAATAAAATAAATAATCCAATTTAAATGAGGCTCTATTATCAGTGCCTATGTGATGAGAGCAATTTAAAAAAAAAAAAAAAAAAAAAAAAAAAAAATCTGGGCACACATCACTTATTAAAGACCATAGCACTCTCAGGGTGGATTGCTGAGGTTAAATTTAGGAAAGCACCGAATACAGGATTTAGTCCAGGATTCGGCCTTTTTCAGCAGGATTCGGATTGGGGGCGAAGCCTTGTGCCTGGCCTAACTGAATCCTAATTTGCATATGTAAATTAGGATTGGGAAGGGAAATTGTGTAACTTTTTGCCACAAAACAAGGAATTTGGTGCATCCCTAGTTCAAATGCACAAAACTGCCCTAAAGCACGTCTAACTCAAAAGCAAATCAAAACTGAATTACCTGGTCCTGACAAAGAAGCTCGATCTTCTCTTCTGCCAACACAGCGATATCTTCCTCTTTTTCTTGTTCTCCCGGCTTCTCGTTATTGGACGAGCTCGTTGTCTGAGACTCTGTATCCACGTTTATTATCTTCTCGTATACATGTTCCATCACTTTCCTGACTTGGAGCATGTCGCTTGCTGACAATCGGTCTCTGGAAAGGAAGGAATTATATATTTATGTCTCCATAGCGAAGGCAATCATGTTTTCATACATACGTAGCCTCCTTAATAGCTAAAGAAAGCCAAACCTAAGGTTGGGCTTCAGAGATGGCAAGTCCTAGCAAAGACTGGAATTGGATGTCACGGATAGGAAGTGTATGGGTGTGAATCTCAGTGATAGGAAGTATACCCAAAAGTTATACCTGGATAATCTCAACTGAAGTAGGTAAACAAAATAATTATTATTCTTTGCAATCACCAATGTGCATATACACAGCATAGAAATAAATTAAGATTACAATAAAAATGGTTTTTGGAAGGGCCCCTATAACACATTGGGGTCATTTAAAAACACTGGGCAAATTTCTACCTGGGCAGTATCCTGTAGCAACCAATCAGTTTGTTTTTTTTTAAAGGAGAAGGAAAGGTTAAAATTAAATAAGCTTTAACAGAAATATCTATATAAATACACCAGTAAACCCTCAAAGTAATGCTGCTCTGAGTCCTCTGTCAAAAGAAACACAGTATTTATTTCCTTCTATTGTGTACACATGGGCTTCTGTATCAGACTTACACCTCCAGGGCTAGGGCTTGAGCATGCTCAGTTTGCTCCTCTCCCCCCCCATCCCTCCCTGCTGTAATCTGAGCCCAGAGCTATGAACAAGCAGGGAGAGACTCAGGCAAGAAGTGATGTCACAGCAAGCTAATATGGCAGCTATAAACAGAGAGCTTCTGGAGCTATTTACTTGGTATGATAAAGCATTCTACAGAGTAGATATAATGTTATAGCTTGTACTATTGTGGCTAATCTATTGGTAATAAACTGCTTTGGTAGCTTTCCTTCTCCTTTAAGCCAGCTGCAGGGTAAGCACTGAAAGTAATCATCTGATTGGTTGCCATGGTTTACTGCCCAGGTCCAAATTTGCTAGTGTTTATAAATGACCCCCATTGTGTTAATTTGACCCATGTGTTGCAAAACGAAAGAAGGGAGCGTAACAAGAGTTATCTGCACAAAGATGAACATCACACTGGTGAATGAATGAAACATAATGGAATGATATACACTTACTTTTTCAAAGTTTTTGCACCGGAAGATGAATGAGGTTGGAGGTAGAAGGGGATTTTGTTGAATTTCGGCATATTTTTCTAAAATAAATTAGCAAAAAATTGAATGTTAGTTGCAGGCAAGTAAGTTTTTAAACAGTTAAGACACACGCCCAAATAAACACTTACATCTACAGTGATATCGATCACCCACTGCGGCACGGTCTCATTGAGAAGCATGGATTCCGTTTCTCCACCAGAGTCTCTACATAATAACCTAAGGTAAACAGATCAAGCAACATGTAAAAGATCCTTGCCAAGAGATCTCACATTGATTAAACCTTCTACAATCAGGATTCTCAACCCATGAGTGGGTGACGCAAAAATGTTTTAATGTATTATTGTGATATTTCTTTCAACAACGGAAAATATTCATTTACCTGAAAAGGGTGCGGCCTCCAGCTTCACCAAAGATAACTGGTGTATGTGGGGGCACTTGGAAATACCCATTGCCTTTCTGTACCCGGTTTTCTTGCTCACCATTTGCCACTATCCAAAAAAGATAAGAAGCATTAAGGATGAAGAGGTGGTCTGAGGCCTAAATTGGTAAAACATAGACCCCACTGGCAACTTGTGACAAGCTATTGGGAGCATTTCGACCACTTCGGCTTTTCAACTGGGGACATCGATGGTCATTATATCCCATTAGCCAGTGTATTTTCTAGTTGCTCTAGTGACCCTACTATCTAAATTGCAGTGATTCTCACTGGTAGTGTGCTCCCAATCCACATTCACAAAATGTCGTAACTATATGTTACTGGGCCCCACTGCAAATCCAATTAAGGACCCCAAAATATTGAAAAGTTGGCCTATTTCACCAAGATATATTGAAATTGCTAATTAATTAGGGCCTCACTAGGCCGTCTAGGATCCAGGGACCCTCCCTGCAACTGCAGGGTCTCCTTAGTCTGTTGTTACACCCCTGCATTGACATATAATGCAGTTAGGACCCATCCTATTTGGTCAGCAACCAACTGCAGCGAGCTTGCTGGAAGCTCACTGGGATATTTGCAGAGACCCCCCCCCCAACTAGTCAACACAGAGCCAAGCGCACAACCACAGTTGCCTTTTTTTACCCTGCGTCAAACAAACTTTTGCTAACATCCTTTACGACACCATCTCAGCTAGAGGTAACCCTACCTGCCCATGTCCTGTTTCAGTTTCCCTTAAAGTAACAGTTAAGTGTAAAAATAAAAACTAGGAAATGGATAGGCTGTGCAAAATAAAAAATGTTTCTAATATAGTTAGTTAGGCAAAAATGTAATGTATAAAGGCTGGAGTGACTGGATGTGTAACATAATAGCCAGAACACTACTTCCTGCTTTTCAGCTCTCTTGCTTTCCACTATAGGCCATAACAGGTCCTTTTGAATCTGAGCTGAATGCTGAGGATCAATTGCAACCTCACTGAATAGTCATGGCCCCCTTAAAGTCACTGACTAACTCAGAGTTAGAGAGTTGAAAAGCAGGAAGTAGTGTTCTGGCTATTATGTTACACATCCAGTCACTCCAGTCTTTATACATTACATTTTTGGCTAACTATATAAGAAACATTTATTTTGCACAGCCTATCTTTAAAATCATCAAACCCATCAAATATGTAGACACAAAAAAGCTCCTTTACCATGATTCACTTCATTTTCCTCTTCTTCCATGGGATTAATGTGGGTTCTGGGCCAAAACTCCAGCAGGGCTTGTAATAGGAGACCTCCAAGGTTCACTTTAAAAATTAACAATAAGAACAAGTGAGTTATAAATGCCGTGTCTGCAGTCTTCAGATTAAACAGACCTCATTAGAAACTGTGACTGTTCAACAGAACCACTGAATATTGAGTGGGGTCTACGCCCAGTAGTTTAAATGGCTAATATTTCATGTGTTTGTGGGATTGAATGTGGCTGTAGGAGTGCAGTAACCCATGGAAACTAATCAGATATTTGCAATCAGCCTTCTACCTGCTGAAGAATAGTGAAAGCGACCTGTTAACTGGTGCAAAGGTTAATGTAGTGAGGCAGTGTTAATAAATATACCCCAGTGAAGGGTACCTGTAAAACGCCTGAGATTAGCTACCGACGCTGGAATGCTATTCACAAGCAAATGATCAATATTGGGGGGATTGTAGAACACTCCAGGTTACAATTACATTAAGGGAACAGTAAACTAATCAGCAGAAATGATTTGATCAAAGTAGCAATCAGTGGCGTAACTAGATATTACTGGGCCCCACAGCAAATTATTTTTCAGGCCCCCCAAAATGTTTAGAGGTTGACTTGTTTCTCCAATATTTATTGAAATTGTATATAAATTAGGGCCTCATGGGGCCCCTTTACCTCCTGGGCCCCCCTGCAGCCGCAGGGTCTGCTTCCTCTATGGTTACGCCCCTGGTAGCAATATCACAGCAGCAAGAATACAGATAGCTGCAATATTACATACTTTTAAAAGAGAACATTTGTAAATTGACAAGCAAACAATTTGAACTTGGATCTCACATTTTGGGTCAGATCCATCCGGACTGCTGAATCCAGCATCCTTCGCAGAAACCCATGCAGCAAAGCAGTCGCTCTCATCTAGTGTTATCGTCAGCATCTGACAAGTAAAACAGCAAAGCTTACCCAGAGCAGATTGCCCCAGAAAGAGATGTACTGGAAATCAAAGCCCTCTCCTGCACACCAACATTGTAGGCTATGCTTGTATACTGCCTTAAATGGCCAGTAAAAACTGAAATGGGCATAATTATGTCTTTGCACAACAAACCGGGCCAGTTTAACTGTAAAAGTGCTATAAAATTCTGATTAAGGCATCATTCAGTAGCAAAGCCGAAAAAGTGTGTTTTTGATTTCTAAGGACCAGTAACACCACATTTTTTTTTTAACACTTGTTTCCCCAAAAAATAGCTATAATGATAGGTAAGATTACTACCCCTTGGCTTTTTTCAAATCTTCAGCTTGAATTTAAGGATTCGGTTCGGGATTCGGCCAGGATTCAGCCTTTTTCAGCAGGATTCGGCGGAATCCTTCTGCCTGGCCGAACCCTAATTTGCATATGCAAATTAGAGACGGGGAGGGAAATTGAGTGACTTTTTGTCAGAAAACAAGGAAGAAAAACATGTTTTCCCCTCCCCACCCCTATATCGCATATGCAAATTAGGGGTTGGATTCGGTTCGGTATTCGGCCAAATCGTTCGCGAAGGATTCAGGGGTTCGGCCGAATCCAAAAAAGTGGATTCGGTGCATCCCTACTTGAATTTGACAAATGAAGTGCCCCATAGGAGAAAGGCGAAAATGCATCTTAATTCAGACAGCTTTGGGGTTAATGTTATGAGCATAAATTTAACCTGCAGACGCTGGAAAAAAAAAAAAAAAAAGCTTAGGTGCTTTAGGTTATCAGTACGATGCCGACATCCGGTTCAGCGTACAGAGGAATTCAAGCTGCGTCGCATTTTCACCTTCCTCCTGGGGCACTTTGCATGTCAAATTCAAGCTGAACATTTTAAAAACCTATTATTATGGCTGTTTTGAGGGAAATTAAAATTGGGTGTTTCTGTTCCTTTAAAGGAGAAACAAACCCCTTATTAAAAAAATGCAAGTCTGTAAAGTTGGGAGCACCTTCCACCAATAGAGAAACAAACAAATGATGTTCAGGGTCATATAGAATACATTATTTATTAGAGAAAAGAATGACCACCAAAAATGCACCACCCCATTCGCTATTAATTCCCATGAGCAAAATGAAAACTTAACGTTTAATGAATATATTAAAATGGTCCAGAGTAATGTTGAAAGTTAAAATTACAATTAGGGAGGCGCACAGTATGGGCTTTATCTTGCAGTGGAGCCTGGATACTCAAGGGTTAACAGTTATCAGAAATGAAAGGATTATGTAAAAAGCATCCTCTGCCAGGACTGATTGCAGCCCCTGTAGAAATCGGTGCAGCCAACTCTCCACACCCACCACCACCTCTCCCATGAGTTTGTGCAAGGTTGGTGAGATCAGGTTGATGTATATCTTAGTGTGGGTTCCGGTGCCATGCCTAATTGAACTGGGGCATTAGCCTCCCCTAAAAGACTCATGAGAGCCAATACTGCTGTGACTGCGATCATGGACCAGCCCACAACCACCCACGAGTTAACCCGGATATCAATGGTGACGGCCGTTTAGCCCAAAAACAGCTTGCCCTGCCTAAACTGATCTAAAAAGAACCAGCGCCTGACACGCGTTTCGCTCGCTGAGCGAGCTTTGTCAAAGGCATTATCTGAAGATGATCTGAATCTGCAAAATAAAAGTTGGGGGCATGTGCCTGGGGTAGGTTTTTTTTAATAATGGGTTTGTTTCTCCTTTAAGGATAAATCAAACTCTCAGGATGCATACTGGAATGAGTTCCCCGTTTAACATACCAGCCCATGGGAATCAGATTTATTATTGGAAAAAAAAAAAAACCACGTTCACAAATATACACTTACTCCAGTTTTCAGATCAACTGAGAACCAATTCGGTACATAAACCATCTTAAACCTTTTCTTTATTTCTTCTTCAAAATCAACTTTTCCCAGATCCTCCACTTTGCACGCCTGAAAACAAAAGAACAAAAGTGAACAGTATGAGTGGATGTTGGGATGGCCCAACACAAGTCAATCTGAGTAAAAGTAGAGCCAAACTGGATTGGGCAATCAGTGTGGCCATATTCTATGTAGCAGCCTGCGGTGCGTAAAACCGGTTCAAACAGTGTTGTCACTCAGGAAACAGCAACAATGACAACAGAGATCTCAAGCATCTATCATTCCTGATACATAACCTTATTATATCATACCTGATATAACATACCCTGATAACCTCTCTATGCATACCCTGATATGCATTGTAGTCTAGAAAACCTTAGACTGTAGGCCTCCTCTCTTCACCCATTTTATTCTCTAAATCGTTTCTCTTTATCTACTATAATTTATCCATTCTTCCATTTCTGCGCTTTCTTCTCATATAAAAATTGAGAATGTGTATGGTATAGGCAAATGGCTTGGAAAGCAGGAGGGCCCACCAGGTGTTTTGCTGGGAAATTGCTCATCCTACCACCAGCAACTGCCATAAAGTGTTTCCAAAACCATTGTGAAATTGCTGCAGACATGCAAGGTTATTAGGTTATTTTTTTACATCTGCATGTAGTGTCTTATGTCTGTCACTATGCCCTCTGTTATAAAGACCCTTTGTGGTGCTTGTGTTCATCACAAGTGGACAAATGCAACAGACGTTACTCATGGTTGCGACTGGAGCAACCAATGAGCTGAGAAGCAGAAAAGTCTGATGCATTTTAGGTCAGCAGCTAATAATAAACCGAGAGCTAAAATCAAAACATTAACCAGAATACCTTTCCAAGGAAAGATAGGGTAAGGGTGCATCTTACCTTTAAAACATCCCAGTAAGCCACATTGTTATTAGTGTCTTTGGTTAATATGTGCCTTTTATCATTGAGAATATTGCACTGGATGATGCTAGCTCCCCCTACGAAGAGAAAACAGTCTAATTAAGTGACATTACACAAGCAACATTAACATTTTGTATAATGAAATAAATCCAGCAGTGTTACCTTTAATAACCTGATCAGGCTGGGTACAAATTGGGCTGAGCGGAGTGCTGCAGTCATTCTCATAATCTCCAGAAGTTCTGAAGTTCAGGATACCTTTGATAGGCTAAAAAAAACAAAACATATGTCAAGATGAACTGTTTTGAGTTTAGAGCTGTATTAAAAGGGGTACTCACCCTAAAAAGCAGGTTTTCAATATACAAAATGTAAAAAAGGTTTATTGGTTTCAAAGTTGTTGGTAAAAGTTATTAAAGGGGTTGTTCACCTTTAAATTAACTGTTAGTATGATGTAGAGAATGATATTCTGAGACAATTTGCGATCTCTTTTCATTTTTTTATTATTTGTGTTTTTTTTTAGTTATTTAGCTTTTTATGCAGCAGCTCTCCATTTCAGCCATCTGGTTGCTAGAGTCCAAATTACCCTAACAACCATGCACTGATTTGAATAAGAGACAAGAATATGAATAGGAGAGGCCTGAATAGAAAGATGAGATAAAAAGTAGCAATAGCAATTTACAGAACATTTGCACTACACTGAGAACTAGTTTCCACTACACTGTTCAAGAGTCAGAACCAGAAATGGGAATGACAAACACCAGATTCAAATGCAATAAATCACTTTAAAATCACTGCAAAGGTGTATATTCCGAATAAAGAAAAGTTGCATTTTCTTTGGTTAAGAAAATAAAAACAGAATTTGGATGGTTTCCCTTTAATCAAATGCATTCATAGCACCAGTTTACACTACTATAATAAACAGACAAAGAATGATTAGCGGATAAACTAAAGCAGGAAGCGGAAACTAAATGTTTTATATCAGTTTTGCTTCTTTAACATTAGAAGATTAAATACAAAAACAATCGATTCCCTTTTTTTTGGGAGAAGAATCTTACCCATTTATTTACAGAGGATTTAGTTGTTGACACCCAAAGTGCCACAGGAGGGTCTGCTGACCTATCCAGTTCCATCTGCAAAAGAAATCAGACACTTAAGGGGTTATTTATTAAAATCCAAATGCCAAAAACTCGAAAAATCTGAGTTATTTCTTTTTTTTTTTTACTATAAAATTGCGATTCTTTTGTGAGAAAAAAAAAACTCGAATTTTTCAGGATTAATTATACCCAAAGGATGGAAAAAGTCTGAATCCGAAAATCCAGCATTTTAGACCTGCCGAGATTGTATATAAGTTAATTGGAGAAGTCCTGAAGATATTCCGTTCTGTACTAGGTGTCATGCAATAACCCAAACATTTTGTGGGTTTTCAGGCAAAAATCTGAAAAAAAATCATAATTTTTGCATTTTTCCAGCACACGAAATTTTTGGGGAAATGTATTGATAAATAAGGGGAAATAACCTGTTCAGAAAATAATGAGATATTTTCGGATTTTGATAAATAACCCCCTTAAAATCACAGGTGTTTAAAGGGATTCTGTCATTTTATTGTGTAGTTTTTATTTCTAAATTACACCGTTTACACTGCAAATATTCACTCTACAATATAACATTTAATTCCTGAACCAGCAAGTGTATTTTTTTAGTTATAATATTGATGTGTAGGTGCATCTCAGGTCATTTTGCCTGGTCATGTGCTTTCAGAAAGAGCCAGCACTTTAGGATGGAACTGCTTTCTGGCAGGCTGTTGTTTCTCCTACTCAATGTAACTGAATGTGTCTCAGTGGGACCTGGATTTTACTATTGAGTGCTGTTCTTAGATCTACCAGGCAGCTGTTATCTTGTGTTAGGGAGCTGCTTTCTGGTTACCTTCCCATTGTTCTGTTGTTGGGCTGCTGGAGGGCGGGAGGGGGGGATATCACTCCAACTTGCAGTACAGCAGTAAAGAGTGACTGAAATTTACCAGAAAACAAATCACATGACGAGGGACACCTTTGAAACTGACAATATGTCTAGCCCCATGTCAGATTTCAAAATTAAATATAAAAAAAAAATTGGTTTGCTCTTTTTGATTTCAGTGCAGAATTCTGCTGGAGCAGCACTATTAACTGATGCATTTTGAGAAAAAAAAACTATGTTTTCCCATGACAGTATCCCTTTAATGACAAAATCAGACAGGATCAGATAGAAATTGACCTTGCAATGAGAAGTTTTAGTTAACAAATATAACATTTTAATTTACAGGTATAAAAGTCACTCTTAACTGCTCCACCTGCTACTGAGCCAGACAAATAAAACCAAGTACAGACTCAATGGCTGCGGGAGTCACAGAATAGAAGGGATATTATGGGGGTTCTAATATATGTGTGCAATTTTAATCCAGCATAGTGAGTGGTTGATGCAGGATCTTTTCCATTAGTACTAGAAGATGAAGCAAAATCACCAAGCAAACCCACCTTTAGAACTGGCGCTTTCTCTTCACATATAAGCAAGCGAATGTCAGGATTCCGTAGGTCTGTACAATAGATCTTCCGGTCCCTCCCTCCTGAATAGACATGTGTGAAGCCTTCATTAACCTGGAGAGCCCAAACCCCTTCATCATGGACGCGGTAGGTGGCTATACACCTTTGCTGACCCAGAGACCACAGTCGGATTGTTCCATCGGAGCTGCCTGAGAGACACTGAACAAGTTGTATGAATTAACACATGAAACTAGTCTGTTTCCTTGAGCAAGCACTGAATTAGGCTTCAGCATTTCAATACTTTTTTCCATTATTTTTTTTTTTGTTTTTAGCAGTTGACTTTGGACAAGACTGTAATTACCTGTGTCCCATCTTTGTTTAACAGCAGAGACTTTACATTGTCTGTGTGTCCTTTCAGCTTCATCAGCTTTTGGCAAGTTCTTGGATCCCAGACTCTTAAGACCTGTGACGCAAAGGTAGATTTCACACAGCTATAGAACAACGGCATGGGGACATGTGGCTGCATGAAGTCGTGGGCGAGTGACTGTAGTGTAAGGTTAGTGCAAGTGTGTTTCACTAAAGCTGAGCATACAGAGGATCATCTGCTTTCCTGCTGAGGTCGTCAAATGAGTGGATTGTTGCATGGTTTGGTCACTCATGCACTGGGCTGATTCGACTTTTAGCCCTCAGTATGGTGATAAGATCACTGGTACATGGGCTGGTATTTTCTAACCTGCCCAATAGATAACTGGACAATTTACTGCCAGAAATCTGTTGGGCTGCATGTCAGGAGACCACCACACACAAGCCAATAAGCTGCATGTAAGGCCACCTTAAAGGAGAAGGAAACCTAGTCAGCGCAAAACCCCTCCCCCCTCCCGTGTGTTGCCCACCCTCCCTCCTCCCCCCGTCCCACTGGGCAAATGCCCCTAACTTGTTACTTACCCTTCTGCGCAGGTCCAGTCCAGGGAGTTCACTGACGACATCTTCTTCCACGCGATCTTCTTCCTGCTGTGAACGGCGTTTTGGCGCATGCGCAGTAGGATCATTTCGCCAGTACGAATCTACTGCGCATGCGCCAAAAGTCACGCGCATGCGCAGTAGATCGTACCTGTGAAATGATCCTACTGCGCATGCGCTGTTCAAAGCAGGAAGAAGATCGCGTGGAAGAAGATGTCATCGGTGAACTCCCTGGACTGGACCTGCGCAGAAGGGTAAGTAACAAGTTAGGGGCATTTGCCCAGCGGGACTGGTAGGCCAGGGGGGAGGAGGGAGGGTGGGCAACAAACGGGAGGGGGGGTGGGGGGTTTGCGCCGACTAGGTTTCCTTCCCCTTTAAAGAAACATTTCAGAGTAAAAATAAATACTGAGGAAATAGAAACATGTTTCTAATATAGTTAGTTGGGCAAAAATGTAATGTATAAAGGCTGGAGTGACTGGATATCCAACATAACAAAACAGAACGCTACTTCCTGCTCTTCAGCTCTCTAACTTGGAGTTAGTCTGCGTCTTTAAGGGGGGCCACATGGGACATAACTGTTCAGTGAGTTTGCAATTGATCCTCAGCATTCAGCTCAGATTCAAAAGCAACAGTTCTATCCTATGTGCCCCCCTCAAGTCTCTGATTGGTTACTGCCTGGTAACCAATCAGTGGAAAGCAAGAGAGCTGAAAAGCAGGAAGTAGTGTTCTGGCTATTATGTTACACATCCAATCACTCCAGCCTTTATACATTTTTGGCTAACTAACTATATTAGAAACATTTTTTATTTTGCACAGCCTATATGTCTAGTTTTTATTTTTACACTGAACAATTACTTTAACTGTGTTTTTGTGATATTAAAAAAGCAGACAAATGAGGACTTAGTGTGATTAAAAAACTGTTTGGTGATCAAGACAATATACGCGCCTCTTAAAACCTGCCTAGGGCCAAAGTATATTCCTAGCAGGATTTGTGAAGACTGTCTCCAGCAAAGAAATGTACACTGGAAGCCGTAGAACAAGATCACTACCTTTTCTGTAGACCCAGAGACAATTACTGTTCCCATCTGGTTCATCGCAAGACTGTAGATAGAATCTTTGTTTCCACTCAAAGAAGAAGCTAAGTTGAAAAAAGAAAAAAAAACAAAAAACTTTAAAGGCACAATACATTGCCTGGGTTTTCTGGCTGAGCTGCATTTGGCATTCAGTAAAGAAGACTACTGTATTATTATTTAATCTAAGCCACAGTGATATCAATAATTGCCATCAGATATTTCAAAGACTGTTGTTGTCTGATGATTTAATACCTCTATAGTAGAAGGTATGCGGCAGGGGAACACTGCGTGTGTGTGTGAAGATTGAGGAAAAGCATTAGACATTGTCCCTGCAAAGTGAATGGAAATCAGTTATATGGTGACGTAGCACATACCAGCAACTACCATTTTCTTTAAATAGGGGTCGATTTCTAGAATTTTGGCCCCACCCATGGAGCAAAACCAGAAAAGCAGCAAAGCACAAGAAAATGCCCAGCGTGCCATCTCCCTAATGTTTATGGACTATGCTTTGCTGCTAGAAAGATTCTTACTGGCGACAAAAAGATTTACTTATTGGTGACAGTATGACATCATATAATTGTTACTTACTGGTGCCAATATCACTGGCTGCACTGCTAGAATGGAAACATAAATGTGATAGGATGGTTTCTTGGGCTGTCAGACAGCGACTATTACTTACTAGTGACTGTGTTGTTGGAGGCAGTCAGTGCGGTGAGAGTATTTACATCCCAGAGAAATATCTGCCTGTCCAGTCCTGCAGATGCCACCAGTTCTTTATCTTTTGCATAAGCCAAAGCTTTCACATAATCCTGCAGTACCAAAGAAAACATGTACATGAGAACAGGGTAATCACATTCAAAATAAAGTTAACATCTGCATTCCTCTTGCAAAAAGTTGCAGCACATATCAGCTACTTCTTTACTCAGGGTTATTCTTGCACTGTATAGAGCACTAGAGGTCACATCTAGAATATGCCGTACAGTTTTGGTCTCCATCACTCAAACAGGACATTATTGTATTAGAGAGGGTACAGAGGAGGACAATTAAGCTGGTAAAAGTTATGGAACATCTTAGCTATGAGGAAAGACTGGCCAAACTGGGAATGTTCACGCTGGAGAAGAAGTGCTTAAAGGGGCGATTCACCTTCATGTTAACTTTTAGTATGCTATAGAATGGCCAATTCAATTGGTCTTCATTGTTTATTTTTTTATAGTTTATGAATTATTTGCCTTCTTCTCCTGACACTTTCTAGCTTTCAAAAGGGGGTCACTGACCCCCTCTAAAAATAAATCCTTTGTAAAGCTACAAATTTATTGTTATTGCTACTTTTTAATAATCATATTTCTGTTCCGACCCTCCCCTATTAATTTTGCATATTTTCATTTCAAATCAATGCATGGTTTCTAGGGTACTTTGGACCCTAGCAACCAGATTGCTGACACTGCAAACAGGAGAGCTGCTGAATAAAAAGCTAAATAACACAAAAACCACTAATAATAAAAAATTAAAACCAATTACAAATTGTCTCAGAATATCACTCTCTACATCATACTAACAGTTAACTCAAAGGTGAACAACCCCTTTAAGATTAGGGATGCACCGAATCCTGGATTTGGTTCGGGATTCGGTCCTTTTCAGCAGGGATTGGATTCGGCCAAATCCTTGTGCCTGGGCAAACCGAATCCAAATCCTAATTTGCATATGTTAATTAGGGGTGGGAAGGGAAATAAAAAAAAATGTCCACTTTTTCCTTTCCCACTCCTAATTTGCATATGCAAATTAGGATTCGGATTGGTATTCAGATGAATCTTTCACAATGGATTCAGCCAAATCCCACATAGTGGATTCGGTACATCCCTACTTGAGATATGATAAATATTTATAAATATATAAGAGGACCATATAATAATCTCTCTAATGCTTTATGCGAGAGCTGTGAAGATGTGGAATTGTCTCCCTGAATCAGTGGTAAAGGCTGATACATTAGATAGGTATAAGAAGGGGTTGGGTGGTGTTTAGCAAGTGAGGGAATACAGGGTTATGGGAAATAGCTAGGGTTGCCACCTTTAATGAAAAAAATAACCGGCCGGTGGGGGGCGGGTACAAAAAGGAGGCGGACCATGATGAAAAAGGGGCGGGGCTATGCAGCACAACACAAAAAGGGGCGGAGCAACATCGCAGCGATGCGAAGAAGACTACAAAAAAGGTAAGTTTTGCGCAAATGGGGGCAGGCCGAGGGCTTTTTTTAAAGGATATTACAAATTACCGGCAACTGCATTGCCGGTAAATTTGTAATACCGGCCCCGGCCTTGACAGGTGTTTTACTGGCTAGGCCGGGTGGCAACCCTAGAAATGGCTCATAGTACAAGTTGATCCAAGGACTGGTCCCATTGTCATTTTGGAGTCAGGAAGGGATTTTTTCCCCTCTGAGGCAAATTGGAGAGACTTCAGATGGGTTTTGTGCCTTCCTCTGGATAAACAATCAGTTAGGCAGGTTATATATAGACGTAAAAGAAGGTAGACGTGTTTCTTTTTTTTTTTACCCTAACTTACTATGTTACTTAGTAGTATAGTTATGCCTCAAAAGGCTGAATTTAAACACCTGTGTGAAACTACAATGCACAGTTATACCATTTTTGGTAGCACAATGAATGTAACTAAAAGAAGGAACATTGTATTTAAGACTGCACTCTTTGCATGTCACTTATAGGAGAACCAATTGATAACCCACCAGCACATCCTGGCCTTTCATTCAAAATTGGCCCGGTGGATGGTAAGAGGGATCAGCACCCTCCAAAATATATCCAGCAAGAAGAAAGAATATCGGCACTAGGGACCCCATGCGAGAGGGACAAGCCCTGCGTGTTTATTACAAAGTTACGTTTTGGGGGCGTGCCCCATTGTCTTATAGGAGAAAGCCACTCATAATGAAATAAATACATCTTACCTTGTGTGTCCTTAAGGTGGACATACAAAACCCCTTGTGTGCATTCCATACTTTAACGGTAGTATCCGAAGATGCAGAGATTACTGAAAATAAAGCATTCAAGCATTTTGAAACACAATAGAGATTCAGTGTGACAACATGGATTCAGTACAGCAATATTTGTGTAAAGGGCTAGTAGGGGAAAAGGCAAAAGCACCATAAAACCTCAAAATACATTTTTCCAGTGGGGTATATGACAGCACTATGGTCCATGTAATTACACCAAGGAGAGGGAGCTCTAGCTGGCCTTCCCTGAGGGTTACTCGAGTTAATCCCAGAAGTTAGGAGTCTGATAGCTTTTTCTAGTTTCTGTATCCTGACAATGGGGACTTTAACCAAAATGTTAAGATTTTGCCTCAAAATGTTGAATAAACACATCCAAAACTGTTGTGATAGCCATATGAATCCTGTGCCTTCCAGCTATTAAGAGGCGGAGCATTCCTTTCTTACCCATTTATGTAATAAAAGGCACTAAATTTGCCCAGGAGCAATAACCAAGAGCAACTAATAATAATAATATTTGTTTTTAAATAGTTGACCAGTAAATGCTTCCTGCCGATTGGTTGATATGGGTAACGTGCTTCTGGGCAAACTTAGTGCCTTTTATTACATAACCCCATTAGAGCTTCACGGAACAGTAACATCAAAAAATAAAAGCGTTTTAAAGTAATACAAATACAATGCAGTGTTGCCCTACACTAGTAAAACTGCTGTGTTTGCTTCAGAAACACTACTATTGTTTATATAAATAAGATGCTGTGTAGCAATGGGGGCAGCCATTCAAATGAGAAAAGGCTCAGGTTACACAGCAGATAAGCTCTGTAGAACATAATGGTGTTAACGGTTATCCACTATTTAACCTGTACCATATAGACTTTTTTCAGTTTCCGCCATTGCTACACAGCAGCTTGTTTATATGAACTATAGTAGTGTTTCTAAAGCAAACACATCAGTTTTACCAGTGCAGGGCAATACTATAGTGATGTGCGGGTCGCTAATTTCTCGTCCTGCACCCGACCCTAACCCGCCCCCTCCCGAACCTACACCCGGCCCGGGCACAGCTCCTGCCCTTTTTATAGACCCGCGCCCACCCCGCAGTGACGTCACAAAAGGGGCAGGCGGAGGTCTAGAAATTCCGGTGCCGGAAGCCGGCAGTACTAGGTCGCCGACCCGAAGATTTTTTGCAGGAGTCGTCCCAAACCGGACCGACCCATGGGTTTCGGGTAGGCCCGCACATCACTACATTATATTTTAATTACTTTAAAAAACACTTTAATTTTTTGGTGCTACTGTTCCTTTAACAGAAAGGTAAGTGTCCTGTACAATCCAACACGTACCTGAATTTTACAAAAATCCAAAATACTTACACGTTTTGCCATTGCAGCAGAGGACAATGTCATTGACCCAATCGGTGTGATGTTCCATAGACGCGATATAAGGATCTTGCTAAAATATAATTAAAAGACAAATATGACAGCTTCAAGCAGGATGAAATAGAAAATCTAGGTTAAGAGAGAGACAAGTATGACAGTAACTAGTGAATGCTGCACTCTTTTGTTGTGCTTTGGTTTGTGATTTGCCTTTCCAAGCTGCAGTTGGCACAGACACACAGTCAGAGACAGGCCCTTTCTGCATAAAGCAACACGGATTCATGGCAATCCATTTATTTCTCTCTTCTATTGCAGGCTACAAATTAACTGAGGAACGTAATGAAGAGAAATATCCCTGTGCCAGTGAGCAGACATTTGGAGTCTTTATATTTCTTTGCAGCTGCTCTGTTCCATCTTTGAAAGAATGCAACATTTTAGTGGAAGACCATTCCATCAAGGAGGGGGGATTAGTATGACACGTGTCACACCATGAGGCACTTAATGATAACCGAATCAGGTATTTAAATGGGTTGATCACCTTCCAACACTTTTTTCAGTTCAGTTGGTTTCAGATAGTTCCCCAGAAATAAAGACTTTTTCCAATTACTTTCTATATTCTATGTGTGACTGTTTCCCTAATATTGAAGTGTATAATTTCATTTTTCAACTTCTAAGGGCAGGGACACACGCTGCTATTTCAGGAGATTAGTCGCCCAGCGACTTCTACGGGCAACTAATCTCCTTCCCGCCGGCTAGAATGTAAATCGCCAGCGGGACAGAACTAGGATCGCTTTGGCTTTCCGAAGTCGCCCGAGTTCCCTTGTGAGGCAACTTCGGAAAACGAAGAGTTCAGAGTGCCATCCCACTGGCGATTTACATTCTAGCGGGCAGGATTGGGGAGATTAGTTGCCCGAAGAAGAAACGATTTGTCACTGGGCGACTAATCTCCAGAAATAGCAGCGCGTGTCTCTGCCCTAAAGCTGCTCTGGGAGGGGGGGTCGCCGACCCTGTAAACTTTTCTAAATTGAAACATTTAGTTTATCTATTTCTTATCTTTGCTTCTGCTGATAAAAATCCTTGCATTTCATTAAAGGGGTGGTTCACCTTTAATTTATTGTTAAGTATGTTATAAAATGGCTAATTCTAAGCAACTTTTCAATTTGGCTTCAGTATTTATTAATTATTTGCCTCCTTCTTTTGACTCTTTCCAGCTTTCAAATGGGGGTCACTGACTCCCATCTAAAAATATATGCTCTGTAAGGCTACAAATTTATATTACTCATCTTTCTATTCAGGGCCTCTCCTATTCCAGTCTCTTATTCAAATCAGTGCATGGTTGCTAGGGGAATTTTGACCCAACCAACCAGATGGCTGAAATTGCAAACTGGAGAGCTGCTGAATAAAAAGCTAAATAACAAAAACCACAAATAATAAAAGAATGAAAACCAATTGCAAATTGTCTCAGAATATCCCTGTCTACAGCATACTAAAAGTTAATTTAAACAACCCCTTTAAAGGCAGCGGTTAGAATTGATGAAATAGTTACTAATACCCCAGAGATGCTGCTGAGAAATTTATCAACCAAATGCTGCACAATTGTAACATTTCAGAGTCTGCACCTGAATTACTGAGCTCAAGCACCAGACAGGGACATTCAACTATAACGGTAAAAAATTAAAAATGGAAAGTAATTGAAAAAAGTCTATTTTTTTTGGGAACAATCTGAAAAAAATGAACTGAAAAAAGTGTTTGGAAGGTGAACAACCTCTTTAAAGGAAAACAGCCCTTTAGCAGTAAAGATCTGTGTCTCCAAAGATGCCCCAGTAGCTCCCCATCTTCTTTTCTGCTGATTCACTGCACATGCTCTGTGCTGCTGTCACTTACTGAGCTTAGGGACCCACTCACAATATACAGTACACATAGAATAGAAATGTCACAATATAAGGCTGATTAGTAATTAATACAGATAATTACTACATGGCAGCACAGAAACCAGTGCAATTAGCATCAGAATTTAATAATCAGCAAACCTGTAGCATCAGCTTATATTACAGACCAACCTCCTTTTCTGCTGGACAATTAGTGACAAGCCCTAAGCTTAGCTTCTCAACAGCCAATCAGAGCCCACTAAGCATGTAAGTGTCACAGACACTTTATAAGATGGTGACCCAGGGGTGCTCCGCCAATGAGGTGAGTTGAGGCACTAGCCTCAGGCGGCAGCGCCCCCCTGGTTGCCATCGGTTTTCAACCAGGAAATTTGGCTCTTCTAGTGCAGAGTGTGCAATTGTGCTCTCTGCACTAGCGACGTGGACCCCCCCGACCGGCGCTGAAAGTGAGTGCCACGGGGAGGCAGCAAAAACAAAGGCAGCCTCAGGCGGCAAATTGGGCAGGATCGCCCCGGTGGTGACTCCCTGTGACAAGTTTGAAGTCCTGGATGATTGCTGCTATTTACAAGCTGAAACTTTAGGCTGGTGCAATAAATTCATTTAATAAAATATGACATTTTTAGCCACATTCATTTTTAGGGTTTAGTTCTCCTTTAAAATATTAAATTAAAATGGGAACTACGAGGGTTAAAGAGAAAATAAAGATGGTCATACTGGGCTAATAAAAGCTGATGACTTGTCCCCTGCAGATCAAGTAGGCAGCTTATTGGTCAATCTATGGGGGCCTGGCCAGCTAATATCTGTGTATTGACAAACGGAACTAGACGGCCAACAAGCAGACATACGGGCAGAAAGAAGCCAATAAGGCATAGTGCTCTGTAGCAATTCAAAGCTTCCAAAACATCCAGTCTGAGGAGCCAAGTGACTGATCCATGTTATTGATTGTAATATGAGAGAGACAGTTTCCATTACCGACATCAAAGTTACAAGACGCACAGACAATGCAGAGGGACGGCTGCTTCAGTCATCGTTGTTCTAATGACTAACATGTTACATGGCATTTCCCATTAAGAAGCACATGCAAATAACTGAGCGTGTTCCCTGTGCTGCTGCCCATGCTTCCCTAGCGCCTAATGACTTTATCCCACTGAGGATTAACCTTGTGCTGGTTGACATTCCATATCCTGATGATAGAATCCCGGCCCGCTGTGAAGAGCCTGTTCAGCGCAGGATCCAGCTGCAGTGCATTCACCCCATTGCGATTGTACTTCTCCACTTCATCTCTGATCACATACGATACCTGGGGCAGATACAAACAGTTCAATAGTGAATATACACTGCAATACAATCTAATCATTGCAAACACTTAGTTGCTGTTTGCTTGAATTCCACCCTGGGTCTCTTTGCTTCAGAGCAGTCCAAAGGTGGGAAACCTCAATGTAAAAGCAAAAAAAATACAATCCCATTTTTACTTTATTTAATAAAAAAGAAGCTTTAATCAAAAAATGTGTACCGTTTTTATAAGAAACCTGACTGTAGGCAGTGAAATTTTCCCTTCATTTATGGCTGTGGATAGCAATTGTCAGACGGTCCCTAACTGCTGAGCAGGGAAACAATCATACTTATGAACAGCAGGGGGAGCCCCCACCTTACTTCCCAGCCATGCAGAACTCAAGCAGCTTTGTTTGTTTCCCTGTAGAGCACTCGGCTACTGTATAGAGATTTGTATGGGATTTTATTTTGCCTTTACATCCCCTTTACTGTTTCCAACTCCAGCTGCAGGGACAAAGATCATGGAGCCAGATTTAAACAGATAAACTGGGATTCTATTTGGGCATTATTTTGCTGCAGCCACTGGTTCTGCAGAGTTGGAGAAAGTTTGTATTAAACAATACAAAAAGTATAAAATCCACATTAGATGACGACAACACAGGACCCAGTGCAGTCTGTGTATTCTGATTATTAATCAGTCTTGTTGTATCGGCTTCTGGCAGATATTATTTGACTTGTGCTGTTTTGATAATTTATGACGATCCCTAAGCAGCCCAGACCACACTGAGCATGTGCACACTCTTGGTCCTGCAAAGATGTTTAACAAAGTTATGATTTATTTTTAAGATGGTGACCCCCTGTGGCCAAATTTGAAAGCATAAATCATTTGTTTGATTAGGCTTCTGGTGCAGTAAGTTCATGTTTATGTTTAGTATACAAAATACAGCATTTTTAGGCTTATTTTATTTTCGGCTTTACTTCCCCTTTAAAGAGATAATGACACCAGAAAATAACCTTTTTTTACATCCATCATAACATTATCTTTGAATGTTATATATAATTTTGCCATAAAAGTATTTGCCTGATGCATTTACATCAACTTTATTACCCCCCTATTCCTCTATGAGGGGGGCTGCCATATTTGTGACAAGTTGAGAAGGGACAGTCCGGTTGGCAAACAGGTTTAGGAACTTCAAGTAACAATTACTTACAAAAGCAGAGCGATCAGCAAAAAACTATCAACGTGACCTATATTTTGAAAAGAACATTTTTGAGTGTCAGTATCACTTTAAAGGGGTTCACCTTTCAATTAACTTTTAGTTTGACATAGAGAGTGATATTCTGAGACAATTTGCAATTGGTTTTTACTTTTTTTTATTATTATTTATGGTTTTTGAGTTATTTAGCTTTTTATTCAACAGCTCTCCAGTATGCAATTTCAGCCATCTGGTTGCTAGGGTCCAAATTACCCTAGCAACCATGCATTGATTTGAATAAGAGACTGGAATATGAACAGGAGAGGGGCTGAATATAAAGATGAGATTGTTCCCCAGAAATAAAGACTTTTTTCAATTTCTTTCCATTTTTATTTTTTTACCGTTTTTTCAAAATCTAAGTGGGGTTGCTCAGTTTCCAAACACTTTTTTTTCAGTTCAGTTGTTTTCAGTTTGTTCCCCAGAAATAAAGACTTTTTTTCAATGACTTTCCATTTTTTTTTTAATTTTTTACTGTTTTTTCAAAATCTAAGTTTAAAGTAAACTGTAACAATTTTACAACATTTATTTGATCTATTTCTCAGCCGCATCTCTGGAGTATTAGCAACTATTGTATCAATTCTAACAGCTGCATTTAAAGGGGTTGTTTAAATAAATTTTTAGTATGCTGTAGAGAGGGATATTCTGAGATAATTTGCAATTGGTTTTATTGGTTTTATTCAGCAGCTCTCCAATTTGCAATTTCAGCAATCTGGTTGCTAGGTCACAATATACTCTAACAACCATACATTGATTTGGCTGAATAGAAAGAGGAGTAATAAAATAGCAATAACAATAAATGTATAGCCTTACAGAGCATTTGTTTTAGACAGGATCAGTGATCTCCATTTGAAAGCTGGAAAGAGTCAAAAGAAGGCGGCAAATAATTAAAAAACTATAAAAAAAGAACAAATGAAGGCGAATTAAAAAGTTGCTTAGAATTAACAATTCTACAACATACTGAAAATCAACTTAAAGGTGAACCACCCCTTTCATACCTCCTTAAACAAAAGTATTTGATGTATTGAAGTTCTCTCCTATTCATATTCCAGTCTCTCATTCAAACCAGTGCCTGGTTGCTAGGGTAAAGTGTACCCTAGCAGCCTGATAGCTGCAGAAATTCCCAACAGGAGAGCTGCTGAACACAAAGCTAAAGAATTTTAAAAACAACAAGTAATAAACATTTGAAGGCCGTGGAAAGCTGTCCCACACCATTATTGCCATTACACCAAACTTGCTCAGCATTATTTAGGCATGTAGCTCTCTCCTGGCATATGCCAAATACTGAATCAGACTTCTAGGATTCCTAGTAAAGAGCGATTAAAGGGGTGGTTCACCTTTAACAATTAACTTTTAGTATGTTATACAGGTATGGGACCTGTTATCCAGAATGCTCAGGACCTGGGGCTTTCCGGATAATGTATATTTCCGTAATTTGGATCTTCATACCTTAAGTCTACAGGAAAATCATGTAAAAAATTAAATAAAATAAAAATAGGCTGGTTTTGCTTCCAATAAGGATTCATTATAACTCAGTTGGTGTAGTACTGAATTTTGGATATTCAACAATAAGCCCATACACGCAATTGGTTATCAGATATCTGCTTTTCCATCAATGGCAACTGTGAGGGTGCAAGCCTGGACAACAGACATCCTGCAATAAAACAATCCTTACTGCAACAGTAATGTCCATATCAAAGAGATGCAAATAACGATCAAGTACAAGCGCTACTGTTTTATTATTACACAGAAAAAGGAAATCTTTAAAAAAAAATTGGATTTGGATAAAATGGAGTCTATGAGAGACAGCCTTTCCACAATTCTGAACTTTCTGAATAACAGGTTTCCAGATAACCGATCGCATACCTGTACAATGGGTAATTCTAAGCAACTTTTTTATTAGCCTTCATTAATTAATTTTTTATATTTTTTTTCTTCTGTCCGTTCCAGCTTTCAGATGTTCTGTAAGGCTACACATGTATTGTTATTGTTGTATTACTCCTCTTTTCATACCTCACCTTCCTATTCATATTCCAGTTTCTTATTCAAATCAACGCATGGTTGCTAGGGTAATCTGGAGCCTAGCAACCAGATTGCTGAAATTACAAACTGGGGAGCTGCTGAATAAAAAGCTAAATCATTTAAAAACCAGCAATGATAAAAAATGAAAACCAATGGCAAATTGTCTCAGAATATCACTCTCTACATCCTACTAAATGTTAACTCGAAGGAGCACAACACCTTTAAGTACAGTGGTGGCAACGTTTGCATGTTAGGATTGCGTGATACACAGACAGGCTATTACTATAAGCCATGATTGTCCCACGAGAACATGCAATTATAGAGAGGGGGACTGGATATGGAAATATAGCATACTTATACCATATACATGTTTATCTTATGCCGACAGTCACATTTCATCATTTCACAGACTCTTTTCTTCAATACTGATGTCAGGAATATTACTTTATATCTTGTGTTCTACGCTGATGACAGGAACATTACTTGCTATCACGCTAACAGCAAGTGTATGGGAAAGTGCATTAATGTAATGTAAGTGGCTTATGGGGAAGTAAAAGAGAAGCTTTAGTGTGCAGCTCTAACCATATACCGGAGGGAAGCCCTGGAACATATAAGCTACGTATTAAAGAGCAATTTTATTCAAATACTCGTTCATAAATCAGAAGCTTGCACTTGATCCCAACTAAGATATAATTGGATTTATTTAATGTTTTCATTATTTTCTAGTAGACTTAAGGTATGAAGATCCAAATTATCAAAAAACATGGAATACCCCAAGTCCCAAGCATTCTGGATAACAGGTCCCATACCTGTAAAAGTAATAAAACCGTGTAATGTTCTGCACTGTATGGAGTCAATATTATATGTTCCCTGTTAGTGCTAAAACCCATGAACAATTTGCAGATGAAGCACCTACAGAAAGCTAAAATTAAAGGGGTTGTTCACCTTCAAACATCTAGTTGTTTTCAGATTGTTCACCAGAAATAACTTTTTCCAATTACTTTCTATTTTCTATGTGTCACTGTTTTTCTAATATTGAAGTGTAAAGAGAAATTTTTCACCTTCTAAAGCAGCTCTGGGAGGGGGGGGGGTCGTCGACCTTATAGACTGTTCTAAATTGATACATTTAGTTGATACGTTTGTTATCTTTGTCCCTAATTGATACAATAGTTACTAATACTCCAGAGATGCTGCTGAGAAATGGATCAACTAAATGTTGTAAAATTGTAACAGTTTAGTGTCTGCACCTGAATTACTGAGCTGCCAGACTCAAACACCAGGGACAGGGACGTTCAACTTTAAACTCAATGGAAATTAATTGAAAAAAAGTCTTTATATCTGGGGGAAAATCTGAAAACGAGTGAACTAGAAAAAGTGTTTGGAGGGTGAACAACCCCTTTAAGCGATTAGGAAGGCAGGGAGGAGAAATCAAGCGCCACACGATGGATCGGGCCGATCACCTTTTCTGAAGAGGAGCGCAAGCGGAGTTTCGGTAAGTTATTTCTTAATAAAGACTTTTCAATTTTAAAGTTTCATTGTCTTGGTGTTTTTTTTAATGTATACTAACTAATTTTTTTTAAAAAAAAATATATTAAGAAATAAATTACTGAAACTTATCGAAAAATCCGCTTCTCCTCAGAAAAGGCGACAGGGCGACAATTCATCATGCGGCGCTTGATTTCTCCTCCCTGGCTATCAGGAAGGCAGGGAGGAGAAATCAAGCGCCGCATGATAGATCACCTTTTCTAAAGAGGAGCGCAAGCGGAGTTTCGGTAAGTTATTTCTTAATAAAGACTTTGCGATTTAAACGTTTAATTTGTCTAGGTGTTTTTTTAAATGTATACTAACAAATTTTTTAAAAAATGTTTTTGATGTTACTGGTCCTTTAATTATTCTTCTAACTGTTCAAAAGATATGAAGAGCCAGACAAGGCTCAATATATTGCTGTTGCCCTTGATATGAGAATAAAGGCTTTTATCTTTACAGGTGAAGACACACAGAGCTACTACCAGCATCAACTTTTTCAAGGCTACAAATGCCAGAAAATACCCTGCCACAGACAATACTGAGACTTGCTTCTGCTAAAATACACGTAGTGGGTTATTTATTGGAATTGAAAATTTATATAATTTCTTTATGAAATATATTCTGACCAAATCCACACAGGGTTATTCCCTTTATTTATAAATACATTTTCCAGAAAACTTGCTGTGCGTACTTCTCCCATTGACTTATATAAAACCTCGGCAGCTCTGAGATGGCAGATTTTTGGATTGGATTTTATAGCAAAAATAAAACACACATTTGTTTCAGGTTTTTGGCATTCAGAGTTTATTAAATAACCCACATAGTGTCTTTGTAAAGCCAATTATCACTATTGTCTATTTTGTAGCCCTGACAAGTAGCTGTGACTAGAAGCTCTGTGTGTCTTCACGCTAAAGGACCCCATACACAGGTCGATAAAAGCTGCCAACAAACAGAGTTGGAATCTTATTGGCCGGTGTGTGGGGCCATCCGACAGGCCTACCTGATCGATATCTGGCCGAAAGTAGGGCAGATGCCATTCGGGCATGTTAAAAAATCCAGTCGGATTGCGGCCGCATCTTTTCTTTGATGCAGTCCCGTGATCCGACCACCCGTTTGACCTCCATTCTGATGCAATCGTTGGGCCCTAGGGCCCACGATCGCATCAGCCCCATATCGCCCACTTCAATGTGGGCATATCGGGGAGAGATCCCCTCATTTGCTGACATCCCCGTGTATGGCCACCTTTAGATTAACAAACTCTCTCAAGCAATAAAATAGTCTTTGTCTGGTGTGGCCACCCAACTGCAATCAAAAAATATTCAGACCCACTGGTAGAGAACTGCATCCACAACAAAAAACACTGTCCCTGCCTAATGAGATTATGAAGTCTTCCCATTTATTAAATAAACATGACCCATTCAGATATCTTTTAAAGAGGTAATTTCCTCAATGCTCAGGCTACAATAGGCTGCTAAAATGTGCTTAAAACATGGCAAACACACCTTCTCTGCTGCTGCACCCTGCATTCCACAGCTGCACTGTATGCTTATCCCTATTGATTGAAACAAATGGCTATTTTCACTAGTGTTGTCCTCTCAAGAAGAATCATGACAATAGAGATGCCTTTACCGCCTGGATGGGCTTCCCATTACTTTCAACAGGAATACCTAACCCATACCTCCCAACATTTTGGAAATAAAAAAAAGAGGGACAAAAAAAATTGCCACCTATAGCGCGACAAACATTTTTTGACCACGCCCATGTTGTGGCCACATCCCCTAATTACAATATTCATTTTACAAAATTTGGCAGGTTATGAGACTTTGAACATATTTCTGAGGTTTCTTTCAGTTATTACAGTTTTGCTAATGAAGGTTAATTGCCCTTTAAGCTGTGAGTCTAACTTTTCCCAAGGGAACTGTTATCTTATATTGCTACAATTACTTATTTGCCTATCTCAAAATTGTTACAAAGTATCTTAGTGCATCTGGTGGCTATTCTGGGCTCTCTGCCAAAAGCCAATTAAGATAGAAACTTTGTTTATTTTAATGCCTGTTCAGTGCAGAGAAATTCTGGACTTTTCAGTACAAACGCGGGACTGCAGGTTGAGCTGTCAAAAGAGGGACTGTCCCGCTGAAAACGGGACAGTTAGGAGGTATGACCTAACCAGTCACAGTTACCATGTCTCATTTTCAGAACCAAAATCCATTTCAAAAGTAGCCTTAAAGGAGAATTCAACCCTAAACTTAAAAATAAAAACCTACCCTACATAGACCCCCCTCCCTCCTCCCCCCAGCCTAAGTGTTACCCCGGTCAAATGCCCCTAACGTTTTACTTACCCCTTGGTGCAGATGCAAGCATAGAAATTCACGGGGGTCATCTTCAGCCGCTAGTCTTCTTAATGAGACCGGTGCTTCTGCAATTTTCCTGAGTTTTGGTGCATGCACCAACATGCAGGTCTCATTCCGAAGATTTTCGAAGAGAAGAAGATGGCACCCCTGAACTCCAATGCCTGAATCTGCACCGAGGGGTAGGTAAAACATTTGACCGGGGTAACCGTTAAGCTGGGGGGAGGAAGGTCTATGTAGGGTAAGGTTTTTTTTAAGTTAAGGGTTGAATTCTCCTTTAAAGAAGTAAAGCTTAACTAAAGAATTAGCTAGAAATGTTGTACATTGTGTTTTGTGCTTCTGTACCAGCCCAAGGCAACCACAGCCCTTTAGCAGTAAAGATCTGTGTCTCCAAAGATGCCCCAGTAGCTCCCCATCTTCCTTTCTCCTGATTCACTGCACATGCTCTGTGCTGCTGTCACTTACTGAGCTTAGGGACCCACTCACAATATACAGTACACATAGAATAGAAATGTCACAATATAAGGCTGATTAGTAATTAATACAGATAATTACTACATGGCAGCACAGAAACCAGTGCAATTAGCATCAGAATTTAATAATCAGCAAACCTGTAGCATCAGCTTATATTACAGCCAGGGAAGCTCATTTTCTGCTGGATAATTAGTGACGAGCCCTAAGCTTAGCTTCTAAACAGCCAATCAGAGCCCACTGAGCATGTGAGTGTCACAGACACTTTCCAAGATGGTGACCCCCTGTGACAAGTTTGAAGTCCTGGATGAGGGTAATTTGGATCCTAGCAACCAGATTGCTGAAATTGCTTAAACTGAAGAGCTGCTGAATAAAAAGCTAAATAACTCAAAAACCACAAATAATAAAAAATGAAAACCAATTGCAAATTGTCTCAGAATATCCCTCTCTGAACAACTCTTTGGGGTCGTGTCTATAGACCCCCTCGCTGTCCCACACTAGTCCTTCTCTCATAGTTCCTCGTGTATAGGAGAGAGAGATATATATATATATATACAAAGCAGCACTTTAAACTGTCACTGGGTCTGACACTCAGGGCTGCTATTAGAGGTGACATTTCCCTACAATATAAGAATGAAACAATACAGCGATTTTACTTATACCAGAACTCTAAAGAGAAGCCTGGTAACATAGGAAAAACAGGGCAAACAGACTTTATAATTATTCTACAACAGCCGCTACCAGGGAAACAAAATCATAGTCTTTGCAGCAGCCACAAAGCGCAGTCGGCTGCGATTCCCACCAGGCTCGGCCCCGCCCCTCAACTTCCCCCCACAGCATCAAAACTGCGAAGGCTCCGCCATTCTGCAAGATGCACCGACACAAGACACTGTGAGGGCGGGCACGGGCCGTATGCGTCCCCAAGCACCGCTCCTACCTGAACTTTCCTCCGCCCAGCCGTGTTCTGCCTGTGATGCGCCGCCATCTTGCATGTTGACACTCAGTCGTCATTTCCGGCGAGCAGTTCTCCCGGGCTCGTTGAGTTCCGCCCTTACTAGCCGGTGCCTTTACTTCCGCCCTCAAGAGGTGGTTGGTCATGTGCAGCTAAACAACTTTTATACAACTACATATATTACCTCACAGGGCCCTTTTGCTGCCGCTGATGCCCCTCTACCCCTCACTAAAACCCACCTTATACAGTACTATCACTTTTAAGGGAATATTTACTCTAGGACTGGTAATTTTTTGCATAATGAGAAAAAATGCAGTTCTAAGCAATTTTCCAATACACATCAAACATTTTAAATGATTTTACAGATTATATTGTGACCACATTGTATGGAAAAAACATCACCATATCTATTTTTGTAGCTTTCTTTCCTATTAATAACATTGGCATCAAGTCACCAGACCAGGCTGGCAAAATACTGTCCAAGGGGCAACCCTACTCTGGAGCAGTAGTGCGTAGGGTTGCCACCTTTTCCAGAAAAAAATACCGGCCTTCCTATATATTTATCTTTTTTCCCTATACATAATATTGGGATCAGGAATCATTTTTACCGGCCAGGCTGGTAAAATACTGGCCATGTGGCAACCCTAGTGGCGTAACTATAGAGGAAGCTAGGGTTGCCACCTGGCCAATGTTTTACCAGCCTGGCTGGTAAAAATTATTCCTGATCCCAATGTTATTAATAGGGAAAAAAAGATAAATATATAGTAAGGCTGGAATTTTTTTCCAGAAAAGGTGGCAACCCTAGAGGAAGCAGACCCCCTTGGTTGCTGGGGAATGGGGGCGGACTGCAGGGTCTGCTTCTATAGCTGTAAGAAATCCACCCTCCTAGACTGTGTGTGGAGTCAGAATAATCATCCAGAGATCGGATTTCTGTCGGCTAACGGATAAGATGGGTGTCTGTCACTACTATTTCTTGGACACAATTTTCGTATGATTGCTGCCTGTCCATTAATGGGCAGAACATTGTATAATTTGCTATTTTTCCTACATTATTTTATCTGAATGGTAAGTTGTAGATTGTAAAATCGAAACGAACGATCAATCGTAGTACAAAAATAAAATTTGCAGGTCCATGGTCAGCTTTCCTTAGCCAGCACAAGTGGCTGGGGAGCGAAGGACCCAAGCAAGTTGGCAGGTGGACGGAATGGCAAGTAGGTGAGCCCTGGGCCCTCCGAAGATTTTTTTTTGGGTGGAGGGCAGTGGGCTGTTCTTCCACCTCTGCTCCGAAGACAATATTGCATAACTACAAAGGAGATTTTGAGGGTCAGATTTTATCTGTCTTGCCATTCAACTGCACGCAATGCCGAGATTTGTAGGATCCAATGAAATATGATCCCAAGATAACCAGAATGTAAAGGAGGATCAGTCTGATGGTGTAGTGTGTTTATGCATTTACATCCAACATTCACAGTAATACTCATACCTTCCAACTGTCCCGTTGTCTGCAGGAAAGTCTCAATTTTGATAACTCAGCATCTTGCAGCCCTGGTTCCTTACTGAAATGCCCCGAATTTCCCTTTGATCTCCCGCCCTTACACCAGAAAAAGTTTAGTCCTAGCTAACTGGTTGCAGGTCATTAGTTATTCCTAAGCACCCCTCCTTTTCCCCTTTTGATTGGGGGCCCAGTCATTTAGCAATGACCTTATTCCTGTGTATCATCACATGCATGGCACATTCCGGGGCTAATTTTATTTATTTTTGCCTAGTTTTCCACTTTCCACTCAAAGAAGGGGCCAATGTGGCTATGGAGTCATTAAGGAAATGAAGCCGGCCTGCCACTAGCAGTATTAATCAATTTATTAGAAAAAGTGCATTCCGCCAGAATAATGCATTTACAATAAAACTGAAAAACAAAAAACTGCCACCACGTGTATTTATTTTCTCATCCATAATTTTGCCCACTGGGTGCTAATCATTCCCATCAATAAAACTCATATCTGTCTGGATTTTGCATTCTACACTTATTGCTGACAGTGATTCCAGTCCCACGTAGTCACAATGCACACAGATTAATGAGTTGCTGCAAGAACACCAAGTACTATATAGTCTACTATATTGACTAAGAAAGTCTGTCAATTCATATAAACACGTATAGCAGGAATGTACAACACTTACTGCCAAATGAGTCAAGTCAGCAGTTTCTTGAGCCGCAACAATGACCTGTGTGACTGGGGTTCAGACAAAAATCTTTTTTCTAATTTTGAAAATATTGTTGTGCGAAGGCTACCCACATCAGGCTGTTGATAAAGTCCACCCCATATGGTTCTGTATATGCCTCTAAATGCATGCCTGCCAACTCTGCAAATCCAATGTAGGACTGGGCCAATAGGGTCCATCAAAGAACATGATATCCAGGTACCGATGTCACAGTTAGTCTGAGAGGTCAGTTCACGCTGAGCAGAACAGCCTTTCTGGGCAGATAAATCAGGCAAAGATCTGTGTACTTTGCGACCTCACCATAGCCAAATTCCCCTAGCAGCCATGCATAGATTTAAATTTGTAGCCTTACAGAGCATTTGTTTTTTAGTTGGGGTAAGCAACCCCCATTTGAAATCTGGAAAGTGTCAGAAGAAGAAGGTAAATAATTAAAAAACTATATATAAAAATGAAGACGAGCATTCCATAACATGATAAAAGTAAACTGAAAGGTGAAATCCCCTTCAACTAAGCAATAGGTTTAGTAAAAACTATTTATTTGCCCTGTTTACCTTTGAAACATTGACAACAAGCAAGTACCTTGTGTGCCCTTGCCTTGGCCCCAGACACCCCTACTGTATGGAACCTAGCTGTACTCCAAACTTTACGGATATATTATTCTTTTTAATTTTACTCACTCTGCTGTTGAAGTTCCACTTTGTTATTCACAAGCTGACCCATTATAGTGATCAGCCCACTTTGAAATACTGGTAATTGCAACTTCCCAATGGGACGTAATAAAACTCATGTCAGGAAGCGATTTAACTTCTCAGTTGGACTGTGTACTGGTAATTGTGCTTAGTATATATATATACATATCAACACAAACGCTTGTGAGTGATCTCTAGTAATTGGCACTTAATGGAAAATATGCAAGTCAGCCAGTCTCAGTAATTCATTCCTTGAAAAAAAAAAACTATTTAAATTCATCTTCTATGGCATCAATTTTCTTGGACAAATGGACATTTTGTCGGTGCAAAACAATTTAAAAAATGGCCATATTAGAGTCGGGAAGGGTAGGGCGGCTATATGATCATTTAATGCGCTAATGCTACAGAGACCACTAGGGAAAAATGTAGGAAATGTGCTGCTGCTTCCCAGCAAGGCAAAAAGGCACTACAAGGAGCAAAAACAGTGAGTGATTGAAGGAGAGAAGTGAAATAAATATGCCTGGCTAACTGGAATCTAGTGTGGGCTATAGATAAAGAGATATACACTGTAAAGTGAATCTTTCATACCCTGATTATGTGTATATATATTTTCATATCATTTTAGTATCTGTATATTTATCTAATTTATATTATTACATATGGGTGCCTCCATGACAACTGGAAGTACCTGACAATTTGCAAAGCCAGATAGGCTGTATGATATGAGCCAGCTCTGCCTGAGCAACCTTCCAGTATTGATTTAATCCTGTAAGAGAAGAGTGTCATCAGTATTACCACTGCAGACTTACCTTATCATCTATGACCCCTGCAGACTTACTGGCGCTTGATAGGTTAAAGCTCTCCATACACGGGCCGAGTGATATTCTGAGATAATTTGCATTTGGTTTTCAATTTTTAGTATTTCTGTTTTTTGAGTAATTTAGCTTTTTATTCAGCAGCTCTCCAGTTTGCAATTTCAGCAATCTGGTTGCTAGGGTCCAAATCACCCTAGCAACCGTGCATTGATTTGAATAAGAGACTGGAGTATGAATAGGAGAGGCCTGAATAGAAATATGAGTAATAAAAAGCAGCAATAACTATAAATTTGCAGCCATACAGAGCACTTGTGTTTAGATGGGGTCAGTGACCCCAATTTGAAAACTGGAAAGAGTCAGAAGAAGAAGGAAAATAATTTAAGATGAAGGCCAAGTTGCTATAATATAACAGTCATTAACTTAAAGGTGAACCACCCCTTTAATCTATATAGGACAATTGTCAGATATTGATAGGCAGATTTGAAAATCCTCCCAAGAGAAGATGAAAGCATCCATAATTTGATCCCATCATTGGCAATACAATTGGATGCTGCTGGTTTGGCCCACTGTGTTGACTTGCTCTGCCTGTTCAGGTGCCTTCACTCATCTACACTGGTAGCACACCTCCTAACATTTTGGAAATAGAAAGAGGCACAAAAACTTTTTTGACCATGCCCATTTTTGTGGCCACACCCCCTAATTTCCATTCACATTCCATTTCCATTTTACAATATTTGGCATGTAATGAAAGTTTGAACACATTTCTGTGTTTTTTATGGGTTATTACAGTTTTGCTAATGAAGGTGAATTGTCTTTTAAGCTGCGAGTCACAGTTTCCCCTACTGCTTGAGTCACAGTTTCCCCTACTGCTTATCTTAAATGGTTGCAATTGCCACTTTACTTATCTTAAATTGTTACAAAAGTATCTAAGTGCACCTGCCACGTATTCTGGCTGTTCAGTGCAGAACTGCGGGTTGAGATGTCAAAATCTAGCCTCTGTGGACCCTGCCAGTCCAGATAGGGTTGTCACCTTTCCCAGGCAAGCAGTGACATCACAGGGGGTGGGGTGGGGCGACACCAACGCCGCAGGGGGCAGGATCCCCATTAATTTGTCCTCTGTATCAATTAAGCCACACCAGCAATTACTTTAATTCTGGAGCACTAGCCTTTTGGTGCTAGTGCTCTGACGAGAAGACAGGAATCATATACGGGCTACCCTTTGAGAGGGAGGGGTTGACGGAGGACTCTGGCCTCCAGGTGCCCTCAGGTCAAATCTGGCCCTGCAGGCAGGTCAGGGTCCAAGACCAGAAATGATGGCTCTCTAAAATCAAGGAATTTGGGGTGTTGCCATTAAATTTGTAATACCCGCCCTGGCCTCGGTTGGTATTTTGCTGGTTAGGCAACTTTACACATGGGTGGACAAATTGAACAAAACTGGTTTGAAAATCTCGTCAAACCACTAGACGTCACCATATATGTTAAGCTTCCAGTATACAGGGCTGTAGAACCCTGTGTAGGAAGCAATCCCACAATTTAAAATACTTATCATGGAGTCACCCTAATGTTAAAAACATGCATAGGAGAGAGGAGAGACAAACACTAAATGGATCATTTATTTTTCTAAAAATTCATTTAATGAGATAGAAACAATGATGTAGTAAAAATATTTACAAATAATAGATGTTATGCTCCCCTTATGCCAGCAAATGAAAGGGGTTTTATATGCCTAAACATATTTTTATTACTTTTCATGGGTAAACAGTGTGTATGGGATTCGAAAGGGTCCCCTTTCAGATGGGGACTATGGGTGGAGAAGTGAGCCTGTTCAGTGGCCCTTTGATTTTAAAATCAACATTGTTCTTCCTTGGTACTTAAAAACACCCAGAACCCCCTCATGGGAATCTAGTGGAAATTAAGGATCCAATATCTTTAATATAAAATATTAAAAGACACATATAAAGGGAAAAGGTACAAAAAAACGGAATTATAATGGTCTTTCTAGCCAAGGCGCCATGCAGGGCTTCCATTATGCCAGGGATGAGTTTTCTTAGAAACAGCGACATTAGTATTTGTGAATTACAAGTTATTTTCCTTGAAAGTCAGAATAAAATCAACATTTACGGGAAATGTGTGTCCTCAATTAAGGATCCTGAAAGTTATTCATCAGGGGGAATGAAAATGATGTGCACAATCACAGAGCCACCTGCTGTAATGCCCTGAGCTGAAATAAATGGCATCTGCTGTCCCACTTGTATATTGTATATTAAAATGTTTCAAGGTTTACCTTAAATCACCCTCCCTCGGCCCATGTACGCAAAACACTCAAACAGCTGAGACTTTGTATTCTCTCTCACTCCTTAATAATAAGTATTAATTCTAATATCTGTGTCTTGCAGAGCCCAAGCCTATATCCTGTCCTTAAAGGAGAACTAAAGCCTAAAAATGAATATGGCTAAAAATGGCATATTTTATACGTATACTGAACTTATTGCACCATCTTAAAGTTTCAGCTTGTCAATAGCAGCAATGATCCAGGACTTCAAACTTGTCACAGGGGGTCACCATCTTGGGAAGTGTCTGTGACACTCACATGCTCAGTGGGCTCTGATTGGCTGTTGAGAAGCTAAGCTTAGGGCTCGTCACTAATTATCCAGCAGAAAATGAGCTTCCCCTGTAATATAAGCTGATGCTACAGGTTTGCTGATTATTAAATTCTGATGCTAATTGCACTGGTTTCTGTGCTGCCATGTAGTAATTATGTGTATTAATTACTAATCAGCCTTATATTGTGACATTTCTATTCTATGTGTACTGTATATTGTAAGAGGGTCCCTAAGCTCAGTAAGTGACAGCAGCACAGAGCATGTGCAGTGAATCAGCAGAAAAGAAGAAGGGGAGCTACTGGGGCATCTTTGGAGATCTTTACTGCTAAAGGGCTGTGGTTGCCTTGGGCTGGTACAGAAGCACAAAACATAATGTACAACATTTCTAGCTACTTCTTTAGTTATTCTTTAGTTATCCTTTAACATTTAGTATGCTATAGAATTGCTAATTTAAATGTATTGTTATTGATACTTTTTATTACTCATCTTTCTATTCAGGCCTTACTTATTCATATTCCAGTCTCTTATTCAAATCAATGCATAGTTGCTAGGGTAATTTGGACCCTAGCAACTAGATTTCTGAAACTGCAAAAAAAGCTAAATAACTCAAAAAACCACAAATAATAAAAAATGAGAACCAGCTGCAAATTGTCTCAGAAAATCATGCTCTATATCTATATCATGCCTAAAGTTAATTTAAATGTCAACAACCCCTTTAAAGCTGCCACCCTACGCACAGGCCCTGGTTGTATTTACCATATATTTTAGGCACCCGTCAAGGGCAAATAACAAAGGGGTTGTTTACCTTTAGCCCTCATTAGTTGTTTCAGTATTCTTTATTAATGGTTATTTTTTTTTTTACTGATTGAATTTAGAGTCACTATGGCCCAAGTGGCACCTGTGCCTCTAGAAAGGAGGGGAAAGAATTTCAAAGAACCAAAAGCTTTATTATGGTCAAGAGCAGCATAAACTATAAATGCAGCCCTGCTGGCCAGGAACACACCATACCTTCCTAAGTAATAGACAGTATGCGTACATAAGGACATCCACACTGAGTGTAACTACACATGTACTGGTTCATCCATTTAATCCAAGCACATAAACACCTGTATTCCAGTGTAATAATCACATACTTTTTCCTCTAGTGCGGAAATCACACTGGAATGTGCACTCACTGGTAAATCTGGTGGAGCAAGTTCCTCCTCTGTTTTTTTGGTTGATGCTGAGATTATTCCACATTTCCATTCTTTATTATCTGCCTTAAAACAGCATTGCTAAATGTCAGATAAGCCACTGATACAACGTGGGACAGCTTATTTTAAATATTGGACGAGTGGTTCACGTTTTAGTATGTTATAGAATGGCTAACTCTAAGTAACTTTTTAGTTGGTCTTCATTTTTTCTTTTTTATTGATTTTGAATGATTTGCCTTCTTCTTCCGACTCTTTTCATCTTTCAAATGGGGGGGGGGGGGGTCACTGACCCCATCTAAAAACAAATGCTCTGTAAGGCTACAGATTTACCATTCATGCTACTGTTTATTTCTCATCTTTCTATTCAGGCCTCTCCTATTCATATTCCAGTCTCTTAATCAAATCAGTGCACGGTTGCTGGAGTAATGGGGACCCTAGCAACCCATTTGATGAAATTGCAAAACTGGAGAGCTGCTGAATAAAAAGATAAATAACTCAAAAATCAGATATAATAATAAATAAGAACCAATTGCAAATTGTCTTAGAATACAATCTCTCTACATCATACAAATAGTAAATTAAAACAACCCCTTTAGGATTATCTGTCCTATCAGTAAGGCAGCCCCAATGAACTGCAATAATGTTAAAACAGACAGGGGTCCTATCGACTTCAAATCAAACTATTATTAGGCATTTTTAGCAGCTGTGAAACTACAAGTCCCATCATGCCTTGGGTGAGAAGCCAATAAGAAATATGTATGGCATCTGTCACAGAATGCAGAAGAGCTAGCATCACACACAAAGAGTTTCATGCCCATTGGAACGTGAAGTATGGTTTGTGTTTACTGTATTTTCCATTCCCCCATTTCATTTTTTACTTTCTTCTCCCTAACTCTGTCCCTATCATCACTCCTGTTTTACTATTCATCATTAAAGTAAGGGTGTTTATAGGCTGTTGATACATACTCAGACACTAGTGGGATTATGGATGATCCAACAGCTGAGTATTTAACCTTGGCCTCAGAGTGGTTAGTTAAACAGACCTTCCCTACACATGAAGCACTTGTTGAGTTGGACAGTGAAAGATCTTTTGTTCTATGCCCATTTTTTTGGCAAAGCTTGACATTCAATCACTTTTGGTAACCCACTGGCCCCGCTGGACTCTGGGAAACTTTGTTTTCTTATAGAATGACGTTATATAACCCAGGAGGCCCTTCAGTTCATTGGCTGAAAAACCCCTGCAATAATCTGACAATTACTTTCCCAAGTGCTCCCTTTCTATTTACTCACACGGGTCATTCCTGAAACTGTCAGAATGAAAGTCAGATGGCATCTTAAAGGGGTTGTCCACCTTTGCGTTAACTTTTAGTATGATGTAGAGAGTGATATTCCGAGACAATTTGCAATTGGTTTTCATTTTTTTATTATTTGTGGTTTTTGAGTTATTTCTCTATTTTATTCAGCAGCTCTCCAGTTTCAGCAATCTGGATGCTAGGGTCCAAAATAACCATGCACTGATTTGAATAAGAGACTGGAATATGAATAGGAGATGGCAAGGATATAAATAATCAATAAAAAGTAGCAATAACAATATGTTTGCAGCCTCACAGAGCATTTGTTTTTAGATGGGGTCCCCCATTTGGAAGCTGGAAAGAGTCAGAAGAAAAAGACAAATAATTAAAAAATTATAAAAAAAAATAATGAAGATTGCAGAGAATTAGCCATTCTATAACATACTAACTTAACTTAAAGGTGAACCACCCCTTTAAATTAACTTTTAGTATGTTATAGAATGGCTGATTCTATGCAACTTACCAATTGGTCTTCATTATTATTATTTTATATAATTTTTTAATTATTTGTCTTTTTCTTCTGATTCTTTCCAGCTTCCTAATGGGGGACCCCATCTAAAAACAAATGCTCCGTGAGGCTGCAAACATATTATTATTTATTATTATTATTATTATTATTATTGTTTTTTTTTTTTAATTATTTGTTTTCTTCTTCTGACTTTTCCCAGCTTTCAAATGGGGGGTCACTGACCCCATCTAAAAAACAAATGCTCTGTAAGGCTACACATGTATTGTTATTGCTACTTTGTATTACTCATCTTTCTCTTCAGTCCCTCTCCTATTCATATTCCAGTCTCTCATTCAAGTCGATGCATGGTTGCTAGGGTAATTTCTATCCTAGCAACCATGCATTAGCGCTACACAGTTTATATGTGATTCTAGGTATGATTCTAGATATATGAGAGTCTGAAAGGCAGAGTCCCCGAAGTAAAGATTATGATTACAAGGCAAATTGGACTAAGACATGGTAATAAAAGCTGAAGAAGTAATTACAGTAATGTAGATTCAGAGGGAGGAGAGGGGAGTATTAATGCAAGTAATTTGTTAGACTAGAATATTCTAATAGAATCTTACATTGGGAGAACAATGAGTAATTTACTAAACTAAATTTCCCAAACAGATTACTCTGCTGGCAGTTTAGAGGTGTAGGGGATCTTTACATCAAGCAGAAGCCTTGTTGGGAGGGCAGATAATTTTTAAAGCAAACGTTGTGCTGGACCAGAAGATTCTAATGAAACGACAATGCTATTGGCAGCTTTCTGTGTAGGGTGCAAGGATTCCTTGAAGGGGTTGTTCCCCTTTAAATTAACTTTTAGTATGATGTAGAGAGTGATATTCTGAGACAATTTGCAAGTGGTTTTCATTTTTTTTTTATTATTTGTGGTTTATTAGCTTTTTATTTAACAGCTCTCCAGTTTGCAATTTCAGCAATCTGGTTGCTAGGGTCCAAATTCCCATAGCAACCATGCATTGATTTGAATAAGAGACTGGACTATGGATAGGAGAGACCTGAATAGAAAGATGAGTAATAAAAAGTAGCAACAACAATAAATATGTAGCTTTACAGAGCATTTGTCAGAAGAAGGCAAATCATTTAATACATACAACAAATTAAACATGAAGATTAATTGAAATGTTGCTTAGAATTAGCAATTTTATACTAACATACTAAAAAGTAATGTAAAGGTGAACCACCTCTTTGTCTTCATAAATAATGAAGAGAAACTTAAAAGTTGCTTGGATTTGGCCACATACATACTAACACACTAGAAATTAACTTAAAGGGGTTGTTCACCTTTGAGATAACTTTTAGTAGGATTTAGAGAGTGATATTCTGAGACAATTTGCAATGGTTTTTCATTTGTATTATTTAAGGTTTTTGAGTTATTTAGCTTCTCCAGTTTGCAGTTTAAGCAATCTGTTAACTAGGGTTCAAATTCCCCTAGCAACCATGAACTTATTTGAATAAGAGACTGGAATATGAATAGGAGAGGCCTGAATAGAAAGATGAAGTAATAAAAATTTGCAATACATTTGTAGCCTTACAGAGCATTTGTTTTTTAGACAGGGTCAGTGACCCCCATTTGAAGAGTCAGTAGAAGGCAAATCATTCAATAACTAAATTAAATAAAAAACAAAGATCAGTTGAAATGTTGCTTAGAATAAGCTAACATACTAACTAGGGATGCACCGAATCCACTATTTTGGATTCGACCTGAACCTCCGAATCCTTCACGAAGGATTCGGCCGAATACCGAACCGAATACGAATCCTAGTTTGCATTTTATGCAAATTAGGGGTGGGAAGAGGAAAACATTAGAATTCAGATTCGGTTCGGCCAGGCAGAAGGATTCGGCCAAATCCTGCTGAAAAAGACTGAATCCTGGCCGAATCCCAAACCGAATCCTGGATTCAGTGTATCCCTAATACTAACAGTTAATGTAAAGGTGAACCACCCCTTTGTCTTCAGAAATGATGAAGACAAATCTAAAAGTTGCTTAGATTTAGCCACATACATAGGTGAAGCACCCCTTTTTTAACTGAAGCAGGATAGATTATAACAATATAATGGCAGCCTTGAATGAAAGGAGCAGGGATTCTATAAATCAACAAGTGGAATAAACAGTCTGTTCGAATGGAACAAATTGCTTATTGGTTGCTACCGGTAACTACACCTGTGCAGTCTTGCACCCATGTTCCCAACCTACCCAAGTTTTGCATATTTGGAATTGTGTTCAACACCACAAGGATTTCTGTTCATTAGGAAATGACGGAAAATCAGTGATACAGTAATGATGGATCAAATTGACTTTTCTTGATGGAGGTCGGCAAACTCAAGTCAGTTATTAGACCAGATGCAGATGTGAATTTAGCACAAGTACAGGGGAACACACCGGGGCTGATTCACTATGGGTTGAATATCGAGGGTTAATTAACCCTCGATATTCGACTAGGAATTGAAATCCTTCGACTTCGAATATCGAAGTTGAAGGATTTAGCGCAGAAAATTAGATCGAACGATCGAAGGATTATTCCTTCGATCGAACGATTAAATCCTTCGAATCGAACGATTCGAAGGATTTTAATCCAACGATAGAAGGAATATCCTTCGATCAAAAAAACTTAGGCAAGCCTATGGGGACCTTCCCCATAGGCTAACATTGACTTCAGTAGCTTTTATCTGCCGAACTAGGGGGTCGAAGTTTTTTTTAAAGAGACAGTACTTCGACTATCGAATGGTCGAATAGTCGAACGATTTTTAGTTTGAATCCTTCGATTCGAAGTCGTAGTCGTAGTCGAAGGTCGAAGTAGCCCATTCGATGGTCGAAGTAGCCCAAAAAAACCTTCGAAATTCGAAGTTTTTTTACTTCGAATCCTTCACTCGAATTTAGTGAATCAGCCCCACCACGTCCTGGTATTTCTTGCTGATATCAGCCACAACCTACTCATCAAGAAAGGCACTTAAACCTTGTATATGGAAGTAATCTAAACGATTGTGTTTGTTTTTGTGGTTTCTGAATGATTTGTCATTAACAAATGCAGGTGTTTGGTCTGTTTAAACATGAAAATCAAGCTTTGGCCATTTCTAGCACTGTAGCAACAACTGCACTGGCTCCTCTTTGCAAGACACGAGGATTTATAATATTTTATTTGAAATATCAGCTTTGTTTGACAGATTTATGGCCCAATGTAATATATATATATACAGTATACATTGTGAAATATAAAATTATTGCTTTAAAATGTTTAAAAGCTATGTAACCCCTAGATGGCGCTTTCAAACTTGTTAGCAATCCTTTGGCTCTTCCTAGGGCTGCTATTGTACAATTAGGAGTAGGAAAATACATGACACATTTCTAGCACTCCTAGAATTTAATTGATTTTCAGCTATTTTTGGAAGTGGTACAGCAGGTGCAGGTGCTTTGTTAGTCCTATTTGTTTTGAGAATCCCTTTTAAGGGGTTTGTTCACCACTAAATTAACCTTTCGTATGATGTAGAGAGTGATATTCTGAGACAATTTGCAACTGGTTTTCATTTTTTATTATTTGAGTTATTTAGCTTTTTATTCAGCAGTAGGGATGTAGCGAACCGCCGATAATGTGTTCGCGAACGCCGTTCGCGAACACCGGCAAAAAATGCGGACAGTTCGCGAACAGTTTGCGAACTTCGAACATCCGAAAATCATTCGATTCGAACGATCGAAGGATTTTAATCGTTCGATCGAACGATTTTCGTTCGAATCGAACGATCGAAGCCATTCGATCGAATGATTTCATTCAATCCAATGGCTTCGATTGTTCGATTCGAACGAAAATCCTTCGATTTTAGCGATCGAATGGTCGAATGGTCGAACGATTTTGACGCGAACGCCTATTGGCGAACGTCGCGCGACGTTCGCGAACTTGCGGCGGACGCGAACAGCCGATGTTCGCGCGAACAAGTTCGCCGGCGAACAGTCCGCGACATCCCTATTCAGCAGCTCTCCAGTTTGCAATATCAGCAATCTCGTCGCCAGGGTCAAAATTACAACAAAGCTCTGATTTGCAGAAGAGACTTAAATATGAAGAAGAGAAGGGCCTGCGTACAAAGATGAGTAATACATAGAAGCAATAACAATACATTTGTAGCCTTACAGAGCATTTGTTTTTTTAGATGCGGTCAGTGACCCCCATTTAAAACTGGAAAGAATCAGAAGAAGAAGGAAAACAATTCAATAACTATAAAGAATGAAGAGCAATTGAAAAGCAATTAAAGTATATCCCCTCCAGTGGCATTCAATTGCAGTATATTCGTTCCAATGTCATTCAATTGCAGTATATTCCCTCCAATGTAAGTAAATAAGTGTTTAAAGTGTAAGTAGTATAGTAAGAGGGCTACATGTAATAGTCCTAGTATATTTTATGTTGCTCTAAAGCCCTGCTTTGCCCATTCCTGCTGTGTATACAGTCTCCCCCTTCAGCTGTATAAATTCAATTATTGACCTTCAAAATTGCCTTTTGTTCAGCGTCGGATTTGTAGGCAGGATAAAGAGAATAATATGATATTTAGTAGCAGTACTGGGTTTCTATAGAGAGAGCAGCACAGTCAGTGGCTCCGCTCAGCGCTCGGGGCAGAAGAATTCGGGTAACTACAGAGAAGTCGCGTATCTGCGTCGCTGTCCGAGGTGCTGAATTCTTCGCGGTGCTGAATCCGCGCAAAGACAATCGCAGGCTTTTCAGCCTATTTTACACCTTTTCTATCTTTTCACTCTTATCAACCCTCCCCGGGGAGTCCGCGATCAGAATCCAAGTTTTTCCTCTGGGGTCCCATACCAGGGAATTTTTTTAGGGCGATTTTTCTACCGAAATGTAGAAAATATTAAATGCCCTGGTAATGGCACCATACAAATTTGTTATCACCTTTACTAAACTCCTGTCCTGAGCCACCATTATAGATGCATCAGGGACTTAATGATTTAATAATGATTTCATTATTATAATAATATTTAATATAATAATAATAATGATGATTTAATAATCATTAAATAATTAATTTTTCTGAGCATGGCATCAGTCCATGCCAACAAAATACAGTATCCATCCAAGGGACTTATCAAGCCCCCTCCACTTTTAGTATCTCTAGATATAAAAGTGTCTTTTCTAGTTCAATGAATTCTAAGGTTAACTGGCATCTGGCATAGAAACGTGCCCCGCCGCTAGAGGGAGCTCCAGTTCCGATGTTTCTCGCAGCCCATAGCGGGTCTATTTGAGTCAGAAGTCACGGGTTCAGCTGTCATGTACAAAGCACAGCAGCAGCCTCTAGTGTTAAGACCCCAGAGTGACTCTTTAACCCCCCAGAGCGACTCCTTAACCCCCCAGAGTGACTCTTTAACCCCCCAGCGTGACTCTTAACCCCATCCTTTTGTGCAGGTCCGTGTGGCACGCTGCCCAGCGACAGAGTCAAATGCAAATCCCCAGATCATGTTACACCCCTCACACTTCCAAATGCCACTGTTCTCTTTGCCTGCCAGCTCCACACCAAACGCTCACAGAAGAGGAGCATTAAATATAGAAAGTGGGAACTACAGTGAAGGCACCAAATAAAACCAGGCGCAGCAATATGGGCTCTGTTGTGCAACACGTGGAGCGCACAGGATAGCGCATGCCAATGTTTGCTTTGCATTCCAGAGGAGTCACAAATGTCACATGCTTGTTCAGTAAGGGCACATGCCTATTGACCTTCTCCAGCTGTGTAGGGTCGTGTCTATGTTTGTCTGAAGCAACAGGTTCAGGAAAACAATCACTGCTTGGCTTCTTGGAACTCCCAGCTCACTGGCAGCACAATTGGATCCATCGGCAGCTTTCTTGAAGGCCCTGGGTCCTTTACTTAGTGGGGCCCATAGGGAAGTGGCTGTAGGTAGGAAGATCGTGGAAAGATCTATGTATCAGGTTATATAATACCAATTTACTGTACAGGCAGTAAATCAGAAATTATAGGAGTAGTAGTAGGATAATTGTCTCTGGGAAGGGAGTGTGACTGTGGGATAGCAGGTATAGTAGGGAGAGATGGTGCCTATAGTAACAGTGGGATAATAGTCTCTGGGAAGGGAGTGTGACTGTGGGATAGCAGGTATAGTAGGGAGAGATGGTGCCTATAGTAACAGTGGGATAATAGTCTCTGGGAAGGGAGTGTGACTGTGGGATAGCAGGTATAGTAGGGAGAGATGGTGCCTATAGTAACAGTGGGATAATAGTCTCTGGGAAGGGAGTGTGACTGTGGGATAGCAGGTATAGTAGGGAGAGATGGTGTCTATAGTAACAGTGGATAATAGTATCTGGGAAGGGAGTGTGACTGTGGGATAGCAGGTATAGTAGGGAGAGATGGTGTCTATAGTAACAGTGGATAATAGTCTCTGGGAAGGGAGTGTGACTGTGGGATAGCAGGTATAGTAGGGAGAGATGGTGTCTATAGTAACAGTGGATAATAGTCTCTGGGAAGGGAGTGTGACTGTGGGATAGCAGGTATAGTAGGGAGAGATGGTGCCTATAGTAGCAGTGGGATAATAGTCTCTGGGAAGGGAGTGTGACTGTGGGATAACAGGTATAGTAGGGAGAGATGGTGTCTATAGTAACAGTGGGATAATAGTCTCTGGGAAGGGAGTGTGACTGTGGGATAGCAGGTATAGTAGGGAGAGATGGTGTCTATAGTAACAGTGGGATAATAGTCTCTGGGAAGGGAGTGTGACTGTGGGATAACAGGTATAGTAGGGAGAGATGGTGTCTATAGTAACAGTGGATAATAGTCTCTGGGAAGGGAGTGTGACTGTGGATAGCAGGTATAGTAGGGAGAGATGGTGTCTATAGTAACAGAGGGATAATAGTCTCTGGGAAGGGAGTGTGACTGTGGGATAACAGGTATAGTAGGGAGAGATGGTGTCTATAGTAACAGTGGATAATAGTCTCTGGGAAGGGAATGTGACTGTGGGATAGCAGGTATAGTAGGGAGAGATGGTGCCTATAGTAACAGTGGATAATAGTCTCTGGGAAGGGAGTGTGACTGTGGGATAGCAGGTATAGTAGGGAGAGATGGTGCCTATAGTAACAGTGGATAATAGTCTCTGGGAAGGGAGTGTGACTGTGGGATAGCAGGTATAGTAGGGAGAGATGGTGCCTATAGTAACAGTGGATAATAGTCTCTGGGAAGGGACTGTGACTGTGGGATAGCAGGTATAGTAGGGAGAGATGGTGCCTATAGTAACAGTGGATAATAGTCTCTGGGAAGGGAGTGTGACTATGGGATAGCAGGTATAGTAGGGAGAGATGGTGCCTATAGTAACAGTGGGATAATAGTCTCTGGGAAGGGAGTGTGACTGTGGGATAACAAGCTTGTAAAATATAATGTATCCAACATAGTATGATTATATGGCATCAGTGAAGCAGCTTGGAGTGTTAAAGTAGAAGTTTACCTTTTAATATAAATTTAGTATGTTAAAGATTCTTAACCTATTTAATTGGTCTTCATTTTTTAAGAAGTTTGAATGATTAGCCTCCCTCAATTTAACCTGCATTTGAAAATGACCCTGAAAAAAAAATCACCTGTGAGGCTTCAGCTTTAGTCTTGTTTATTATAACTGATAATTATCTTTCAGACAAATGATGTCCAAATCGCTCCAGATTGATTAAAAAGTGTTTTAGAAAAAAGTTCGCTGGATTGAAAACGCTCGAAATGAGAGAGCGCTTGATTCCATTTCGAGAATACGCAAAGCGCCGCTAGGTGGCGCCAAAGATCCAGCGTTTGGACGGGTACAGTTGCTTATGGGAGGTTCAGATAAGGGAGTGACTGGCTGGGGAATATTGCAGCCACATCCCTTTCAGTGGAGAGTGCTCCCTGTTGTGCTTATTATGAAGACAACAGGCTACAGATCGCACCTGCCCCAGGCTTTGTATTGGCAGGTGGAAACAGCTCTCTTTGTATTCCTCTGGAGCCCACAGTAAGGTGCAGCTAGATCAGCTCCCAACAGTGCCAGAAGGGGATCTCAGCTGGAGCAAATAGTTTGCGAGACTCTTGATTTTACATGAAACTTTCACCTTCTTGGATGATAACTTTGGAGCTGCCTCTGTGTTACTGCCAGACGATGAGAGAGGAGAAACCAGCTGGACCAGCCTGTCTGGGAGTTTCACTGTGATTTTAATAATGATTTTATGGCTTTTCCCCAGAAAGGATTAAACTTCTAGTTTGAGGCCAGCTATTAACATATCATTTGCCTTTTAATTCAAATTTGCATCCAGCATAAACCCCATTCCTGTCCCTTTCGAGTTGCTGCTCGCTTGGTGGATCTCACCCTACTTTGTGCAGTTGTGGTGGAGCTGCTGGCCGGCTGGGTGGAAGGTGGAGAGGTGGCTTGGCTGGATTTTAGGGCTTGTACAGTCATGAATCTCTTGGTCAGATCCACATTCCTGTCCTGACACAATCACAGGACCCCGAGGCTTGGAGGGAACATGGAATTCCAGGAGAACTGAAGAGGGCTTGACTTGGTCCTCCCAGTGAGTGCTGGGGGCAGCTGCTTGCCTGGTTGACTGAGGAGTGGTTTTACCTTGAGACCAGTTGTGAACTGCTAGTCAGACTGGACACATCCCAGAGCTTCAATCACAGCAAACCCCTCTGCAGGTAATTACCACCAAAGCTTCACCCCTGCCTACAAGTTCCCTTGGAATATCTAAACTTGCTCCCCTTTTTTTTATTTTCCTGCTTTTCTTTTTATTATTCGCTACCCCTATTTGGCTTTGGCAAAATTCAGCAGCTGGGGGGGGGGGCGTATTCCCCACTTCTTGTGCCTCCCACAAATAACAACAGGAGCTGGGTTTTTAATTGGACTGAAATTCAGGGGGGAGAGAGAGCTGAACCGTCGGTGGAGTTTAATCCCCCTGAATTTAACGTCAGTTCTGGGGACCTGGGAGTCATAACTCTTGTGGACAGATCTCCAGCTCTGTAAGTATCCCCCAGACTTGGCTTGTGTCTAACCCTGTGTGCTGGAAACGCGCTTCTGCTAAAATCAAATTCATTTATTTCCTTCTACCAGAGCACGAGCGTGTGTGCCAGACATCTGCTTCCTATTGTACATTTAGTAACCAGATATACAGATATTGCCCCGTCTGCCGTATTCAAGTGGGGTGCCACGATCAACTTTCTTCAGTCTGATTTTACTTATTGTGGGTTTAAACCTTTTGTTTGGATTTGGTATTTGATTTATTGTATTTTTGTTGTGTTTCCAAAATCTTGGCATGCTAAAAATGGCTACGGCCAGATTGCCTATTTCAGAGTTGTAATGTAGTACTGTACATACTGTATATTGACAAACACACATTTTTACAGTGAAAAGCTGCACTTGTTGCCTTGCGTATATTTTATGCGTGTGCATTAGTATGTATAATTTAATATAGATAGATATGCACACACATTGTGTTAATTCACTACTAATTTACTGCATATTTGGGTTAAAAAAATACAATAATAAGAGAATAGAGAAATTTACAGAGGTGAATTAAGGGGAGCCAACTATTACCTAGGGCCCTGCAAATAGTGGGGCCACATGGAGCAGCAGCTGTAGGTAGAGGTATAGTAGGGAAACACAGGACAGTGGGAGGACATAACACTTTCTATCATTTTACTGACATTCCTTGTGGAAAGAGTTGTAGTTTAACAATAACTGGAGAGGCCACAGGTTGCATAGCCCTATTTTGTATATAGACGTAATTGACTGCAGAAAGACTTTTTTACCCAGGGTTCTGCTGGTACTAGTTCTGAGATTGATGAGATTAAGGTTGAATGCTGAATACCATTTAGGACCGGAGAAACCTGTTTGTATGGTGAGGGACGAGTCTATTCATCATTAAAACTTAAAGTACATCAGCTGCCTTATCTGATATCTGTTGGTTCCACTCACAGTAAATCCAGTATAGTTGAAAGACTGGGGTAAATCCAGTACGGTGGTTGGATTGGAGTAAATCCAGTACATTTAGAAGTTGGGGTAAATGCAGTACAGCTGGAACACAGGGGTAAATCCAGTATAGTTGTAGGACTGGGATAGATCCAGTATAGTTGGAAGATTGGGGTAAATTCTGTACAGTTGTAGGACTGCGGTAAATCCTGTTCCGTTGGAAGATTGGGGTAAATCCTGTACATTTGGATGATTGGGGTAAATCTTGTACAGTTGTAAGACTGGGGTAAAATCCTGTACATTTGGAGAATTGGGAAATCATGTACAGTTGGAAGATTGGGGTTAATCCTGTACATTTGGAGGATTGGGAAATCATGTACAGTTGGAAGATTGGGGTAAATCCTGTACATTTGGAGGATTGGGGTAAATCCTGTACAGTTGGAAGATTGGGGTAAATCTTGTACAGTTGTAAGACTGGGGTTAAATCCTGTACATTTGGAGAATTGGGTAAATCCTGTACATTTGGAGGATTGGGTAAATCCTGTACAGTTGGAAGATTGGGGTAAATCCTGTACATTTGGAGGATTGGGGTAAATCCTGTGCAGTTCGATGATTGGGGTAAATACTGTTCGGTTTGAAGATTGGGGTAAACCCTGTACAGCTGGAAGACTGGGATAGATCCAGTATAGTTGGAAGATTGTGGTAAATCTTGTACAGTTGTAAGACGGGGTAAACTCCTGTACATTTGGAGGATTGGGTAAATCCAATATAGTTGGTAGATTGGGGTAAATCCTGTACAATTGTAAGACTGTGGTAAATCCTGTACAGTTGGAAGATCGAGTGAAATCTTGTACAACTGGAAGATTGGGGTAAATCATGTATCGCTGCAAGACGGGGGTCAATCCTGAATAGTTGAAAGATTGGGGTAAGTCCTGTACAGTTAGAAGATTGTGGGTAAAGTACAAGAGGTGGGAGAATGAACTCGCCATAGCTGAGAGCTGATGGGAAACACGTCGGGACTGTGAGTGGATTCACCAGCCTGAGCCTGTGATTAGGCAACTAATTTACTCTTGCGTAACGGTGACAGGGAATTCTGCCGAGGATTAAAGGAGTGTGTCCGACTGCATGTGGAAGTGGGGAATTCATCATTTAACCCAGAGCCTTTAATTCACATTCTCCTAATTAAGAATTTCTTTTTTATTCTGGACATTGCAGAATCAATAACAAATTGTTGCAGCTGCAAAGTAGCTCAGTTTGAAAAAAGCAATGCATTTACAAAGCTCAACCCTTTATAATAAAATGTGATGCATCTGGGCATCTGTCTGTAGGTAGGGATGTCCTTGTCTGAGTTTGAGTCCAGCTCTAAATCTGGGTTCATTAAATCAATCAGGGAACTGTGTAACTTGTTGCAGCACATTTTATATAAATGATGGACTGTAATGATTATTAATTAGCTTTTATATATATGAATGTTATATGAAGTATTTGAATGTCACAAGAAGGCTCCAGGTGGAATCTATGTTTAACCTGCGGCCTTTTGGACTGTTACCAAACTACCCAGAATTCCATACCAGCGAGCGTAGTCTCCTAAATACTGTAAGTGCCAGAAGACCACAGCCGAGCCTTAAGTGTATTGTGTATTTATTATGAGTGTAGTGAGTATTTATTATTTAGACTATTCCTCCTGTGCGGCAAAAGGAGCATTCTGTAACCAGAGATTTCATTAGAGCATATAAACAGGCACTTGGAGCGCATTTAAGAAGGCGCCGCTACAAGTGAGCAAGATTGACAGTTTGTGGCAACACAAAGAAAGGGAGTAGAATCCAAGAATGATTGAACTAAAACATCTTTTTTTGTTTCTGAAATGTCTCCCTTCAACTGCTTTTGTATTGAATTAAAATGTAATAATAATAATAAGAAACTTCCCAGTATACATTAATGATGCAGTCATAACCATCAGTGCAGACAGTATAAACAGCCAGACCGCTTTCTGTTGCAATAACATTTACAGAAAAATTTAAAAAAAATTTAATGAATGGAAATTGGGAAGCTGCTTAAAATGATCGTTTCTAATTTTGCAACATCAGTTATCCCTGGTTGGATTTCCCCTATAAGTCAGTGCCCCTTTCCCAAAATTTGAAAGGCTTCTGCAGTAATTCTTCGGGTTGCTTAGCTACAGAAATCCTGCATTTTGATACTCTTTTGCCTTCTAAATTGTCGCCTGCCAGTCAGACTTCTTTAGCTGTAAGAAGGCAGTGAAGGGGTTAAAGGCTGCCTGACTACATGCAAGCATACTCTTTTTTATTGCTCAGGGAGTACTAATTTTGGTCTTTCTGAAATCAGATTAGGCTGACTTTTGGGCTGTTTGACCAATTGGTCATTGGGCCATATGGTCAGGTATTGTACAGTTTGGCCCCTATCCCCACCCCTCCCCAGTGTGGGTAGCTTTATCCCTTACATAAGGTGAGACGGAGAACTTGCCCTTTAATCATCAGCAGGACATGGTTTGGAGTTAAAATACTGGACTTTAGAGTGCTTTTGTTATCTGGGAGGAATGCACTGAAAGCAATAGCCCGAAGGAAGGATTTTTCTACAAGATCGCACGTCTCCCCAGGCCAGAAGCAGGTGGGCGGAATGTTAATTGTTGCTTATATACTTATATACTGCTTGTGCAATGTCCAGCTTGTTTCCTTTTAATGTCTCCCTGTGCTATTGCTCTATGAATAATCCCCCAGAGATATTGCCTTGTCATTAATATCCTACCCCAGATGGAGGTCTCACACACCCATCACTGGCCATATAATATCCAGTCCTTGCCATATAATTACCTTTCTCACCAGAGATGGTTCCCCCCAGTTAAATGGTCACTGAGACCTTTCCCTGAATTACTTTTTTCCCAGTAGCAGAACAGTAGCCCAGCCTTCTAGGTCTGACTCACTAAGACGGGTTAAGTTTGGGTTAAAAAAGATCTAAGGGGTCATTTACAATAACCCTGAACACAAGTGCTGAAGCCATAGCAAAACGCATGAGTCTGGAGTCTATCTACACTCTGCACCTAGCGCTGATATGGAAATCTGGCACAGCAGAACGTTGGAGGGCATATGAAGTAACTACAGGGCTCCGTTGAACCCCATTTCCACTGCTGCTCCATAACTTGATAGATCTGGTTTTTCAATAATTGTAAATATTGCACCAGTGCTTTAACTTTTACGGCTTTTACACATTTCTGATATATACAGGTTAGGAAACTGAATAATTATGTATTATAAGGCATACTGTACCCTTACTGTAAATGATAAGGAAGAAGTCACTGAGGGGTTCTGTGACCATATAAAGGCACAAGGCTGCAGGCTGAGTTATACAGGGAACTCTGAGTATCACTCATGTATTATAAGGGATAATGTACCCCTTACTGTAAATGATAAGGATATTAGAAGTCACTGAGGGGTTGTTCTGTGACCATATAAAGGCACAAGGCTGCAGGCTGAGTTATACAGGGAACTCAGAGTATCACTCATGTATTATAAGGGATAATGTACTCCCTACTGTAAATTATATAGTGAATAAAGTACCCCCTCTTGCAAAAATACAAGGATATTATAAGTTACTGAGGAGTTCCATGGCCGAGGCCTCATGTTTTTATACGGGTCATGGAACTCTGAGGTGGCTTCAAACATCCTCATATTTTGCAACAGGGGGTAATTTATTTATTATAATACACAAGTTTCAGAATTCACGAATTTAGGAATGATGTGTTTCACAGCTTCACTTCAAAATGCAGGCGGCTTTTACACTGGTCAGATCATCATCTTCATCATTTATTTATATAGCGCTGTCAAGATACGCAGTGCTTTCAGATGCAGTAGCGATCCTAGAGGGGGCGGGCCCTGGTGCGTGACGCACAGCCGGACCCGCCCCCTCCGTACGGCTGCATTTGGCCGCATTTTCAGCGGCGAACGGACTGCCGGGGGGCCCTGAGGGGGTGCGGGCCCTGGCCCGCTCGCACCCCCTGCTCCCCCGGTAGTTCCGCCACTGGTCAGATGGCAGAGAGACACGCTCAAGGCTGTGCCTTATGCCAAGGCTGCGGATTTTATAATAGGGTAGTCAGCACTATAGAATTAAAATTATAAATACGGGGATAATTATTTTGTCACAGTGAGTTTCTCCAAACTTCTGATATGATTGAATAGGTATGCTGCTTAGTAATAAGAACAAACAAGCACATTATTGTATAGGTCATACTGCTTAGTACAGGGGAATACCTATGCTGCCATAGTTTTATGGGATCTCTCTGTACAGACTATGAGCAAACTTAGGGGACTGTTCCTGCTGAATTGTGCTTAGTACAGGGGAATACCTATGCTGCCATAGTTTTATGGGATCTCTCTGTACAGACTATGAGCAAACTTAGGGGACTGTTCCTGCTGAATTGTGCTTAGTACAGGGGAATACCTATGCTGCCATAGTTTTATGGGATCTCTCTGTACAGACTATGAGCAAACTTAGGGGACTGTTCCTGCTGAATTGTGCTTAGTACAGGGGAATACCTATGCTGCCATAGTTTTATGGGATCTCTTTGTACAGACTATGAGCAAACTTAGGGGACTGTTCCTGCTGATTTGTGCTTAGTATAGGAGAATACCTATGGTGCCATAGTTTTATGGGATCTCTCTGTACAGACTATGAGCAAACTTAGGGGACTGTTCTTGCTGAATTGTGCTTAGTACAGGGGAATACATATGCTGCCATAGTTTTATGGGATCTCTCTGTACAGACTATGAGCAAACTTAGGGACTGTTCCTGCTGAATTGTGCTTAGTACAGGGAATACCTATGCTGCCATAGTTTTCTGGTATCTCTCTGTACAGACTGTGAGCAAACTTAGGGGACTGTTCCTGTTGAATTGTGCTTAGTACAGAGGAATACCTATGCTGCCTTAGATTTATGGGATCTCTCTGTACAGACTATGAGCAAACTTTGGGCTGTTCCAGCACAATTGTGTTTAGTACAGGGTAAAGCCCAGAACTGTGCATGTATATAAATGCAATGATGCAGAAGGATATGTTCTGTCAACACAATTGCCTTTTTTTTTTTTTTTATATAAGAAGTATTTAAAAGGGCATAATACTGATCAGGTATGCATTTTCTCAATGTATTTTCCCATATCTGTGAGATATTGGAGTGAGAGGACAAAAGGGCTCAGATAGGGCTTCCCACAAAAAAATATTGCACTTTGCTCACTGCACTTGCAGACGTACATTTGTCCTATTGTTGTTTCATACAAATCAGGGAATCTTTCTGACAGTTTATCATAGTAATCTGACCACTGGGGGGCAGTGTTTCATTTCAGTCTATGGATAATAAAATTTCATTTGTTTCTGGGAAGGGAACATCAGGTGCTCATACGCCTTGATAGCAACCTCTAGCAGATCTGCATGGCTTGTAAACGCGCTGCCTTGCCTCATGTTGCTGTGTCGGTTTTTTAAAATAGTTCTGCGTCCTTCTGTGACGCAACAGCAGCTGTTAATGCTATCCACAAGATAAAAACCACGTGTAGTGGGAAAAAATAAAATATTTTTTATTTTAGGTGCAAATATGAGATGAAAGCTTTAACTCATGTCTGTTCTTTACTTAGGGGCGGGGGGGGGGGGAGAGCTTTGGAGCCTTAACATTTCACACAGGGATTTTAGTGAGTTGGCCCATTAATAATAAATTGCCCTTTGAAGCGAATTTAGTCCCAGACAGTTCTATGATGTATTCTTCTACTTCTTTCAATGGCATTCAAGGTCATTTAACAAGGATGGACAGTGCTAATAATCACAGAGAAGAGCGGCCCATGGGTGCACTTGTTTTATTAGTGTGATTAGCTATGGGGAGCTAAGCTTTAGGATGGTGGAACACGTTAAAATTTGGGGAAGATTAGTCGCCCAGTGACAAATCTCTTCTTCGCGCGACAAATCTCCCAAAATGCCTTCCCGCCGGCAAGAATTCAAATCGCTGGCGGGATGGCATATGTAGCAGTTGTTTTCCGAAGTTGCCTACCAAGGAAACTTCGGGCCACTTCGGAAAAACAAAGTACCAAGTATGTCATTCCGCCTGCGATTCACATTCTAGCCGGCGGGAAGGCATTTCGGGGAGATTAGTCGCGCGAAGAAGAGGAAATTTGTCGCTGGGCAACTAATTTCCAACGACTCTTAATGTGTACCACCACCCTTAAGGAGAGGCAAATGTATAGCCCCTTTTCATGCGCATCATGTGCATCAAATGGCATAACTAGCCAAGCAAGTACCTGGTTGCTCAACTGTTCTGTACAAAAGCTCTCTATAACCCCCAGGTAATATTACCTTTGTCCCAGTTACTTTTCCTCTACAACAGTGATCACCAACCAGTGGCTTGCAAACAACATGTTACTCACCAACCCCTTGCATGTTACTCCCAGTGGCCTCAAAGCAGGAGCTTATTTTTCAATTCTTGGGTTGGAGGCAAGTTTTGGCTGTATAAAAACCAGGTGTACTGCCAAACAGACTCTCCTGTAGTCTGACAGTCCACATAGGAGCTACCAATAGCCAATCACAGCCCTTATTTGGTCCCCCAACTGTTGCTCCCCAACTCATTTTACATTTGAATGTGGCTCACGAATAAAAAAGTTTGGGGACTTTTTCCAACTGTGTGTCCATGCTATCAAAAATGATACACGGTGTGTGAATCGTTCTGCTGATAAATACAGTACACACACACATATATAAATATATTCATCACTTCATGACATCATTACATATTTTAATGCATCTGGGTATGAGTTGCTGTTTTGCTTATTAGCAAAAGAAAAAGACTGCAAACAAGCAGCTAAAATAAGGATCTGGCTTCATCCAACAGCTCATCCTCTAAACTAGGGGAATAGGATTACACAATAGCAAGACAAGAGAGTGTAATATATATATAATACACAAAAGCCATGAATATCTTGTAAATGATATCCTTATAAACGGTGAGTTCTGATGTCATTAGTTATAAACGGTGAGTTCTGATGTCACTTCTGTCACATGACTCACTGAAATTTGTGTATTATAATCAATAAAGTACCCCCAGTTGTAAAATATGAGGATATTAGAAGTCACCTCAGAGTTCCATGACCTGTATAAAAACACTCAGCCTTCGGCCTCGTGTTTTTATATGGTCATGAAACTCCTCAGTAACTTATAATATCCTTATATTTTACAAGAAGGGGTACTTTATTCACTATATAATACACAAAAGCCATGAATATCCTGTAAATTATATCCTTATAAACGGTGAGTTCTGATGTCATCAGTTATAAACAGTGAGTTCTGATGTCATTTCTGTCACATGACTCACTAAAACTTGTGTATTATAATAAATAAAGTACCCCCAGTTGTAAAATATGAGGATATTAGAAGTTACCTCAGAGTTCCATGACCTGTATAAAAACACTCAGCCTTCGGCCTCGTGTTTTTATATGGTCATGAAACTCCTCAGTAACTTATAATATCCTTATATTTTACAAGAAGGGGTACTTTATTCACTATATAATACACAAAAGCCATGAATATCCTGTAAATTATATCCTTATAAACGGTGAGTTCTGATGTCATCAGTTATAAACGGTGAGTTCTGATGTCATCAGTTATAAACGGTGAGTTCTGATGTCATTTCTGTCACATGACTCACTGAAATTTGTGTATTATAATAAATAAAGTACCCCCAGTTGTAAAATATGAGGATATTAGAAGTTACCTCGGAGTTCCATGACCTGTATAAAAACACTCAGCCTTCGGCCTCGTGTTTTTATATGGTCATGAAACTCCTCGGTAACTTATAATATCCTTATATTTTACAAGAGGGGGTACTTTATTCACTATATATATACCCAGGGCAATACCACACCTGTAGGCTCGCAGGATCTGCAATGAGAAAGCGGTTGCTCGTGTGAGCACTTTATGTCAATTTGCTTGGGATGCAACGGAGTGTGTGTAATACAAGAGACCTGTTGAAACATGAGTGAGGCAGCAATTTCATTTTGTTTTCACCCTATTGTTTCTAATCTCCTTCTACCTTGGATTTCATTTTTTTTTTTTTTTGCTTTATGTGAGAGATCCCATTGGGAGCATTTTCCATGGCTTATGCAATCGCTGGCCACAAATACCTGTCTCCTAAGATCAGCCAGGTAGCTCCTGACGTTTTCCCAAATAGCAATGGCTAAAGATAGCTCTGTAGGCCTGGAGATATTTCATTTTATTGTTGAAATGTTTGCATTGAATTATTTCAGGTTTGTAGTACATCCGGTGTTTACTTTGGTAAAAAAGTTCCTGAACCCATTCATGCAACCTATTATTGACTGTAATGATATGCTGTACTGGTATGGGATCTCCAAATTACATAACGGCTGTCTCCCATAGATTCCATTTTATCCAAATAATCCAAATTATAATTAATCCTTATATAAATAATCCTTATTAGAAGCAATACCAGCCTATTGGGTTTATTTAATGTTTACCCAATTTTCTAGTAGATGTAAGGTATGAACAGCCAAATTACAGAAAGATCCGTTATCCAAAAAGGCCCAGGTTCCGAGCATTCTGGACAACAGGTCCCACACCTGTACCTCTATAAACGCTGAATAGATATTATAAATAAAACTTGTATATATGAAAAGAAAAATGCTATGTGTGCCATGAACCCAGAAACAGCAGTTATTTGGCCAACCAAATGCAAAGCACAATAAATACATTTCACAACCACTAGCACAGAAGCAGAATCCGACAAACGAATGCAATATGGAAGCCTTTCTCTTGTATAAACAGCCATTTAGTTGCTGGCAAAAAGGATGGAATGCACTTGTCGTATTTGACACTCTGCGTGCTATTACTTTGCTTATTCTGCCCCCGTAGGAGCCTTTCAGCTTCCCAAGATAATGATCTTAAATTGAGAGCATTAACACCTAACACTTGTTATTTGCACAGGAATAGTAGCCTGGCAGCAGGTCTGAGACCCACCAGAATCTCTCCCACACACACACACACACACACACATACACACACACACACACACACACACACACACACACATACACACACACACACACACACACACACACACACACACACACACACACACACACATACACACACACACACACACACACATACACACACACACACACACACACACACACACACACACACACACACACACACACATACACACACACACACACACATACACACACACATACACACACACATACACACACACACACACACACACACACACACACATACACACACACACACATACACACACACACACACATACACACACACACGCATACACACACACACGAATATACACACAACCACATACACAAAGTTGGGAGTTTAAAGAATAATGTAAAGCAGTTCCCCTGGTCTCCCTTGTCAACTAAGGAGTAGGTTGGTAGAACAGTCCTTAATTTGCAGACTAGAGATGGGCGAATTTCTCCCGTTTCAACGAAATATTTGAGAGTTTCCCGCGAAATTTGTGAAACGCCAAACAATGATTGAAACTCGAATATTGATGTCAATTTTGACGCCTGTGTCAGTTTGCGTCAATTTTGACGCTCACGGAAATCCAAATAGTGAAAACCTCTGGGATGTTTTTGTTGCTATGTTTTTATAAAGCAAGTCACGATATAGCAGTCAAAACAGTCCACGTGCCATAACATTTGGAGACCTATTAAATTATTATCAAAATTTTGATTTTTTTTTTTGTAGTTTTAGGGGCAGATTTATTAAGGCTCGAGTTGTGTTTTCCATGAAAGTTCGAGTTGATTTTTTTTGTCAAAATTCCCATTTTCGGGTTAAAAAAAAACTATTTGAGGTTTTTTTTTCGCCATAAACTTTGAGTTTTTCAGATCACTAACCCCTGAACTCTGTGATTTCAGTTTTTTCCTTTGGAGTTTTTTCTAAAATTAGAAACCATTCGAGTTCTGAGTTTTTATCAAGGTATAAAAAACTTTAAAATTCGACCTTTGCTAAATAATCCCTTTAGAGTTTTGTTTCAACCTCAACTGAACTCAAATTTGAAAAAAAACCCATAATGGCCTCATTTATTAAAAGATCAGAGTATAAAAAAAGCATGAATGAATAAAAACAGACATTGAATAGTAATACAAAAACCTCAAAATCCTAGCTTTTGTAATTTTTTGTGTGCAATTTCAAAAAAAAAAAAAACCTAAAACCTCTAAAAGTAAGCAAAGAAAGATTTTACTATTGGAAAAGGACAACTCCTACATGACTGTGCCAGCTTTTAGATGGAGAGTTTATTGTGGTTTTTACACTTAGGGGCAGATTTATCAAGAGTCGAATTTGGAATAAAAAAAACAGTGAAATTCGAATAAAAAAATACCAACCGAAATTTATTAAAGAAAAAAATTGTTTTTCAGGTCAGGTGAATAGGCCGTTTGTGTTCGAATTCGAATCAAAGTAACATCGTATCTGATCGAATTCGATTCAAAGTTTTTTCAGTCCACCAATTGACTCCAAATGGGTTCTAGGAGGTCCCCCATAGGCTAAAACAGCAATTCTGCAGGTTTCAGATGGCGAATGGTCAAAGTCAATTTGAGCATTATCATGATAAATTTTGGTATTCGATTTTTTTTCAAATTCGATTTGAATTTGGACTATTCCCTAGTCGAAGTACACAAAAAAAGCTTGAAATGTACATTTTTTTAATTTGAATTTTCACTTCGACCCTTGATAAATCTGCCCCTTGATATAAACATTTTTTTTTTCGTTTAGAGGAATTCGTTAAATACATGATTTTAGTGCTAAAAATTTCTATTTGGGAAAAAGTAAGTTGATATATTTGTTATATCCTTTTAATAGAATTAGGGGTATTGTCTAGCTGGTTTAGAAATGAACAATATAGGGAGATCCCATGGGTACATTAACCCCTTGCTGAAAGGCATTTGTGGTGAGCAAAAGGTTAAGTGATCTGGATTTGAATCTGCCCTGGCTGAGGCATTAAATTCACTTGGTGAAATTCCTGGTGTTTAGTGATTAGTGCATTAATGCTGACATACAATACCATTAGGGGGCATAGATAATACCACAGAAAGCAGGAAACTCAGATCTAGTCTGGGACTTTCTAATGCTTTTTATCAATTACTATTCCCCTTTTAGCTGTTAAATTTGTTTCTGAATGTTCTGTCCCTTCCCTGGCCAATATTATGTTAGCCACTAAGACTTTTATTGTTTACTTGCTTAGAGCTGATAAAAAAAAAGTGACCCTGATTCTACATATTTAAAGTCGATTTTTTTTAAAGTGATGAAAGCTGCAAAGGTAAAATATTTATCAAACTCAACATATTTTCTAGGAATAGTAAAATGTTAGTGAAACAGTTTTCCTTCAATTATAGTGTTTTTTCAGATTTATCATTCTTGATTTTTATTACAGTTTAGACAAGAAATATAAAAATGTTGTCTCCCCTAGGAATTAAGGGGTATCTAAGGTCTGGAGGGGAGGACAACATTTTACAATTTGTCTATATTCGTTAAGGTAAGGGCACACACTAAGGGGCAGATTTACCTAGGGTTAAGTAACCCTCGATATTCGACTGCCGAATTTAAATCCTTCGACTTCGAATATCGCAGTCGAAGGATTTAGCGTTATTCCTACGAACGAACGAACGAAGGAATAATCGTTCGATCGAACGATTAAATCCTTGGAATCAAACGATTCGAAGGATTTTAATCCATCGATCGAAGGATATTCCTTCGATCAGAAAATTGTTAGGAAGCCTATGGGGACCTTCCCCATAGGCTAACATTGGCCTCGGTAGGTTTTAGGTGGCGAACTAGGGGGTCGAAGAATTTTTTAAAGAGACAGTACTTCGACTATCGAATGGTTGAATAGTCGAACGATTTTTAGTTCGTATTGTTCGATTCTAAGTCGTAGTAGTAGTCGAAGGTCGAAGAAGCCAATTCGATGGTCGAAGTAGCCATATTCGACCATTCGAATTTCGAAGTATTTTTTCTTCTATTCCTTCACTCGAGCTAAGTAAATGGGCCCCTTAGATTCAGGGAGATTTAGTTGCCCGGCAACAAATCGCCTCTTCTTCGGGCGACTATTCTCCCAGAAAAGCCTTCCTGCCGGCTAGAATCTAAATTGTCGGAGGGATGGCACTCGGAGCGCTTCATTTTCCGTAGTTGCCTTAGGGCATTGACACACGCTAAGATTCAGGGAAATTTAGTCGCCCAACGACAAATCGTCTCTTCCTCGGGTGACTGATCTCCCCAAACAGCCTTTCCGCCAGCTAGAATCTAAATCGATGGCGGGATGGCATTCAGAGCGTTTCGTTTTCCGAACTCGTCCGAAGTTGCCTCATGAGGAAATTTGGGCGACTTTGGAAAACAAAGCGCTCTGAGTGCCATCTGGCCGGCAATTTACACTCAGAAGGTGAAATGTTGAGCTTTTTTTTTTTTTTTTTACTTTTCCTTAATACATCAAATTACCTGAAATATGTGATAAGACAAATAGGAACACTTTTTTCCAAAAACTGTGGCAGGATATTCTGGTATATAATGTTACCTGAATTGACATCAAACATGCTGCAAAGGTTCACCTTTATCAAATGGCTATCTTGTTGGTGCTAGGAGGCATAAGGGGGTATTTACATTAATATTGGAAGCACATAAATGGTGAAAGGCTTGGAGCTAATGTAATAATTATTATGATTTACTGGATCTGCATGACAAAAGCACTTCTTCCTTTGGGTCATGGCACACAAAGCGATTTGACACCCATGGAAAACTCAGGGAGAACCAGCAAACAGCCATTGCCTCTCTGCAGCCTTTTCCCATCAAGTTTGGGTTTATTTGTTGATAACCTGCCCGGCATACCCAATATATATATATATATATATATATATATATATATATATATATATATATATATATATATATATATATATATATATATATATATATATAGTATCCGGCAGTGCCCACACTCAATCGAGAACGAAGCCAGAGGTGCAAGATCAAATCCGTAGTAGTATATGAATAGAAGATCAGCACTCTCTGTGTGGTTTGGTGAAAAAACGTGTCAATCTATTCACACACTTTTACATTTTAAGAGAAAGGTCCCCATGTGGGACCGAAACGTCCGGACCGGATAAGGCAGTTGCGGGTCCGGGTCGGGTAGTGGATCAAAGCGGGTTTGGGGTTTGGTTCGGGTCCGGGTCTTCCACGCAGGACTCTAACCTGTATAAATAAAGAATAACAATGATGGCTTTTTAAAGTGTGTTCAAGATATGACGTCCAACCCTTAAACAGTTAACATTAAGGGGCAGATTTATCAAGGGTCGAATTTCGAAGTAAAAATACTTTGAATTCGAATATCGAATTCAAACTTTTTTCATAGAATTTGGGTATTCTGTGCTCGAAATATCATCGCAGGATTAAATCCTTCTAATCGAACGATTCGAACGATTTTAACGTACGATTTTACTTCGACTTCAAAAAACTTAGAAAAATGCTGTAGAAGGTCCCCATAGGCTAACATAGCACTTCGGCAGGTTTCATTTGGCCAAGTATTGAAGTCGAAGTTTTTTTAAAGGGACAGTACTTCGATTATCGAATGGTCGAATATTCAAACTATTTTACTTCGAATCGAATTTGAAGTCGTAGTATCCTATTCGATGATCGAAGTATCCAAAAAATTACTTTGAATTTTGAAATTTTTTTACTTCGAAAATTCCCTCGAATTCACTTCGACCCTTGATATATCTGCCCCTTAATGGAGCTGTTGCAACCAGACTTCACTTGCAGAACTCGGAGTTCCATGACCTGTATAAAAACACTGGCCTTCGGCCTCGTGTTTTTATATGGTCGTGAAACTCCTCGGTAACTTATAATATCCTTATATTTTACAAGAGGGGGTACTTTATTCACTATATATTTTACTCCTTTTAAAATTTTACAAAACTTGTTTCTGTCCTCCCACTTTCGAAGATGTCACTTCTGTTTTGCAGTAATATCACTTCCTGTTTGATGGTGGTTGGCGGGTTATGGATAAGGCAGTTGCGGGTCCGGGTCGGGTAGTGGATCAAAGTGGGTTTGGGGTTCGGGTCCGGGTCTTCCACACAGGACTCTAACCGGTATAAATTAAGAATAACAATGATGGCTTTTTAAAGTTTTTTGAGTGTTCAAGATATGACGTCCAACCCTTAAACAGTTAACATTAAGGGGCAGATTTATCAAGGGTCAAATTTTGAAGTAAAAAATACTTCGAAATTCGACCATCGAATTAAAATACTTCGAATTCGCATATCGAATTCAAACTTTTTTCATCGAATTTGGGTATTCTGCGCTCAAAATAAAATCGTTTGATCGCAGGATTAAATCCTTCGAATCGAACGATTCGGACGTACGATCGAATGATTTTACTTCCACTTCGTAGAAAAATGCTGTAGAAGGTCCCCATAGGCTAACATAGCACTTCGGCAGGTTTCATTTGGCCAAGTATTGAAGTCGAAGTTTTTTTAAAGGGACAGTACTTCGATTATCGAATGGTCGAATATTCTAACTATTTTACTTCGAATCAAAGTCGAAGTCGTAGTATCCTATTCGATGGTCGAAGTATCCAAAATACTACTTTGAATTTCGAATTTTTTTACTTCAAAATTCCCTCTAATTCACTTCGACCCTTGATAAATCTGCCCCTTAATGGAGCTGTTGCAACCAGACTTCACTTGCAGAACATAACAACAGTTTGTCAGGCAAACTCATTTAGACACCTGCTCTACGCTCAATGAAGCCATGTTCTCTGAGCTGGAGAAAATCGTATGCGGCGAACGCGATCGGATTCTTTGCTGCCACAAACCAGATGACAAGATGGCGTCCTGGCATATTGAAGAGGGCCTAAGTGACTGGCCGCATTGTGACAACAAATGGCTTTTGACAGCATTTTGTCACCCGAATACGCTTTGTCAGCTGTCACCTTCTGTTTATGTTTGAGGCAGACAAACTGAATGGGACCTGTTTCCCGGTAAGGGACAGTCCGAGGTGGTTACAGTTCACGACAAAACTTATAAAGATGGATTATCCAAAACTGTCCTCCTGCTTGCTTAGCTAGCTCTTCTTTTTGTTGATGATTTATAGTCATGGGAGTTAATGTGTTGCTACTGTGCCTGTGTGTGTGTGAGTTGTATATTAACCCCCTTGGGTGATTCAGGCGCTGGCAGCAAATTAGCACTCAGGAGGATGCATGCTGCTATACACAGCAGATATTAGCCTGTGGGATTGTTCTTTTAACTCCCGCCATCCCTTAATATCCATAAGACATAGACCGGAAGATGAGAGAGGTGAGGGTTCTGAGAACTGTAGCTACAAAGAATTAATCACTATACAGGTATGGGATCTGTTATCTGGAAACCCATTATCCAGAAAGCTCCGAACTACAGGAAGGCCATCTCCGATAGGCTCCATTTTAATAATATAGTTACATTTTTTTTAAAAAAAAATTCTCTGTAATAATAAAACAGTGCTTGATCCCGACCGAGATTGAATTAATCTGTATTGGAGGCAGAAGAATTTGGTTTAATTAATATTTTAATGTGTTTTTAGTAGACTTAAGGGATCCAAATGACGAAAAAGATCTGGAAAACTTCAGGTCCTGAGCATTCTTGATAACAGCCCAATATTTGTATTGTGATCTCATACACACAGTTTTTGGCTATAATGTTGTTTTTGCCTTAGGGGTCTAGTCATTGCATCTAATACTTTTAGGCAAATCCCCAATTCAAAACGATATTAAAATCTGTATAATTTGGTGCAGGTATGGGATCCATTATCCGGAAACCCGCTATCCGGAAAGCTCTGAATCACGGAAGGGCAGTCCCCTGTATGTGTGTGTGTCTGTGTGTGTGTCTGTGTGTGTGTGTGTGTGTGTGTGTGTGTGTGTCTGTGTGTGTCTGTCTGTCTGTGTGTGTCTGTGTGTGTGTCTGTCTGTGTGTGTGTGGGTGTGTCTGTGTGGGTGTGTCTGTGTGTCTGTGTGTGTGTGTCTGTGTGTGTGTGTCTGTGTGTGTGTGTGTGTCTGTGTGTGTGTCTGTGTGTGTGTGTGTCTGTGTGTGTGTGTCTGTGTGTGTCTGTGTGTGTGTCTGTGTGTGTGTGTGTCTGTGTGTGTGTATGTCTGTGTGTCTGTGTGTGTGTGTCTGTGTGTGTGTGTGTGTGTGTCTGTGTGTGTGTGTGTGTCTGTGTGTGTCTGTGTGTGTGTGTGTGTGTGTGTCTGTGTGTGTGTGTGTGTGTGTGTCTGTGTGTGTGTGTGTGTCTGTGTGTGTCTGTGTGTGTGTGTGTGTGTGTGTGTGTCTGTGTGTGTGTGTGTATGTGTGTGTCTGTGTGTGTGTGTATGTGTGTGTGTGTGTGTGTCTGTGTGTGTGTCTGTGTGTGTGTGTGTCTGTGTGTGTGTGTCTGTGTGTCTGTGTGTGTGTGTGTGTGTGTGTATGTGTGTGTGTGTGTCTGTGTGTGTGTCTGTGTGTGTGTCTGTGTGTGTGTGTCTGTGTGTGTGTGTCTGTGTGTCTGTGTGTGTCTGTGTGTGTGTGTATGTGTGTGTGTGTGTGTATGTGTCTGTGTGTGTGTGTCTGTCTGTGTGTTTCTGTGTGTGTGTCTGTGTGTGTCTGTGTGTGTGTGTCTGTGTGTGTCTGTGTGTGTCTGTGTGTGTGTCTGTGTGTGTCTGTGTGTGTGTGTCTGTGTGTGTCTGTGTGTGTATGTGTCTGTCTGTGTGTGTCTGTGTGTGTTTGTGTGTGTGTGTGTGGGGGTTATGTTACCCATTTACCCACACCCATTTTGAGGGGTTATTTAAAAATGTGCACAGATAGAATCTCTTCTAGACTCTCTAGATTGGAATCTCTTCATTTCCTGGAGCAAAAATCTATAAATAAAAATGGCCGCCAACGGGCAGCGGCAGCTTCCAGCAGTCTGTTTTGTGTTGCATGAAATGTGTCAGGTATGAAACCTCACTGTCGGATACCATTTCATCCATTCTTTGCCTCACATGCTGCTGCCCATCATATGCTGGAAGTCTGTTATACAGCGGAATGGCTACAATGTGAGGGTCACAGGCGCTACAACTCCCTGACAGGATGTTTGATGCTCCATTTTAGAATTCACAGGCCTAACAGACAAGCGCAATCCCATCTCATGTTGTTTACTGGCTGCCTGTTGATTTCAGATTCTGTTTATTTAGTATTTATTGCTGTTTTTTTACACATTAACTGATGATTCTGTACTCTGAAGTTTGTCAATCAGGTTTAGTTATCTCCCATCACCTCCCAGCCAGCTCAGTTTTCATAGGAATTTTGGGAGTTGCCACCACAGATGTAAAACTCAGGTGCTTGCTTTAAGACCACCATGTCAATTATAGTTGTTTTCCATCCTTTGACTCCGATTCCCCCCCCGCACACACACACACACCCCCTAATGCCTATGGGAATCCCTTGAAAATATTGGAGTAGGCAGTTTTCAAAGTCCTCAGCTGAAAATGTGGGTAAAATCTTCTGTTTGGATGTATCCCACAGGTTCAGCAGTTTTTTGGAAATTGGCTTCAGCTGTGGAATATTGTGTATAGTAAGGCAAGATGATGATAGTGATGAGCGAAATTTCGCGAAACGCATTGAAGTTAACGGGCGTTTTTACGCACAACAAATTTTTACGCTTGCGACAATTTTTCTCGCTCCAAATGCATTAAAGACAATGGGCGTTTTTTTCTTATGGCAACTTTTTTATCCTAATGTACTCAAGTCAATGGGTGTTTTTTCTTACGGCGACTTTTTTGTCCTAATGTACTGAAGTCAATGGGTGTTTTTTCTTATGACTTGTTTTGTCCAAATGCATTAAAATCAATGGGTATTTTTTCTTATGTCGACTTTTTTTGTCCAAATACATTAAAGTTAATGGGCGTTTTTCTTATGGTGACTTTTTCTGTCCTGATGCATTAAAGTCAACCGGTGTTTTTTCTTATGGCCACTTTTTTGTCCTAATACATTAAAGTCAATGGGCGTTTTTTTCTTATGGCGACTTTTTTATCCTAATGTACTCAAGTCAATGGGTGTTTTTTCTTATGGCGACTTTTTTGTCCTAATGTACTGAAGTCAATGGGTGTTTTTTCTTATGGCGACTTTTTTATCCTAATGTACTCAAGTCAATGTGTGTTTTTTCTTACGGCGACTTTTTTGTCCTAATGTACTGAAGTCAATGGCCGTTTTTACTTATGGAGACTTTATTTGTCCAAATGCATTAAAGTCAATGGGCGTTATTTCTTATGGTGACTTTTTTCTCCAAATGCATTAAAGTCAATGGGCGCTTTTTCTTATCAGCAAATTTTTCCGCTGCAAATTCTCGCTGCAGTTTCACTAACAAATCCGCACACATCGAAATTTCACTGCGAATCCATGGCTGGCGAATAAAATCGTTCATCACTCTATACGCTAGGCAAGGTCCTAGCCTTGTGTCATGGCAAAACACCACCAGCTTTAACTGTGAAATAGTGTTTATGGTAAGACAATATGGTGTCAGGGAACAGGTTCCTAAGCATGTATAGTGAAGCAAGGGCAAGAGGCTGAAACTGTTTTACATCAGGCTTTTTCAAGCTACTGTCTGATTCTAGATACAACTTTTAGCAGTGAATGGTTGCCAGGGTGAGACTGCCTAGAGAGCTGGGCAATACGATTATTGCATGTACAGGGACAGACACACAACGCTAAGCACACAACTGACTCAAGGCTTCCAGGAAAGCCCGCAATGAGCAGATAACATTTGCTGCTGTAAGATTTTCTCAGAAGTATGCAGAATGGCATTGGTGCATTTATCTTTCAATGACACATTCCAAAATCCGTGTTCAGTGAGTACAGATGCCTCTATCCTGCCAAAGTAATAGAAGGAGAGCAATGCAGGAAGGCTGCGGCCCATAACCAAACCTGCAGTAACTGTTAAACTACAGTTCCTTGGACCCACCACCTGCATTTCATTGGGATAATGGGAGCTTCATATATGCAGGTTGAATATTTAAAATGTCGGTTTATATATTATATTAATTTGTAATGTAACCTTTAATCAAGTGCAAAGCCCTCTCATATCCCCATTAACAGCTTTTGTTTAGTTTGATATTCTTATTTTGGAGAATCTACATGATGTAATGTAAGGGCAGAGACACACGGGACGATTCGGGGAGATTTAGTAGACTAATCACCTCTTCTTCGGGCGGCTAATCTCCCCAAAAGCCTTCCCGTCGGCTAGAATCTAAATCGCCGGTGGGATGGCACTCGGAGCTCTTTGTTTTCCGAAGTCGCTCCGAAGGCGAGGCGATTATATAATTATGATTATTAAATCTCCCCGAACCTTCCCGTGTGTCTCTGCCCTAATTGTTGCAAAGGTGCCTGTGCTTGCAGATTCTACTTTCTCTGTTTATTCCTTCCATAATCCTCATCTGGTCTGAAAGACTATCTATCAGTGGGATAATCCCTTTACAATAAACTACCATATTAATGTGGCCTAGTGGGAAATGGATGGGACCTAATTTAGCCAGAGGCAACCCAAAGCAGCTGAGCATGGCAAAGACAAAACTAATTGGCCAAACCTCCCATCTCTGAACCAAGAGATACCAAATAGTTATGTCTTATGTACTATACATACTGTATGTGTGAGTATATATATATATATATATATATATATATATTGTCCCTGTATAAATAACCGTTCAGTTATATGAAAAATGTTTAGACTCAGTTTAGCTTTGATTTAAATCCTAACTCTATCAGTATATCCTGCACCTAATCATGACATCATTGGTGAATCTATTTCTCAAATCATCTGTCTTGTAATGAGCTACTGTAATTAACTGCTCAGCTGTCAGATAAGTGTGACCTTATTTTTTTTTCTGTTTTGTTACATTTTAACCAGAATCCATCAGGGACCAAAAGCCTTTTACACGCATTGATTTCCCCCCACTCTTAAAAGGGTAATGTGATCGTGGAAGGTTTTTCTTTGCCTTAAATTTTCAGCCTGTTGTACAGAATGTCTCACTTTGGATAAAATTCCTGTCTGGGTGCGTTTATTATTAATATGTTACACCAGTTGGGTACCAGGGTTAATTATCATTTGAAGCAATTATTTTTGCAGGTAATGGGCTTGAAGGTTTTCTCTGCGCGCTTAAGTAGCACGTGGGCAACTCTGAGTCTTCCTGATGTTATTATAAAAGATTAACCGTGGAGACCTGCATCTTGTCAGTTGATGTGTGTGATCATTTTGTAGTTGCCTGAACCTGCTCTTGTGTAACTACTCCCAGTCGCTAATGGAAGGAGTTTGTAGCACAGAAGCCCTTTAGCCAGTGAGAATAATTGTTGGGGTGTAGGGGTCAGCTGTACTGAGGCCAGTAACGTCTGATAGACTTTAACAAGAATCCCTTTAATGTGCACAGCTATTATCCATCAGCACTCGCTGATTTCTTTATTATGTGCTATGGGATTTTATTTTTAATATACAAATAAGTATAGTCATAAAAACAAAAGAAGCAACCCAGAAACAACAATATACAGAGGCGTAACTACATAGGAAGCAGACCCTGCGGCTGCAGGGGGCCCAGGAGGTATAGGGGGCCTATGAGGCCCTAATTAATGAGAAATGTCAATATATATTGGTAAAACAGGACAACCTCTGGAAATGTTGAGGGCCCTAAAATTAATTAGCTGTGGGGCCCAGTAGCTTCTAGTTACTCCACTGGGGGGCCCCATGACTGAGGCCCTACAATTTCAATATATAAGGACAACCTCTGGATATTTTGGGGGCCCTAAAATAAATCTGCTGTACGGCCAAGTACCACCTAATTACACCACTGGTTATATCTCAAGTAAGTATGTGAACCAAGTTCAATGGCTATAAGAAAAATGCAGACGCAAAGGTTTTTTTTCCCCAAATCCCGACTAAGTTGCAAATCCAAACTAGTGGACTACTACATTTGTGTTTGAGTGGCCTCCCTTCTGCCTTATATAATAATGACATTATTGCCTGATTCACTCAGCACTAGTTAGTTATGGCTTCTGATAAAATCCACGAAGGGGAACTTGTCCCCAGGCTGAGGGTAATGCCAGAGGTCCCCTGCATTCATGGAGAGGGGCTGCTATAAGGTCCCATAGAAAGTCAGTATTTAGTGGGCTGGTTTGGGCTGATTGGGCCTCTGTGTACCTGAAATGCCAGGGCCTATTTTAATTCTCAGTCCGGACCTGATGGGCTCGTGCACTTAATTCTAAAGGGAGCTTTGATGCTTTCTACAAGTCATGTATAAGTGGAATGTATGGATGCCAGTAGAACTTTGCACTTTACATTCTGAAAGGAACAGTAACACCAAAAAATGAAAGTGTTTTAAAGTAATGAAAATATCATGTACTGTTGCCCTGCACTGGTAACACTGATGTGTTTGCTTCAGAAACACTACTATAGTTTATATAAACAAGCTGCTGTGTAGCAATGCTGGAAATTGAAAAAAGTCTATATGGCACAGGTTAAATAGTGGATAACAGATAACAACATTATGTTCTACAGCGCGTATCTGCTATTTGCTGTGTAACCTGTGCCTTTTCTCCTTTGAATGACTGCCCCCTATAGTAGTACTTATCTGTTATCTACTGTGTATCCTGTGCTTGAATGGCTGCCCCCATGGCTACACAGCAGCTTGTTTATATAAACTATAGTAGTACTTAAGTGTTATCGACTGTGTATCCTGTGCTTGAATGGCTGCCCCCATGGCTACACAGCAGCTTGTTTACATACACTATAGTAGTACTTATCTGTTATCTACTATGTATCCTGTGAATGACTGCCCCCTATAGTAGTACTTATCTGTTATCTACTGTGTATCCTGTGCTTAAATGGCTGCCTCCATGGCTACACAGCAGCTTGTTTATATAAAATATACTAGTGTTTCTGAAACAAAAACAGACGTTTTACCAGTACAGGGCAACAATGCACTATCATACCTTCCAACTGTCCCATTTTTAGAGGGACAGTCCCTCTTATGAGAGCTCAACCCGCAGTCCCTCGTTTGTAATGGAAAGTCCCGATTTTCTCTGCACTGAATAGACACAAAAATGGGCATGGTCAAAAAAAATTGCCACGCTACGTGCGCCTACTTTTTTGTCCGTCTTTTTATTTCCGAATGTTGGGAGGTATGGTATTGTGTATTCTGTAGTATTCGGAACAATGACAGGGGAGAGGGGCATTTTATCCACTCACTGTACGAAAAGCAAACCAAGTGCAAATATCTATGTTTATTTTATTTATTTATATAGCGATAGTTATGTACGCAGCACTGTCCAGCAGAACAATTCATAGAACAAGAGCAAACAGGGGGCATTACAATAATAAAAACAACGTGCAGCTGCATTACAGAATAAGGGCCAAGTATTAAAGATATCAGAGGAAGGACGTCCCTCCCCCGTAGAGCTTAGAATCAAAGTAGTGATAATAATTCTGTTATATGATAACCATTGCTAAACACAATCGTTTTCCTTTTAAAATCTTGATCAGAGCCAATAAGAAAGGCTTTGCCTTATTCCTGAGCACACAGCAACCCTCTGGCACAGTCCCATGTTTAAAGGGCCCTGATATCATATCAAAGGAAGTGTCTTGTGTATCGGAGTGCTGACATGAAAGGGTGTCTGAGGGAGCTGCTGGGTTTGACATGGTATCGTGTGTCATGTGAATCATAGTTACCGAATAGGTCATTACAGCCAGGCATTCCTTGCAGGACCTCCTTAATTAGTCTCAAAGCTGCCCTTGTGCCTCTCCGACATACTTAACTGTATACATCTTATTGTCGTGCATCTGCTTCCAGATATTCACATGTGTGTGTGGGGGGGTGATAACAAAAATATGACTTAAAGGGGTTGTTCACATCTGAGTTAACTTTTAGGGGCCGATTCATTAACTTTGAGTGAAGGATTCGAAGTAAAAAAACTTTGAATTTCGAAGTGTTTTTTGGGCTACTTCGACCATCAAATGTTCTACTTCGACTTTCGACTACGACTTTGACTTCAAATCGAAGGATTCAAACTAAAAATCGTTCGACTATTCGATAGTCGAAGTACTGTCTCTTTAAGAAAAAACTTCGACCCCCTAGTTCGCCATCTAAAAGCTACCGAAGTCAATATTAGCCTATGGGGAAGGGTTAATTAACCCTCGATATTCGACCCTTGGTGAATCAGCCCCTATGTATGATGTAGAGAGTAATATTCCGAGACAATTTGCAATTGGTTTTCATTTTTTAATATATGTGGTTTTTGATTTATTTATCTTTTTATTCAGCAACTATCCAGTTGGCAGTTTCAACCATCTGGTTGCTAGGGTCCTAATTACCCTAGTAACCATGCATTGATTTGAATAAGAGACCGGAATATGAATAGGAGAGGCCTGGATAGAAAGACGAATAATTAAAAGTAGCAATAACAATACATTTGTAGCCTTACAGAGCATTTGCTTTTTAGGGTTAGTGACCTCCATTTGAAAGCCGTGAAGAGTCAGAAGAAGAGGAAGGCAAATATTAAAACACCTATAAAAAAATAAATAATAAGGACCAATTGAATGGACCATTCTATAACATACTAAAAGTTAACTTAAAGGTGAACCACCCCTTCATAATGACATGTAACGGTGGGATAACAGACCCAGTTTCTAGAGAGGTGCAGGACATGTTGATTCAAGATTAAAAACCATAAAATTAAGATTGTCTGCCATCTACACAATATTAAAATGTAATTTTTTTTTATATAGGGATGTATTGAATCCATTATTTTTGGGTCCAGACAAATACAGTCTGAACTCTCATTTCCATATTCACATTTGAGCAAAGCAGATACTTTTGTTATCCAGTGGATTAGATGAACTGATGAGTGAATTTATTCACCATGGACTAGCTGCGAAATTCCGAATTTGCTAATTTTTTTTACGAAACTGCAGTGAAATTTCACAGCAAAAAAACGCCCATTGACTTTAATACATTTGGAGAAAAAAGTCGCCATAAGAAAAAAAGCACGCTGGGGTGCTAGATGGTATTCCAGCCAGGCCATTGTCTGAAAGAAGTTGGAATGTTCTCCCTATGCTTGTATGGTTTTTTTTTCTGGGTTCTCCAGTTTCCTGCAACACTCCAAAAACAGGGCTGGTTTAATCTAATAGAGACCTTAAATTGTAAGCTCAGCCAGGGACAGATGTGAATGATGTATTATCGCTTTCAAACACTTGCAAAAAAGTTCAGAAATTTGGCTCAATCCGAACAAAATCCTTGATTTGAAGTCTCCCTAATTTTGAGGTGAACTTCTATTTAAGTTTGTACATGAGTTACCATTTGATACATGTGATATCAAGCTTGAAACCCAGCAGCTTTTATTGAACTCAACTTTCTTTTTTAATATAGTTAGTTAGGCAAAAATGTAATGTATAAAGGCTGGAGTGACTGGATGTGTAACATAACTAGGGATGCACCGAATCCACTATTTTGGATTCGGCTGAACCCCTGAATTCTTCATGAACGATTCGGCCGAATACCGAATAACCGAATCCCCAGTGGGGAAATTTTTTTTCACTTCCTTGTTTTGTGACAAAAAGTCACGCAATTTCCCTCCCCACCCCTAATTTGCATATGCAAATTAGGATTCGGTCTGGCCGGGCAGAAGGATTCATCCAAATCCATCTGAAAAAGGCCGAATCCTGGATTCTGTGCATCCCTAAACAGAACAGAACACTACTACTACACATTACTTTGCTTTCCACTGATTGGTTACCAGGCAGTAATCAATCAGTGACTTAAAAGGGGCCACATGGGTCATAACTCACTGAACAGTTATGTCCCATGTGGGCTCCCTTAAAGTCACTGACTAACTCAGAGTTAGAGAGCTGAAAAGCAGGAAGTAGTGTTCTGGCTATTATGTTACACATCCAGCCTTTATACATTACATTTTTGGCTAACTAACTATATTATAAACATTTTTTATTTTGCACAGCCTATCTGTTTACTTAGTTTTTATTTTTATACTGAACTGTTCCTTTAAGAAGAATTAGTAGGGTTAGAGTCAGTTGAATCACCATTGGGACACACTTGGCATTCCTCGAACAGCTTCGCACTAGCTTTGTCCTTTTATCTCACAGCAGTGCTGCTTCCCTTGTTTATTTCCCTGACAGCTCCACCCGCAGCCAGCACTCAGTTTTGAGACAGCCCCTCTTTCCACAATATCCCCCCTTGAGATCCTGTTACATTCCTGGGCTTCAGATGTCGCCTCTGCACAGATGACACACAAATCCAATGCTCTTCATCTGCTGTAACACCTTCTGTCCAGCGCAGGCTACCAGAGTCTCGCTTCTGTCATATTTTAAAGCGAAAGTGACAGTTTTAAAGATTTTACATTTTGATAAATGACCTAGGTTTGCATGAGAAGACTATATTAAATGGGTTGTTCACCTTTAAATTAGAGAGAGTAGAGTAAGTTCTTCTCTTTCTGGTACTTTCTCGCCAGATTCATTGTTAGGCTTTAGTTCTCCTTTAAGGTGAATCCATGAAATATCAGGAAATGCCGTGCTTCACTCTATTAGCCATTCTATAACATACTAAAAATGAAGGGTTGTTCACCTTTGAGTTAACTTAAGTATGTTGAAGAGAGGGATATTCTGAGACTATTTGCAATTGGTTTTCATGTTTTATTATTTGTGGTTTTTGATTTATTTATCTTATTATTCTGCAGCTTTTCAGTTTGCAATCTGGTTGCTAGGTTTAAAATTACCATAGCAACCATGCATTTGAATAAGGGCCTGGAATATGAATAGGAGAGGCCTGAATCGAAAGACAGTAATAAAAGTAGCAATAACAATATATCTGAAGCCATTTGTTTTTTAGATGGGGTCAGTGACCCCCCATTTGAAAGCTGGAAAGATTCAGAAGAAGAAGGCAGATAATTCAAAAACTATAAAAAATAAACCGTGAAGGCTAATTGAAAAGTTAGCCATTCTATAACATAATATAAGTTTACTTAAAGGGATACTGTCATGGAAAAAAAATTTTTTTCAAAATGAATCCGGTAATTGTGCTGCTCCAGCAGAATTCTGCACTGAAATCCATTTCTCAAAAGAGCAAACAGATTTTTTTATATTCAGTTTTGAAATCTGACATGGGGCTAGACATTTTGTCAATTTCCCAGCTGCCCCAAGTCATGTGACTTGTGCTCTGATAAACTTCAATCACTCTTTACTGCTGTACTGCAAATTGGAGTGATATCACCCCCTCCCGTTCTCCCCCAGCAGCCAAACAAAAGAATAATGGGAAGGTAACCAGATAGCAGCTCCCTAACACAAGATAACAGCTGCCTGGTAGATCTAAGAACAACACTCAATAGTAAAAACCCATGTCCCACTGAGACACATTCAGTTACATTGAGAAGGAAAAACAGCAGCCTGCCAGAAAGCATTTCTCTTCTAAAGTGCAGGCACAAGTTACATGACTGGGGGCAGCTGGGAAATTGACAAAATGTCTAGCCCCATGTCAGATTTCAAAATTGAATATAAAAAAAACTGTTTGCTCTTTTGAGAAATGGATTTCAGTGCAGAATTCTGCTGGAGCATCACTATTAACTGATTCATTTTGAAAAAAACATTTTTTCCCATGACAGTATCCCTTTAAATGTGAGCCACCCCTTTAAGTCCATGGAGCTTGTGTCAAATAAACTTTATCTTTTTACTTCAAGCTATCTCCAATAACTGAATTTCCATGACAGTATAATAAGAGTCAGACCATTGGGAACTTCAATAATGTGTTTACCTAAGGAAATAAATGACATCTAGGTCCCAAATTCTGCCTTGGCCCTGGTATCTCTTTTGTTTGCAAATGTACCTCTTTATACCTTCTTTCCACTTACCCACCACAACCTGGGAAATAGTTGCCCATTCACATTCCAAAAACCAAGCCCAGGTAAACTGAATTAGATAGATGAAGAGGACCTTCTTGACCAAATAAGCAAAACATAAGTTGTAAAGGTGTGAAAATAGGATAAAATCGGGATTTGGCAAGTGATAGAAAAACATAGGCGGGAAAGGAAATATAAAGAAAGACAGAATGGAAAAGTCATAAAAAAGACAGTAATGAAACAGACAACTAAGGTATAGGCCACAGCAAGAATCAGCTTGGATTAGATCCATTAGAAGCCATTATTCCGACAGGAGGCACTAGCCCATGAAGAGTTACCAAGTGTGTATTAATCATAAACCTTCCTTTGTAATAAATGGTTCTTGGCCTTGGGCAAAGGATCATTGCTTCCCTGAGAACTGTATATCCAGTTTGTAGATGGCAGTTATTAGATATCATTAGTACAAGGTATGGAGCAATGAGAAAGATGTAGGACTTGTAAGGATCACCTACACTGAAGAAGCCATTCATTTATGTATTTTTTTATCCATTAGGGGCTTCTTCTGTATATGAACCATATCAGCTCCAAACAGTTCTACAACAGCAGATACATTTTCTCTTGTTAATAAACAAGATACAGATGTTTTAACACACAAGAGTTGCATCTAGAGGAGATTGCATTGATAGTCTGCCATTCATATGGATTCTTGTAAGAAAGTGCTCACTGGGGGGAACTGTCTGTTAATTGCTAAATATTTCATACGCTAATTATTACTTTACTGTGACCTTAATTCCCCGACTCCAGAGTCCATCCCTGCTACAAACCATATGGATCAATAAGTACTCTAACGTATAGATTGTCTTGATGCCATTGTTATACAAATTCCTTTCCAACACCATATTAACCAATCAGCTGTCAAAAGCCAGTTGGGTGCTTGCTGGTGTTTTTCTTTCTTTCTTTCTTTCTTTCTTTCTTTCTTTCTTTCTTTCTTTCTTTCTTTCTTTCTTTCTTTCTTTCTTTCTTTCTTTCTTTCTTTCTTTCTTTCTTTCGTCTTTCTTTCTTTTTTCTCCAGTGTAAATTGAGTTTGTAGGTAGGAAAAATTGGGGATGGCATTAATAGGTATAGCAGAGTAGGATGGCATCAGCAACACTTCATATTAATGGTGTACAACCTGCAAACCTGCATTAGTTGTTGTACAAACCCCAGTATCCAGTAGCAGCTGGAGGTCCCACCACAAATAAATACAGCTTTTATAATCTGTGAAAGTATAGGTATTGGATCTATTATGGAGAATGATGGGTATCTGGGGTTTTCCAGATAAATGATCTTTCTGTAATCTGGATCTCCATACCTTAAATTTGCTAAATATAACCATCAAGACACTGTTTTGTTATTACAGGGAAAGGGTAAACCATTTTTAAAAAGGTGGTTTATTTGATTAAAATGAAGCCTAAGGGAGAGGGCCTTCCTATAATTTGGGGAAGACATCACTTATGAAGGACTATCTGATCCTGAAAAAACAAAATTCAGAAACTGTTGCTGAACTTCAACTCTAACAATCGCCCCACAGCTGTAGGCTAGATAGAAGAATGACCACCCTTCCTAAAAACCTCTAAATTAAAAATAACTCACATATAGTAGGTGTCTTTGTTTTAGTAGAGAGGTGGAGCCTATAGTAGCTGGATACTCGTCTCTGGGAAGGGACTGTGGCTGTAGGATAGCGGGTGTAGTAGGGAGAGATGGTGCCTATAGTAACAGTGCAGATAATAGTCTCTGGGAAGGGAGTGTGACTGTGGGATAGCAGGTATAGTAGGGAGAGATGGTGTCTATAGTAACAGTGGATAATAGTCTCTGGGAAGGGAGTGTGACTGTGGGATAGCAGGTATAGTAGGGAGAGATGGTGTCTATAGTAACAGTGGATTAAAGTCTCTGGGAAGGGAGTGTGACTGTGGGATAGCAGGTATAGTAGGGAGAGATGGTGTCTATAGTAACAGTGGATTAAAGTCTCTGGGAAGGGAGTGTGACTGTGGGATAGCAGGTATAGTAAGGTCACATGTGAACAGTGGCTCTCAAGTAGTAGTTGTAATTACAAAGAAAGTTACGGGCTTAACGCATAGAAAAAAGAACAATCTGCAAAGTCTGGTTTGTTTTAGACCTCAACACGACTAAACATAACTCTTCCTACAAACCTCCCTATAAAGGATTATCATATCTCCTGCAAACATCTCTTGACAGCCTTTCATCTTTACTAAACTTTTCTGTTCCCATTATTCATTTTGTTGTTTGAATATTATCCGGTTCAATATTTCACATTATCACAGAATGCAATGTCCTGTACTCAAACTCATCATTTGTTTATGTCTCCGAATGGAAATAATATATATAAGCAACTCAATTATTGATATAAAACTGGAAAATTCAAGATGGTATTCCTGAACAGAAATAATGTTATATATTGTCAGCATTTACCAGAACACTTTATACAAAAGAACTCTTCACATGTCCCCTTATAATCCCTAGCAGAGGTGCAACCTTATGATTAGGGAGGCATGGTGTGATGGAATAGAGGATGTGGAGTCCATTGTGTGTGTATTGCTCCATAAGATTGTAAGGCAATGTTATATAAGGCGGAGATTGCAAATGTTGTCCAATATATTTCCCTGTAGGACAGTCACCCGTGTTCAACATTTATAGACACGTCTTGAGTGGGGATCAATTTATCTTTCGTGAATTTTATAGAAATGGCCGTTATATAAATACCCTGCGACTCTTCCCTGATAACAACAGTGCCGAGGATTACTCTTTGCACTCATCTCATGTCATCACTGCCTGTCATTTTGGAATAGTCCCATCTCCCAGCACTTAATGACAAAAAGACTGCAAAACTACGGATGGTTTACAGTGTATGTTTATTTAATTATCTTATGGTCATGGCTTGGATTTCCTTCCAGTGTGCACAGACTTAAAGGGATTTGATTTTTATGATGCCAATTTTATTTCTAAATTACACTTTTTACACTGCAAATTATTCACTCTACAATATAAAGTTTCATTCCTGAACCAGCAAGTATATTTTTTAGTTGTAATATTAGTGTGTAGGTGCATCTCAGGTCATTTTGCCTGGTCATGTGCTTTCAGAAAGAGCCAGCACTTTAGGATGGAACTGCTTTCTGGCAGGCTGTTGTTTCTCCTACTCAATTTAACTGAATGTGTCTCAGTGGGACCTGGATTTTACTATTGAGTGCTGTTCTTAGATCTACCAGGCAGCTGTTATCTTGTGTTAGGGAGCTGCTATCTGGTTACCTTCCCATTGCTCTGTTGTTTGGCTGCTGGAGGGCGGGAGGGGGGTGATATCACTCCAACTTGCAGTACAGCAGTAAAGAGTGACTGAAGTTTATCAGAGCACAAGTCACATGACTGGGGCACTTGGGAAACGGACAATATGTCTAGCCCTATTGTAAGTTTCTATATATAGTATATATCAATAGTAATATAAATTAATAATAATATATCAATATTAATAATATACCTCAAGCCACTTACTAGGGTTTCTGGTTCTTTTGAGCAAGCAGACAATGAATCCACACCAATGAGCGTATAGTAAAGTGATGTATTGTAAAATAAATCAATTAATTGTTCTACATTAATGATTACACTTAGACTAAACAAAAATTACAATATTTACAGTTACACATTACACAAGTCTACATAGTTGTTACCAAAAAGGCAGGGGAATCTCTGCCTTCCCCTCTGGTCTTCATTCCTCACATGTTGGCTTGTCCCAGGCTCCTCTGGCTTCTCCAGCTCTCTAGCTGTCCCCTCTCAGCTGCCCAGCTCCTTCTCTGCCCAGCTCCCTTCACATTTGCCCAGCGTTCTTTTATCCTGGGTTCTCACCTGCCCCGACAGAAACCCTCCCAACTGCCAAGATGCTGTGATAAACCCCCAACTTGCCAACATCCTGTTGAGCAAGTTTTCTCACATACACAATCAGTTTTATGGTCCCCACAGCAGACATAGGCCTTAGTAATCACAGGAAAACCTTTGTTATGATAATCAGGGCTTCATGTAAGTTCCCTGAACAACAGCTTTCATATTAAATAACAAAATCAAGATGGCAATTTCTTACACTAAGTCAGATTTCAAAATTAAATATAAATAAATCCATTTGCTCTTTAGAAAAATGGATTTCGGTGCAGAAGTCTGCTGGAGCAGCACTATTAATGCGTTTTGAATAGTGATGGGCGAATAAATTCGTCAGTCGCGTATTCGCGGTGAATTTCTCTATTACACAACAGGCGAAAAAATTTGCTGAACTGGTGTGAAAATTCTGGACACGCGTCGTAAAAGTGCTTGCGTCTAAACCGTCGCTCGTCAACATTATTTGGACGCCCATTGACTTTAACGTCGGCGCCAAAATTGACACGAGCGTCAGAATTGACGCAGGCATCAAAATTCGTGGTTCGCAAATTCCGCTGGAAATTTGTGAATTTTTCTGCAAAGCAAAACGGGTTTTGAAAAAAAACACGTTTTCCCCATGACAGTATCCCTTTACGCTTTTATTTGTGCTGAAGGATAAGAAAAAAATTACATTACCTGAAGGATTTAAAAAAATAATTATATTACCTTAAATGTTTATTCTCTTTGATGTAACTATCCAGTGCTTAATTTCTGTGTGGAGAGACTATTCAAGATCTGCAACCTCAGAGATCCTAGAAATTGGCCCACTATAGGCAGATGGTCTTGTATATACTCCAAATCCAGTTGTTTGCCAGCCAAATGTTGGTTGATCAGTTTAGATGAGATTGCACCACAAGCTCATCAGCTTTTCTGTCACTAGGGGGTCCCCACACACAGATGATCATAGAGTTTGATAAGAAATTGAATTTTATGGAAAATCTGTGCATGATACATAGTCAGGTAAAATGACTGGCTTTATGGCTGGGTGTATGTTACCAATAGCGTTTTATTTTATTTCTGAAGCTTATAGTACGGCAAACGATTTAATACAAAATATTGAATATTATCTATGATGGTGTACAGCAAGTCTGTAAAGCAGCACACCTCCAGATAACTGTAAAACATGTATGTGATTATAATAATTGCTGCATTATGATTTAGGTACTTTGTGACACTGTAAGAGTTGAGTATATCTATAACCTTGGAGTCCTCTATTCAGTGTGCTGGGTTTCACTGCATTTGATATACAGGTATTGGATCTGTTATCCGGAAACACATTATCCAGAGAGCTCTGAATTACGGAAAGGCTGTCTCCCATAGACTCCATTTTATCCAAATAATCCAAATGTTTAAAAATGATTTCCTTTTTCTCTGTAATAATAACACAGTCTATTGTACTTGATTCCAGCTAAGATATAATTAATCCTTATTGGAAGCAGAACCCACCTATTGGTTTTATTGAATGATTAGGTGATTTTCTAGTAGATTTAAGGTACGAAGATCCAAATTACGGAAAGATCCATTAGCCTGGAAAACCCCAGGTTCCCGAGCATTCTGGATAACAGGTCCCATACCTGTACTTGATCCAAACTAAAATATAATGAATCCTTATTGAAGGCAAAATAATCCTAATGGGTTTATTTCAAGTTTAAACCTTATTTTAGTGGACTTAACGGATAAAGATCCAAGTTACAGAAAGAGTCGTTATCTAGAAAACCCCAGGTTCCAAGTATTTTGGATAACAGGTCCCATACCCCCCCCCCTCTCTCTCTCTATATACACTGTATATATTGCCCTCCTCTAAAAGCAATTGCACTTGCTGTTGAATCAACATAATTGACCACAGACAGAACTGTATTATGTACTTCTATTTCATATGACTAAGGAGTGCAGTATAATTATATAAATGAATGACATCTAAAGCTGATGTCACTGTTCCTAGAATTTAGTAATGCGGCTGAAGTTTTTCAGCAGGATTTTGCAGAATCCTTGTGCCTGGCCGAATCAAATCCTTAAAATGACGGGACATTTCGTGAGACAAATATAGAAGTAAACTAAGTCTCCCTTCCCACCCCTTATTTGCATGTGCAAATTAGGATTTAGATTTGGTTCTGTATTTGGCTGAATCTTTCATGAAGAATTCGGGGTTCGCCATGATCCCAAATGAGTGGATTCGTTGCATCCCTATTTGCTTCCTCTTCAATTTTACATGTTACAGGGTTTATACCTGACCAGTATTTTGCTGTACCAGCAAAGACCAATGCCGGTATTACCAATTTACCAGCAAGGTACTGGCTGGTGAATATGTAATAAGTAATCCTTTTGCCCCCAGCACACATCAATCCACTCTCCCAGTTCCCCTTCTGTCACCAAATTTTCTTCCGATTTTGCCCTTGGCATAATGACTCTGGCCCTTTGTATAAAGGCCCCACCCCTTTGCACCCAACCTATTTATGGCCATACCCCAGCTGCTATTATCCCTGTGAAAAAGCGGCAACTTTGTGCCTGTTAAACTCCTGAGAAAGAGAATGACATGGCAATGACAAATCATTATGTCATAATCCCGCACCGTGATGTCACAGTCTTGCCCACTAAATGGCACTTCCTCATCCCCTGATATCATGCATTCACCCCGACATTATCAACTTTCCCCCGCCCTGACCTCGCCGCAGCATAAGGTTGAAACCCTAAATTAGAGGGGGTACATGGGGTACTGCAATCAGGGCCGCGTATATGAAAGTAAAAATTAGTTGAAAAAACAACAAAGCATAAAGATAAATTAAAATATTAAATCAGACTATTAAAAATAGGACTGATTATGTTATGACAGTTAAATATCCTGAGCTGCCGCACATCACCTTGAGTTCCAGATGCCTGTTATTAGTAGAGCATCATTACATGTCAGTTCTACCCCTCCTTGCTCCCATTATAAATCATGGTGTCAATGCCCTGCAAAAGGGGGATTAGTAATTACTGAAGACAAATGATTATTTCGTTACGTACCTGCCGTTGGGGTATCAGAACACTGAGAAGCTTGATTAACACTACGTCACGGACTGCTTTAATAATGCTAATTTTCCCACCTCGCAAAAGCATCCGATAGCTGTTCCCTCCGAAGGTCACTGAATTATTGGCAGATATGAATCAAATTGCCAGCTCTTCATAGACTACAAGATTCATGCTAATGGGTGTAGGAGTTCATAAAGGGACAACAGCTGCGATGTATATACAGAAACCCTGGCCCTTAATATTGAAAACAAGAAGGATCGTCAGTCCTCTTCCGTATTTATGACTTTTAAAACAATGTAGCAGGTGAATAACAGACCTGTTTTAGGTGGAGGGGGGACTGGTTTCTGCTACATTATTTCAAAAGTAATTTGCTTAGAAGTACATCTTTCTTTATATAACATTTTATTTTTGGGTTTACATCCCCATTATTGGGATTCTAGTGATGGGTGATTTTATTCGCCAGGCATGGATTAGCTACGAATTTCCACATTTCGCCAGCTACAAAAAAAAAAAAGAGGCAAAGAAATTGCACATTGGGGCTCATTTATTTTTCCAGTCAGCTGCAGGTTGAACACTGAAAGCAATCATCTGATTGGTTGCGATGGGTTACTGCCCAGGAGCAAATTTGCCCAGCGTTTATAAATGAGCCCCATTGACTTAAATACATTTGGATGAAAAAGTTGCTCATGTAAAAATTTTCACGCAGTAAAGATTTTTTTGATGCCTGTTGACTTCAATGTGTTTTGCAAGTTTTTTCAGAGTTTTGCAAATTTTTCGGCAAAGTGAAACGGGACAGATTTGCCCATCACTATTAGAGACTGACTCAGATAAGAAAACTTAGCAAGACAGAGAAAACAATCCAGGATATATATGTCTATCGTGCTCAAAACATTTCATATATTTATTAAACAGCAATGCAGAAAGTCTATGGGTCCTTCTGCCAAAAGGGGCCTGAAATCCTTCTGCATTTCCAGGACCTCATTTTCTCTAACTAATCTTGATGCGCATTCACAAAGACAAGCATATGGCAGTCCCCATTTGTATGTAGTGATGGAAAGAAACAATATACACTACACATAATGAAAGCCATGCATTGCACTTTACTGCTATTGGGGGGCTGGACTGAGCAGTAGCTGAGGGGAGGAACACCCTGAAGGCCAGTGATTGTAAGCTTTTGGGAGAATGCCTGTTTGATGTTCTGAAGGAACAAAGAGTTGCCAGTATAAAATATTAGAACATTGTAGCAATTAGTATTTATCACAATTGCTGGAAGCTATTTAGCCAAATGAGCAAGAACAGAGGGGAGTTCTCTCGATATATGTTATTGACTGTAGCCATTAGGAGGATGAGTGGAGGACATTGACTTTATATTGACATTGTTAAAAAGGAGTCATCTCTATCAATAAATAAACAGATATTGTTTCTTGAAATGTGAATCAATGATCAGGAGACAGAGGTAGTACAAAGACGCAGTTATCAACGACAAGGGAAAACCCCCATTTATAGAAATATATTGACTGGCTTTTGTGTTTTCTTTGCTGCTTCACCCACAAAAGTTTTTTCATGTGTCTAGTCATTTTGGCATACCCACAGCCCTTTTCACTATATATATATATATATGTTCCAGCAGAGTCGCACTCCTAAAATGTTAAAACGTAGCATTTATTTTTCATCATAAAAAAATAAATGCTACGTTTTAACATTTTTGGAGTGCGACTCTGCTAAAACATATATATGTTATACATGGATTCACTCACCATGATTTAGGACGCACCCTATATATCTTGATATTTATGCAAAGGGAGTGCATTACGATATGGTTGGACTACTTGTATATATATATAGGCATTTTTCAGTAGCAGTATGCACAAAATGTCGCTGTCTTAAATATATTGATAATGGGTTGAGTGCAGAGGAATCTTGTATTTGTCTATATATATATATATATATATATATATATATATATATATATATATATATATATATATATATATATATATATATGTATATTAATAGTATACACTTTATTTAAGTCATTCAGATGATTGCTATTTTTAAAAGGACAGATTAGTACATGTTTTCTTTTTAGTAATTTTCTGGTGTGTGTAAGGCTAAAATAAACCTATAGCAAATCATAGCATTAGAATGATCACAGGGCCTGACCAACCTGTATCCAATCAGAGAATTAGAATGATCATAGGGCTAGACCAACCTGTATCCAATCAGAGCATTAGAATGATCACTGGGCTAGACCAACCTGTATCCAATCAGAGCATTAGAATGGTCACAGGGCCTGACCAACCTGTATCCAATAACAACATTATAATGATCACAGGGCTAGACCAACCTGTATCCAATCAGACCATTAGAATGATCACAGGGTCTGACCAACCTGTATCCAATCAGAGCATTAGAATAATCACAGGGTTAGACCAACCTGTATCCAATCAGAACATAAGAATGATCCCAGGGCTAGACCAACCTGTATCCAATCAGAGCATTAGAATGATCACAGGGCTAGACCAAACTGTATCCAATCAGAGCATTAGAATGATCACAGAGCTATACCAACCTGTATCCAATTAGATTATTAGAATGATCACAGAGCTAGACCAACCTGTATCCAATCAGAGCATTAGAATGATCACAGGGCTAGACCAACCTGTATCCAATCAGAGCATTAGAATGATCACAGGGTCTGACCAACCTGTATCCAATCAGAGCATTAGAATAATCACAGGGTTAGACCAACCTGTCTCCAATCAGAACATAAGAATGATCCCAGGGCTAGACCAACCTGTATCCAATCAGAGCATTAGAATGATCACAGGGCTAGACCAACTGGTATCCAATCAGAGCATTAGAATATATAAAGATCATGGGTCTAAACCAGCCACAGTCAGAAAAATGATTTTGAGGTCTATAAAGTGAACGGCTGGAGATTCACGTATAGAGGGGAATTCACAGTATTATTGTGGAGTAGTATTGTTTAGTATATTGTCCATCATCTGTTCTGGTTGTTATGATCCGGTACTCTTGAGTGACCAGTAAATCTTTCCCCCCCCCCTTATATTTAATCTCTCAGTTATTCACTTCTTATGTATTTTGCAGTAAAACAAAACATGACAAAGGGGATAGAGGATCTCATTATACAGAGCTCATTATCTCTCCTCACACTCACTGCCAAATTGGAAGCAAGGGGGGAGGGAAGCAATGTAAATCATTCTTATTCTATTTATTTTTTTAATAAAAACAAAAAAAAGTTGATTTTTGTTATTAGAAGGAACACTGAAAACACTGTTATTTAGCACATAATACTTCCTGAACCTAAATCTATTGAAAGGTCCTTAAAGGGATATTATCATCAAATTTAAGATTGTGTCTCGAAATATATGTAATATAATTTTAAGTGGAAGGCTTTGAGAAAAAATGTGTAATTTATTTTATTTGGTTATTAATTGTATGGTTCAAATACTTGGGCTATATATTGTGTTGGTGACTTTTATTATTCTCTTTACTATCCTTCCTTTGTCTTACAAATCTAGTAAATTCCATCCTACTTCATAAGTTAAGTTCTAGGTGGCTGCACAGATCCTTTCTGATCCCCATTGGAAGCAGCAGTCCTGTCCTGCTTTATGGCTGAGATTCTAGCTATCTGTAAACCAGAGCATTCTGTCCCAGTGGCTGCACATATCCTATCTGATCCCCATTGTAAGCAGCAGTCCTGTCCTGCTTTATGGCTGAGATTCTAGCTATCTGTATAACAGAACATTCTGTCCCAGTGGCTGCACAGATCCTATCTGATCCCCATTGGAAGCAGCAGTCCTGTCCTGCTTTATGGCAGCTGAGATTCTAGCTATCTGTATAACAGAACATTCTGTCCCAGTCTCTGCACAGATCCTATCTGATCCCCATTGGAAGCAGCAGTCCTGTCCTGCTTTATGGTTGAGATTCTAGCTATCTCTATCACAGAGCATTCTGTCCCAGTCTCTGCACAGATCCTGTATTATCCCCATTGTAAGTAGCAGTCCTGACCTGTCCTGCTTTATGGTTGAGATTCTAGCTATCTGTATAATTCAGCATTCTGTAACAGTGACATAGATCCTATTGGAACTTTTAGAACTCGCAAAACCAAACAACAGTAAAAATATGTTATTTCATTAAAGCTACAAATGACTAATAAGGGGTGTATAGTAAGTAAAATGAGCTGTTGCCAACACCTAGAATCCTTTCAAATTAGGAAATTGCTTGCACTGAACTAGAATACATTTAATATACTCTACATCAACATTTGCAAAGTTTTCCAATCTTTTACCTAGACATTATGAAAGGTTACAAAATGCAATTTCACACTGGATCACTCTGTACTTGGTTTGGTGGCGCTTGGAGAGGAAGTATAATGCCATTAGTGTGGGGCATTGCTTGCGAGTAACCACTAGCGAAGACACTGCTTATGTACAGTCAGGTCAAAACAGCTGTCCTTGACAAGAGTTACATGCAGGCTCTGTAATCTAACCTGTCCTTTTCAGCAAGTGCATGGCTAAAAGGAATTCAATTAAAGGGTAAAGTATGGGTGGAATTTGCTGGGAGAGTTCTTCTGTGCGCCTGAGTTGCCCAAATTCCTTTTTGGACAATAATTATTTTCTTAATCATTAAACGGGACAAAGGTAAATAGGCCTGCTGTTTAAGTGAAGAGCAAACTCGCTTGCAAATGCCTATATTCCATCCATTACTGGTCTTCTAAGATCATTAAAAGCATAGCCTGTCCCTAACCAGGACCATGCACTGCCTAAGTGGTGGATGGGGCTCAGCCCATAAGATAGACATTTTTTATTTAAAGAGATCACTTTACATTAAATAATCATCATTTCAAAAGCAGTTCACAAATCATACAACAAAACAAAAATAACCAAAAATCCCACAAACGCATCCTCCAGCCCGCAGAGTCCATCCCTCTGTCCATTGGCAACTTTTCCATTAAACACACAAAATCAAAGGCCAGTTTGCAAAGTCTTGAATTGTCCATACGGCCTTCCTTCCCCCACCACCAACCCAAATGAGACCAACTTTCACCTGTTTTCATCACCCAACAAAAACAAAAACATCACACTTTCATATTCATATCTAAATAGCTTCTTCCAGGCTACAGAAAGCTGCACCTCCAGCCTATAGAAAAAGAGAGGAGCAGTATCAATGCCCAGGGAGCCATAAACATACAATAAGTACATACCTTGAGATGAGGGCATGTTCATGAAGATGAAATAGTAAGGTTCACCCCTCGCAATAGGTTCTGATTTGATGATGACCTCTTCATCTCAATTCCCTTCAGGAAACTCTATAGAGATAGAAGAAAGGGGAGAGCTAGTTATTGTCACTTACAGGTACTGTGCTGAAGTCAGCCTTTTGTCAGTGTAAGCAATGATTTTGGGGCTTAAAGGGGTTGTTCACCTTATAATTAACTTTTAGTATGATGTAGAGGGTGATATACATATATATAAGTCAAAGGGAGTTGCACCTATATTAAAAGATCTACAAAAATATGATTGATTTGGGACTTTCGCTCGGTTTTGTCGAGTTTTTCTGCAATCCAATTAATTTGGTTTTACTTTATTTAGGGATGCACCGAATCCACTATTTTGGATTCAGCCGAACCCCTGAATCTTTCGCGAATACCGAATACCGAACCAAATCCAAATTTGCATATGCAAATGCAAATTAGGGGTGGGAAGAGGAAAACATTTCTACTTTCTTTGTCACGTCACATGATTTTCCTCCCCATATGCAAATTAGGATTCGGATTCGGTTCTGGCGAATCCTGCTGAAAAAGGCCGAATCCTGAACCGAATCCTGGATTCCTAATTTTATTAATAAAAAAGTTTTTTTTTTTAAATAAAATTTTAGAAAAATTCAGATTTTAGTAAATAACCCACTATGGGTCCACTCTCACAGCAATTTGGCAGAGTTACATGTAATATTTATCATATAGACCTGTTGTGAATATAAAAAAAGAGCTGATGGGATTTGTGTTTGGGTAGGACACACTAGGACTGGGGCACACTGGATGTCCTCAATTATGTTGGCAGGCCGGTGTGACTCTTTGGTGTTTGTTCCGGTGCTTGTGGTGCTCCTGTGACTAAGCAATAAATAAGATCTTACTGAGAACTTTGTATCATCAGCTTCTCTTTGATATTATTAATACCCTTCTCTCGATTAGATTTCATTGCATTGAGAACATAACATAATTTGAGACTATTTGCTTTGTATTTTTCAGCCCTTCCTGTGACTACCGACATTTCATCTTACCCTTGTGCTAATTTTACCTCTCCTTGATTAACCCCCCCTTTTTCCCCATGTCACTGATTGAAAATGGCACTCAGTTCTTCCATAGTCCAGTCTTCTGTTTTTCCATTGCTCCTCAGCATAAAGCCTTTGTATATGCAGGTATGGGATCCGTTACCCAGAAACCCGTTATCTAGAAATCTCCAAATTACGGAAATTCCATATTCAATTTTAATCAAATAATCCAAATTTTTAAAAATTGTTTATTTTTTCTCTGTAATAATAAAACAGTACCTTCTGCGTAAAGGAATTGCTCAATGTAAAATAAAAATTGGGTAAATATATAGGCTGTGCAAAATAAAAAATGCTTCTAATATAGTAAGTTAGCCAAAGAGGTAATGTATAAAGGCTGGAGTGACTGGATGTCTAACATAATAGCCAGAACACTACTTCCTGCTTTTCAGCTCTCTTGCTTCCACTGATTGGTTACCAGGCAGTAACCAATCAGTGACTTGAGGGGAGGCACATGGGCCGTAACTGTTGCTTTTGAATCTGAGCTGAATGCTGAGGATCAATTGCAAACTCAGTGAATATTTATGTCCCATGTGGCCCCCCTTATAGCCACTGACTAACTCAGAGTTAGAGAGCTGAAAAGCAGGAAGTAGTGTTCTGGCTATTATGTTACACATCCAGTCACTCCAGCCTTTATACATTACATTTTTGGCTAACTAACTACATTAGAAACATTTTTTATTTGGCGCAGTCTATCTATTTACCCAGTTTTTATTTTTATACCGAACTATCCCTTTAATCCAAACTAAGATATAATTAATTCTTATTGGAAGCAAAACCAGCCTATTGGATTTATTTAACGTTTACATGATTTTCTAGTAAGTAGACTTAAGGTATGAAGATCCAAAATACAGAAAGATCCGTTATCCAGAGAACCGCAGGTCCCGAGCATTATAGGTCCCATACATGTACTTATATACTACAGTTTAATGGCAGCCACCGTGACAATCTTAAAGGAAGATCAGTTAAAGTAAAACATTAATGTACAATATTGATATGTATTCTTCGGGGGAGCCCATTTTCTCTCAGATCTCTTGATCTGTACAATTAACGAACAAGAAGCCCTTAAGAACTTTTATAGACAGCACTTTATGCATTATTGATATCTACTTTCTATGAATAGTTTCTGCACTATAAAGCCACTTTATTTTGTCTTAGACACAAAGATGCTGCCTCCTCTGTCGTCTGTCTGTTTGTAAATACTAGTAGTTGGTTATTGTGTTAGGATATAGATTTGCTTGTCAAAAACTTGCATGACTGTAACTGAAATTGAATGGCTTAGATCAAGGTGGATCTAGCCCTTAAAGGAAAACTATACCCCCAAACAATGTAGGTCTCTATTAAAAGATACTGAGTAAAACAGCTCATATGTAAAACCCTGCTTCATGTAAATGAACCATTATCATAATAATATACTTTTCTAGTAGTATGTGCCATTGGGTAATCATAAATAGAAAATTGCCATTTTAAAAAATAAGGGCCGCCCCCTGGGATCATACGATTCACTGTGTACACATACAAACCACATGTTAGGTCACATGAGCCAATTAACAGACAGAGTTCTGCCTTTTGCTTCCTCACTTCTTCCTGTTACAGTTAGAGTTGTAGTATTTCTGGTCAGGTGATCTCTGAGGCAGCACAGATAGAGTCACGAAATGGTGGTTCAAGGCAAGAGATGTAAAAGGGCAATATTTATGTAAATATATATTCCAGTTTGGTAAGATTCTTTAATATGTCATTCAATTTGATATAAACTATCTGTTGCTTAAGTAATCATTTTGGGGGTATAGTTTTCCTTTAATTGCTAGATATCTCCCACCCACCCCCCTCTCTCTCTTTCTCTCTCTCTCTATATACACATAAATATAATTAATAAACCTCAACACTATTCTCGGGGGTCTCACAATATACATATCATCAATTTATATCCAGTACTATAATTGTACAAAGTAAACTTTCATTAAATCTGCCTTTTTTATGGGGACCCTGGACTTTGTGTGATCTCATCTGTTAAAACCCTTGGACTGTTGGTAAAAGACAACTGTCTGTGGTTGCTGACAGTTGCTCTTAACATGAAATTCTGCCTTATGTTGTCTATCTTAACATACCTGCAATTCGACAACCCCTTCTCAGAGACTATTATCCCACTGTTACTATAGGCACCATCTCTCCCTACTATACCTGCTATCCCACAGTCACACTCCCTTACCAGAGACTATTATCCACTATTACTATAGGCACCATCTCTCCCTACTATACCTGCTATCCCACAGTCACACTCCCTTCCCAGAGACTATTATCCCACTGTTACTATAGGCACCATCTCTCCCTACTATACCTGCTATCCCACAGTCACACTCCCTTCCCAGAGACTATTATCCACTGTTACTATAGCACCATCTCTCCCTACTATACCTGCTATCCCACAGTCACACTCCCTTCCCAGAGACTATTATCCACTGTTACTATAGACACCATCTCTCCCTACTATACCTGCTATCCCACAGTCACACTCCCTTCCTAGAGACTATTATCCACTGTTACTATAGGCCACCATCTCTCCCTACTATACCTGCTATCCCACAGTCACACTCCCTTCCCAGAGACTATTATCCCACTGTTACTATAGGCACCATCTCTCCCTACTATACCTGCTATCCCACAGTCACACTCCCTTCCCAGAGACTATTATCCCACTGTTAATATAGGCACCATCTCTCCCTACTATACCTGCTATCCCACAGTCACACTCCCTTCCCAGAGACTATTATCCACTGTTACTATAGGCACCATCTCTCCCTACTATACCTGCTATCCCACAGTCACACTCCCTTCCCAGAGACTATTATCCACTGTTACTATAGACACCATCTCTCCCTACTATACCTGTTATCCCACAGTCACACTCCCTTCCCAGAGACTATTATCCACTGTTACTATAGGCACCATCTCTCCCTACTATACCTGCTATCCACAGTCACACTCCCTTCCCAGAGACTATTATCCACTGTTACTATAGACACCATCTTTCCCTACTATACCTGCTATCCCACAGTCACACTCCCTTCCAGAGACTATTATCCACTGTTACTATAGACACCATCTCTCCCTACTATGCCTGTTATCCCACAGTCACACTCCCTTCCCAGAGACTATTATCCACTGTTACTATAGGCACCATCTCTCCCTACTATACCTGCATCCCACAGTCACACTCCCTTCCCAGAGACTATTATCCACTGTTACTATAGACACCATCTCTCCCTACTATGCCTGCTATCCCACAGTCACACTCCCTTCCCAGAGACTATTATCCACTGTTACTATAGACACCATCTCTCCCTACTATACCTGTATCCCACAGTCACACTCCCTTCCCAGAGACTATTATCCACTGTTACTATAGACACCATCTCTCCCTACTATACCTGCTATCCCACAGTCACACTCCCTTCCCAGAGACTATTATCCACTGTTACTATAGACACCATCTCTCCCTACTATACCTGTTATCCCACAGTCACACTCCCTTCCCAGAGACTATTATCCACTGTTACTATAGACACCATCTCTCCCTACTATACCTGCTATCCCACAGTCACACTCCCTTCCCAGAGACTATTATCCACTGTTACTATAGACACCATCTCTCCCTACTATACCTGTTATCCCACAGTCACACTCCCTTCCCAGAGACTATTATCCACTGTTACTATAGGCACCATCTCCCTCTACTAAAACATATATGTGAGCTATTTTTAATCTAGAGCTTTTTTTAGCAAGAGTGGTCATTCTTCTGTCTAGCCTTCAGCTTGGGGCGATTGTTAGAGTTGAAGCTCAGCAACAGTTTCTGAATTTTGTTTTTTCAGGATCAGATAGTCCTTAATGAGTGATGTCACAGGTCAGCAGAACCTTTTCTCTTTAAAAAAGGCCCATCAGATCTGATGATACTTTACAGATCAATATTCCAAGACATCTGAGACTGGAAAGGCCCAGGTTTGGTGAAATTATTAGAACTTGGTCTAGAGTACTTGAAAATCTGACATTTATTATTTGCCCTTTATGTGCTCTTGGGCAAAGACACATTATCCCTAGAGCCTCTGGCAGTGTTTGCAGATCCCTTGGGACTGGAACATATGCAGACTTGTTTTATACAATATCATATGTCTGTTGATCTCTTGTGTATTTTTGTATTGTCAGTGTAACTCACAATCCCACTACTTTGCAACTTGGTGCCAGATCTTTGTATCTACCTTGCAATTCATAAATAGAATGAATACTTGCCATCAGCAACTTCTCCAATATGAATAAAGTCATACCAAGGACGATTAACAGAATTTTATTCCTTTTTGGTTTATCAATTCATACATCTCTGATCTTGTCACATTTGTCTCAGGTGATACAGTATAAATTAATACAAACTAAGCAATCCTACAAATGGATCTATATGACACTGGATAAATGAATTAATTAAAGATTTTTGGCTGGGCCCGTGAGGTCCAGACTGACAGCATTTTAGTAAAGTTTGGTCAAACCCTGGTTTATGCTATAAACCACATAAACTAAACAGGCGTAATTGTGCAGTAGCAATTAATGTGAATTCAGAGAAGCTGCTTTCTTACAGATAATGTTATAATCTTGTTAGATATGAAATTCAATCTGGATTCATGCTGGTTCTTATTTATATACAATCTGTAGAAACGGCTTTACTGGCTCCCCTGCATCTATGAGGGAACTTGTAGTTCAGAAGGTGTTACATATATTGCCAGACTGGGAATATTATCACATATTCCATGGGATATCAGAGAGGAAAGAGAGGTTTGTGTCATAATGTTAATTATAATATCTTTTGGTATCCAAAGAGATAAGCAAGGAAAACAAAGCAAGGAGTCCCATCAGTGCAGCCACTCTCTAATGTACATGTGCCGCTCATATGTTCATCCATCAATGAGTTTAAAACAAAGACTTACCATGAATTACCGGGAATCCACTTTCTGGAGATTGTATAGAGGAACCAGCATGAATCCTGAATAGATTTTCATATCTAACTCAATTATGTCCTTATCTGCCAGAAAGCAGCTTCCCTGCGTGCACATTAATTGTTGCGACATAATTAAACATTTGTGGCCGCTGAAAACCTTTGCCCTTACAAGCTTGTAGCATTTGTTTGCCAGTGGCTGCAAATTAACATTGATTTAGCCAAGGTTAAGGCGATACATTGATTCAGGGATAATCTACCCACTAGTTGCACCAATTATAACCTCTATAAGGGAGAAGGAAAGTTGAAATCACTGAGAGGTGCCAATTTTGTAGGCTCCTCTAATAAGTCCTTCTAGGGAGCTGGGATCTTTAAGGGCTCTTACTCATGAGTGTTTTTTTCCCCTGCGTTCTGTTTTTCGGCGTTCAGCCGCAGGGGAGCGCAGGAATAGACGCATTTCATTTTTTCAAATGGGGCTGTACTCACACAGGCGCATGTAGGCGCCGAACACAGGAAAAATGCAGCATGTTGCGTCTCAACCTGCGTTCGGCGCCTACATGCGCCTGTGTGAGTACAGCCCCATTTGAAATAATGAAATGCGTCTATTCCTGCGCTCCCCTGCGGCTGAACGCCGAAAAACAGAACGCAGGGGAGCGCAGGTAAAAACGCTCATGAGTAAGAGCCCTTAAGCCCAAAAGTACAGAAAGAAGTAGGAAGGGAATTCAGGGTGACTCCTGGTTAATAAGATCCCCATATACACTATAGAGTGGTCCCACAACGTGCTTATGAGTAGTTCTACAATACTCTGAAATGGAATCTGATTGATCTGGCAGGAAATGTGTGATTTTGCAGTAAACGGATGGAAGAATTAATATCAGCACTTGGTTTCTTTGGCTTCAATTAACTGCTTAGTAGTTCTGTGATATAATGGAATAGTGCAGTCTGATTGATCCGATAGGCGAGCATTTAAGAGTAAAAGGATGGTAGACCTTTGAAAACCCACATGTACATGCTTTGTCTTTTCCCTCATAATGCTGTTGAGTAGTTCTGCAATGCTATGAAATTGTGTGCTCTGATTGCTCCAACAGGAATTGTGTAATTTTGGGGTAAATTGACAGCAGAATTAAGCTCACCTTGAAACCCCTTTGGTACATATTGTCCTTCCACAATGCACCACTGAGTAATTCTACAATCTAATGAAATGGTGCAATCCGATTGGTCAGATGGGCAGGCATGGGATTTCGGGTTAAATAGATGCTGGAATGAAGCTCCGCACCTTTAAAAACCCCTAGGTATATATTTGTTGCATTTGGATGTACGTTGCTGAAATCTTATTGAACAGATGGGCAGGCATGTGATTTTGGGGTAAATAGATGGCAGAATGTAGCTCTGCACCCATAGGTATATTTTTGTATACTGTATATACATTTGGATGTACGTTGCTGAAATCTGATTGGACAGATGGACAGGCATGTGATTTTGGGGTAAATAGATGGCAGAATGAATCTCTGCACCTTTAAAAACCCCTAGGTATATATTTGTTGCATTTTGATGTACGTTGCTGAAATCTGATTGGACAGATGAGCAGGCATGTCATTTTGGGGTAAATAGATGGCGGAATGAAGCTCTGCACCCCTAGGTATATATTTGTATACTGTATATGCATTTAGGTGTACATTGCTGAAATCTGAATGGACAGATTTAAGAATTGATCCAGCGGGCCGATGGAATTAGCACAATTGTCTTAGCCATCAGGATTTATTATTGTTGCTCACTTGCCATCAATATTGATTACATTTCTTAACCTTTCATAAATTGAACAAACCTTATGGCCTGACTGATGCCTCATCATGTTTAGTTAATCGAGCCCCTTGTCATACAAGAAATTATGTATTTTGTTTGCTCTTTTATCGGACATGGAAGCACCCATGTTTGTCCTAGCAGTCCCTTTGTCTTTGATTTGTTTTGTGATCCGATTCCCCGGTTACCAGAACCCAACACAATGTTCTATTTGTATACACTGTGCATCTGCAACATATCATTTTCTTATACAGTAAGCAGAGCCTGCCTGGAATAGAAATATTACATTTCAGCAGCAGCATGACTTGACATGAAAATAATCGCCGCAGTGTTTTTGCCCCCCCCACCTTCTTTAAATAAAGTTCTGATCTTTTTAGCGCAGAAACGTTTGGCGATTTGGTCTGCAGGGTGGGGGCCAGTCGCCGCTGTCATTGCTTTATGCGCACCTTTTGAAGTGACACGGTATAAAAAAGAGAAATAAAATATAAGCTCTTTTCATGCATCTAATGGGCGTGAGTCATGCCTGTACCGCTGCGCTTTTGAGAAACCCAGTGTAGTGCATGTTGGTATGAAGAGCTGCAATCACCTTGTACAGCCAAATGACACATTCACGGCTCTTATTTTCTGTGCAGGCTGAGCATCCGCATTCAATTAGCACTTTATTTCATATTCCTACCCCCCCAATCAATTGGTAGAGGAGGTGAATTAAACTAAGGGGAGTAAAGCTAGCCATAGACATACAGATGATAGCCTAAAGTCGGAAGAACGGTCGTCCGTGCCAATCTTCCCACCTGCAACTAACCATTCAGAAACTATAAAGTAGTAAAGAGAAGAAATCACACATTTCTCTGGTCATTTATTGACAGACAGCAATAGTACGAAAGTTATGTCCGACAAATAGTAGTGACAGTTTTCCATTGATATATACAGAGATATTATGAGTAGCCAATATAAATATTTTGTCCTGTCCGATCGACTGAACGAATAGGGCGCGGAAAATGTCGGGTCAATCCAACACAGGGTCCGAAAATCGTATGACTCTTCACTTCATACGACAGTATTAGATAGCTTTAAGAAGGGGTTGGATGGTGTTTAGCAAGTGAAGGAATACAGGGATATGGGAGATAGCTCATAGTACAAGTTGATCCAGGGACTGGTCCCATTGCCATTTTGGAGTCAGGAAGGAATTTTTACCTTTAAAAAAGGTAAAATTGGAGCGGCTTTAAATGGGTTTTTTTTTGCCATCCTCTGGATAAACTAGCAGTTAGGAAGGTTATATATAGACTTAAAAGGTTGGACTTGGTCTTTTTTCAACTTAACTTACTATGTTACTATGTATCTTTGCATCTATGGCCAGCTTAATAATGTTGGCGTGACCTTAGCTTAACTGCTGCAATGTTATGTTGTCCCTCCCCAGTTCCCAATGCAACCAATTTACCTCCTCTTATCAAACCCCCTTGAAGCAATAAGGAAAACCAGGTTTGAAATGGCCAGGGAATTAAGGGACCATAATTGCCCTAGTTTTCCAGCTTGCTGTATCCTCCATTGTATTCCTGTCCTTCTGTCTCTTCAAGACTCCTCCATGTGAGGTTTGTAGGCTTTAATCTGCCCTCTGCTATCCAATTATCCATTATGGTTGTTTGTGGGTGATTTCTGCAAAGCCTCAAAAACCAGAAAAAAATCAGAAGGGGGTTAGGGGTGACCCCTGGTTAATAAGATCTCTATACACAAGATATAATTATTTCAAGTTAAACCTTCTTGCTTAGGAGCCAACTAAACAAACTAAACCAACTAAACCCTGAAGGCTCGTCCACCTAGGTGCCGAATTCATGCGTTTCAGATGCGTTATTCAAAATCTGAGTATGATCCCATGCCTGTGGCATTCTTCACTGATCACTATGGGTGCTGGTGTTCTCAGAAGATACATTTTGCTGTCATGTAATTACTGTGTTATGAGAAAGTTAAGAACAACTGCTTCTTTGAAGCAAACAGGGTGTACCAATGAGTTTGGGCTGCCGGAGGAAACAGGAACTGCTAGAAACACCTGCTGTAAAACCAGTTTGTACAAATTTAAGACAAACGACCTATAAAAATAACTACACTAATCTATTAGGTACTTGAAGTATAGGGATTATCTGTTCATAGTGATAGTGTGATAGTGATCCAATGCTGGTTTTTCCAGTCTGTCAGGTTGCGGATGTTCAACTCACTAAGTGCCTTTATTTAGAGCTAATATAGTAATATATTATGTAGTTTGTGCTTTAATTAACATTTATTTCAAGGGGACTGGTGGGGACCCCAGGGCAAATGCTTTCCAGCCCTGCAGTCTAGTTAAATTGACAGGTTCCAGCCCATGCTACAGGCACAGGTTGATCATACAGGACATGTAGGAACATCAGTGATATTGCATGCTGGGCTCATCAAAATAAATTGTCCGTCTAACAGGCTGAAGTTCCAGTAGTCATGTCGAAGGCATATATTACCACCTGTGGAATGATTCTCTGATATAGGATGTCGTTTCCCCTCATTGGTTTTGAATTCAAATGAAATAAGAGTTAAATTGCCCTTTCAGTTGGCATTGACAGGCCATGCATGCATATATAGATTTTATCTTTCAGATAGGTGGCCATACCTTTCATAGTTGCTAAGAGATGCTATAACTTTCATCACATCGCTGATCAATGTTAAAGGGGAACTATTGCGAAAAGGAAAATTTAATACAAGCTTCCTCATACTGAAGTAAGAAACTTTCTAAATACAATCAATTAAAATGTCTGCATTGTTTCTGAAATAATCCCGTTTATATTCACTATTTCTCAGCATCTGTTTCTCTTCATTATGTCTTCATGTAGGAGTTGTGTGTCAGATCAACGATCCAATATATCTTATAGAGGGGGCTCCCTCATGTAGCAGATGTATTAGAGCTCACTCAAATAACTGATTCCAGTACAAACAAAATCTAACAAAATAACTGCCTTTTGCACAAATCCTGCATGTAGAGAGACATGATTTCTGGTGATTTTAATAGAGTGAGCTCTCATACATCTTCTGGGCAAAAGGAGCCCCCCTATAAGATATATTGGATCATTCATCTGACACCCAAATCCTAAATGAAGACAGAATGAAGAGAAACAGATGCTGAGAGAGGAATAGTGAAGATAAACTTGATTATTTCAGAAACTGTACAGCAATTTTAATTGATTGTATTTAGAAAGTTTCTTATTTCAGTATTTTGAAGCTTATATTAAATTTTCATTTTTGCCATAGTTCCCCTTTAAACATAAGCCCGTTAATTAGACCCAAATTGCCCACAAATATATATACACATTCTGCTTGACCATTGTTGAAAGACTGGAAATGCCAGGCCACTTGCAGATCAAGAAGTAAGATTGGACCCATCTCACTTTCACCTTTGTTCAGATCTTCTTGTTTGGGCCACTGGCTGAACACGTTTGGCTACCTTAGTCTGCCAGAATTGCTGTTTCACTGGGATTGGCTTCAGGGAATAGAATAGACATTTGAAATTTCCAGAAATTGTTCTTCCTGGGATCTTGTTTCTCTGATATCGGTCTGATAAGTGCATCTTGCTGTTCTGGAAATTCCTGGTAATTACTTCCTAGGAAGCCTTACCTTTGTCATCAAGCTCTGTCTGTGCTGTCTGCTAATGAACTAAAAATAGGTCAAGCCCCTGGCAGATAACGGAACTGGCCGGGTGAGCAGAAAGCATGGCCATAAAGTTTGGCTTTCCTGTGTATGTGCAGGGTATTAACTCCTGGCCTTCTAGCTAAGCCATGGTCAATCTACTCTTCTCTATCTGATGCTGGTTTTGGATTAGCATTAGCCTTTTCTCAGAATATCTTGACTCTGAATAAGTGGTTCTTCATCCCATACCTGCCAGCTAGAGATGGTATAGAACAGGTGTGTCCATACTTTACTAATGAGAGGTCAACTTTTAGTGATGTTGTCCCATTATGATCTACATCCAAGGTGTTTTTAGCATTCTATTCCATGGAAAATATTGAGAAAATGTAGATTGTTATATTTAACAAATGGCTAGTTCTTATGTAACCTTAATATTACACATATCTGAATGAAAAGAATGAAACAGGAGTGTGATTTAGACAAGCTGTTTGTTGTGACTGTTTGTAGAGACTGTCTCGAGATCTACTGCTCAAAAGGTAAAGGTCTACTAGAAGATCCTGATCTACCGTTTGGACACCCCTGGTATAGAACAAAATTGGGGCTCATTATACTGCCAATATCTCCAAGAAACACATACAAAGCTGCTTTCAGGGGGTTTAATGACATAGTAGAGTAGAAGATACTGGGTATACTGTGAAAGGTGGCAAAGGTATGGAAAGGTGGCAACAGTAACTATTATATATGGGTTGCCCAGTTTGTGGCCCTTCAGTTGGTGGTAGCTTGGGTTTTCCTCCTTCATGGAAATAACAGGACCCACACAGTCTGGTTTTGCCCAGGGGCCCCTACATCAATCAACACAGCCTTACTGTTCATATACACTGCATACTTATAGTAGGAAATGTTGTTTGGTTTCCAATAATACAAAACATATATGAGTATGAAGCTGTTTGCTGGCATACAGACATATGGAATTTAACCTGCCAGTCTTTGAGACTGTATAAATATACCATTTGTCTGTCTGCAGCTTTGTGCAATAATCCTTTAACTGCCGGAGTGTTAGATGGCAAGAAATGTTCTTTGTAATATGATTAGCGAGGTTTTATTTCCAGAAAAAAATTAAATGAATGTCCGGGCTTCTACATATGATAATATGGCCCATTCAATAGGCTCAGCGCTAATGTCTCCCGGCTACTAGACATGGTTAAATCAAGGAGACGCACCCCCCCCCCACCACCACCTGTATTTAGCCAAGGAGCAGCCTGCCCGAATGGAAAGGAGAGATTTTCCTTTGGCCGGTCTTTGCATATCTGTAGCCCAGTTATTGTGATAGGAACATTTACTGTAAGTGGATTGAAGAGTTTCATGTCCAGGAAAATAGCATTTTCTCAAGCAACAAAAACATATTTATTCATTGACCTAAAAAAGGGGGGTTATATCAGATTAATGTAGATTTATGTTAATGGAAGTTATGGAAAAGTAAAGTGAGTACAAGATGGTATAATTAGAGTTGCCACATGGGTGAGATTTTACCCACATTGCCACTTGCCAGTAAAACACCAGCTAAATCTATGCCCCCAAAATGAATACTTAAGCAACAGATAGTTTATATAAAATTAGGTGGCATATTAAAGAATCTTACCAAACTGCAATGTATATTTAAGTGTTGCCCTTTTACATCTCTTGCCTTGAACCAGCATTTTGTGATGGTCTGTGTGCTGCCTCAGAGATCACCTGACCAGAAATACTGCAGCTCTAACTGTAACAGGAAGAAGTGTGGAAGCAAAAGACAGAAGTGTGTCTGTTTATTGGCTCATGTGACCTAGCATGTATGTTTGGTATGTTTGTGTGCACCGTGAATCATAGGCCTTATTTCTCAAACTGGCAGTTTTCTATTTATGATTACCCAATGGCACATACTACTAAAAAGATATATTATTATGAAAATTATATATATTTACATGAAGCAGGGTTTTACATATGAGCTGTTTTACGCAATATATTTTTAGAGAGACCTATCGGGGGGTATAGCTTCCTTTAAGGTTTTTGGAGGAGCAGAGTGCTAAGGCTAGAATGTGTTCTTTGTGGACATGCTGAGTAGGTGGGGCTTGAGGGGGTAGGCTGGGTTTTAGGTGGGATTTGGTTGTAATGGGCAGGCCTTGGGCATGGCCTCATTACAACACTGATGAACATGGGCAGCACTGTATTCTGCTCTTCGAAAATATAGCGGATTCCACCCATTTTTTGCATGTTGCGCCTTGGCCTGCACTTGATAAATGACCCCCTGTGTTTCAGGCAGATGCCAACATAGGGTTAATGTCACTCTAAAGTGGAAAATAGCGTTTATGGCATCGATACCTTGTTAGACCACTGTTTTGAAAGCTGAAAACACACCACTTGAATTTATGATGAGGCGTTGAGTGCTTATGCGCATGAAAATCACTTCACTGTTATTATTGCATGAAAATCTGTCCCAGTTAAATTTAGAAGTTTGCTGAATGTGTATGATGGGTTTGACATTTAGTAAAAAAAAAAAAAGGGGAGGAGGGATTGCATTTTGGTCTTAAATAAAACATCCAAAATGCTTTTAGCAACAACAGAGGGTAATAGGAAGTGCAAAGTTTTTACCAGGTCTAGTAACCCATTGCAACCAATGAGATTGTTGCTTATAAGCAGGTGACCAGTAAATGGTACCTGTTGAATCATTGCTGTCAACCTTGTTATTTTTGTTATTAATACAAAATTTACCCTCAAGTGTAATAAAAGGCATTAAGTTTGCCCAGGAGCAGTAACTCATAGCAACGATATTTGTTTTTAAATAGGTGACCAATAAATGCGAACTGCTGATTGGTTGCTATGGGTTACTGCTCCCGGGCAAATTACATCAAATAATGTTTCCAGCGCTATAAATATATCTAACTGGGGAATGTTTTTCTATATGCAATATCATACGGTAAATGCAAGGAAACCTTGTTAACAGCTCACTGGTTACTTTAGGTAAAGCAGCCTCCACTTGGATAATGTGGTTTAACAACACACAGTAGATAAGTTTCTTACCGGATAGGTGTTTTGACCCGGGTGCAGCCTGCCCCGAGTCTGTCGCCAAGAAAGTCGCGGCGCACTCTGGACCTCATTGACAAACTGCTGAAGTCAAGATTCCAGTTAAAAAGGTATACATTTTATTTGAACATTCGATATGTAAGCAAGCGTCCGAGGTCTGACGCGTTTCGTGTCTACGCACTTCCTCAGAGACCTCGAGGAAGACCCGGAAGGTCTCTGAGGAAGTGCGTAAACACGAAACGCGTCAGACCTCGGGCGCTTGCTTAGATATCGAATGTTCAAATAAAATTTATACCTTTTTAACTGGAATCTTGACTTCAACGGTTTGTCTATGAGATCCGGAATGCGCTGTCGCAGAAATTGACTACTGCTCCCAGGCAAACTTAGTGACTTTTATTACATAACCCCCAAAGTATTTTCCTACTTAATCCAGTGATTCATGTCACCTATACTGATTCTGAGAAGGGACATTCCTCTTTGGTATTTACCATTTTGCTCTGCCTTATTTTGTCTTGCAACAGTTTCCAATGCTATAAATAAGAATTAGTACACACGAGGAGCAGGATGAGAATATGGCAGTCCTCTTGTTACCACCGGGTCCTGACAGCTTCCGCCGGTTCACCCCCGAGTCCCTGGCTGCAATCGAAAAGCGAATCACAGAGGAACAGGCCAGGGCGGCTAAACAGAAAAACAGAGAGGAGGAAAATAATGAGAAGCCGAGGCCGCACCCTGACCTGGAAGCAGGCAAACAGCTCCCCCGCATCTACGGGGACTTTCCTAAACAGCTCATTGGACAGCCCTTGGAGGATATCGATCCATTCTACAGAAACCATAAGGTGAGCATGTGCCAGGTATAAGGGATCTACCCTATGGTGTAAGCAGAGACATACTATCACAGTTTGCAAGGGGTCTTTATTTATTATCTGTAGGGGTTGAAAATAGAACCCCGAAAAATCAGCTCCCTGGTAAACTATGGTGAACATTTCATTGACTTTTTGATACGTTTGCCCCTGGATGGTGGTTAGTTCATCTGGTTGCTGTGGCCCTTATGACCCTAACGTCCAGATCACCATTTAAATAACAGATGGTAAGATGAATATGAGAGGGACTGTTGAGAAAGATAAGCGATACTAAAAAATAAAATGAAAATCTAGCCTGGAATTAATCTCCATTCTTGTAGTTAGGTGACACATTCTAAAAATGTTACATTTGAGTTCAACATTTTAAATTTAACTTTTGAGAGAGGCAGACTAGAAAGGGAAATCACTTAAAGGAGAAGGATAGGTTAAAACTAAGTAAGCTTTATCAGAAAGGTCTATATAAATACACCAGTAAACCCTCAAAGTAATGCTGCTCTGAGTCCTCTGTCAAAAGAAACATCACATTTCTTTCCTTCTATTGTGTACTCATGGGCTTCTGTATCAGACTTCCTGTTTTCAACTTAAACCTCCAGGGCTTGGGCTTGAGCATGCTCAGTTTGCTTCTCTCCCCTCCCTGCTGTAATCTGAGCTCAGAGCTATGAGTGAGCAGGGAGAGACTCAGGCAGGTAGTGATGTCATGCCAAGCTAATATGGTAGCTGCTATTGTAAACAAACACAGACAGTGACTAGAGGAATGGAAAAGCATTCTATAATAATAATAATAATAATAATAATAATCATCATAATCATAATAATAATAAAAATGGCGTTCTAGTGTTGTAGCTAGTTTATTGGCAATAAACTGCCTTGGTAACTTTCCTTCTCCTTTAAGGAACCACAAAAAAAATGATAAAAAGAAGAACCATTGGCAACTGTCAAGCTACAAAGAGGATAGTGCAATACAATTCACAACCAATAGCAGCATAGTTACAGTTGTAATTATTCATTGTTTCTCTCTTCTTTTCTCCCCAGACCTTTATAGTTCTAAATAAAGGAAAGACAATCTTCAGATTTAGTGCCACACCTGCTTTGTATATAATAAGCCCTTTCAATCCCATCCGAAGAGCTTCAATCAAAATTTTGGTACATTCATATCCTTTTCATGGTGTTCTTTGGTAACATTTATCTGCAAAAGGCTTGGATGAATGGAAGCCATTATAACAATGGCACCATTGGGGTCCCTATTTGGTGCTGCTAAAAATGTATTGGTATTACAATGTGAAATTAGGTGCACCTCAGTCATTTATTTATTTATTTTTTTACAAATATTAAGGTTACCTTATTTATTGTAAAACAGGAGTGTGTCTTATTGGGGAGGGAGTGGAGTATTGGTGGGACATGTACATCTGTAATGAACAATGCAGAATGAAAATAGGGGTAATTGACTACACTCAGATCTGGGGGAAATGTACACAAAACGAGTCCAATACAACATTTTTTTTTGCACTGTACTTAATTCCAAAACAATACTGCAGATTTGGCCAAGATTCGCCAGTTATCAGCAGGATTCGGATTTTGCCGAATCCTCATACCTGGCCAAACCGAATCTCAACCCTAATTTGTATATGCAAATTATGGGCAGGGAGGGATTTTTTGTCACAAAAAAAGGACGTAATCTGGTGGATTCGGCCCAATCCCAAATAGTGGATTTGGTGCCTCCCTAAGAAAAACGTAATCAATTTTTTTTACATGTCGCTGGCAAATTCGCAAATTTATTTGCCGACCACGAAGCGCAGAAATTCGCATCTAATTCATGCCTGCCGAATAAATTTGCCCATCACTAGTAATCTATAAAAGCCGGAGTGACTGGATGTCTCACATAATAGCCAGAACATTACTTCCTGCATTGCAGCTCTCTTGCTTTCCACTGATTGGTTACCAGGCAATAACCAATCAGTGACTTAAGGAGGGGGGCACATGGGTTATAACTGTTTTCTTCTGAATCTGACCTCCATGCTAAGGATCAATAGCAAACTCACTGAACATTTATGTCCTGTGTGGCCCCCTTCAATTCGCTGACTAACTCAGAGTCAGAATACAGGTGTAGCTGTGAAGGAATGGATCATTATTCAATGGTAACATGTTGACCACTCATTATATTATATATTACTGTTCACCCGATAAAAATGACTGTCCAACCCTAATTTATATAAAACAGAGGGGGCCCCATCTATAATGTTACTATTTTGCCCTTCTGTCATCATCTTGCTTTAACTTTCATCCCCCAGTTTTCCTCTCTAAACTGCCAGTTCTTGCCCCCCAAAGGAAACTTTGCTTTAGAAGAATGCAGTGTTCAGAACTAGTCAGTCCCTGGGGGTCCTGCTTGTGTGTTGTCCAAAGGGTAGATCCCCATGAGTGTAATTATTTAGGCTTCAGTTTGCAGCGGAGAATATTTATCTTTGCAGCACTTGAACGCGTAGCATGTTTCTAGAGCCTTACGTGTAACACGAGGCTGAAGCTGCAATTCATTCGATAACAATTACAGAATACAAAGGGGCAGATTTACTAAAGGGCGAAGTGACTAACGCTGGCGACGATTTGAAACCGTTACTGCTTTCAGGCACTTCGCTGATTTACTAACGGGCACAGGCGTAACTTCACTAGCGAAAGAGACAGACGCTAGCGGCCATTCGCACTCCAGGCGAATTTTCGCTCTGGCAAATGGACGTTAGTCCACAAATTCACTAAGATGCGGATTTTACTGAATGTTACCTCTTTCGCCAGACTTGCCTTCTCCAGCTCAGACCAGGCGAAGTGCATTGGAGTGTATAGATATTCCTCAATCTTCTGTTACATCATATTTTTAGTGGAAAAAGTTTCTAAGTCCCAAAGACGCTGGCGTCTTTTCCTTTTTCAAAGTGATAACCTGCAAAAGTCCTTAAAATTTTTTTTGGGTAACCGGGTTCCCCCCTACATTTCCTAACATATTGACCATTAACTATACAGTGGGTTCATGTGTAGGGCATTATAACAACTCTATTGTCTTTATTAAAGTTCCCTGGACTTGTGTAATGTAATGTATTTGCTGCAACATATACGTCCATTCAACTTTATAATTTCCCGTCGTATGCAAATTAGCCTCTAACGAAGTTGCGCTAGGCATAATTGAACGCTAGCACATCTTCGCTTTGATTGCCGAAGTAACCTAGCGAAAATTTGCCAGTGTTCCACGCCCTGGATGCAACTTCCATTTCAGGAAATTAGCGTTCTCTGAGCGAATTTTCATCACTTAGTAAAATTTACCCAAAAGTCTGGATTTGGGTTGGGGAGTGGATAACTGATCCTAAGTACAGAGTTTGCCTCTACATACTGTAGTATGTAGGGGCACTTACTTTAATCTTTCTGACTGCACTAAACAGATGAGAGCTAACCTTCAATTGGTTGCTTTAGGTAACTACAGATTTTCAACTTGTTATTTTGTAGGTCTCTATACAGCACTATAATGAGAGGCAGAAAATGATTGTTTATTATCAGCCATAATGTTTTTTCCTTAACTTGACTCCCTACATTGTTCAGTATGTTTATAATGTGCACTATTCTCACAAACTGCGTGTTTATGGCCATGTCTGACTCCGGAACATGGTTGAAGTATGTTGAGTAAGTATTCCTGACTTTTATTCAACTCCATCTTTTCTTGCTCTTTCTATTAACTGCTGTCTTCTTAATGTTATTGTTGAATGTCTTAAAAAATGAATTTACACATAATGCTATGCCCAGGTATTGCAGATTATAGTCCACCCCATTACTTTCCAGGTCCTATTTACCCTGGCCTTCCCCTTCATCATGGTCAGTGGCACATCTATAACCTGTGCTAAAGTGTATAGCAGGTATATTGAAATGAATATTGAAGCTCCTTAAAGGAGAACTAAAGCTTAACTAAAGAAGTAGTCTAGAAATGTTGTACATTATTTTTTGGGCTTCTATACCATTCCAAAGGAACCACATCCCTTTAACCGTAAGGATCTGTGTCTCTAAAGATGCCCCAGTAGCTCCCCATCTTCTTTTCTGCTGATTCACTGCACATGCTCTGTGCTGCTGTCACTTACTGAGCTTAGGGACCCACTCACAATATACAGTACACATAGAATAGAAATGTCACAATATAAGGCTGATTAGTAATTAATACAGATAATTACTACATGGCAGCACAGAAACCAGTGCAATTAGCATCAGAATTTAATAATCAGCAAACCTGTAGCATCAGCTTATATTACAGCCAGGGAAGCTCATTTTCTGCTGGATAATTAGTGACGAGCCCTAAGCTTAGCTTCTCAACAGCCAATCAGAGCCCACTGAGCATGTGAGTGTCACAGACACTTTCCAAGATGGTGACCCCCTGTGACAAGTTTGAAGTCCTGGATCATTGCTGCTATTGACAAGCTCAAACTTTAGCCTCGTGCAATAAATTAAGTGTATTAAATATGACATTTTTAGCTATATTAATTTTTAGGGTTTACTTCTCCTTTAAGGCTTTGCCAAAATCTTGTTTATGCTCCAGAATTGGGGACCTGGGGTCCATACACTGGTTACACAATTAGACAGTGAGGAGAGAGGGGGTATGTGAAGTGCAAAACATCTAAGAAGTGCTGCATGCAAGTGAAAGTAATAAAAAAGGAAGGAAAATAAGAAAGATGGGGCATGTAATTATGTGATTGACAGCTGATATATTTAAATGCCATTATAATGGGTATGGATGTGTTAATAAACACGTTGATAACACTGTTAATAATAGTGCTTGCAAGGCATTATGGGACTTGCAGTCTTGTTGTTACAGATTTGGTATTAGGGTCTTTAGAAACTGACCAGTAAGCTGACATTCATGCATTGATGCAGTGGAATAACTTCTGAGGAAGCAGACCTGACGGCCGCTTAGGGGGCCCTGGGGTACAGGGGGGCCGGGCAGGGCTCTACATCCTCAGTAGTCACCCACAATTTTGTGTGTGGGTTGCAGGTGACCAGGGCCCCTAAAGTTACACCCCAACCTTGACGGACAAACTTTATGGCCAAAATCAGCCACAATACTTGTTAGTAGTACTTGTTATCCAGAATGCTGGGGTTTTCCGGATAACGGATCTTTCTGTAATTTGGATCTTCATACCTAAATTCTACTAGAAAATAATTGAAACATTAAGTAAACCCAATAGGCTGGTTTTGCTTCCAATAAGGATTAATTATATCTTAGTTGGGATCAAGTACAAGCTACTGTTTTATTATTACAGAGAAAAAGGTAATCTTTTTTTAAAAATTTCGATTATTTGGATAAAATGGAGTCTATGGGAGATTCAGAGCTTTCTGGATAATCGGTTTCTGGATAACGGATCCCACACCTGTACCTGCTTGGTTAGCTTTTCCTATAAACCGATGTATATACAGTATGTATAAATATAGCTTATTTATGTCCTTATTAACAAATAAGACTATCACTTATGTCACATGACTTATATTTAAAAAAATACCCCCTACTGAAAAACTAAGGATATAATGAGCTGCCATGGTGTTCCCTGATCATATAAAGTCACCATGGCGACTTTTAACAGCCTTATAGTTTCCAATTCCCTATGTAATTTACAGTGCATTATGTTGAATGCAGAGAACTCCTAGATTTATTAAGGCTGAACCCCTTCTGCGAATAAACTTGTCAGTATTGTTTTGCTTTTATTTACATTTAAAGCCGAATAATGAATATTGCGCACCACTGAGAAGCCATCAGCGAAATTACTCATTTGGCTTGTTTCACTCGCCCTAACAAAGGTTTCCTACGGCTCGGCAATATGATAATGACAACCATCTGCTGCCTCTGAAGTGACTTGGCTTATCTTCTCACTGTCAACAGAGAGAAAGAAAACCGCCCCAGGTGACGGCGAGCATTAAATATCTCCTGTGTGCAGAGTCAGGAATGACAATCCAACTGGCAGCCACACCGTAATAAAAGATGTGATTTAAATAGTCAAAGTTATATCACAGACTTGTGGCAGCAGCCGTCCGAGAACTAGATTTGTATGGGACACATGGATCTTTGCATTGGTTTTGTCTTTTGTATCTGAACTCACCAGTACATGTGATAAGACTTTTATATATATATATATATATATATATATATATATATATATATATATATATATATACATACATATATATATATATATACATATATATATACTATATATATATATATATATATATATATATATATATATATATATATATATATATATAGATAAATAAAATAGGGGGTCTAAATTGCCAATCCTTATTGGGCAATAAAGTTCCGGGAACTTGCCCCAGTTCCCAGGGCACCCTGAAAGGAGAACTGAACCCTAAGAATGACTATGGCCAAAAATGCCATAGTGAACTTATTGCACGAGGCTAAAGTTTCAGCTTGTCAATAGCAGCAATGATCCAGGACTTCAAACTTGTCACAGGGGGTCACCATCTTGGAAAGTGTCTGTGACACTCACATGCCCAGAGGTTATATTAGCCCAGAGTTTAGAAATGAGCCCCACAGAGTCCGTATGAATACTCCTGGGCATCGCTGGCAATATCTAACTGCCACAACATGACATGAAGCCCACTAACTTGTCACCAAGCATCATACAGCTGAACTCACCTGCTCTCTCCTAACAAAGGGAGTCAGTAATGTCGCCATGTTGGGGCACTAAAGTTGGCCCTGTGATTCTTGCCAGTCTACTTTTCTCCAGGGATGCCCCGAATCCAGGATTCGGTTCTGAATTCGCCCAGGAATCATTCGGATTAAGACAAATCCTTATGCCCGGTTGAACCGAATCTTAATCCTAATTTGCATATGCAAATTAGGGATGGGGAGGGCAATTGTGTGACTTTTTGTGACAAAACAAGGAAGTAAAAAAAAATGTTTTCCCCTTCCCACCTCTAATTTGTATATGCAAATTAGGATTCTGATTCAGTTTGGCTTTTGGCCGAATTTTTTGCTAAGAAGTTGGGGGTTCGGCCAAATCCAAAATAGTGGATTCTGTGTATTCCTACTATTTTCTTAAAGGGATTCTGTCATGATTTTTATGGTGTAGATTTCATTTCTAAATTACACTCTGTACACTGCAAATAACATTTTTTTTTTAAAATTATAATATTGGTGTGTAGGTGCATCTCAGGTCATTTTGCCTGGTCATGTGCTTTCAGAAAGAGCCAGCACTTTAGGATGGAACTGCTTTCTGGCAGGCTGTTGTTTCTCCTACTCAGTGTAACTGAATGTGTCTCAGTGGGACCTGGATTTTACTATTGAGTGCTGTTCTTAGATCTACCAGGGATCTTGTGTTAGGGAGCTGCTATCTGGTTACCTTCCTATTGTTCTGTTGTTAGGCTGCTGGGGGGAGGGAGGAGGGAGGGGGATGATATCACTCTAACTTGCAGTACAGCAGTAAAGAGTGAGTAGAGAGAAGTCACATGACTGGTGGCATCTGGGAAACTTGCAATATGTCTAGCTTCATGTCAGATTTCAAAATTAAATATAAAAAATCTGTTTGCTCTTTTGAGAAACAGATTTCAGAGCAGAATTCTGGTGGAGCAGCACTATGAACTGATGCTTTTTTTTTTTAAAAAAAAAATTTTCCTTGACCAGTACCCGTTTAAAGTCATGTGCATACCCAAAGTTGACAACTTAATATAAAGGCAGCACTATTAGTTTTTCAGGCACACGGAAGTGTATTTTTACTAAGAGCTGTGCTAATGTTTCCTTGTGGCAGTGCTAATTCACCGACGCCTTGCCATTGTTCTTTTTGGGAACGGCAGGGATTCATGAGCGTTTAGCGTGTAACCGACTCTGTCATTTCATTGTCAGCAGAGAACAACACAATCACAGCTCTCAGGCTCCGTGCCGCGAGCAGAAAAGGTAATGTGTTCATTAGCCAAACCTCACCGGAGCTTATGGAGGTGGCAAACTGGGCCGCTTGCACTTTCCTGCACACTCTCAGCTGAAATAGACTTCCTTATGTAAGGCTGTTACATACATACCTTCCGGACTTAGAAAAGAACATTTTACCTAATGAAAGAAAATGTGATTCTAAGCAGCTTCCCAGTATACTTTAATTACACCTTTTCGTTGACAATGTCACTGATATTAAAAGCAGTGTTTGTCTTTTGAAGCAATGAAAGCAAAAGTCAGCTAATAATCAGACCTGCTAAAAGGGGTTGTTCACCTTTAAATTAACTGTTAGTATGATGTAGAGAGTAGTGGTGGGTGAATAAATTCAGCAGGCGCAAATTTCCGCGTTTCGCTGCCGGCAAATAAATTGGGAATTCGCCAGCGAGAATTCGCAGATGTCAAAAACTTTTGGGACGCGTCAGAAAAGTCGTTCCCGTCAAAACCGTCGCACGTCAACATTATTGGGACGTCGTTGACTTTAACACCGCCATCAAAATTCACTCGAGCGTCAGAATTGACGCGGATGCCACAATTCGCAGCAAAGCGTAATGGGACAAATTTGTCCATCACTAGTACAGAGTAATATTCTGAGACGATTTGCAATTGGTTTTCATTTTTTATTATTTGTGGTTTTTGAGTTATTTAGCTTTTTATTCAGCAGCTCCCCAGTTTGCAGTTTTGGCAATCTGGTAGCTAGGGTTCAAATTACCCTAGCAACAAAGCATTGATTTGAATAAGATACTGGAATATGAATAGGAGAGACCTGAAAAGAAAGATTAATAATAAAAAGTAGCAAAAGCTACCAGATTGCAGATGTTGTGTTGTTGTTTTAGATGGGGTCAGTGACCCCCATTTTAAAGCTGGAGACTAATATTCTGAGACAATATCCAATTGGTTTTCATTTTTTATTATTTGTGTTTTTTGAGTTATTTAGCTTTTTATTCAGCAGCTCTCTAGTTTGCAGTTTTGGCAATCTGGTTGCTAGGCTTCAGATTCCCTTAGCAACCATGCATTGATTTGAATAAGATGCTGGAATATGAATAGGAGAGGCATGAAAAGAAATATTAATAATAAAAAGTAGCAATAACAATACATGTGTAGGCTTGCAGATGTTGTGTTGTTGTTTTACACGGGGTCAGTGACCCCTGTTAAAAAGCTGGAAAGAGTCAGAAGAAGAAGGCAAATAGTTCAAAAACACTAAAAAAGAAATAATGAAGACTAATTGAAAATTTGCTTATAACTGACCATTTTATAACATATTAAAAGTTAACTTAAAGGTGAACCAACCCTTTAAGAAGCATGCAAGGCTGATTGGTTCAAGAGTTAGAACCAGCAGTGCTATACATATGATAAACATAGGGAATGTTTTCCCCTTCAAAATGTGATATCTACATTTCCATTGATAAGGCTTGTGCTTTGGAACCTAAACAGAGGATTCAGCCTTTTTATGATGTCATCAATGATGTCAGGGGACTTGCCTGCTCATCCCTCAGCCTCTTTGCCAGTCACTGATGACTTAATAATTCCTATTCTTTTTTTGTCTTTTCATGGTGTCCAATGAAAAACTGTCACTTGCCTGATCATCAGTTCCCCCCCCCCCAACATGTATCTGATCTCCCCTAATAGGGATGTTCCTACAGTTTGGGAAACAATTAACTGTATGCAGTCTGATTCCCATGCAATTGGATTGGCCAGGGGCACAGCACAGTTCAAGGTTGGGCCAAGGGGCTTCTATTTCCATGTCTAAAGGAAGTGAGGGATGTAATGAAAATGTGCTCCCCCACCGTCTGAAAATCTCGGCATTTGTCCCTGTTATGTAATGTTATAATTAAATAAGCAGGAAACTTGTGCTGGTTACGCTTTGCCCCCCGGGGTGCATTGGGCACACTCTGTTCTGCATCTGAATGTTCCAGGAGGAGATTCCGATGCAGATAGGAATTAGTAAGCCAGCAACATGAATGGACATATACACCCACACGCCTCCCCGATTATCAGCACATCCCAAGCACTCTAACAGGACAACCGTGTGGCTGCTGGGCTTTCATTTCTATATATAGGGAATGTTCATTTTTAGTATTTTATAGCCAATTTTTAACATTGGTCTTCATTATTTATTTTGTATGTTTTTTTTTATTATTCCCCCTTCCTGTTCTGGCCATTTTCAACCTGCTGTCTGGTTACTGGGGGGTCACTGATCCTGGCTAACAAACAATAAATTGACTGCGAGATTTCAGTTTTATGTTAATTCTTGTTTTTTTTGGCTGATTTTTATATCCTGTCCCTGTAAAGCAGTGATCCCAACCAGGGCTGTACTGAGAATTAAAATAGGCCCTGGCATTTCAGGTATACATAGGCCCACTGGCCCACACTGAGGCCCAAACAGTCCACACCAGCCCACTAAATACTGATTTTCTATGACACCTTATAGCAGCCCAGCCAGAACCCACAGATTACCAGTCCGGGCCTGATCTCAACTAGTAGTTCAAGAGCAACATTTTGCTCGCCAACCCCTTGGATGTTGCTCTCAGTGGCCTCAAAGCAGGTGGTTACTTTTTTAATTTCTGCTTTGGAGGCAAGTTTTGGTTGCAAAGAAACCACGTGTACTGACAAACAGAGCCTCCTGTGGGCTGCCAGTCCATAAAGGGGCTACCAATAGCCAATCACAGCTCTTATTTGTCACTCCAGGACCATTTTTCATTTTGCGTTGCTTCCCGACTCCTTTTACAGCTGAATGAAAAGGTTGGGGACCCCTGCTTTAGGGCAGGGGCACACGAAGCTACTGGGGCAGATTAGTCACCCATTGACAAACCACTTCTTCTTCGGGCGACTAATAACCCCAAACTGCCTCCCCGTCTGCTACAATCTAAATCACCGGCGGGATGGCACTACGAGCAATTTGTTTTCCGAAGTTGCCCCAAGTTTCCTCGTGAGACAACTTCGGGCGGCTTCTGAATATGAAGCGCTCCGAAAGCTATCACGCCAGCGATTTCCATTGTAACAGGCAGGGAGGCAGTTCCGGGAGTTTAGTCGCCCGAAAAAGAGGCAATTTGTCGCCAGGTGACTAATTCTAAAACGACTCTTCTCGTCTGTCTCTGTCCTTAATGTCTTCTGTTTTGATTTCAAAATTGCTGCCTGGTTTCTAGGATAATTAGACCCTAGCAACCAAATTAAAAGTCAGAGAACTGCAAAACAAACAAAAATGTAATCATTCAAACACCACAGCTGCAAATAGAAACTGTCTACACCGTACATATTAAAACTGCTTGTCATTTAGTGGCCCATTTGCAGTTACAGGCGATTTATCCTCATTTGCGCAAGTGCAGAAAATCAAAGTTGATTCTATACAACCCAGCCATTGAGATAATGTTCCTGTTGCTAATCAGGTCAATTTGTCCCCAAACACGTTTTCCTCCTAGAGAGACATATCCCATAGATCGGTATCTTTAGTATCACATCTTGTCACCAACAATACCAGTACTCACTCCCTATGATTCCAGTGATACTAAACTGAGTTAACCTGGCACTCAGATGGTTAAAGCATAGTCTCGCTCCCCGTGTCGCCCTAAAACAAATCAATTTTATTCCTGTCATGGAAAAATGGAACTGGACTAAATGTGAGGGGAGTTAAAGGGGCAGTGAGGCTTAAAAACTAGTCAAAATCAATATACTGGGCTTTAGGCTTTGGCACTGGAAGCAGCTGTTTTATTGCCCCACTAACCTAAATAGAGACATGTACCTAAACAACATAGAGACATTTATTTTTCCCAGAGCTTCATAGTCTGCTAACTGCAGTCCCAGGAATCCACTGGAATCGCTTGTGCTTATTGGTATTTTCCTTTGCATATCCAAGGGCAATAAAGAACTGGGTTCTATGAAGCAATTGAAGGGGCTACTATGACCCTGCTCATAATTTAGCTGATTGGACTATTAATTTTAGGGTAAAGCTAGCTGTCTGCACAGGACCATCCTACACTGCTATCGTATGTACAACAGTGTGGGAGCTGCCTCGTGGCTTGCCTCTTCCCAGACACAATGATTGTGTATTGACTGGCGGTCAGGATAAAGCAGGTTCTGAAAGACCTATCTGTTGACCTTTCCCAGTCCAGAGCCCCAATGATTTCAGCTTTGTTTATGACACCTTAAATAGCCTTTGGAAGGACTGCTGCATTTATCCATTGATCTGTCTATCTGGCCCGTGTTGCTACTGGGGCTGCTTCCGGCGCTGATGACATTGGAAACCACAAAGAAACTTGCATTGACAGGACTAAAGGCACATGACAGATTTAGGTTCACCCTGGGTATCTCCGACAGATAAATCTTTCATCACAAAAAATCCCTCTCCTCCTCACAATGGCAACAGCACTGTGACCTCAGTTTTACTGGCATAAAATCATTTTATATATATATAATATTAGCTTTTATTGTTAGTAAGTGTGTTGATTGGAGGATAGTTTCTTGTATTCAAAGGCAAGTTTAATGCACCATGCATGGGCTGCTTTTTGAGCCTAAAGGTTCTTGGGGTCACACATAGTGATGGGAGAATAAATTCGGCAGGCGCGAATTTGCAGCGAATTGCCGTGTTTCGACACCAGCAAATAAATTCACTAAGCTGTTGTGAAAATTCGCCAGCATCAAAATTTTTTGGATGCGAGTTGGAAAAGCCTCTCACTTCAAAACCGTCGCGTGTCAACATTATCTTAATGCCCATTGACTTTAACGCTGGTGTCAAAATTGATGCGAGCGTCAGAACTGACACGGGCGTCAAAATTGATGCAGGTGTCAAAATTGATGCAGGCGTCAAAAAGCAAAAGCGAAATGGGACAAATTCACCAATCACTAGTCACAAATACCCATTTGACCATATTGGCTGTGAAATGTGAATTCTCACGTTTTTTTGCCGAAATCCACTGCATCTGCCTGCACCTGAGCAGAGACTATGCTTCCGGGTGCAACAGAGCAGCAGAAGAAGATCAGCGGGAGAGCAGATTCTCAGCCTTGGCCAAGACCTCCATTCTTGTGGCCCTAGCCTTAGCAATTTAACATACTCGGGGGTGCCCAACTTTTTGGTATCCCCATTCAATTGACCTTTACTCATCCTTTATTAGATAATACAGTAGAGCCACCATTTTATGTTTTTCAGGGGACCAGGAAAAATTATGTAAAATCCGGGAAAATGTAAAATCAGAGACTGTATAAGGGCCCGTACACACAAGCGTTTTTACCTGGTTTCCCTGCGTTGTGCTTTCTTCTGTTCAGCCGCAGGGGCGCGCAGGAGCAAACACACTGAATTATTTTCAAAGGGGGCTGTACTCACACAGACGCATGTATGTGCCGAACGCAGGTGAAATGCAACATGCTGCGTCCCAAACTGCGTTTGGCACTTACATGCATCTGTGTGAGTACAGCCCCCTTCAAAATAATTGACTGCGTCTACTCCTGCGCTCTCCTGCGGCTGAACAAAAGAATGCGCAATGCAGGGGAGCGCAGGTAAAAGAGGCCATGTGTAAGGGCCCTAAGGAGCAGGCGAATTGCAATTGACCATTTACAGGCAGAACCATGGCAAAATATACATCGGGTTAGTATTTTGAACCTCTTTATTTCACAAATAATAACATAATCATAGAGGAAAAAAAACAACAGAATTTTGATGTCAAATCCGGGAAAACATTACTTAAAATCAGGGAAATGCACCTATTGAAATGCATTATAAATTTTTACAAATAAAAAATGTAAAATTTCATCAGGGGACTTAAAATTGAGGTTTCACTGTATTAGATCTGCAAGGTCTGCTCTGGCTTCCTCCCTCATTCTGAAATATATCGTCAGGTTAATTGGCTCCTGGGAATGCGCTAATTACTGTATATCAGTGAGGTGCTAAAAAGACCAACTAAGCTAATGTCACATGGACAGTGGCCACTCAGGAAAGGAAAGCAGTCCTTAATGTGTCAAATTGCCTCCCCTTTGAGGCCAGACACACAAACAGATGTCAGATGAGACACTTACTTATAAAGATTGAGCTTCCCTGCTGCACTTGTCAGTTACTGGAGGGCTTCATCCAACTGTGTCTGCTTTGGTTGTGCAATCAAGTCAGATTTTCACATAATCAGCAGAGCTGTGTCTGCGTAACAATGTCTGCTTGTAGCTAAAGGACAGCATTGATGTATCAGCCATAATTCCGGGATCAAATAAGTGGTTACCCCATTTCTCACCTTAAAGGGGTGGTTCACCTTTAACTTAAAGGAACAGTTCGGTGTAAAAATAAACTGGGTAAATAGATTGGCTGTGCAAAATAAAAAGAGTTTCTAATATAGTTAGTTAGCCAAAAATATAATGTATAAAGGCTGGAGTGACTGGATGTGTAACATAATAGCCAGAACACTACTTCCTGCTTTTCAGCTCTCTAACTCTGAGTTAGTCAGTGACTATAAGGGGGGCCACATGGGACATAACTGTTCAGTGAGTTTGCAATTGATCCTCAGCATTCAGCTCAAATTCAAAAGCAACAGTTATGACCCATGTGGCCCCCCTCAAGTCACTGCCTGGTAACCAATCAGTGGAAAGCAAGAGAGCTGAAAAGCAGGAAGTAGTGTTCTGGTTATTATGTTAGACATCCAGTCCTTATACATTACAATTACAACTATAATGAAAAGATTTTTTATTTTGCACATTCTATCTATTTGTCCAGTGCATATTTTTTATGCTGAACAATTCCTGTAACCTTTAGTACGTTATAGAAAAGCCAGTTCTAAGCATCTTTACAATTGGTCTTCTTTATTTATTTTTTATAGTTTTTTAATTATTTGTCTTTTTCTTCTGACTTTTTCCAGCTTTCAAATGGGGATCACTGACCCCATCTAAAAAACAAATGCTCTGTAATAAGGCTACACATTTACTGTTATTGCTACTTTTAATTGCTCATCTTTCTATTTAGGCCCTCTCTTATTCATATTCCAGTCTCGTATTCAAATTAATGCAGGGTTGCTAGGGTAGTTTGGACCCTAGCTACCAGACTGCTGAAAATGCAAAATGGAAAAGCTGCGGAGTAAAAAGTTTAATAACTAGAAAACGTTAAATAATAAAAAATAAAACCAATTGTTTATCACTGCAAACTGGAGAGCTGCTGAATAAAAAGTGAAATAACTCAAAAACCATAAATAATAAAAAATGAAAACCAATTACAAATTGTCTCAGAATATCACTCTCTACATGATACTAAAAGTTAATTCAAAGTTGACCAACTGCTTTAAGCTACGGCCCTCAGGCTGAGCTCCAAGCCGCACCCCAGGGGAGCAGCCTTTTAGTTTGGGAACCACTCATATAATTATTTCCTTTGTGGAAGTGACGCTGAATAAAAGGTAATAGATGATTTCTGTACAAACAAATGAATTGCTGTGCAAACAAGTGAAGCCAGACATTGAACTGAATTATAATTGTGTTTGTCTAGGTTATTGAATCTGTCAGGCCCTTAGGGCTCTTACTCACGCGCGTTTTTACCTGCGCTCCCCTGCGTTCTGTTTTTCGGCGTTCAGCTGCAGGGGAGTGCAGGAATATTTCCAATGGGGCTGTACTCACACAGGCGCGTGTAGGCGCTGAACGCAGGAAAAATTCAGCATGTTGCGTCTCAACCTGCGTTCGGCGCCTACATGCGCAGGTAAAAATGCGCGTGAGTAAGAGCCCTTAGACATGATAACTGTCAATTGCCTGGCCAGGCTCTTTCATCGGGACTGGAATCTTGTATATTACAATTCGACTGCAAACATCAAAACTGCAGATTTTGGGGCCTCATTTACTATTAGAAGGAACTGCAGATTTTGGGGCCTCATTTACTATTAGAAGGAACTGCAGATTTTGGGGCCTCATTTACTATTAGAAGGCACAGTGCTGGGCACAAAACTGTGATTTATTTTCTGCTGCCATGCTGATTTATCTCATTAGCTCTAGTTAATGGAGAAATGTGCATCTACTTGAAAACTTATGCACTTAAATGGGTGGTTCACCTTGTGTTAACTTTTAGCTATGTTATAGAAAGGCCAGTTCTAAGCAACTTTTCAATTCGTTTTCATTATTTATTTTTTATAGTTTTATAATTATGTCTTTTTCTACTGACTCTTTCCAGCTTTGCTGACCCCATCTAAAAAGCAAATGCTCTGTAAGGCTACAAATTTATTGTTATTGCTAATTTGTATTACTTATCTTTCTATTCAGGCCTCTACTATTCATATTCCAGTCTCTTATTCATATCAATGCATAGTTGCTAGGGGAATTTGGACCCTAGCAACCGGACTGCTTAAAGGAATAGTTCAGTGTGAAAATAAAAACTGGATAAATAGATAGGCTGTGCAAAATGAAAAATGTTTCTAATATAGTTAGTTAGCAAAAAATGTAATGTATAAAGGCTGGCGTGATTTGATGTGTAACATATCAGTCAGAACTGCTTTTCAGCTCTCTTTGTTTACACTGACTGGTTACCCTGGTTACCAGGCAGTAACCAATCAGAGACTTGAGGGGTAGCCAAATGAGTCATAACTGTTGCTTTTGAATCTGAGCTGAATGCTGAGGATCAATTACAAACTCACTGAACAGAAATGTACCATGTGGCCCCCCTTCAAGTCGCTGACTAACTCAGAGTTATAGAGCTGAAAAGCAGGAAGTTGGATTCTTACTGTTTTATTAGACATCTGTTCACTCCAGCCTTTATACATTACATTTTAGGCTAACTAACTATATTAGAAACATTTTTTATTTTGCACAGACTATCTATTTACCCAGTTTTTATTTTCACACTGAACTATTCCTTTAAAATGCAAAATAGAAGAGCTGCAGAATAAAAAGTTAAATAACTAGAAAACCTTAAATAATAAAAAAAATAAAAACAATTGCTTATTACTCTCTACATCATATTAAAAGTTAATTCAAAGGTTATAACCCCTTTAAAGGCACTGGAATATCATGCCCACCTTAATTATTTTGATTTTAGCATTTAAATTCCTTAAAGGAACCTTTCAGAAAAGCAAGAGAGCTATTTACCCAGTTTTTATTTTTATACTGAACTGTTCCTTTAAGTTAAAGGTAAAGCACTTCTTTAGGGCTAGTCCACACGAGGAGATTCGCAGAGATTTTGTCGCCTGGAGACTAATCACCTCGTCTTTTGAGAGACTATCTCTATCTCACTGAGGCAACTTTGGGCGACTATTGAAAACGCATCGCCGCGTGTGCATTTGCGCAGGCGACTTTTCATTCTAGCCTATGGGGGAAAACGGTGAGGCAGTTCGAGGAGTTAGTTGCTCAAAAGACGAGGCGATTAGTCGCCAGGCGACAAAATCTCCCCGAATCTCCTCGTGTGGCCTTACCCTTAAGGTGAGAAATCGGGTAAAAACGTATTTGATCACCTAATCTTGGAATTATGGCTGATTATTATTACATAATTATTTTTTTCATTCTGCACAGCCTATCTATTTACCTAGTTTTTATTTTTATACTTAACAATTCCTTTAAAGTTCCTGTTCCTAGCAGGAAGTGACGGAGCAGTTAAAGGAAACCAATTGCCGATATCTGTGTTGGTTCTTTAAGTGTACTGACACCTGGAACAGACCTTCTACAATTCCCAATGTGCCGGGATCCTGTCACTTGATGTGAATTTTGTATTCAAATGATTGTAATCAAACTGTCCTTATGTAGCATTCCTTACATATAGCTGAATGAGCCTTTGTGAGGGCGAGAGGGTCCCAAGGCATAATAGGTGAGAGCTGCCATACTTCTTGACTTAATTTTTAGAGGTTCTTCTTAAAGGTTCTATGTTTTTGCTGCCTGGCCCAGTGTATTCAGTATGGTCTCCCAGTCATCTATAGTGCAAAGGTGTAGAAGAAAAAGACTGTCTTGCATTACCTTTCCCCTTTATTCCTCTTTATCTTTTGAAGAATACCAGGCTCCTGCATGGGGCCACATCAGTTCTAGAGAGGCCCAATAATATATAGGAGACCTTGTAACAGTATCAGAACAACAGGGCTGATTTACTGGAGGTGAAGCCCAGGGCAAAACAGATTCTGATCTATGGCCCCTCACTTATTGTTGGCATTACAACTCCCAGCACAACATTCAGCTGATTTGGGCCACACTGATATAAAATGTCTTGACCTACTGCGCTGCTATCTTTTTTTTGTATTCTAATGGAAAAGAACTATAGGGGGTTTGGGAGAAACCAAATTTTGATATATGCTGTATAACTGTATATGGTCTGTATTAAAAATAAAAGAAATCTTGAATCTTTCTACTCATCTGCTGCCTTGTAGGATATCACCATAGGCAGGACCCTGGACTTTGCATTTTAGTAAATTAGCTTTGTCCCAGAGAATTCTCGCCTGGCGAAGTGTTGCAATGGGTGCGAAGCCATCGCTGGCGAATTATCGCCGGTTAGTAAATCTGCCCCCTTAACTTCCATTGACTTGATTAAATGGATATTTTTACACTTATTTACCCAGGTACACTTTCACTGGCATTTATACTTTTGAATCAATGATAAAAATACTGGCACGGGGATTCTGCTTGAAGCCATTCACGTTTCTGCGAGACCCATGGAACTGGCTGGATTTCAGTGTTATCGTTATGGCGTAAGTATGATTCTGTATCATTACAATATACAGTGCGATAGGTCCATCCCTTCCATTGAATCCGTGCTGTTGGGTTACAGGAATCCTTGCAACCTTCCTTTCGTACCGCAATACCTTTGCGGCTATGGCCAGCTTAATACATATGTTATGAAATTTGGAGAAATGTATTAATAAAATCGAATTTTAAAAACTCGAACGAATCAAATTTTTTTAAAAACTAGAATCGAGCTGGATAATTCCCTAGTCAAATTTGACAATTTTGACCATAAAAAAAACTTCGAATTCGAATTTTCAATTCGACCCTTAAAGGGATACTGTCATGGGAAATTTTTTTTTTTTTAAAACGCATCAGTTAATAGTGCTGCTCCAGCAGAATTCTGCACTGAAATCCATTTCTCAAAAGAGCAAACAGATTTTTTTTATATTCAATTTTGAAATCTGACATGGGGCTAGACATTTTGTCAATTTCCCAGCTGCCTCTGGTCATGTGACTTGTGCCTGCACTTCAGGAGAGAAATGCTTTCTGGCAGGCTGCTGTTTTTCCTTCTCAATGTAACTGAATGTGTCTCAGTGGGACCTGGATTTTACTATTGAGTGTTGTTCTTAGATCTACCAGGCAGCTGTTATCTTGTGTTAGGGAGCTGTTATCTGGTTACTTTCCCATTGTTCTTTTGTTTGGCTGCTGGGGGGGGGAAGGGAGGGGGTGGTATCACTCCAACTTGCAGTACAGCAGTAAAGAGTGATTGAAGTTTATCAGAGAACAAGTCACATGACTTGGGGCAGCTGGGAAATTGACAATATGTCTAGCCCCATGTCAGATTTCAAAATTGAATGTAAAAAAATCTGTTTGCTCTTTTGAGAAATGGATTTCAGTGCAGAATTCTGCTGGAGCAGCACTATTAACTGATTCATTTTGACAGTATCCCTTTAATAAATCTGTCCACTAATGTAGAATTCTTAGAGAATTTGCAGCCTTATTAGTGCAGTTCAATGCATGGTCCTGGGTTTCCTATGCAGGGAGTCTTTACATGGCCAGCTCTTGGCTGAGCATTTAGTTATTGACACTTGTAATATTTTGCGGCAGGAGTAATAAATCGTCTCTTGTTGCCAGGGGGAAGATAACGCTTTTTGAACAGAAAAAATTATCTCAGCCCAATTAGCTCCTATTAATCTTATCACTAATTACAGACTTCCATACACAGAGGCAAACAAACAGCTGGGAGCTCTTATCAGAAATGCAAACTAGAAATCAGCTTTATGTGTTCCCGCACCAGAGAAATGTCTTTGCACTTTATTCACATTACGGGGGTTATTTATCAAAATCCGAATTTATCTCATTATTTTCTGAAATATAATCCAACCAAATCCGCACGGGTTATTTCCCCTTATTTATCAATACGTTTTCCCGAAAATTTCCTGTGCAGGAAAAAACTAAAAAAAAACAGTGAACAATTCAGATCGTATGAATTTTTTCAGATTTCCGGCACAATTTTTTAAAATTTTTCCTGAAAACCAGGAAATCTTCAGATTATTGCACGAAACCCAGCGCAGATCAGGATATCTTTGGGACTTCTCCCTTTGATTTAGATACAACCTCGGCAGGTCTGAGATGCCAGATTTTCTGATTTTTCCCATCCTCGGGGTATAATAAATCCTGAAAAAATTCGATTTTATTGTAAAAAAATACTCACGTTTTTAGCATTCAGACTTCAAAAAATAACCCGATATGTTTATACTCACAGCTTACCTGCTGTTTTGTTATATACCTGCCTTAACCCTTTAGGTGCTGTAAAATCTACAATGCTGACACCAAAATACCAGCATGCCAGCCATGTAGTCTCTGCATTTCCAAATATATAGTTATTGCTACTTTTCACTAATCATCTTTCTATTCAACCCTCTCCTATTCATATTACTGTCCCTTATTCAAATGCATGGTTGCTAGGGTAACTTGGACCCCAGCAACCAGATTCCTAAAATTGCAAACTGGAGAGCTGCTGAATAAAAAGCTAAATAAGTAAAAAAACACACATAATAAAAAATGAAAACCGATTCAGATTGACTCAGAATATCACTCTCTACATCATACTAACAGTTAATTTAAAGGTGAACAACCCCTTTAACAGGATCGGCAAAAAGCTGCTCCTGGTTAGTTTAAGAGCCAAAATTTTAAAATTTTAAGTCTTAGAATCCGCCTCAGGGGGGCACTGAGTGCCAAATCAGCCCTGATAGAAAATGACCCCTATAATGTGAAAAGCTGAAAGAGTTAGCCTAATAACCCAATTCCCCCATGACTCCTACCATTGGCATGAATGGAAACTGCTTGTGACAGGCCATTTTTTTGCCCAAAAACACTCAAATTCTCTAATTTTAGGGTTAAAGCAACCTGGCGCTTATGGTTTCCATTTATGTGAATAACGAAAGGTACGTGGGATGATTCCATATTCAGGCAAATCTAAACATGATAGATTTAGTGCATCCCTACTGCAGAGTCACTATAGAAGAACTAGAGAATTCCTTAGGGTCACTCCTCCTACTCTGCAAGAAATGCCAGTGATATAGCTCCTCCCCCTACTTCTGTGCTACCCACGCTCTCAAGCTTTCTAAATGTATAAGCAATTTTGATATATTCTGGGCTGTCCATGCTCTCTATGCCACCCATGCTCTCAAGCATAATAATGATAAAATAAATAAAGAAGCAGCTTGAATTTGGGTGGTTTTTTTACCATAAAAAGCAAAAGGTTTGGGGGTCAGAAGCATACCTCCCAGCTGACCCTTTGAAATATGGACCAATAACAAGAGGCGGGGCTTATTTGAAAGTGGCGTGTTGGGGTTTGGTTGGATTCAGGCAAGGCCTAAATGCCAGTCTTTTGAAATTGTTCATTTTGTGAGGTATGCAGTAAAAACGGACACTGCTGCTTTTAATACATTGGCTTACTCCATCACTGTACCCCAAATAACTATGGTTTGGTTCTACAGGTGTGTAACAGGGTTTAGTAGCCTAGGGAATGTTTCAGCCATATGAACTTTCAGAGTATTGAGAGCTCTGAAAACTATATCAGTAATCCCATCCCTCTAACACAGTGGTCCCCAACCAGTAGCTCGTGAGCAACATGTTGCTCTCCAACCCCTTGGATGTTGCTCCCAGTGGCCTCAAAGCAGGTGATTATTTTTGAATTCCAGGCTTGGAGGCAAGTTTTGGTTGTATAAAAACCAGATGTACTGCCAAACAGAGTCTCAATGTAGGTTGACAATCCATATAGGTGCTACCAAATGGCCAATCACAGCCCTTATTTGGCACCCCAAGAATATTTTTCACGCTAGTGTTGCTCCCCAAATCCTTTTACTTCTGAATGTTGCTCACAGCTTCAAAAGGTTGGGGATCCCTGCTAACAACTCCAAGCCGCTGCGGTTGCTCCCACCATGTTTTCCTTGCTCCTCCCACGCTTTTGTTGGACGCTGTCTTGCTATTGATTGTGTTTGCTTTTCCCTTGTTACAGATATGCAACTGAGTTTGTGGACCTGGGCAATGTTTCCGCTTTGAGAACGTTCAGAGTACTTCGAGCATTGAAAACAATCTCGGTCATTCCAGGTGAGAATGGGGTTAAACACTAAGGCTGCTTCCAAGAGCCAACATGCCATTCCTGTTAACGAATGTAAACCCATGTTTCGGAATGGTTACATGTAGAGAATGGGACTTGTCAACAGAATTTACATTGGTGTCTGTATTGCACTTTATATTGCCCTTTTTAAAGAAAAAGCCTGGGAAAAAAGTGCAGATCTAATTGGCTGATCAAGAAATATTAGCAAATTGTGTTCTTATAAATTCATGACAGTATAAAAAGAATAATGAGGTGGGTGTGTTCCTGCTTGATATGAATTATTGTAAATATTCTGTGTCCCTGTTAAAACAATGAAGTTGAGTGAACCTAGCGACTTGATTGAGGCTGTATTCTGCAGATCCTTTGTCCGTCTGAATACAGAACAGTGCTGTCCAATTGTTCTTCTCATCGAGGGCATCAATAGCCAATTATACTAGTGAGGAAAGCAGGTTAGAATAAAAATTCTTGGTTGAGGTTCCAATTCTAGGTCCAACTGTGCAATTAAATGCTGGGAAGCAGTAGGAGCTGATATACAGAAGAACTTCTAGTGAAGGTTGAGGTTCCAAGTCTAGGTCCTACTGTGCAATTAAAGTTCTTACTATACAATGCTGGGAAGCAGTAGGAGCTGATATACAGAAGAACTTCTGGTGAAGGTTGAGGTTCCAAGTCTAGGTCCAACTGTGCAATTAAAGTTTGTATTATACAATGCTGGGAAGCAGTAGGAGCTGATATACAGAAGAACTTCTGATGAAGGTTGAGGTTCCAAGTCTAGGTCCAACTGTGCAATTAAAGTTTGTATTATACAATGCTGGGAAGCAGTAGGAGCTGATATACAGAAGAACTTCTGATGAAGGTTGAGGTTCCAAGTCTAGGTCTAACTGTGCAATTAAAGTTTGTATTATACAATGCTGGGAAGCAGTAGGAGCTGATATACAGAAGAACTTCTGGTGAAGGTTGAGGTTTCAAGTCTAGGTCCAACTGTGCAATTAAAGTTCTTACTATACAACGCTGGGAAGCAGTAGGAGCTGATATACAAAAGAACATCCAGTGAAGGTTGAGGTTCCAAGTCTAGGTCCTACTGTGCAATTAAAGGTCTTACTATACAACACTGGGAAGCAGTAGGAGCTGATATACAAAAGAACTTCCAGTGAAGGTTGAGGTTCCAAGTCTAGGTCCTACTGTGCAATTAAAGGTCTTACTATACAATGCTGGGAAGCAGTGGGAGCTGATATACAGACCTCTGGAGCACAGAAGAACTTCCAGTGAAGTTGACGCTCCGAGTCTAGGTCTCACTGTACAATGCTAGGAAGCAGCGGAAGCTGACCCAACCAGATGTTTAGCTGTGCTGAATTGCTATTGAACCTATTGAAGCATTCTCATGTGGTTTAAAAGCAAAATAGTAAGCCACTTGAAGGCCTTCTGTCCTGTTGGGAAGACTTCTCTGGGGTGTATCTATGGAAGAAACAGATCCTGTGACTGCTGAGAGCCCAGGCAGTATAGAGGATACTGTGGGGCAGTGGTTGATGAGCAGTTTCAGTTATCAATTAAGAGGGACCTAAAATAATTTTACTGTGAGACCCACTTACAGCAATCGTGCCGGTGAAACCTGTTACCAGGCTTAACTAGATTTTGCTCCAAAGCAAAAAAAGGCTTGAGCAGAGCCAGCAATAGAGTTCCACTTGCCTCCGTCTGACAGGCGAATTGATTTTGTGTGTTGTTTCAGTCCCCCGAGAACCAATGTTTAGACATTGGAAGAGAGAGCATTGGACATCTCTTTCATATTTATAGATTTGATCTCGTCAGCCTGCAGTTAGCCACGAGCGCACCCCCCTTGCACTTAATGATTGCCGGCCCTGCACTCACACAGATAATGATAGCGGTGATAATTAGCTGCTTTGGATGTGTAAATACAATGGCTGGTACCGAGCCGGCTCTTGCTGAAATGTAACAAGCCCTGGCCCTGAACTCTGTAGACAAGTCTTGTTCTGCCTTAGTGCTTAACATGTCTGACCTGCATGGCAAAAGGTAGAGGGGGCTGCATGATAATATGGGTATAGGTATTGTCCTGGCTGGGGAATCAACACTAATGCTTGGAATATAATGTCATATGGATACTGTAAAATACATACCGCTATGAACAATGTTACCCTAGATTTTATAATCCCAGAAGAACAATGGTTTATGGGCTGATTCAATGTTTTCAAGTGACTTCCAGCCCAGCAAGGGGTAGCAAAACTGTCATTTTTTTAATTTAAAGATTCCAGTTATTCCAAATAGAGTAAAAAAAAGTCGACCCTAAAGCACCGCTCCCAACCCGAAATCAACCAGTATATATATACACAAAAGCCATGAATATCTTGTAAATTATATCCTTATAAACGGTGAGTTCTGATGTCATCAGTTATAAACGGTGAGTTCTGATGTCATTTCTGTCACATGACTCACTGAAACTTGTATATTATAATAAATAAAGTACCCCCAGTTGCAAAATATGAGGATATTAGAAGTTACCTCAGAGTTCCATGACCTGTATAAAAACACTCGGCCTTCGGCCTCGTACTTTTATATGGTCATGAAACTCCTCGGTAACTTATAATATCCTTATATTTTACAAGAGGGGGTACTTTATTCACTATATATATATATAAATATCTATATATATAAGAAAGCTGCTGCCAGAAGTTGATATCGCAGTCAGGTTGGCACTAGGGATGCACCAAATCCACAATTATGGATTCGGCTGAACCCCCGAATCCTTCTTGAAAGATTTGTCCGAATACCGAACCGAATCTGAATCCTAATTTGCATATGAAAATTAGGGGTGGGAAGGGGAAAAAATTTACTTCCTTCCTTGACAAAAAGTTACGCGATTTCCCTCCCCGCCCCTAATTTGCATATACAAATTAGGATTCAGATTCGGTTCGGCCGGGCAGAAGGATTCGGCCGAATCCGAATCCTGCTGAAAGAGGCCGAATCCCGAACCGAATCCTGGATTCGGTGCATCCCTAGTTGGCACCAAGAAGAATGTGCTTCTGCTTATATACATCTGTAACAACATTTAGTCACATTTATCAAGGTTCGAATTTTGAATTCATGTGAGTTTTTTGAATGAACGAATTTGAAATTCGACTGCCTGGAATTTATTATTAAAACCAAATTTTTAAAACTCAAACTAATTTTAACGACCCGAAAACTCAAATCGAATTCGATTTGAATTCGATCAAATTTGATTCAAGTTTTTTCTCGAATGTCAGGAAGGCTACAAACATCTCCAAATTGATCCCTGGACCTCTCCCATTGATTTCTCCCATTGATTTATACAGCAATTTGTCAGGTTTTAGGTGGTAAATAGTCCAATTTGAATTCTTAAAGGGCCAGAGTATGATAAATTTAAAAAATCGAATTCCCTAGTCGAATTTGAGAGTTTTGACCATAAAGAAAATGATAACTTTCGAATTTGAATTTACAATTCAAACCTTAATAATTCTGCCCCTTACAGTATAACATATGTCATTTATACCCAACATCTAATCCAAGTCATCCAAATGAAGTTTAGGGGTACATGGGGCTTCTGTAATCGACTGCTTGATGATGCATGCATTTTATGAGATTGCTGTAATTAATTCCAATTAAATAGAATTTATGGAGCCCCATTATTTTAATAAGTAAATAGGCCCTATTGGCACCATCTCCCTTTGCTATACCTACTGTCTCACAATCTTCCTCTACCTACAGCCGCTGTCCTGCAGGGCCCCTGGTAGTCACTCCTATCTCTCATCTCCCCAAAGGCAACTCTTATTTAAATCACTTTAACTTTCAGAGATAGACGAGCCTCCATTCCATATAATAGTCTATATCTGGCACTCAGCATTTGGCTTTTTTTGTATGTAATTACCCAAAGCAAGAGTGACTAATTCCAGCCTTCAAAGGCCATACACATCAATTTTAGCACTCTGATCTTAAAGGCAGATTACAATTAAATGCTTTCTGTTGGCAGAAACCCACGCAGTTCCAGATTTACTGCTTAAAATCTCAAAAAATGCTTATTTGTATTGTTAGAATACACAACACTTATGTACAGTATTATAGTTTCTACCCCTGGGGGGGTAAATACAGATAATATATCAGTGCTCAGTGTATTTTGAGCTGGAAGGACTGGAAAGATACAACAGGAATTTAAACTATGTCACAATATTAGAAAAAGCAACAAAAAAATGGGACCCTGCAAAAGGTCATTTACATTTTGGACAAAAGGTAAAGGCATTTGGACAGAAGAGCAAGTCCACCCTGTTTGGCTTGTCCTTCTGTCCTATTGCCTTTTGCACCAAATGTTTCTTCGGGGAGAAACTCGGAAAACAGTATTTTTGTACTGAGCAAACCCATTCTGTCACAGAGAACCTTTTGCTCTCAATGTTGTATGTGTGTAGGGGAGTTTGTTTGTCATAGTGTAGGGTTCAAACCTTACTATAGGTCACTCTACTGGGTGGCAAAATAACTCCCCTCCTAAACTTAAGAGCAGAATTTCCATTTTTTTTAACACTGGAAATTTGATATTTTTAATTTAGCGCAGAGAGCTCTATATTAGCAACAACTTCGTGAAAAACCTCACCAGCCATTGGCGTTTTAGCCAGTGAGAAAGAAACAAGGGATGTTTTGTCACCCATGGTAGTGAAAATGTCCCATTTTGGAAGTTTACATTTAAAAACAGAAAAATAATTTAACTACCAGACAGTGCGCATCAATGTAGCCAGATTGCGGTAATGTCTCTAAACGATTCTTTTACGCCATCTGAGAGAACCATTCTGTACTATTTTTATGTAGCTGGAACTTACTGAACGTCTTGTCTCAGAGAACAAACTAATGACTCAGGAACATACAATGACATGCATTTATGTAATACAATATGCAGTACGTCAAGACCTTAAAGCAGGGTATATAAATGAAAGAACAGTCATCAAGAATCAATAGAAACTGAGAAAATATGAAGACTAATGTATTGATTTATCTGATTGTAACAGTAATAGTCTCTGGGAAGAGACTTTGGATGTGGTTTAGCAGGTATAGTAGGTAGGGATGTAGCGAACGTCGGAAAAAATGTTCGCGAACATGTTCGCGAACGTCCGGACAAAAATGCGAACGGTTCGCGAACGTTGCGGACCCCATAGACTTCAATGGGAAGGCGAATTTTAAAAGCTAGAAAAGACATTTCTGGCCAGAAAAATGATTTTAAAGTTGTTTAAAGGGTGCAACGACCTGGACAGTGGCATGCCAGAGGGGGATCAAGGGCAAAAATGTATCTGAAAAATACATTGTTGACACAGCGCTGCGTTTTGTGCTGTAAAGGGCAGAAATCACACTACGTCACTCAGGTGGTGTTTGTGGACACGGAATGTGAAAAAGCTCACACAGCTAGGTGGCACTTGGTTAAAGACTGGGCAAACAATGCCTGCAAGGTCAACGTATACAGTAGTGGTGGATACGGAATATATTATTGCTGCTTGAAAAACGTCACTCAGGTGGTGTTTACGGACACGGAATTATTAATGTTATTATTTAGACAGAATGTGAACAAGCTCACACAGCTAGGTGGCATTACTAGCCAGCACAGCTACCTAACCTAAAATGTCCCTCAAATCCCTGCAGACTTCTGTCCCTACAATACAGAGCAGTATCAAGTAGATTACTAGCCAGCAAAGTTACTATCAACTGTCCCTCAAATCACTAACAGCTCTCTCCCTACACTAGCTCTTCCAAGCACACACAGGCAGAATGAAAAAAACGCTGCAGGGCTTCAGTTTATATATGGAAGGGGAGTGGTCCAGGGGGTGTGGGGGTGGTCCAGGAGGGAGAGCTTCCTGATTGGCTGCCATGTATCTGCTGGTCTGGGGGAGAAATGGCAAAAAAAAAGCGCCAGCTAAGGCGAACCCAAATTGGCGAACGTTGCGCAACGTTCGCGAACATTCGGCGGACCGCGAACGGTCGATGTTCGTAGGAGGGTAGTGGCTGTAGTCTGCTGTGGAATAGGGCAGATATAGTAGGGAGATGTGGGGTAACAGTGATAGTATAGTAGTCTGTGGAGAAGGGAGTGTGATGTGGGATAGCAGTATAAGTAGGAGAGATGGTGTATAGTAACAGGTGGGATAATAGTCTTTATGGGAAGGGAGTGTGACTGTGGGATAGCAGGTTATAGTGGGAGAGATTGTGCCTATAGTACAGTGGATAATAGTCAAGGTGTGTGACTGGGATAGCAGGTATAGTAGGGAGAGATGGTGCCTATAGTAACAGTGGATATTAGTCTCTGGGAAGAGAGTGTGACTGTGGATAGCAGGTTATAGTAGGGGAGATGGTGCCTATAGTAACAGTGGGATAATAGTCTCTGGGAAGGGAGTGTGACTGTGGATAGCAGGTATAGTAGGGAGAGATGGTGCCTATAGTAACAGTGGATAATAGTCTCTGGGAAGGGAAGTGACTGTGGGATAGCAGGTATAGTAGGGAGAGATGGTGTCTATAGTAACAGTGGATAATAGTCTCTGGGAAGGGAGTGTTACTGTGGGATAGCAGGTATAGTAGGGAGAGATGGTGCCTATAGTAACAGTGGATAATAGTCTATGGGAAGGGAATGTGACTGTGGGATAGCAGGTATAGTAGGGAGAGATGGTGTCTATAGTAACAGTGGATAATAGTCTCTGGGAAGGGAGTGTGACTGTGGGATAGCAGGTATAGTAGGGAGAGATGGTGTCTATAGTAACAGTGGATAATAGTCTCTGGGAAGGGAGTGTTACTGTGGGATAGCAGGTATAGTAGGGAGAGATGGTGCCTATAGTAACAGTGGATAATAGTCTCTGGGAAGGGAATGTGACTGTGGGATAGCAGGTATAGTAGGGAGAGATGGTGTCTATAGTAACAGTGGATAATAGTCTCTGGGAAGGGAGTGTGACTGTGGGATAGCAGGTATAGTAGGGAGAGATGGTGCCTATAGTAACAGTGGATAATAGTCTCTGGGAAGGGAGTGTGACTGTGGGATAGCAGGTATAGTAGGGAGAGATGGTGTCTGTAGTAGCAGCAGAGGACAATACTCTCTAGGAAGGGACAGTGACTGACAGATCGCATTTAAAAGAACAGTAACACAAAACAATGCAAGTGTTTTAAAGTAATGAAAATATAATGTACTGTTGCACTGCACTGGTACAACTGGTGTGTTTGCATCAGAAACTCTACTATAGTTTATATAAACAAGCTGCTGTGTAGCCATGGGGGCAGCCATTCAAGCACAGGATACACAGTAGATAACAGATAAGTACTACTATAGTTTATATAAACAAGCTGCTGTGTAGCCATGGGGGGCAGCCATTCAAGCACAGGATACACAGTAGATAACAGATAAGTACTACTATAGTTTATATAAACAAGCTGCTGTGTAGCCATGGGGGGCAGCCATTCAAGCACAGGATACACAGTAGATAACAGATAAGTACTACTATAGTTTATATAAACAAGCTGCTGTGTAGCCATGGGGGCAGCCATTCAAGCACAGGATACACAGTAGATAACAGATAAGTACTACTATAGTTTATATAAACAAGCTGCTGTGTAGCCATGGGGGCAGCCATTCAAGCACAGGATACACAGTAGATAACAGATAAGTACTACTATAGGATGGCAGCAGCATTTTCCAAACTGATTTTTGGTTCAAAGAAAGCCTGTTTGGCTCAGGTCTGTCCCATCAATAAATGCCGCACTGCTGAGAAATAGTTATATAGTGGTAAGAGCACTTATAAATGACCCCCAATGCACTATAACCTGCATGAACTCAAGGCCTTGTGGAACGTTGTAAAGGACTGACACCTCAATGTTAATTGCCACTCACAAACTCAATAACTTGTTCAAGTGGATTGGCTTCTTCTGCCATTATTTATGTCAAGGCCAATGATATTTTTTTATGCACTGCAAACATAGAAAGAACTACCGTCTCCTTATGATTTACTGTAGCAAATGCCCACTGAATATTTAATGTAGGATAAAAGAGGAAATATCGGATTTGTTTAAAAAAAATAATAAAAATATCAATATTTTCTTAAGTGGATAGTATCATTCCTTGAAATGCGGCTGCCAGAACGCCATTGCAGCCTCTAACCAGTAAACAAACGTTTTCCTATGTTACTGACTAACGCTAGTAATTGGCCTTCAAAATGTTTGAACATAATGCAGATTGTCATTGGCACAGTAATCAATAGCTGCACAGTGAAGTTCTGGTGATTGGGCAGATAACAAGGGCAGTTACTGATTGTTTTTAGGCTCATACACAGGCAAGAATTTTTCAAGAATGATCAAATAGAGAGCCATTATCCTTCTATGTTGAATCACCTTTAAATTGTCCATAGACAACAAGGGCAGAGACAGACGAGAAGATTCAGGGAGATTTAGTCGCCCTGATGAGGAAACTTCAGGCGACTTCCGAGATTCTAGCCGATGGGGAGGCAGTTCGGGGAGATTAGACGCCTGAAGAAGAGGCGATTTGATCCGCTTATTTGGTGACCTAGCCAAACGATAGTGTTTGGCCACCTTAACTTCTTTAGTTAGACATTGTTGGGAGCCTTTGCATAAATGTTAATGCTATAAAACACCTTTATTACCCAACACATGATACAGAGGAACAAATCTCTCTTTTTAACCATATTTATCTAAAAAATAACTGGACTGGACTTGTTGAGTTGTTGCCATGCTTGAACCTTAATGCTTGATCTTCCCTTTTCCAGGTCTGAAGACCATTGTAGGTGCCCTTATTCAGTCAGTACGGAAACTTGCGGATGTGATGATCCTCACGGTTTTCTGCCTGAGTGTCTTCGCCCTGATAGGGCTACAGCTGTTTATGGGTCACTTGAAACAAAAGTGTGTGAGAGATCTGGATTATTTCAATGCGACCCAGATGGGGTTGCTGGACTGGAGTAACGAATCAATGTGGTCATCATATGAAGATTTCATCACCGACCCTGGTAAGGGAAGATTTAATTTTTTGAGGGTTTACATATTGCGAGCCCTCATTTCATGGATTTAATTGTGTTTCCATTAAAAATGTTCAATAATGTAGAAAGAAAAGCTGTGTTGCCTCCCTTCCTCCTGGCCTACCTGTCCCGCCGGGCAAATGCCCCTAACTTGTTACTCACCCCTCTGCGCAGGTCCTGTCCACGGAGTTCACAGGCGCCATCTTCTCCCAAGCAGTCTTCTTCCTGCTTTGACCGGCGTTTTTGGCGCATGCGCAGTAGGAGCATTTTACCGGTACGGATCTACTGCGCATCCGCCAAAAGTCACGAAGTTTTCTGATTTCACTTTGTGACTTTTGGTGTATGCGCAGTAGATCCGTACCGGTAAAATGCTCCTACTGCGCATGCGCCAAAAACGCCGGTCAAAGCAGGAAGAAGACTGCTTGGGAGAAGATGGCGCCTGTGAACTCCGTGGACTGGACGGGGTGAGTAACAAGTTAGGGGCATTTGCCCCGGGGGGACAGGTAGGCCAGGATGGAGGAGAGAGGGGGGGCAACAGGGGGGAGGGATATTTTGTGCCCAGGGGGTTTCCTTCTACTTTAAAGGGAAGAAAATGAAAATTGAATATAAGCTTCATCATATACTTAGATAAAAATCTTTCTAAATACAATCAATTATAAATTCTGCATTGTTTCTGAAATAATTAAGTTTATGTTCACTATCCCTGTCTCGGCATCTGTTTCTCTCTATTCTGTCTTCATGCAGAAGTTTGGTGTCAAATATTCATTGACAGTTAGATCCAATATATCTTATAGGACGGGCTTTCTTTCCTAGCAGATGTATTAGAGCTCACTCAAATAAGTGATTCCAGTACAAACAAAATGTAACAAAATAACTGCCTTTTGCACAAATCCTGCATGTAGAGAGACATGATGTCTGGGGATTTTAATAGAGTGAGCTCTAATACATCTTCTAGGCAAAAGGAGCCCCCCTATAAGATATATTGGATGTAACTGTCTGACAGCCAACTCCTGCATGAAGAGAGAATAAAGAAAAAACGATGCTGAGAGAGGGATAGTGAAGATAAACATATTTCAGAAACATAAACTTTATTTCAGAAACAGTACAGAATTTTTAATAGATTATATTTAGAAAACGTCATATCAATATGCTGAAGCTTATATTAAATTTAAGTTTTTGTGATAGTTCCCCTTTCAGGAACGGTTACAATATTGAAATCCATGTAAAACAGATATGGGACCTATTATCCAGAATGCTTGGATCCTGGGTTTTTCCAGATAATGGATCTTCATGCCTTAAGTCCACTAGAAAATCATGTAAACATTAAATAAACCCAATAAGCTGGTTTTGCTTCTAATAAGGATTAATTATATCTTAGTTGGGATCAAGTACAAGCTACTGTTTTATTATTACAGAGAAAAAGAAAATCATTAAAAAAAAAAATTGGATTATTTTATTATAGTGAAGTCTGTGCGGAGCATTCTGGATAATGGGTTTCTGCATAATGGATCCTATACTTGTATATAACAAATTCCTGAGTATTTATGCCTTTTATAGCCCCTCACACTTTCAATCCTGGAAGTCAGGACGCTGCCCTCAAATAGGCACCAACCACATTCCTAATCTTAAACAATTAAATAATTCTGTTTAACTGTTTAATTTTATTTGTGAGAGATGATGTCCTTAAGCGGGAACGAACTTGCACGGCCCTTCAGATACATGTCTAAACACAATAGGCTTTAGAACAGAAGCTCGAAGAATTCCTGCATAGGTCTGATTTAGCCCTTTATGTTTCATCTCTGATTGGTTTTTATTGTGAACTGCACTGGTGCCTGAGTCTTGTCTTGTTCAAGGCAAGTTTGCATGTTCCGGCAGTGATTGCTTCACAAGAAGGATAATAGAGGGCAAAGATTCCAGATGAGTTCTCTATTACTGGAAAAGGTGTTAGATCAGATACTGCAATCATATCCTCGCTGCTCTGCTAGACTTAGCTTTACCTTAATTACACATCCTGGAATATTTAAAGGTACACTGGAGATAAAGTACAGAATGTGAGAGAGCATATAGTTACAATGAGAATCCCATACAACCTTTAGCCATTGGGCCTATACCACAGTTCATTATTTATTAATACCTTATATGCATCTCTGTTTTCCATTGTAATGTAGAGTAGATCTTTACAGATTTAGGTGAATGGGTTGGATTTGGCAAGGCAATTTAATGATGACTTCACAATGTTAGTTTTATTTGCCCTTTATTAGAAGTTGAGTCCCCAGTGGCATAGGTTGGGCACATTGTTCTAGAGCCCAGAGGCCTCACCTTTATGGGACATTGATGTTAGCATGTTGCAAACTGAAAGGGGTGGTTCACCTTTCAGTTAATTTTTAGTAGGTTATAGAATGGTCTGTTCTAAGTAACTTTTCAATTGGTCTTCATTATTTCTTTTTTTATAGTTTTATAACGATTTGCCTTCTTCTTCTGACTCTTTCCAGCTTTCACTGAGCCCAAAAACAAATGCTCTGTAAGGCTACACGTCTATTGTTATTGCTACTTTTTGTTGCTCATCTTTCTATTCAGGCCTCTAGAAACCAGATTGCTGAAAACTGGAGAGCTGCTGAATAAAAAGCTAAACAACTCAAAAACCACGAATCATAAAAAAAGGAAAACAAATTGCAAATTGTATCATAATTTATACTGAGCAATTCCTTTAAATGGTTGAACGTGATGGATGTTAATATCACTCTCTACATTATACTGAAAGGTGAACAACTCCTTGAACTCCTTGAACCTTTAGACAGAAGCCCTTAGGATATAGGGTGAAAGGCTTATAGTGTCAAGTTTAGATAATAGTTATAGTAACGGAGATGAATGACCTAGAGATGACGGTAAACAAAATTCTTGCTCAGGCTATAACCAGGACAACAGACAAGAATCTAGGTAGCTTTGTTTTTAAAGGGATACTGTCATGGGAAAAAAACATGTTTTTTTCAAAACGCATCAGTTAATAGTGCTGCCCCAGCAGAATTCTGCACTGAAATCCATTTCTCAAAGGAGCAAACAGATTTTTTTATATTTAATTTTGAAATCTGACATGGGGCTAGACATATTGTTAGTTTCCCAGCTGCCCGCAGTCACGTGTGACTTCAGTCACTTTTTACTGCTGTACTGCAAGTTGGATTGATATCCCCCCTCCCAGATTTGCGTCCGTGGCGCCCCAAGGCCGCGTGGTCCTATTGCTCACCATCCGAGGCTTTGCGGTCCTGGCGCCCGCGGTCTGCGCTCACCCCCTACACGAACGCAGCACAGGAATGGCACAGGAACAATGTGTTCCTAATGTGGTTGGGCGGCATGCTGCCTCTAAAACTTTGTCGCCCTAGGCCCGGGCTTTTGTGGCCTCGCCACAAATCCACGCCTGCCCCCTCCTTTCTCCCCCCAGCAGCCTAACAACAGAACAATGGGAAGGTAACCAGATAGAAGCTCCCTAACACAAGATAACAGCTGCCTGGTAGATCTAAGAACAACACTCAAGGTTCAAGCACACGGGCAGATTCGTCGCCTGGTAACTAATCGCCTCTTCAGCGGGGCGACAATCTCCACAATCTGCCTTCCCCCTGCCTTCTGCCTGAAACAAAACGCCAATAGTAAAATCCAGGTCCCACTGAGACACAATCAGTTTGCAGTGTAAACAGTGTAATTTAGAAATAAAAACGACATCATAAAAACCCATTGTACCTTGGTTAAGAATTACTGTCATTTAGCTACATTGTCGGTATTTTATCTTCCTTTCTTGTTCTGCTTGTGTTCAAAATATTGATCTGACTTTCAAAGCAGAACATTTATGACCTAATTGTGTATCTTTTGAACAGCTAGACCAGTGGGGTCCAACTGTTTCCATACAGTAGGGCCGGTTATTTATTATACTATTTGTTTATGGGCCCGATTATTAGGAAATGACAGTATCATATAGGTCAGTGGAACCCTTAGGGCCATAAAAATCTCTAAGGGACTTTTCCTTGAACAGCCCTGATGTAGACCATTGTTCTGTTATAAGATCACTCCAAGTTCACAATTCATTTGATGGTTCATACTGACCTTTTACATTTATTTAATTTCATTGTTTAAATCCTGTAAATTGTCTTTTTCTGGAAAAGTCCCACTGGGGAAACACTGACATCACCATGAATATCCCAGTGTCCAGTACGTCTCTTTAAGGGATTCTGTCATGATTCTTATTGCCTACTTTTTATTTCTAAATTATACCGTCTACATTGCAAATAATTCACTCTACTATTTAAAATTTTATTCTTGAACCAACAAATGTATTTTTTTAAGCTGTGCATTGTGCCTGATCCTGAGCTTTGAGAAGGAGCCAGCGCTTCAGGATGGAACTGTTTTGAGACAGCCATTGTTTCTTCCCTTCCCATTGTAGTATACCATGACTAGGGTCATGCTCCCTAGGACTCTCTAGGGAGAAATTTTAGCAATGCAAACAAATCCTTCAGCAGAGGTGTCACGTAGCTGCCAATTGTTTTGTTGATAGGTCACATGACCCGAGGGCTCCTGGGAAACTAACAACATGTCTAGCCCGATGACAAATTTCATAATTAAATATAAAAAAATCTGTTTACTCTCTTTAAAAAAAGGATTTCAGTGCAGAATTCTGCTGGATCAGCACCATTAACTGGTGTGTTTTGGAAAAAAAAACGTTTTCCTGCGACAGTATCTCTTTAAGCCCCTGAAGACTGTATTTTACTCTGTGTTTGCAATATTTTGCCCAGTATGTCTCACATGATAGACTGTCTCTGCTCTCTGACAAGCCCAGTTATATGTGCTGAGCTAGAATTAAGCAGAGGGTGCACACATCTCATAACTCATAAACCATTGAGATCCCAGTGCGTGCCAGTCTTGCATTTCATCAAATAGGATGGTTTCTCTGCATGTGACCAGTCAGCATTCTCTGGTCTAATGACCTTATATCTAGGATTATAAAGAAAACCTCATTACAGACCCTGCTGGGAATTTGTATGTGTGTAAAGCCTATTGCTGACTATAGTTCCAGGACCCTGTGATCTCAATGTGGCCTTTGCTATAGATATAATACTGATATATATGCACTATGGCTTTCGGTGTGCCCTTAATAAACAGGAATATGGCTGTAGTCATAAAAAAAAATACATTTTTTATATCTCAGCACTTGTTTTAATGGCTCGAAAAAAGCAGGTAATACAAGGTGATGAGACTGATGACTGAGCTGAGTTTTTCTGATTGTACCAATTTGCAATGATTTGATGGAAAGTGCTTTCCAGAGGCATAAATATAAGGTTTGCAATAATAATTATTAGATCGCTTGCCCTAAAGTATAAAATTGTGTTTTGATGCCCAGCACTTTTTCAAGGATTTAGATTGGCTGAATGCTAAAGATGTTATTTATAACGAATCGGACAGGGTGTAAAGTGTAAAAATCCCACCCGAACTGTAATTTTTTGCATTTTGCTCCCAGCCCCTCACTAAGCACCTCAGACATGGGTCTGTGAGCTCTCGAAGGGAGTGCAAATATCTGCATAACCATAGAATGTATTAGGCAGTGTTTGCTTTAAAAAATGCAAATTATTTACTCAAGTTAAAAGTAGCTAATACATGGCAAAACAAGGCTCTTGGTTCTTTCTACTATTTCTGTCTATTTTGTCTATTTCTTTGTCATGACACTATTTGATAGTATGATTAATTGTATTAATTGTAAAATTTCTATAATGTAAACATACTGTATTATAGAAATATTTATACATGTATGGCAGGGGTCCCCAACCTTTTTTACTCGTGAGCCACATTTAAATGTAAAAAGAGTTGGAGAGCAACACAAGCATGAAAAAATCCATGAGGATGTCAAATAAGAGCTTTGATTGGCTGTTTGGTAGCCCCTATATGCACTGGTAGCCTACAGGAGGCTCTGTTTGGCAGTACATATGGTTTTTATACAACCAAAACTTGCCTCCAAGCCTGGAATTCAAAAATAAGCACCTGCTTTGAGGCCACTGGGAGCAACATCCAAGGGGTTGGTGAGCAACATGTTGCTCGCGAGCTACTGGTTGGGGACCACTGATGTATGGGATCCGCTATCCGGAAACCCGTAATCCAAATTTTAAAAAATTATTTCCTTTTTCTCTGTAATAAAAAAACATTAGCTTGCACTTGATCTCAACTAATATATAATTGGAAAAATCATAGTTATTGGAAAAACCATTATTTAATGTTTTCATGGTTTTCTAGTAGACTTAAGGTATGAAGATACAAAGTACAGAAAGACCCATTCAGAAAACCCCAGGTCCAGAGCATTCTGGATATCAGGTCCCATACCTGTACCTGTGATTCCCGAAACGCGTAGGGCGTTGGATCCTTGTATGTGTTTGGAATAAATTTTTATTCCTAGTATTGGAGTGCCGTCCTTTTCTTTGGATGTCTATGTATATATATATATATATATATATATATATATATATATATATATATATATATATATATAAAACTCAATTTTTTCCAAAAGATTCCAATTTGTAAAAATGATTTCCTTTTTTTGTGTGTAATAATAAAACAGTAGCTTGAACTTGATCCCAACTAAGATATAATTAATCCTTATTGGAGGCAAAACCAGCCTATTGGGTTTATTTAATGTTAATATTAAATATTTTTCTTTTCAAGTCTCTCCTATTCATATTCCAGTCTCTTATTCAAATCAGTGCATGGTTGCTAGGGTAATTTGGAGCCTAGCAACCAGACTGCTGAAACTGCAAACTGGAGAGCTGCTGAATAAAAAGCTAAATAACTCAAAAACCCACAAATAATACAAAATGAAAACCAATTGCACATCATACTAAAAGTTCATTTAAAGGTGAACAATCCCATTAATGAAATCTATTGTTATGGACTAATATTTTTTAAATAGAATATAAATAGAATATAAACAAAAATGTAAAGAATATATTATATATCTCTTGTTTATTTACTGATTTTCCTGCTAAAGTCATGACACTCCTGTGCTTGTAGAAAAGGCAGCCCATAAAGGATAAGTGTATCTGCTGACAGAACCCCTTTATTCTCACTGTGCTGAAATCTTGCTTCCTTGGGAGTTGGACAGGCAAGATAAGGGTTATCCTGAACCATTCCTTGCATAGCACTGTAAATCCTCAGCCCGTGTCGTTTATAGCCTTTCCCTTTAACCTGGAAGCAGCTGCTGTGTTGGATAAGGCACAATGCTCCATTGAATAGTCCTTGCGGGCCACTAACATCTCTTTAGTTCTTGGAAAAACCTGTTGAGATTCAACATGGGAGGTTTAATATGCCCTTAATAGCTCGAGTGCTGCTCACAAGCACGTCCATGCGTTAGATTGGGATTGGAGGCAGCGTTTTAACCTATTCTGTGCCAAAATCAGGAACCAGCACTGGTATACTGGTACTTTTTCTACCCGCCCCTGTAGATTTTGCAATTCCTGGCAAAATCTGGCTCTTTTTATTTTTTAAAAGGAAAAATATTTTAAAATATGACTCCATACAGCTTTAAATATGTAACTTTAGCTAAATAATTTTTGTGAGGTTCATCTGTGTGATCCAGTAATTGGCCAAGGGTGTAAGGATTGAATCAGCCCCATTGGTGATCAGATGAGATGAAACATATATTTACACATGTATAGACTCCTGCCTATGCATAAACCCCGAAGCACCCGCTCATGGTAGAAAATTAAAGGGGAACTAAAGCTTAACTAAAGAAGTTGCTATTAATGTTGTACATTATGTTTTGTGCTTCTGTACCAGCCCAAGGCAACCACAGCCCTTTAGCAGTAAAGATCTGTGTCTCCAAAGATGCCCCAGTAGCTCCCCATCTTCTTTTCTGCTGATTCACTGCACATGCTCTGTGCTGCTGTCACTTACTGAGCTTAGGGAGCCACTCACAATATACAGTACACATAGAATAGAAATGTCACAATATAAGGCTGATTAGTAATTAATACAGATAATTACTACATGGCAGCACAGAAACCAGTGCAATTAGCATCAGAATTTAATAATCAGCAAACCTGTAGCATCAGCTTATATTACAGCCAGGGAAGCTCATTTTCTGCTGGATAATTAGTGACGAGCCCTAAGCTTAGCTTCTCAACAGCCAATCAGAGCCCACTGAGCCTGTGAGTGTCACAGACACTTTCCAAGATGGTGACCCCCTGTGACAAGTTTGAAGTCCTGGATCATTGCTGCTATTGAAAAGCTGAAACTTTAGCCTTGTGCAATAAGTTCAGTATATAATAGATGGCATTTTTAGCTATATTAGTTTTTAGGGTTTAGTTCTCCTTTAAACTAAGGGTTGTGCAAGCTGCAACCCTGCAGTAGTGATGGGTGAATCTGTCTGTTTTGCCAAAAAATTTGCAAAACGCCAAAATAAATTTGAGTAAAAAACTTGAGAAATGCATTGAAGTCAACAGGTGTCAAAATAATCTTGATGCACGACAATTTTTACACGAGCAACTCTTTTGTCCAGATTCATCAAAGTCAATGGACGTCCGAATAATTTTGACATGCTAATATCTCAACGAGCGACAATTTTTTTGTTGCAGCAAGTTTTGCCACTGTGAATTTTCACGGCAGTTTCGCGAAAACATTCGCAGACGACGAAATCTGGAAATTCTCTGCGACTCCATGCCTGGTGAATAAATTCGCCCATCAGTATCAGTATCCTGTAGCTGTGTTAACTTACAATTCCCAGCATCCCCAACAGCAGGTCTGAAAATTCTTGGTTCCTATATTGAAAGTACCTAACAATATAATGTCTCTTTTACTAGGGATCTACAAAGTGTTATACGTAGAATTTACTGGGCCCCACAGCCTCAGTAACTGAGCCCTAACTTTTGCACTGATGACCTATGTATGAGCAGATGGATCTTGGTGCATTTAAACCCCAAGATTTACACCACTAGGTAGTTTGGTCCACGTACCTTTATCATTTTCTGCCGTGGGGCCTCTCTTAATGCTGATAATTTAATGCAATGGCCTTTCATCCCTACACTGAAATTGGTCCTGCTTTCACTTAAAGGGATACTTTCATGGGAATTTTTTTTTTTTTTTATTCAAAACGCATCAGTTAATAGTGCTGCACCAGCAGAATTCTGCACTAGTGATGGGCGAATCTGTCCCATTTCGATTCGCCGGAAAAGTCGCAACTTTCCTGAGAAACTGTGAATGTTTCACAAATGGCGTTTTGTGAATTTTGTGAAAACGACTGAACATTCGCAAATAATTTGTGAAACTTGAAAATTGATGCCCGCACCAATTTTGACGCTGTCGTTTAAGTCCCAATAGTGTTGATGCACGGCGATTTTGACACAATCAACTTTTCGGATGTGAATATTTTGCTGCCGGCGAATTCTCACAAGAGTTTTGCGAATGTATTAGCCAGCTGTGAAACGTGGAAATTCGCAGCGAATTTGCTCCAGGCTAATTTATTCACCCATATTTAATCCGTTTCTCAAAATGGCATACAGATTTTTTGTATATTTAATTTTGAAATCTGACATTAAGCTAGACATATTGTCAGTTTCCCAGCTGCCCCCAGTCATGTGACTCATGCTCTGAAAAAACTTCGGTCACTCTTTACTGCTGTACTGCAAGCTGGAGTGATATCATCAGTAGCCTAACAACAGAACAATGGGAAGGTAACCAGATAGCAGCTCCCTAACACAAGATAACAGCTGCCTGGTAGATCTAAAAACAGCACTCAATGGTAAAATCCAGGTCCCACTGTGACACATTCAGTTACATTGAGTAGGAAAAACAACAGCCTGTCAGAAAGCAGTTTCATCCTAAAGTGCTGGCTCTTTCTGAAAGCACATGACCAGGCAAAATGACCTGAGATGCACCTACACACCAATATTACAACTAAAAAAATATACTTGCTGGTTCAGGAATGACATTTTATATTGTAGAGTGAATTATTTGCAGTGTAAACAGTGTCATTTAGAAATAAAAACTACATCCTAAAAACCATGACAGAGTACCTTTACAATATTAGAAATCCCATCCTCTTTGCCCAGAGAAAGTAAAAAATTTGACACTGTAAAAAACACCAGCTCGGCGGGCAGTGGTACATGATGTATTCTATTGACTCTTGACATCCGTTCATGCACTTCACCCACGTGTGACGCCAGACTCAGATACAGAGGCCGCTGATTAGTAGGGCTGGAGGAAAAACAGATTCAGCTCTCCCTGCTCTATACAGGGATAGAGAAAGCAATAAGCAGAAATATCTGTGGCTTCCATTATCTGTCCCATGCGACTGCTGATCTCTCTCAGTCAGAAAATTCCTGCACCCCAGATAACGTTCTGGGCACTGCACACTGATAGTCGGCCATGCTGTCAACATACTAACACCCAGTTGCTTCAGCAACCCTTTATTTGTGGGTGTAGGGGTGATCCCCATAGAGGAGCCCATGTTGCCTACTAACAACCGGCCTTCGGGATGCAATTTACGTAAAAGGGCCTCTAGATATGAATGTATAAACTCCTCATCATTAGTGAAGGGCGAATTTATCCCGTTTTGCGAATTTCCTGCAAAAATTCGTAAAACAGCGAAAAATGTTGCCTGTACTAAGCACAATTCAGCAGGAACAGTCCTCTAAATTTTCATTGTACAGAGCAGCATTAGCAGAAATATTTTTAGAGTGTCCCTCACCCCCATAATCTTACTAAAGATCTGTTTTGTCCACTTATATGGACATTGCTTGTCAGTCAGTATTCCTTCCAGGCCCAAAGTAGTTTCTGGGCAGTGTCTGGATCTGCCGTCTCTAGAGTAACACCCTTGGGTGCAGCCTGTTGCCTAGTCAATACTGAAGGTTAATCTTCTCCTTAATGCATTGCTGTTCAGCAGCCAGGCTTTCTGTTTGGATTTACCAGTATATATACATATGTATATTTGTCTTGGCATCATCTTTGTGCGTCAGTATTTTAGCCTTTCATTTCAAACTGTACATGAGGGAAATGGTTCCTGAGTGCAGCAGTGCATCCTTATCAAACACCTGTTCCCTTATCTCCCTCACACAGGTCTTTATTTACCTTTCTAAGCAAATGGGACATTGATGCTCAGGCAATGGGCACCAGTAGCTGTGGCTAGTGATTATCCATGTAGGGTAACCTGGGAACAGTCAAGTATCAAGAGAAGTCAGGGGAGAGAAGTCAGAACAGGTGGAGAGCTTCACACCCATGTTACCATACGTTGGACATTAGCACAACCTGGGTGTTATTGCCGTTCACTTATAACTAAAAAAAAACAGGTATGGGACCTGTTATCCAGAATGATCGGGACCTGGGGTATTCTGGATAACCGATCTTTCCTTAATTTGGATCTTCAAACCTTAAGTCTTCTAGAAAATCATGGAAACATTAAATAAACCAAATGGGCTGGTTCTGCTTCCAGTATGGATTCATTTATATATCTTAATTTGGATCGCGTACAAGGTAATGTTTTATTATTACAGAGAAAAAGGAAATCATTTAAAAAAAATTGGATTATTTGGATAAAATGGAGTCTATGGGAGATGGCCTTTCTGTAATTCGGATGCAATGTCATTTCTCTACCGCACACCTGTAATTCACCAACACTGCAATGGTGGAGTTGGTCCTCGGTTGGCCCCTTAGCAACACATTCGTTTAGAAACGGATCTGCACACACTCCAGATTATGCAGTCGGGGAATGGACCCCTTTTATTATGCCACCAAACAAATCAACCATTCTGTGGGGACACCCTCCCTTCATGGACCTCTTTTATTATGCCACCAAACAAATCAACATTTCGGGGGAACACACTCCCTTCAGCCATAATGAAGGGAGGGTGTTCCCCCCCCTGAAACATTGATTTGATTGGTGGCATAATAAAAGGGGTCCATTCCCCGACTGCATAATCTGGAGTGTGTGCGGATCCGTTTCTAAACGAATGTCTTTCTGTAATTCGGAACTTTCTGGATAACAGATCCCATACCTGTATGTCCTAAAATACCATCCTCCCTTACAATACATACAGTTACTCCCCCATTTGGCCACTTCATTGTGCAGATGGACCATCTCAAAGCTGCATCCCCAGAACAGTGGAAGTTGCCTGCTTTCCCCATGTCTAACATTGCTGCACTCAGAAGGGGGGCAGCCTCCCTTCCTTGATCCCCCTTCAAAAATCTTCTCTGTTTCAAGGATTATGATTTGATTGAAATAATGGCATCTCACATCTACATCCATAAGTGCAATTATGCAAAACAAGGAGGCTCCGAGCTCCTACCGAAGATTGTTATATTCATGGCAACCGTATGCACGCTCTTCGTTCTCTGTAGGGCCTACACTTCTGTTCTGCCAGGAACAATCCCCTACATTATGAGAGAATTAGACTTAATCAGTACAATGTGCCCATGCTTTAAAAGCTCCATATGAGTCATGGCTTCAGGCTCATGTTTGTTTTCCAGGGAATCACACAAATGTAATTGTGTAAAATATATATATAAATATACAGTGTTACTCAGTAGTCAGACAAACTCTTCGCTGGAATCCGTCACTGCTGCAACATTTTCACTCAACTTGCTAAAAGCCGGGTAACTGGTTGCTCGTACCTAATGAAATGCAACATAAAAAAGGGGAAAGCAAAACAGCTGCCTGTAAACCTGTAAAATTAGTGCGTTAACTAAAGCTCCTTAAAGGGATACTGTCATGGGAAAAAAATTATTTTCAAAATGAATCAGTTAATAGTCCTGCTCCAGCAGAATTCCGCACTGAAATCCATTTCTCAAAAGAGAAAACTGATTTTTTTATATTCAATTTTGAAATCTGACATGGGGCTAGACATATTGTCAATTTCCCGGCTGCCCCAAGTCATGTGACTTGTGCTCTGATAAACTTCAATCACTCTTTACTGCTGTACTGCAAGTTGGAGTGATATCCCCCCCTCCCTTTCCCCCCAGCAGCCAAACAAAAGAACAATGGGAAGGTAACCAGATAACAGCTCCCTAACACAAGATAAACAGATCTAAGGACACCTTCAATAGTAAAAACCTATGTCTCACTGAGACACATTCAGTTACATTGAGAAGGAAAAACAGCAGCCTGCCAGAAAGCATTTCTCTCCTAAAGTGCAGGCACAAGTCACATGACTTGGGGCAGCTGGGAAATTGACAAAATTTCTAGCCGCATGTCAGATTTCAAAATTAAATATAAAAAAATCTGTTTGCTCTTTTGAGAAATGGATTTCAGTGCAGAATTCTGCAGGAGTAGCAATATTAACTGATTCATTTTGAAAAAAAACATGTTTTCCGATGACAGGATCCCTTTAGCCAACACATACAACAGAGCGGTCTCTCTACAGCTTAACACTGTCTGGGTCATATTGGTTAACAGGACTATGTTGACCCATATGAGTAGATTTGATCCTTTCAGATGACAACAAGAAGTGATGGGCGAATTTGTCCTGTTTCACTTCGCTGAAAAATTTGCGGATTTCCCGTGAAATTCACGAAACGCATTTAAGTCAATGGGCATCAAAACTATTTTGATGCGCGTCAATTTCTGCGGCCGCCATAATACGCGCACCAATTTTATACAAATGCATTAAACCCAATGGGTGTCCGAATAATTTTAACGCACAACAATTTTCAATGCACCCAATTATTCTGACGAACGCCCACATTTTTTTGACGCAACGGATTTTTCATCGAATTTCATCGAATTTATTCGCCCATCACTAACAACAAGCATTTTGATTTAGAGTAGATTAGATCATTTGCCGTGCCAGCTAAAGAAGTATATCAAGGTTTTCTTACACTATATGAAGTACATCTTCCCAAGTAAACATGGAGCAGAGTCAGAATAAAATCGATCAGATAATTAATTCAAAAGCACACAGCCATTTAAATGTTTTTTAGTACCCACCTTCCCCTGGTATTGGATTACTAAAGGTTAATTGGTAAAAAAGAGTTTTTGCCTTAGTCCGCTGCTGAAGGAGTGGGTTTCACGTGAGATTGAGTGTTTTTACAAAAAGTTGGTATTGAAAAAACTGGTAAAAAATACATTACACTATATTTTGAAAATTTTTATTTTTCTTGCTGTCTTCTCCTGAACTTCATTGAGAAGCGCTGTTTCATAGTATTTGGATTTGGCAAGATTTATACCGGTTGGAAAACGTAAAGAATCAGCTGCAGGATTTTTAGCTAAAGAAGCACGTTGACCGTACATTTGGGTAGATTTGATCATCTGACATGACTTCCCAATAAGCATGTTGGACCCTGTGCGGGTAGATTGAGTCATTTGACATGAAAGCTGAACAAATATGTTGACCCAGAAGGGTAGATTTGATTATTTGACATGACTTCTGAACAAGCATGTTGAGTAGTATTAGTTCTATAATTTCATATGATGGTTGAATCACCATGTTGAGCCCAGATATGGGTGGATTTGATCATCTGACTTAACAATAGAAAAAGTATATTGACCTTATATTGGTAGATACGACCATATGACATGACAGCTGAACCTCGATGTTGAACCAACATAACTCTACCATTTGATGTGACAGTTGAACATGCATGTTGACCCCATTTGGGTAGATTCTACCATCTGACATGACAGCCGAACCACCATGTTGATCCCATATGAGTAGATTCTAGCATTTGGTATGACAGGCAAGCATGCATGTTGTCCCCATATGACAGTTGAACCATCATGTTCAACTCATATGGGAAGATTCAATCTTTTGGCATGACCCCATATTGACCCCATATTGGTAGATCTGATCATTAAATAGGGATGCACTGAATCCACAATTTTATACCGAACCCAAATCCTAATTTTCATATGCAAATGCATATGCAAATTAGGGGTGGGAAGGGGAAAACATTTTTTATTTCCTTGTTTTGTGACAAAAAGTCACGCAATTTCTCTCCCCGCCCTTAATTTGCATATGCAAATTAGGATTCGGATTCGGTTCGGCTAGACAGAAGGATCCGGGCGAATCTGAATCCTGCTGAAAAGGCCCAAATCCCAAACCGAATCCTGTATTCAGTGCATCCCTATCATTAAAGTCAATGAGCTTTTTACAAACTGCACAATTATTTTTTTTAAATATACGTTGGGGTATATTTATCAAACAGTGAAGTTAGAGATCACCACAGTCCACTAGACTGAAATTCATTTCTTTATGGGATTTTTACAGAAAAAATCCCATAAAAATCATCTAGACTGAAATTCTGTCACTCTCCATTCATTTCTTTATGGGATTTTTACAGAAAAAATGTATCAAAGGGGGAACTTTCACTTTCACCCATTACTAAATAATTTAGGGATTCACCGAATCCACTATTTTGGATTCGGCCGAACCCCCGAATCCTCTGCGAAAGATTTGGCCGCATACCGAACCGAATCAGAATCCTAATTTGTATTTGCAAATTAGGGGTGGGAAGGGAAAACATTTTTAACTTCCTTGTTTTGTGACAAAAAGTCACGGGATTTCCTTTCCTGTCCCTAATTTGCATATGCAAATTATGATTCGGATTTGGTACGACCGGGCAGAAGGATTCGTCCGAATCCAAATCCTGCTGAAAAAGGCCAAATCCTGGTTGAATCCTGAACCGAATCCTGGATTCAGTGCATCCCTAAAATAATAATTTAAAAATCCCATAGAAATGAACAGAGAGTGGTGGAATTTCACTCCAGAGGACCGTGGTGATCTCTAACGTCACTCCTTGATAAATATACCCCATTGCGTTTATGGGGTTTTTTTGTGGTACACCTGTCCAAAAAAGACTTCCATGAGCCAAAACCAGTCATTAACATACACAGACATGCCCCAAATCCACCCAGATTCTTCCCTGGGGTATATTTATCAAAAAAGTGAAGTTAGAGATCGCCACAGTCCACTAGATTGAAATATCATCACTCTCCAATGGTGAACTTTCACTTTCACCCATTAATAAATACTCTTTTAGAAATCCCATAGAAATGAACAGAGAGGGTGGAATTTCACTCTAGTCGACCTTGGTGATCTCTAACTTCGCTCTTTGATAAATATACCCCCCTTTCTCTTCAAAACTTTTTTGGGCAGGAAAGCAGCACTTGTTGGAAAGTTTGTATATGTATAGTAACCTTTAAATTTCTTTTATTTTTAGCAAACATCTACCACAAGGACGGTGCCAAGGATGCCTTACTGTGTGGGAACAGCAGTGATGCCGGGTAAGCCCTGTGTTTTTGCTCTCTTCTATACAGTACTATACTATAACGTAACTGGGAAGAGTGAGTGAGGAGAGTGCATTTGATGTGCTAGCCCTTTGCTGCGATTTTCAAGTTAATTAGAAAGGAAATAAAAGCTTTCAGGATTTAAAATGATGCATGCTTGCCGTGTAAGGGAACAGCGTGTAATTACAGCGTCACTCAGTGAAAGGGAGAACTCCAGGATGTTAATTAATACGCAATTAGTAGGGCCAATTTGCTTACATGTACAGTCCTATTTACATTTGTCTATTTTAAGAGTTTTAGGGAAGACTGAAATCTTTTATTTTCCAATTAAATCAAAATGCTTCCCATTGGCAGAGTGGGTGGCTAGAATAATTCATCATGTGTACTTGTGATCCCGTCTGCTGGTGATAGTCCCTGTAGATCAATACAGAGTTATACATTTGGGTTCAGTAATCAGCATGCAAACGATTCCTTAATATACCCGTAAAATATTCTTGATAAATTGTACTTTGTGAAATATCTATGCTGTTATTGGTTTATGGTTTATTGGTTTATGGGATCTCTCTGTACAGACTATGAGCAAACTTAGGGAACTGTTCCTGCTGAATTGTGCTTAGTACAGGGGAATACCTATGCTGCCATAGTTTTATGGGATCTCTCTGAACAGACTATGAGCAAACTTAGGGACTGTTCCTGCTGAATTGTGCTTAGTACAGTGGAATACCTATGCTGCCATAGTTTTATGGGATCTTTCTGTACAGACTATGAGCAAACTTAGGGACTGTTCCTGCTGAATTGTGCTTAGTACAGGGAATACCTATGCTGCCATAGTTTTATGGGATCTTTCTGTACAGGCTATGAGCAAACTTAGGGACTGTTCCTGCTGAATTGTGCTTAGTACAGGGAATACCTATGCTGCCATAGTTTTATGGGATCTTTCTGTACAGACTATGAGCAAACTTAGGGACTGTTCCTGCTGAATTGTGCTTAGTACAGGGAATACCTATGCTGCCATCGTTTTATGGGATCTATACAGACTGTTCCTGCTGAATTGTGCTTAGTACAGGGGAATACCTATGCTGCCATAGTTTTATGGGATCTCTCTGTACAGACTATGAGCAAACTTAGGGGACTGTTCCTGCTGAATTGTGCTTAGTACAGGGGAATACCTATGCTGCCATAGTTTTATGGGATCTCTCTGTACAGACTATGAGCAAACTTAGGGGACTGTTCCTGCTGAATTGTGCTTAGTACAGGGGAATACCTATGCTTACAGAAAGATAGTCGGAGCCAACTAAGTTAAATGTAGCCTTTAGCCCGCAGGTTGGTAATAGTCTCAATGAACAACAAGGCACAAAACAGCTACACTGAATGCTGGAGAGTGACACACCCCTCCAATTCAGCTGCAGCCAGCCAACCAGTTCAAGCCAAGGTTGCTACAAAGTGTTAAAATATAACTTTTAATTCAAACTGTTTTAAAAGAATTGCTCATTTGGCCACACCAGCATACACACTCACAGCGTGAAAAAATGCTACGCCGTGCGGGACCATGTCCCTAAAATAACACACAATTAAAAACTCAGAGCGTAGGTTGGAAAGGTGGTGGGTATGTGCAAAATATTTAGTAGCAGGTTTAAATACCCATTGTCAGTACCTGCTCAATAGGGATATTCCTCAGTATTACCCCAATAGTGCTGGTTCCCACCCTTCCACCCTTCCCCCAGCAAAGTTTTCTGCCTAGCTACGTTGGGAAGAGTGGGAGCTATTCACACCACCTTCCACCTACGCCGCCCTACGCGTTTCGCTGACAAGCAGCTTCGTCAGGGGCATAAGTGGAATACCTATGCTGCCATAGTTTTATGGGATCTCTCTGTACGGACTATGAGCAAACGTAGGGGGCTGTTCCTGCTGAATTGTGCTTAGTACAGGGGAATACCTATGCTGCCATAGTTTTATGGGATCTCTCTGTACGGACTATGAGCAAACGTAGGGGGCTGTTCCTGCTGAATTGTGCTTAGTACAGGGGAATACCTATGCTGCCATAGTTTTATGGGATCTCTCTGTACGGACTATGAGCAAACGTAGGGGGCTGTTCCTGCTGAATTGTGCTTAGTACAGGGGAATACCTATGCTGCCATAGTTTTATGGGATCTCTCTGTACGGACTATGAGCAAACTTAGGGGGCTGTTCCTGCTGAATTGTGCTTAGTACAGGGAATACCTATGCTGCCATAGTTTAATGGGATCTCTTTGTACAGACTATGAGCAAACTTAGGGACTGTTCCTGCTGAATTGTGCTTAGTACAGGGAATACCTATGCTGCCATAGTTTTATGGGATCTCTCTGTAGAGACTAGGAGCAAATTTAGGGTCTGTTCCTGCTGAATTGTGATTAGTACAGGGGAATACTTACTGTATGCTCGATTTGATTTGTGTTATCTGCCATACCACACACAGGAAGTTTTTCTTGCACTAGAACGTTCCAGAGCAGGCTAGTTACCCACCCCCTATGGCATATTATCCCTCATACCTTCTCTTCATTGCAACACAATATGAGGGCTATGATAGGTACTACAGCAACTTGCGGCAAGAAAGAGACAGTGGCATTTTAGGCTAAAACTGGTTGAGAAAAGGTACAGTGAAGCTTTATTTGACTATGTTAAATAAATGACTTCATTTTCCGAAGTCGACCGAAGTTGCCTCACGAGCAAACTTCTGGCGACTTTGGAAAATGAAGCACCGCATGTGCTTAAGCGCAGGCAACTTTTCATTTTAGCGGACAGGAAGACACGCGAAGGCAGTTCGGGGAGTTTGTGGCCCAGAAGAAGACGCGATTAGTCTTCTAAGACGCAGATCTCCCCGAATCTGCTTGTGTGGACTAACCCTAAACCCACCCCACAGTAGAACCTCGAATAATCCCACTCCATGTATTCTCTTTGGGTTGCATTATTAAGTAAAGCATATTTACTGGCTATACTGTCCCTTGACATGGCACATGCATTCCGGATTCTCTGGCCAAAGGAACAAATGGCTTTCCCAGCTTGGTTATTGGAATTGTTTCTACAGGAAGATTGTGGATTCACTTTCCAAAAATCAAAGCAAGAGCTCAAAGCATCTGCTGAACCATCATTATTGACCAAACTAATGTGTTTGGACTGGGACACTATTAGTGTCAATCAATCCAGAGAACTATCACTTTTAAAGTATACTTAATGCATTATGGGGAATTTACTTCCGTATTAACCCCTTATTTCAAATTCTGTAAAGCCATTTGGGATAATTTTGGGTCTTATGTGTGAGCTACAGAATATTTGGCAGAACACCACTATCTAGGCATCTATCCATCTATTTGTCTGTCTGTCTGTCTACTTCTCTCTCTGGGTCTTTGTTTTCCCAGTTTTGCTCTAATAGGATCTCCCTGTCTAGTGGGAAGGTGCCAAGCCTGATAACTTTAAAGGCATCATCAAGGTCAACTGAAATGATAGGAATAGGCTGGTGGGAGCTGATTAGTTCTCAAATAAAACCACCTGGCCATTTAGCATGGTTTGAAGATCCAAATTACAGAAAGATCTGCTATCTGGAAAACTGAGCATTCTGGATAATAGGCCCAATAACTGTACTATAATCATGTAAAACCCTACACCGGATAGGGAAAGCAAAATAAGAGAAAATAACACAACATCGATCTCTTACTCTATAGAATGGTAGAGTATTAAAATTCCTAATAAAGTCAATTTGCCTATGGATACTTGATAAGAGTTGATTTTGTTCTTTTTGTTGTTCAGGCCATGTTTGGGCTCAATCAGCCTGTAGCATTGACTTGATCTCGCAGTCCTTACCAGTCAGGACGATGTGTTATCCTTAATCCTTAATGGACATTAAGATAAATTACTTCAACGGTGCTGTCAGCAGTATCTGTCGAGTTGCAAGATAACTTCTGTTAGAGTAGTTAAACCTTAGAGAATAATGGCTATCTCTTCAATTGAAACCCTGCGCTGGAAATTAGTCCTTAAATGGGTCCCATGTTGTGTTTCTACAAAGTACCTCTATTCGCTATATACCCTTAAATGCCCCTGCAGAGGCAGGCTTAGCAAATTGCATTACTGACACAGTCCTATATTGTGCCTTTGTACAGGCATTCAGTCAACGAAGGGGGGCTGCGGAACTTTGCTTGATAATTATAGAGGTATTCCTTTGCTTAATTGGTTTTAAGTTATTTATCTGTATGGTCTATGTGGATTTTAGGGCAGAGGCACATGCTCAGATTCGGAAATATTTAGTCGCCAGGCGATAAATCGCCTCTTCTTCGAGGCGACTGATTTCCCTGAACTGCCTTCCCGCCGGCTAGAATCGAAATGCGCGATGGCACTCAGAGCCCTTCATTTTCCGAAGTTGCCTGAAGTTATCTTGTGAGGCAACTTCGGGCGGCTTCCCAAAACGAATAGCTCAGATTGTCATCCCACCAGGTATTTACAGACTGGGGTGGCGTGAGACCGGGAAAAAACCCAGTGGGCCCTAGCTCTCATGGGACCCCTGCTAACCCAGGTCCGTCTCTTCTTCAGTGTCCATCACAGCGTCCCCCAGTAAAGAAAAAGCAGCCAGTATGTGAAGTGCAGGGGGAGCGGCGGTGTCGCTTGGTGGGGGGGGGGGCAGCACGTGCAGCTGGGATGGGGGCCCCCCAGTTGGCAGCCTCAGTGGACCACGGATACCCCAGTCTGACACTGCTGGAATCTCTCAACCAGTCCCTAGTGCAGATGGGCACTGACTCCATACTGCCCCTAGAATCCTGCTGCCCTAGGCCTGGGCTTTTGTGGTCCTCGCACAAAATAAAGGCAATGGGATACCCGGATATATGTTGCACATGGTAAAAATCCACTACAGCGGGCAACAGATCTCCTGAAAATGCTTTCCCATCATCAATAATGTAAGTCGCTGGTGGGACAAAATACGTGTTGCTTCATTTTCAGAAATCACCTGAAGTTTCCTTGCAAGTAACTTTGGCCAACTTCATAAAGCCAAAGTAACTCAATTGACAAAGTTGTCAGTGGGAAAGCATTTTCACTCTTGATAGTGAAGATTTAACCACGGACAACAAATCCCATGTGTCATCACCCTTGGGGCATCACAATTGTAGTTTAACAGGCAATTCAGACTCACCCCTACTCCCTTAGTTTAGTAGTAGACGGATTTCAGTCTGCAGAGGATTCAGAGTTCTCGCATTCATGCAGAGATCCAAAGCAAAAAAAAGAAAAAAATGTAGGACACACTTCCCCATGAAGTAAATTAAAACCACTATTTACTGATGCATTAAAAACACAGGTGGCCGTTGTGTAATGGTCGCCTAACGCCAATCTTCGGCCATAATCTTAGGCCATAAAGAAGTGTGCCCTACATTTTTTCTGCCTGGCAATAGTAGGACCTTTGACGCTTATAAAGAAGCTTTTAAGTTACATAGTGAAAGTAAATCTAAAACAACTGGATTTGCTGAGTAATCATTGAAGACGTTTAACTATTCATCCGAGCAGCTTTTTCAGTTCAACTGAAGTCCTCTGCATTTTAAGTTACTTTTAAGTTATGTTATGCCTCTCGAGAAACTTAAAGGGATACTGTCATGGGAAAAAAAAATTTTTCAAAATGAATCAGTTAATAGTGCTGCTCCAGCAGAATTCTGCGCTGAAATCCATTTCTCAAAAGAGCAAACAGATTTTTTTATATTCAACTTTGAAATCTGACATGGGGCTAGACATATTGTCAATTTCCCAGCTGCCCCTGGTCATGTGACTTGTACTCTGATAAACTTCAATCACTCTTTACTGCTGTACTGCAAGTTGGACTGATATCAACCCCCTCCCTTTTCCCCCCAGCAGCCAAACAAAAGAACAATGGGAAGGTAACCAGATAGCAGCTCCCTAACACAAGATAACAGCTGCCTGGTGGATCTAAGAACAACACTCAATAGTAAAAACCCATGTCCCACTGAGACACATTCAGTTACATTGAGAACGAAAAACAGCAGCCTGCCAGAAAGCATATCTCTCCTGAAGTGCAGGCACAAGTCACATGACCAGGGGCAGCTGGGAAATCGACAAAATGTCTAGCCCCATGTCAGATTTCAAAATTGAATATAAAAAAATCTGTTTGCTCTTTTGAGAAATGGATTTCAGTGCAGAAATCTGCTGGAGTAGCACTATTAACATTAAATACAAAAAGGAAAAGGAAGGTACTGTGGACCTTTAATGCTGAAAGCCAAGCCCACCATATGTAACATTCTGTTCATTTCTGGCTTCTGGCTGACTGCACCAACATTCTCACAGCAGTGTTCCCTAGGTCATTCTAAAGCTGAATGTCATTCAGCCAGTCAGTGACTCCCAGCAGAATTGTAAATCTTTGTTATTGTAGTATGTTCTAAATTAACTTTTATTGGCTTTGATTACCCTTACACTGCTGGCTAGCCTTAGCTTTCGGGGAAATAAGTATTTGCATATTAATAGTTACGCAACACAAACTTTATTTTTCCAATTAAAATATTTAATATATTATGTACTTTAGTAACTTATTTCATACCGCAATTGTAAACCGCCAACTTTCTGAAAAACAAAGGACATGTGAGGGACGAGGACCCTGAATATTCCAAAGCAAATTATGTACATGATAGATATTTGACTTTACCATGACTTTACAGGAAGAATAGTAACCCAGTAATATGGTAGGTAGAACCACTAAGTGAAAGTGAAATCCATGAATTAAGGGGGGCACAATCATTCTGTGTGACCATAGGTGATGGTAAGGGAACCAACAAAGGGCCATCCAACTTTGCACAGGAGGAGGAGATGGGACTGAAAACATTTCTGTGTATAAATGTGTATAATGAATATTATTTGATTACAGTGGAGGGGCTTATTGAGGTCCTATACATGGGATTTTAACCCATTTATAAGATTGGACTATAATCTCTGTAATTATTATCTATTGTAATCTATTGTGAAGTTGTATGTCTCATACAGCCAATATATCTGATATGATTCGTTCTCCTGATTCTTGTTCCTTCTAGGAAGTGCCCTGATGGGTTTATTTGCATGAAGACCGGGAAAAACCCAAATTATGGCTACACCAGTTTTGATACCTTCGGCTGGGCATTTCTTTCTCTGTTCCGTCTCATGACCCAGGACTATTGGGAAAACTTATATCAACAGGTATGAGCTTCGGCTTAGTTTATTCAACCTTTCGCTCATAGCAACGTCACTATTACAGAACTAGGCTGCACCTTGTTTGCGGGGCCATTTTTCTCTGAATTCCTTCAGCAAATTCTCTGATTCCGTACAGCCTCAACTACTTGCATTACACACTTTTCATCCTCTAAGTGGAGACTGAAGAGAGTTTAGCAGGGAACAGAAAAGTTCCACTTTCTATACAAAAGCCTGGATGGGAACTACTTACTCCCACCAATATTTATTGACCCTACCCAGGGGCGTAACTATAGAGGAAGGAGACCCTGCGGTTGCAGGGGGGCCCAGGAGTGTAGGGGGCCCAGTGAGACCCTAATTAATTAGCAATTTTAATATATCTTGGTAAAATAGGCCAACATAAATATTTTGGGGCCCTAAATTGAATTTGCTATGGGGCCCAGTAACAACTAGTTACGCCACTGACCCTACCCACTAGCTATGGCCTCGCATAATGTTACATCTCATGGGACTTGTGTTATTAGAGAATGGTATCCCCTTCTCTAAATGATAAAGGTATGATGTTTTTATTGTTGTTTCAGACTCTCCGAGCAGCGGGGAAGACATACATGATCTTTTTCGTCTTCGTCATCTTTTTGGGCTCTTTTTACCTTGTCAACTTGATCCTGGCTGTAGTGGCTATGGCTTATGAAGAACAGAACCAAGCCACCATTGCCGAAGCAGAAGCAAAAGAGAAGGAATTCCAACAAGCCATGGAACAAATAAAGAAAGAACAAGAGGTTAGCACATCCATATATATATATATATATACACACACACACACATATATATATTTATCTATATATATTTACAGGTATCTGAGATTAGCTAGTTTGTGATTGTTGTCCTACGTTCTCTTTAACTTTATTTCATTTTAGCTATGGGCACATTTTTATTGTTCTCAACAAAATTGCCAAATATTTTGTAATCTTTCCTTTCTAACCAGGCATTAGCCAACAAGGGACCAGATGTTGCATCCCACAGTTCCTGCGAAATGTCACCATTTAGCTCTAAAAGTGCCAAAGAGAGGAGAAACAGGAGGAAGAAAAAGAAATCCTCTGAAACCGAAGAGTATGGAGAAGATATGAAACTCCCCAGGGGCGAGTCGGACGAGGAGAGTCTCCGCAAGACGGTAATCAAGACGGCACAGGAATTATTTTGTGAATTGAGATCACATTTCTGTGCTTAGGTTCATTTTAATGGTTTTAAACTCTACTTGAATTATAATGAATATGCTTCATTAATATCCAATGGTATAGCTTCATCACGTTAGATTGCTTGCCTAGCTTTACCATGCAACATCTTCTTTAGTATTCAGAGAGACCATGGTTGCCAGTGTGGTCACTATTGACTCCTGATACTAGCCCATGTATGGGATCAAAGTGATTCCCTTTCCAGTTGATATTTGATCAGAGCTTGAGCAGATATCATTGGGCTGTTTATACAGTCAAGGGCCAGTGGTGTTGTATTTATGCCCAGGGTGATTAGATTGAGCTGAATGCCAAGCCTGCAAATCAACCGATTTATTAGACCATGTGGTTAGTTGAATCTGCTAAAGATTGACCAGGCCTAATGTAATTTAAAGGGGAACTATTGCAAAAATGAAAATTTAATATAAGCATCAGCATACCGAAATAAGAAACTTTCTAAATACAATCAATTAAATATTCTGTACTGTTTCTGAAATAATCAAGTTCATCATCTCTGTTTCTCTTCATTTTGTCTTCATGCAGCAGCTGAGTGTCAGATATTTATTGACAGTTAGATCCAATATATCTTATAAGGGGGCTCCTTTTGCCTAGAAGATGTATTAGAGCTCACTCTATTAAACTCACCAGACATCATGTCTCTCTACATGCAGGATTTGTGCAAAAGGCAGTTATGTTGTTAGATTTTGTTTGTGTTAGAATCAGTTATTTGAGTGAGCTCTAATTCATCTGCTAGGAAAGGGAGCCCCCCTATAAGATATATTGGATCTAACTGTCAACTGACACCAAACTGCTGCATGAAGACAGAATGAAGAGAAACAGATGCTGAGAGAGGAACAGTGAATATAAACTTGATTATTTCAGAATTTTTTTTAATTGATTATATTTAGAAAGTTTCTTGTTTCAGTATGCTGAAGCTCATATTAAATTTTCATTTTCGAGATAGTTCCCCTTTAAGCAAGACAGCAACGCTTTTGTAGATGCAAGGGACAACACAGCAAGCAAAAAACATAATCTGTTTACCATATAGTACTAAAATCTCCAGTGCGCCCCTAATTTGTACCAATTTTGTGCTGATTTCATTCACAGTCCCTCCTTGGAATTGGTTTTGGCGCTGGTTCTGGCAAACGCAGGATAAGTCAAGGGAGTATCTTTAATTTTCGATTCCGCAACCGAGACCTTTACTCTGAGACGGAGTTTGCAGATGATGAAGTCAGCAATGCCAGTGACGGTCACCGCGGATCCCTGCTGGCCCCCCGCACAGGCCGGCGGCAAAGCACTCAGAGTCAGACGAGCCCTCTTACGCAGGGTTTCACCCAAAATGGAAAAAGAAACAGCTCTGTGGATTGCAATGGGGTGGTGTCATTGGTTGGAGGAACTGGGACATTTTCTAACCCTACGTCACCCGGTGGATTACAATTACCAGCTGTTGTGGAAAAATCATCAGCTGAAGAAAATGTAAGTGTGATTTTTATTGTCTTACCGATTGAGTGTTCTTCTGATGTCACTGGCTCTGGTGACATCATTAAAATGATGCAATAATTTTCTTTTTAACACCCTATGACTAGACACTAGACAGCCATTTCGTTTTATAACTCACCAACTTGTTTTAGTATGCCCTGTGTATTCTAAGCTGCCTTTTAATAAATGAGTATACAGGTATGGGACCTGTTATCCAGAATGCTGGATAACGGATCTTTCCGTAATTTAGATCTTTATACTTAAGTGTCACAGGAAATCATGTAAACATGAAATAAACCCAATAGGCTGGTTTTGCCTCCAATAAGGATTAATTATTTCTTGGGATCAAGTACAAGCTACTGCTTTATTATTACACAGAAAGAGGAAATAATTTTTTTAAATTTTCATTAATTGGATTAAATGGAGTCCATGGGAGACGGCCTTTCCATAATTTAGAGCTTTCTGGATAATGGATTTCTGGATAACGATCGCATACCTGTACTGACATACTTCTCTTGGATTATCAGTACAATGGGCAGCTTATTTCCTGGTGATTGAGTCCCCATTTTTGGTCTAGCCAAACTTTTATTCAGAAATTGTCATGTTTTATGGTCAAGACTATAGGCACTAAATCAGAGTAATAGTCTCACAGTACCCATAACAAACTACTGCCTTGTATCTACAGTTACTTGTATTAGCGGCTGCATACTGGGCATCCCTGAAATATGTAGTCTCCCCCCTCTAACCAAGGGCCCCCATGTTCTCTAAATGTGAACCTGAAAACATTATTATTATGTAACAAAGTAGACAAAAGAACAATTCAAGGTTGTGTAACCAAAACATGGGCTTACAATGAAGGTTTTATTGGTGATGGCTGTGAGTGGGCGCAGAAAAACAGGATTCTGTGCTACTCACAACTGAACTCATTTGCCCCTCGCTTTATTGATGGCCATATTGCAGCGAGTATTGAGTGCTGTGTGTTAATTAATATCATCTGCACTTTGCCCCAGTTGCTGTGTGAATGGAAGAGCTTCAGCTGCATTGGTAAATGTATTGAGTGGGCTATCAAGCCATAAATGCAGAAAAAAGACGGACGGTCTGAAACGTTGAGAAGTGTTTGGGGTCAGAGCCCATGTCCTAATAAAGGCATTTTAAGAAAAGAAACTGCTGATTGGTGCTGTCAATAATTGATATAAATACAGAAAGGCCTAATTAACTTACTACTGCATTATGCTGAAATACACTAATATAGGGTGTTTTTCTACCTTAGTACAGTCAAATACACCTTATATAGTAAAAGATAACAGGTTATTCACTTTTGTGCTTATCCATGTGAACTGTCATAGTCGTCCTCATCAGAGCAGCCAGTTGAGTCTTCTATCTATAATCTATTAATCTATCTATCATCTCTCTCTCTCTCTCTCTCTCTCTCTCTCTCTCTCTCTCTCTCTCTCTCTCTCTCTCTCTCTCTCTCTCTCTCTCTCTCTCTCTCTATCTATCTATCTATCATCCATCTATCATCTATCTATCTATCTATCTATCTATCTATCTGTTCTTCTATCTATCTATCTATCTATCTATCTATAATCTATTAATCTATCTATCTATCTATCTATCTATCTATCTATCTATCTATCTATCTATCTATCATCTATCTATCTATCTATCTATCTATCTATCTATCTATCTATCTATCTATCATAATCATTTATCTATCTGTTTGTCTGATTGTTGAAGGCTGACAGAGGCTGCATGTGCCCTATGATTAATGAGTAGGGATGTAGCGAACCGCCGAGTATGTGTTCGCGAACGCCGTTCGCGAACACCGGCAAAAAATGCGAACAGTTTGCGAACTGTTCGCGAACTTCGAACATCCGAAAATCGTTCGATTCGAACGATCGAAGGATTTTAATTGTTCGATTTTAGCGACCGAATGGTCGAATGGTCGAACGATTTTGACGCGAACGCCTATTGGCGAACGTCGCGCGACGTTCGCGAACTTGCGGCGGACGCGAACAGTCGAAGTTCGCGCGAACTAGTTCGCCGGCGAACAGTTCGCTACATCCCTATTAATGAGACTGAAGTGTCCCTTCTCAGGCTGCTGGAGAGGCCGACCAAAAACTGCTTTTCTCCTGTTGAGTAGTTTTCCAAATATTGGGAGCAAATAGAGAGGCTGTATGAAGCTGAGAGCACAGTGTTTGTTGTTGGCATGGGGAATATGATTGGCCATGTTGATATATACATAACAGCTGATAGATACATTTTCTATATATTGCAATATTTAAAGGGTATATTTTCCAAAATCCATTTATTTAACAGCATCGCTGGTGAGGCCTATTCTTTTAGTTTCCCCACTTCTAAAAACAGTCTTTGTTATACTCCCATGTTCCATCAGTAATCCTTGTGCTTCTCTGTTACACTTATCATTTTATTGTTCTGTGTGAAAGAAGATTAACGTTACATGGAAAGACTGTGAAACATTTTGGCCCTGTCTTCTTAAGTAATAGAGCTTTGTGTTTGCTGATATGGGGGGTTCCCATATGAATGATAGTTATCATTCCAGTGTTTAGGATTAAGCCAATGCAGACTGTCAGACAGAAAGAACAATTTCATTTTCGCCCAAGTGATATACAGTAGAAGCTTTGTCTAAAGTAATGGAAATATTGCAAAATGTGCACCCAGTGTCGGACTGGCCCACCGGGATACCAGGAAAACTCCCGGTGCGCCCAGGTGTCAGTGGGCCCTCCTGCTTCTAAACGTTTGGCCTATTTCATGGCAATTCCTTATTTCATTAACAAAGAGGCTAAATGTAATTTAAGAGAAGAGAATAGAGATTGAGTGAGGAGAGGCAGAAAATAGTACTGAAAGTGGGCCCCTGATCTAAGGTTTTTTGGTGGGCCCCTGGTGTCCCAGTCCGACACTGTGTGCACCCCCTTCTTGCACTACCCACCCTTATCTACCAGATACCTTCAGGGGTTGGGTCCTGGTCTAGTCACACCAGTGCCTTCCCAGTAGTACTATCACTGATTGTCTGAATATGTCTCTTTGCCAATACTTTGTATTTGTCTAATGGGTGTAAGGCTAATACCAGAAATGGAGGATCCTCATCCTATGGATAAACTCTGATTTCAGTGCTACCATGTGTGTCTTCAACCAGGCAAACACAGCGGATTCAGGTATAGGCAAGAAAGAGGCTGATTCCTGCAAGATTTGTGGCCTGCATTAGTCTAATACAGTTGGGAGAGATTTTGCCTATACTACTATTGGGATAAACGGCTCTGGGAAGGGAGTGTGACTGTGGGATAGCAGGTATAGTAGGGAGAGATGGTGCCTATAGTAACAGTGGATAATAGTCTCTGGGAAGGGAGTGTGACTGTGGAATAGCAGGTATAGTAGGGAGAGATGGTGCCTATAGTAACAGTGGGATAATAGTCTCTGGGAAGGGAGTGTGACTGTGGGATAGCAGGTATAGTAGGAAGAGATGGTGTCTATAGTAACAGTGGATAATAGTCTCTGGGAAGGGAGTGTAACTGTGGGATAGCAGGTATAGTAGGGAGAGATGGTGCCTATAGTAACAGTGGATAATAGTCTCTGGGAAGGGAGTGTGACTGTGGGATAGCAGGTATAGTAGGGAGAGATGGTGCCTATAGTAACAGTGGATAATAGTCTCTGGGAAGGGAGTGTGACTGTGGAATAGCAGGTATAGTAGGGAGAGATGGTGCCTATAGTAACAGTGGGATAATAGTCTCTGGGAAGGGAGTGTGACTGTGGGATAGCAGGTATAGTAGGGAGAGATGGTGCCTATAGTAACAGTGGGATAATAGTCTATGGGAAGGGAGTGTGACTGTGGGATAGCAGGTATAGTAGGGAGAGATGGTGTCTATAGTAACAGTGGGATAATAGTATCTTGGAAGAGAGTGTGACTGTGGGATAGCAGGTATAGTAGGGAGAGATGGTGCCTATAGTAACAGTGGGATAATAGTCTCTGGGAAGGGAGTGTGACTGTGGGATAGCAGGTATAGTAGGGAGAGATGGTGTCTATAGTAACAGTGGGATAATAGTCTCTGGGAAGGGAGTGTGACTGTGGGATAGCAGGTATAGTAGGGAGAGATGGTGTCTATAGTAACAGTGGGATAATAGTCTCTGGGAAGGGAGTGTGACTGTGGGATAGCAGGTATAGTAGGGAGAGATGGTGCCTATAGTAACAGTGGGATAATAGTCTCTGGGAAGGGAGTGTGACTGTGGGATAGCAGGTATAGTAGGGAGAGATGGTGCCTATAGTAACAGTGGATAATAGTCTCTGGGAAGGGAGTGTGACTGTGGGATAGCAGGTATAGTAGGGAGAGATGGTGCCTATAGTAACAGTGGATAATAGTCTCTGGGAAGGGAGTGTGGACTGTGGAATAGCAGGTATAGTAGGGAGAGATGGTGCCTATAGTAACAGTGGATAATAGTCTCTGGGAAGGGAGTGTGACTGTGGAATAGCAGGTATAGTAGGGAGAGATGGTGCCTATAGTAACAGTGGGATAATAGTCTATGGGAAGGGAGTGTGACTGTGGGATAGCAGGTATAGTAGGGAGAGATGGTGTCTATAGTAACAGTGGGATAATAGTCTCTGGGAAGGGAGTGTGACTGTGGGATAGCAGGTATAGTAGGGAGAGATGGTGCCTATAATAACAGTGGATAATAGTCTCTGGGAAGGGAGTGTGACTGTGGAATAGCAGGTATAGTAGGGAGAGATGGTGCCTATAGTAACAGTGGGATAATAGTCTCTGGGAAGGGAGTGTGACTGTGGGATAGCAGGTATAGTAGGAAGAGATGGTGTCTATAGTAACAGTGGATAATAGTCTCTGGGAAGGGAGTGTAACTGTGGGATAGCAGGTATAGTAGGGAGAGATGGTGCCTATAGTAACAGTGGATAATAGTCTCTGGGAAGGGAGTGTGACTGTGGGATAGCAGGTATAGTAGGGAGAGATGGTGCCTATAGTAACAGTGGATAATAGTCTCTGGGAAGGGAGTGTGACTGTGGAATAGCAGGTATAGTAGGGAGAGATGGTGCCTATAGTAACAGTGGGATAATAGTCTCTGGGAAGGGAGTGTGACTGTGGGATAGCAGGTATAGTAGGGAGAGATGGTGCCTATAGTAACAGTGGGATAATAGTCTATGGGAAGGGAGTGTGACTGTGGGATAGCAGGTATAGTAGGGAGAGATGGTGTCTATAGTAACAGTGGGATAATAGTATCTTGGAAGAGAGTGTGACTGTGGGATAGCAGGTATAGTAGGGAGAGATGGTGCCTATAGTAACAGTGGGATAATAGTCTCTGGGAAGGGAGTGTGACTGTGGGATAGCAGGTATAGTAGGGAGAGATGGTGTCTATAGTAACAGTGGGATAATAGTCTCTGGGAAGGGAGTGTGACTGTGGGATAGCAGGTATAGTAGGGAGAGATGGTGTCTATAGTAACAGTGGGATAATAGTCTCTGGGAAGGGAGTGTGACTGTGGGATAGCAGGTATAGTAGGGAGAGATGGTGCCTATAGTAACAGTGGGATAATAGTCTCTGGGAAGGGAGTGTGACTGTGGGATAGCAGGTATAGTAGGGAGAGATGGTGCCTATAGTAACAGTGGATAATAGTCTCTGGGAAGGGAGTGTGACTGTGGGATAGCAGGTATAGTAGGGAGAGATGGTGCCTATAGTAACAGTGGATAATAGTCTCTGGGAAGGGAGTGTGACTGTGGAATAGCAGGTATAGTAGGGAGAGATGGTGCCTATAGTAACAGTGGATAATAGTCTCTGGGAAGGGAGTGTGACTGTGGAATAGCAGGTATAGTAGGGAGAGATGGTGCCTATAGTAACAGTGGGATAATAGTCTATGGGAAGGGAGTGTGACTGTGGGATAGCAGGTATAGTAGGGAGAGATGGTGTCTATAGTAACAGTGGGATAATAGTCTCTGGGAAGGGAGTGTGACTGTGGGATAGCAGGTATAGTAGGGAGAGATGGTGCCTATAGTAACAGTGGATAATAGTCTCTGGGAAGGGAGTGTGACTGTGGAATAGCAGGTATAGTAGGGAGAGATGGTGCCTATAGTAACAGTGGGATAATAGTCTATGGGAAGGGAGTGTGACTGTGGGATAGCAGGTATAGTAGGGAGAGATGGTGTCTATAGTAACAGTGGGATAATAGTATCTTGGAAGAGAGTGTGACTGTGGGATAGCAGGTATAGTAGGGAGAGATGGTGCCTATAGTAACAGTGTGATAATAGTCTCTGGGAAGGGAGTGTGACTGTGGGATAGCAGGTATAGTAGGGAGAGATGGTGTCTATAGTAACAGTGGGATAATAGTCTCTGGGAAGGGAGTGTGACTGTGGGATAGCAGGTATAGTAGGGAGAGATGGTGTCTATAGTAACAGTGGGATAATAGTCTCTGGGAAGGGAGTGTGACTGTGGGATAGCAGGTATCGTAGGAAGAGATGGTGCCTATAGTAACAGTGGGATAATAGTCTCTGGGAAGGGAGTGTGACTGTGGGATAGCAGGTATAGTAGGGAGAGATGGTGCCTATAGTAACAGTGGATAATAGTCTCTGGGAAGGGAGTGTGACTGTGGGATAGCAGGTATAGTAGGGAGAGATGGTGTCTATAGTAACAGTGGATAATAGTCTCTGGGAAGGGAGTGTGACTGTGGGATAGCAGGTATAGTAGGGAGAGATGGTGCCTATAGTAACAGTGGATAATAGTCTCTGGAAGGGAGTGTGACTGTGGGATAGCAGATATAGTAGGGAGAGATGGTGCCTATAGTAACAGTGGATAATAGTCTCTGGGAAGGGAGTGTGACTGTGGGATAGCAGGTATAGTAGGGAGAGATGGTGCCTATAGTAACAGTGGGATAATAGTCTCTGGGAAGGGAGTGTGACTGTGGGATAGCAGGTATAGTATTGAGAGATGGTGCCTATAGTAACAGTGGATAATAGTCTCTGGGAAGGGAGCGTGACTGTGGGATAGCAGGTATAGTAGGGAGAGATGGTGCCTATAGTAACAGTGGGATAATAGTCTCTGGGAAGGGAGTGTGACTGTGGGATAGCAGGTATAGTATTGAGAGATGGTGCCTATAGTAACAGTGGATAATAGTCTCTGGGAAGGGAGTGTGACTGTGGGATAGCAGGTATAGTAGGGAGAGATGGTGCCTATAGTAACAGTGGGATAATAGTCTCTGGGAAGGGAGTGTGACTGTGGGATAGCAGGTATAGTAGGGAGAGATGGTGTCTACAGTAACAGTGGATAATAGTCTCTGGGAAGGGAGTGTGACTGTGGGATAGCAGGTATAGTAGGGAGAGATGGTGCCTATAGTAACAGTGGGATAATAATTGCTGGGAAGGGAGTGTGACTGTGGGATAGCAGGTATAGTATTGAGAGATGGTGCCTATAAGTAACAGTGGGATAAATAGCCTTTGGGAAAGAATGTAGTTGTTACCCAGCCAGGCCCCCTTTGTTGTTGTCAAACTATAACACTCAGAACCCACCCACAACTGGAAACTTTCAAGGGTTCTGGGAGTTTTAGTTCAGCAACGCCATTAGAGGTCATAAAGCAGACAATTCTGCACTGCCTGGAAGCAAATATCTCAATGCAACTCATATCCCCTTCCCATTGACACCAATAGAATGTGCTGCAAATAGACTTTGCAGAGTCTCCAGAGTTTGCAATTGGCTTACACGATGCTTCCTACATATTTTATCCCCCCTCCCCAATGCATGATGGACATTTCAGATATTCACTAAATAACACATGTATTGACTGAACCTTAGTATTCAGATAATGGAACTTTTACTTCAAAAATCATTATTGCCAGAGAGCAGATTTTACTATAAGGAAAAGGAGGACACAGAGTAGGATTTTGGCCAAGACACAGTTTACCAACAGACATCAATAAAAGATAATTAAATGTTTATTACAGGAGGTTAAACAGCAGGGCTCCCTAGAAAGTCAATGCACTAGTTGAGTTCCCACTTAAAGAAAGCCGATACAGGTTAAATGGCTTTGAAAGCAGTTTTTGGGTGATCCCCTTTTAATCTGTCGCCAATATTAACTTTGCCTCCAATGAAAAAAAAAGCTGAATGTTTGCAAGAGTGTATTTTTCTGACTATTAATATGTTACTATTCAGCAGACCGTGATTGCCAATGAATGTTAGTACAAAATGTCCTTGTATCGTGCTCCAAAATCAATCTTTCCTCTAATGAGATGATACATTTATTAGCAGTTATTAGATATTAATTACAACACTTTGTTTGGCTAAAGAAGGGATTCCCTAAACTGCTTGTTGTTCTATCTGCTGGCTAGTACTTCCAGCTGTAAGGTATCCAGCGGAGGAACTGTTGCCAGATACTTATGAACCAGACAATTGCTTTTATCATTCTAAATCTACTAGAACAGTAACATCTAAGTGTTGATTAGCTATCACTATATCCCGATTACATCATATTGATGATATCATCACATATTGTACGTGTCACCATAGTGTTGGTCCCGCCTTGGGATCATTCTAATGCTCTGATTCGATACAAGTGTGGCCTATCCATGTGATCATTCGAATGCTCTGATTGGATACAAGTGTGGCCTATCCATGTGATCATTCTAATGCTCTGATTGGATACAGGTTGGTCTTGCCCTGTGATCATTCTGATGTTCTGATTGGATACAGGTTGGTCTCACCCTGTGATCATTCTGATGTTCTGATTGTATACAGGTTGGTCTCGCCCTGTGATCATTCTGATGTTCTGATTGGATAGAGGTTGGTCTAGCCCTGTGATCATTCTAATGCTCTGATTGGATAGAGGTTGGTCTTGCCCTGTGATCATTAGTGATGGGCGAATTTGCCCCATTTCGCCGAAAAATTAGTGAATTTAACGAAACTGCGAAAAACTCGCGAAACGTCAGTTTTTGACGCCGGCATCCATTTTTTTGACACCGCGAATTTTCGCGGTCGTTTTGCAAATGTATTCGCTAACGGTGAATCGCGCAAATTCGCTGCAAATTCGTGTCTGGTGAATAAATTCGCCCATCACTAGTGATCATTCTAATGCTCTGATTGGATACAAGTTGGCCTATCCCTGTGATCATTCTAATGCTCTGATTGGATACAGGCATGGCCTATTCCTGTGATCAGTCTAATGCTCTGATTGTATACAAGTTGGTCTAGCCCTGTGATCCTTCTAATGCTCTGATTGGATACAGGTTGGTCTAGCCCTTTGACCATTCTAATGCTCTGATTGGATACAGGCATGGCCTATTCCTGTGATCAGTCTAATGCTCTGATTGTATACAAGTTGGTCTAGCCCTGTGATCCTTCTAATGCTCTGATTGGATACAGGTTGGTCTAGCCCTTTGACCATTCTAATGTTCTGATTGGATACAGGTTGGGCTAGCCCTGTGATCATTCTAATGCTCTGATTGGATACAGGTTGGTCTAGCCCTGTGATCATTCTAATGCTCTGATTGGATAGAGCTTGGTCTAGCCCTGTTATCATTCTACTGTTCTGATTGACTGGTCTAGTCTAGTACAGCAGCCGTTCTAATGTCCAGTTAACAAAAAAACCCACAGTTGAGGAAAACTAAATGAAACTAAAATGACATAAGAAAAACTGAATTGAGCCACATGCATCTAATGGGTTAAAGTCTGTACCTTGCATTGCAACTTGGAATATTATCAGTTTTCTCAGTCTTACCCACCTCCCTACAAATGTGCCAGATGCCTGTTAGAGCCCACTCAGAGCCCACCATGCACTGAAATGATCTATTTCCTGAATTTGTGGGTAAATGCTCAATCACTAGTGAAGTAGAAAGCATTCCATATGCCCAGGCAAAGTAGCTACTGAGATATACAACCACAGTTATGAGTATTTCATGCTGCAAGTAGATATATAGGCACATGGGCTCTGAATTGTATATTTCCCCTTTTATATTCCCAGGGTTCTTTTACATTTTAACCCCTTTGAGACTAAAGATGCCCCACAAAAATCTCTTCAGGCAAGTAATCCTGGCCCCTAAACCTGACACCCTATACATTTCTGTAGGCACCCATAATCCGTGTAATACAAAATATGTGAGCAGTATGTATGTGCAGCAGTGAGCCAGCCTGCGGGCTATACCTAAACAAAAGTAATGATATAAAGTCATTTCCAGTTGCTATTGAAGAATTGCCGTAATTGTGCTCTGTGAAAAGATGATTGTGTTCCCTTCCACTGCTTTACATCAATTGCTCTTGGAATGGCTTACGGGAAACCCGTATCAGGTCCGCATCTGCTAGCAATTTCCATTACAATATTTAGGCCACGAATAAATAAGCATTTTGGAGTTTCTAAGGGAACTAATTTTCCCCAGGGATGTGATGTTCGCAGCCTTCAGACTGTTCTATGAACTACAAATCCCAGCCTCCATGTACACCCTTGGCCCGCAGGGTAATAGGACGGTATTATTTTTCTCTTGTCAGTCAAGCGAATCTGCCACCCTCAGCTGGCAACTCTTACACTCCTCAGTAGAGCTCAGTGATCAGTATTCAGGTGGCTACTTTGGTCTTCTTGCTCGTACTTATTATCCTTCTCTACTACTTGGAGTTAAAGGGCATGTAAAGGCAAAAAATAAAATCTCATTTTTACTTTCTTTAATGAAAAAGAAACCTATCTCCAATATACTTTAATTAAAATATGTGTACCGTTTTTATAAGAAACCTGACTGCATGCAGTTAATTTCTCCCTTCATTTACTGCTGTGGATAGGAATTGTCAGACGGCCCCTAACTGCTCTGCAGGGAAACAATCATACTTATGAACAGCAGGGGGAGCCCCCGCCTTACTTCCCAGCCATGCAGAACTAAAGCAGCTTTGTTTGTTTCCCTGTAGAGCAGTCGGTGACTGTGTAGAGATTTGTATTGGATTTTATTTTTGCCTTTAAATCCCCTTTACTGTTTCCAACTCCAGCTGCAGGGACAAAGATCATGGAGCCAGATTTAAAGAGATAAACGGAGATTCTATTTGAAGGATTATTTTGCTGCAGCCACTGGTTCTGCAGAGTTGAAGAAAGTTTGTATTAAACAATACAAAAACTATAAAATCCACATTAGATTACATGACAACACAGGACCCAGTGCAGTCTGTATATTCTGATTATTAATCAGTCTTGCTGTATCGATGTCTGGCAGATATTATTTGACTTGTGCTGTTTTGATGATTTATGATGATCCCTAAGCAGCCCAGACCACACTGAGCATGTGCACAGTCTTAGTCTTGCAAAGATGTTTAACAAAGTTACAAGATGGTGACCCCCTGTGGCCAACTTTGAAAGCATAAATTATTTGTTTGATTAGGCTTGTGGTGCAGTAAGTTCATGTTTATGTTTAGTATACAAAATACAGCATTTCTAGCCTTATTCTATTTCAGACTTTAATTCCCCTTTAATGAGGAAGGAGCAGTGTTAGATAATGGGTCACATGAGCCCAAAGCTGAAAATTATAAATGGCCTATTTCACAAGACGGGTTAATGGGGTTTTTATTTTTTAATATTATTATTTTTGTAACTTAAAAAAAGATTTTAGAACAGAATTATTATTAGCAGTGAAAATAAAGGAGAACTGAACCTTCTTAGTCATCATGGGGAGGTTCAGCACAGGACTCCTTCCCAAACTACTGCAACCTTGTTTCCCCCATACCTGGCAGAGATGCTCAGCGGGGTGGGTGGCCACTTCACTTCTGCTCCCTGGCTTCCAAAAAGGGAAATGCAAACTAGGGGCAGATTTATCAAGGTCGAATTGAAAATTAAAATTTTAGATTTTTTTTTCATGCTCAAAACTGTCAAATTCGACTAGGGAGTTATTCAAATTCGATTCGAGTTTTTAAAAAAATTCAAATTCGATTTTTTTTTCTAGTCATAACTGTCAAATTCGACTAGGGAGTTATTTAAATTCGATTCGAGTTTTTAAAAAAATTCGAATTAGATTTTCGAGATTTATATGCTCTGGCCATTTAAGAACTCGAATTTGACCAGGGATCAATTTAGAGTTGTTAGCAGCCTTCCTGGCATTCGAGTTTTTTTCAGAGAAAAAAATCAAAAATTCTAATCAAATTCGATTCGAGTTTTCGGGTCGATTTAATTCATCCGAGTTGGAAAAATTTAATTTTTTAATTAAATTTCAATTGGTTGAATTTTGAATTAATGGAAGTTTAGGGGAATTTTTAAAAACTCATATGAATTTCAAATTCGTCCTTTGATAAATGTGCCTTTAGAAGTCTGTTTTGAAAATATTATTATCAGGGAAAATTAAAGGGAAACTACTACTTGTTCATCAAAGGATCATAATAGGATCCCAAGACCCCTTCCCAAGCTGCTGCAGTAAAGTAGAGACTCACAATGGTGTTGGTGACTACTTCACTTCCACTCCCTGTTTCTGAAAAAACAACAGGGGAAACAGGGATATTTTGGTAGAGAGGTAGAAATTATTTGGGTGGGTGACCAGTGAAGGGCCCTATGATGGTTTAGTCTTTGAAAATGAAAGGTTTATTATCAGTTGTATGAACGTGAATGTGATAGGGACCTTAGATTGTAAGCTCCACTGGGGCAAGGACTGATGTGTTGTGATGGGTTTCACGTTTCGATTCGCCAAGAAATTTGTGAAACACATTGGGAGTCAAATTCATTTTGATGTGGAACTCTTTCGTCCAAATTCATTAAAGTCAATGGGCGTCCAAACAATTTTGACGCGCAACAATTTTTATTCGCACAATTTTGTCACCCACGACAATTTTTACACGCGCAACTCTTTTGTCCAGATGCACTATAGTCAATAGGCATCTGAATAATTTTTATGTGTGAGACAATTTTTACACGCCCGATAATTGATGCGTAGTGATGGGCTTTACGTTTCGATTCGCCAAGAAATTTGCGAGACTCTGAAAAAATTTACGAAACTGCGAACATTTCACAAAACACATTGGGAGTCAAATTAATTTTTATGTGCAACTCTTTCGTCCAAATACATTAAAGTCAATGGGCGAAATAATTTTGACGCGCAACAATTTTTATTCGTACAACAATTTTTTAACACACGACAATTTTTACACGCGCAACTCTTTTGTCCAGATGCATCCGAATAGGCATCCGAATAATTTTTATGTGCGTGACAATTTTTGCACGCACAACAATTTTTACACGCACAACGATTTTGTCCAGATGCAGTAAAGTCTATGGGCGTCTAAATAATTTTTACACACGAAAATTTTTATGCGGGCGACAATTTCTACACGCGCAGCTATTTTTCCATGCGCTACTCTTTTGTCCAGATGCATTAAAATCAATGGGCGGCCGAATAATTTTGAAGTTTTGTCATAGCGGATATTCCCATGGCAACTTTTTGCTGCAGTTTCGCTTAAACATTCGCCTTCAGCAAAATCCGGAAGTTCGCTGTGAATCCAGGCTTTGCGAATAAATTCGCCCATCACTACTGATGTGAAATCTCTACTAAGCACTGCGCTACAGTATATCAGTGCTATTTGTAAGGGTCATAATAAAAGGAGGTACAATATGTACTTGACCGAGTAGTAAATATTGAAGTCCATTATGGTACATAGAGGAGTTCCAGCTTCCTTGCAAATACTTTCTGCCATAGCAGCCAAGAGCAAGGGATATTTTACCGGAATTGCCCAGGAGGGAGACGAGGGGAGGGACCGCTGCTAATGGCAGCATCGTGGTTGTCTAGGAAACATGTCCTCTGTGCCATGGCAACCTATGCTCGTTTGGTGATGCAATGACAAGGATGCTCGCTATTCTGTCTATCTAGAAAATGTGTGTTGGATTTAAGGAAGCTGAGGGACAGGTCCTTCTTCCCCCTGCCCGCTGTGCGCTGAAGTATGCAAAGTAAATATAGATATATATATATGTATCTCCCTCGCCCCCCACAAGGCTGACATTCTTTCTGGGCAGAGTTTATTTTCCACTGGCTGATTATGAGACACAGAGATGTATGTTCAGGGCAGGAAGTAACCAGACGGATATCACGGATTGGGGATCATTGTGCTAATTACCTTGATCATGTGACGTCTCATCACACTCAGAGCAGCAAGAGGTTGTGCATTTGGGAATTAAAACTTTCTGGGCAGGTATTGTAGTCGGCACGCAATGCTTTAACTCTTTCAGCGTGCAATGAATCAGGTGTAATAAAAACTTGACTGTGTCACAACTCCCATCATGCTCAGCTAATAAACTAATATATAGATTTACGGATTAGTCGGCAGGTCTAACAAAGTGGATCGTTTATCTGGAAACCTGTTATCCAGAATGCTCCGAGTTATAGACAGGCCGTCTCCCATAGACTCCATTTTATCCAATTTTGTAAAAATGATTTCCCTTTTCTCAGTAATAAAAACAGTCGCTTGTACTTGATCCCAACTAAGATATAATTAATCCTTATTGGAAGCAAAACCAGCCTATTGGGTTTATTTAATGTTTACATGATTTTCTAGTAGACTTAAGGTATGAAGATCCAATTTGAAGATCAGTTATCTGAAAACCCCCAGGCCCCAAGCATTTTGGATAACAGGTCCCATACCTGTACAGGTATTGTTTATCTGGGAAGCCCATTATCCAGGAAGTTCCGGAAAACGGAAAGGCCATCTCCTATAGACTCCATTTTGTCCAAATAATCCAAATTTTTAAAAAAGATTTCCTTTTCCAAGGTCTGCCTGACTTGGCCAAACATTTATAGGGGGGCAACGAATCCAGGATTCGGTTCGAGATTCTGCCTTTTTCCTCAGGATTCAGCCGATTCCTTCTGTCCGGCCGAACCAAATCCTTATCCTAATTTGCATATGTAAATTATGAGCAGGAGGGAAATCACTTGACTTTTTTTTACAAACCAAGGAAGTAAAAAATATTTCCCCCTCCCCAGCCCTAATATGCATATGCAAATTAGGATTTAAATTTGGTTCTGTATTTGGCCGAATCTTTCATAAAAGGATTCGGGGGTTCGGGCCAAATCCAAAATAGTGGATTTGGTGCATCCCTAAACATTTATCAACTCTCCCAGCAAATATTTCATTTTGGTCTCTTTCCATAGTCGGACAAATTGCCTCTACTTCAAAGACGGAATCACTCAGGGGGGTCAGTACTTGGCATATATGGCCCTAGGCCTGACACATGTGATGTCAGAGTGTCCTCTGTACATTTGGGAGCCTCCCCATTTGGATGCCCACCAAGGCTGTGAGCATTCTGCTTGCACTTGTTCTATTCTAGGCCTCAGTGGAACCAAATGGTAAACAAACACATTAAAGATTGCAGACTCGGGCATTAGGGTATTGTCATTAGATTTATTTTTAGATGTAAGTGATCTTGTGTTACTTTCGCGGCCTTGCCCACACTTTTCTTCTGAAGTTATCGATAGCCTTTTCTGTGCCAGGGGGATGCGGCACTTGGAGTGACACTGGGAGTTTTTTTTTTTCTCACTCCAAAAAAAGCCAACTCAGTTCCCATCAAACATCGGGCACACATATATTTATACTGGCAGGAATGCACATCAGGAGCTAGGTCATATCCCCCTGCTTCCTGCCTAATTATATGAAAATGAGAAGCTGAGACAGGAGATTTAGATTTCACCATATGCTTCGCTAGGATGTTATTAATTGCTGAGAGCAGCGGCAGTCATCCTGTTACTCTAATGGGCAAAATAACAGGAGGTACACAAATGCCCACAATATCATGGGTACAACCCACCCAGGACAATTATATCCTTATAATAAACATAAGCCTGTATGTTTAATGATACCATCGGTTAAAACCAGTGCTTAATGATGTCACTTATATTTTTCTTTAAAAGTTGATAATTATTAAAAATATAAATATAATCTATCTTTCTATCTATTTAGCTATCATCTATCTATCTATATCTATTTGTTCTCTCCCTCTGTCTAGCTGTCTATTTGTCTTTCATTTATCTGTCTGTTTGTCTATCTATCTATTTGCTCTCTATCTCTCTCTCTCTTTCTCTATCTATCTATCTATCTATCTATCTATCTATCTATCTATCTATCTATCTATCTATCTATCTATCTATCTATCTGTCTATCTGTCTGTCTATCTATGTATTCTCTCTCTCTCTCTCTCTCTCTCTCTCTCTCTCTCTCTCTCTCTCTCTCTCTATATATATATATATATATATATATATATATATATATATATCCCTCTAGCTGTCTATCTGTCTATCATCTATTAATCTATATATCTATCTGGCTGTATATCATCTATCTATCTATCTTTCTATCTATCTGTCTATCTATGTATTCTCTCTCTCTCTCTCTCTCTCTCTTTCTCTCTCGCTATATATATATATATATATATATATATATATATATATCCCTCTGTCTAGCTGTCTATCTGTCTATCATCTATTAATCTATATATCTATCTGGCTGTATATCAACTATCTATCTATCTATCTATCTATCTATCTATCTATCTATCTATCTATCTATCTATCATCATGATAACTATCTATTTAACATTATCTCTATGTCAGTTATCACTCTCTCTATCTCTCTCTATTACATAATTTGCACACATGTGCTGATGCTGTAGATTAGGATCTATCCGTAAACCACTTTATCTATAATCTTTTCTCCCTACTATATCACACAGTGGGGCTCATTTATAAACACTGGGCAAATTTGCACCTGGACAGTAACCCATAGCAACCAATCAGCAATTATCTTTTTTTCAGACAGCTGTAGGTTGGGCACTGAAAGCAATGATCTGATTGGTTACCATGGGTTGCTGCCCAGGCTCAAATTTGACCACTGTATATATATGTGATATCCCATAACCTCACTTGTCAGGTGTGTCTGATTGTCCAGCTGCTCTGAGTCATGTGATCAAATAGCAGGGAGTTGTTACAGGCGATAAAACCTGTAAACATTAAACATTAACACTATATTGTAAATGTGCGCATTTCTTTCTTCTTTTTTTTTTGCAGCCTTTAGTTCCCCTTTACTTTCTGTCTCATGGTGAGGAGACGAAGCATTCAGTTTGGGCACAATAAGTAAATGGTACTGAGAAGTGGCATAGAAAGTCAGAGATTTCTCCTCCTACAACATGGGGATGTTTAAACAAAGACATTAGGTGACTTGCTCTGTACAACCTGCTTTTTGCTTGTATTGAGCAGACAGTGAGATCTGCCAGCAAAGGAGCATATGCTGAGGCAGGCTGCTGGGAAAACGGAAACTAAAGATAACAAAAATTAGGGCTTTGTGGCTGATTGCAGAACTACATTTCCCAGCATCCTCTTACAGCCAAGGTCATTTAAAGCGGAAATTTGCCTTAAAGGGGTTGCTCACCTTTAAATTAACGTTTAGTTTGATGTTGACAGTGATATTCTGAGATAATTTGCAATTGGTTCCCACGTTGTATTACTTGTGGTTTTTGAGTTATTTAGCTTTTTATTCAGCAGCTCTCCAGTTTGCAATTGCAATTTCAGCAATTGGGTTGCTAGGGTCCAAATTATCCTAGCAACTATGATCTGAATTAGAGACTGGAATATGAATAGGAGAAGCCCGAATAGAAAGATGAGTTATAAAAAGTAGCAATAACAAAACATCTGTAGCCTTACAGAGCATTTGTTTTTAGATGGGGTCAGTGACCCCCATTTGAAAGTTGGAAAGAGTCAGAAGAAGTAAGCAAATACTTTAAAATGTATAAAAATTAAAAAAATTACGCCAAAAGGAAAAGTTGCTTAGAATGAGCCATTGTATAACATACTAAAAAAATGTAATTTTAAAGGTGAACCATCCCTTTAAAATAATTTTTAGCATGATGTGACCAGACTTTTTTGTGCTCTGTCCCTGTTTATGGATATTTGGTCTGGGTCCCCAATCCTCATAAATAAAATATTTGTACTTATTGAAATAAGTATATAATTTTTTTAAGGGAATGTCAGCCCAAACATAATTTTTGCCTAATCAAAAAAAACAAACAAAACATAATTCTAAGAATCTTTGCAATATACCTTGATTACAATTTTTCTATGGTTTTAGGGCAGACACACACTGGGATTCGGGGAGATTAGTTGCCCGGCGACAAATCTCCTCTTCTTCAGGGCGACTAATCCCCCCGAACTGCCTCCCCTGCCTTCCCGCTGGCTAGAATATAAATCGCTGGCGGGATGGCACTCGGAGCACTTCATTTTCTGAAGTCACCCGAAGTTTCCTTGTGAGGCGAGGGGGATTTGTCACTGGGACTCCCTGAATCTGGTCGTGTGGCCAGACCCATAAGGAAGTGATTTTAGTTGTTTAGTAGCCTAAAAAATTGCCACCCCCAAGTGAATTTGGTTTTCCTGAAAGGCAAATCATTCAACAACCACAATGCAGAAACAGCTGCTAAAGAATACTCCAGTCCAAAACACACGAAACTTTTATCGGAAGGTTAACTTCCCCTTAAATAAATGAAGCTGGGGCTGTTGCATAATCTCCCATTTCTGAAGCAGGGAATTGGATAAAATCTCCTGGAAGTTCAATTAGCTTGTGAAGATGTAAATAGCTTGTGACGATGTATATGTTGGGACTAAATGACAATATGGAAGTTCCACCCAGGATCAAATCTCTAAGCTCGTCAGGCCTGAGGGTTTCTCTCTGTCCCCTTAATCTGATTCCTAGAAATGTTTAGCCTGGTATTTCCCGAATTCATTGCTTCCAATTCTGAAAACACTCAGGGTGAGTATCAGGGTAATTCTGTGCTGCTGATAAGACTCCCTGTTGGCTTTGAAAAGTTCTCGGAGGTAGTGATGGCCGAATAAATTTGCTTGGCATGAACTTACGCAGAATTTCCGCATTTCGCAGCCAGCGGAAAAATTAGCGTAAAAGCCACTGTGTCAAAAAGAAATGTGTGCACGCGTCCAAAAAGTAACGCAGATAAAAATTTAAATTGACGTGCATCAAAACAATTTTGATGCCCATTGACTTCAATGCGCTTTGCAGATTTTTTGGCGTTTCACAAATTTCGTGGTAAATTCGTCCATCACCACTCGGAGGCATTTCGACCACGGCAGATTTTATAGGTTCTAGCATATGTATATTTCCATGCTTGTCCTGCTTGTCTTGCCTGAAGCGTTTCAGGCACTTCCGCCCTTAATCATAGGCATTAAGGCCCGAAGTGCGTCAGGCAAAATATGCTGTTTGTCTTTTAATGTGTATAAATAAAGATACATGTTTTTAAATAACTATCTGGTGTTGCGGAGCTCCATTCTATTTTCCTCTGCAACAGCACCAGGTGCCAGAGCTAAAGATGAACATGGCTAGAAATGCTGTATTTTCTATATAGGGCTTACTAACCAATTCAGAGGTTCAGCAGCCCTATAATAGTAATGATCTCAAGTTGTCCCAAAGCAGCTCCCATCTTGGATCTTGTAGGCATCTATTGTGTGTCAGTGGCTCTGCACATGCTCAGTGTGCTCTGGGCTAAGCTTGGTGTAACACAGAAAGACTGATCATCTGTCTGTTTCTCCCATAGGCATCACCTACTGAGCTGGAACTGAGCAGAATGCGGCTGCTGATGCCCCAGGCCCTGTCGGTGGAATATATGGATCAGCCTTTCCAGAGACAGAGAGCCGTCAGCACCGTTAGCGTCCTCACTAACGCTCTGGAAGGTAACGTAGATTAAGTTCTTTCTGTAGGGAATCAGATACTTATTAGATACTACATGCTGGATGGGCTGATCAAGGAATAGTAACAAGTGGCCAACAGAAATCTATAGCAAATTAAATGAGGGCAGTTTGCTAGTTAGACAGAAAGTATGAGTTAGCGCTTACATGTTTATTGTTTATGTCATTTATTTTTCTGTTAAAGGAACAGTTCAGTGTAAAATAAAAACTGGGTAAATAGATAGGCTGTGCAAAATAAAAAATGTATCTAATGTAGTTAGTTAGCCAAAAATGTAATGTATAAAGGCTGGAGTGACTGGATGTGTAACATAATAGCCAGAACACTACTTCCTGCTTTTCAGCTCTCTAACTCTGAGTTAGTCAGTGACTTGAAGGGGGGCCATTTGGGACGTAACTGTTCAGTGAGTTTGTAATTGATCCTCAGCATTCAGCTCAGATTCAAAAGCAAAAAGTTATAACCATGTGGCCCCTCCCCCTCAAGTCACTGATTGGTTACTGACTGGTAACTAGTGATGGGCGAATTTGTCCTGTTTCTCCAAAAAAATTGCGAATTTCCCGCAAAATTCACGAAACAGCAAAAAATTAGCGAAACTCAAGTTTTGACGCTGGCATCAATTTGCGAAAATTCCGATTTTATTCGCCGTTGGCAAAACACGGAAATTTGCCGCAAACTCGCGTCTGGCCAAAAAATTCTCCAATCGCTACTGGTAACCAATCAGTGGAAACCAAGAGAGCTGCAAAGCAGGAAGTAGTGTTCTGGCTATTATGTTACACATTCAGTTACTCCAGCCTTTATACATTACATTTTTGGCTAACTAACTACAGTATATAAGATACATTTTTTTATTTTGCACAGCCTATCGATTTACCTAGTTTTTATTTTTACACTGAACTGTTCCTTTAAAGGCAGGCTGCTGTCAGTCAATAATGAACACCAATAGTCCCAATATATGTCACACCTGCACTAATTGATCACTAATTACTAATTACCACCTCCCTTGGTAGTGATCTGTCTGCCTGCAATGCCTGGCACCAAATAAAACCTTCCTTTGCTGATGATGGGATCTCCTTTCCTCTAGTATGTTACTTATAGTATATTGCTGTTGTATATAATTATACATATAAGGTGGGCTTTAAGAGATGTAAACCCCCAAATGAACATATTCATGTATATATTTATTCTTGCTTTTATCTGATCTGTCTCAGAGCTTGAGGAATCCCGGCAGAAGTGCCCTCCATGTTGGAACCATTTTGCCCAGAGTTACCTTATCTGGGATTGTTGCTCGCTCTGGGTAGACATTAGGAATGGGGTGAAATTTGTGGTGATGGACCCATTCATTGACTTGACCATTACGATTTGCATTGTCCTCAACACACTGTTTATGGCGCTGGAACACTACAAGATGACGTCAGAGTTTGAGAACATGCTCTCTGTTGGAAACTATGTAAGTATCTTTATAATACTGCTCTCATTTACAGATACTGCACTTCACTTGTCCTTGTGTCAAATTGATGCAAATGCATCAATTTTATGCATATGAAGAGCTTAAAGGAGAACTAAACCCTAAAAATGAGTATGGCTTATGATGGCATATTTTATATAGTGAACTTATTGCACGAGGCTAAAGTTTCAGCTTGTCAATAGCAGCAATGATCCAGGACTTCAAACTTGTCACAGGGGGTCACCATCTTGGAAAGTGTCTGTGACACTCACATGCTCAGTGGGCTCTGATTGGCTGTTGAGAAGCTAAGCTTAGGGCTCGTCACTAATTATCCAGCAGAAAATGAGCTTCCCTGGCTGTAATATAAGCTGATCCTATACCTATAGGGCTGATTATTAAATTCTGATGCTAATTGCACTGGTTTCTGTGCTGCCATGTAATAAAGAAGGGGAGCTACTGGGGCATCTTTGGAGACTCAGATCTTTACTGCTAAAGGGCTGTGGTTGCCTTGGGCTGGTACAGAACATCATGTACAACATTTCTAGCTACTTCTTTAGTTAAGATTAAGTTCTCCTTTAATGCATAGTTCTCATTTGTTTTATTCCTCTAAACTTCTGGTTTACAGACTCAGTTTGCAGTCCTAGGCTTCCATTGTCTCTCAAGCTGGCATTCTTTTAACTTCCACAGGCCTTCTGTTATTTTATAATGGTAAAACCTGAGCTAGCACTGCAGGTTAAGAGCACAGGGGCATGGCTGAATGGAGATGCAAATTTCACTCTGTGTTCATTAGTGATGGGCGAATTTCTCCCGTTTCGCTTCGCCGAAAAATTTGTGAATTTCCAGCAAACTTCGTGAAATGGCGAAAAATTTGTGAAAAAATTGTGAAACTTGAAAATTCACGCCCACGTCCAATTTTGGACGCCCGTCTGAAAAGTCGCTTGCGTCAATTTTGAGGCCGGCATTAAAGTCAAAAGTCAACATACGAATAGTGTTGACTCGAGGTGAGTTTGACACGATCGACTTTTCAGATGCGCGTCCACAATTTTTTTGCTGCTGGCGAATTTTCGCAGGATTTTCTTGAATTTATTCACCAGCGGCGAAACGCGGAAATTCACTGTGAATTTGCGCCAGACAAATTTATTCGCCCATCACTAGTGTCCATAAATTTCCTTACATAGGACTAATGGTCTTCATGTTTGACTATGCCATAAAAGTTTGTTTAACATTGGAAATGGGACCTGGCCAGGACTGCAGGGAATAAAATGAAAAATAATAAAATATCAAGTGAGCAGAGAGAGGCAGGCCACAGAGATTTCTTTCCTGTAGTCAGCAGTCACATTCCCCCTGCCCATAATTGGCATAAGTGAAATCCTTTGAGGTTTGGTAATAGAACATACATAGGAATGATCACGGAGCTGACAGGGAACAGCCCACTGCAGCCCGAGTCCTCTCCAGCCCTATCAGTTTTTTGCTTTCTCTGATAAAACATGTAAAGCTGTCAATACGGGGAAAGGCACCACAGGCGAGTTCTGAGGGTTTGGGGATATGTGCACCTTGGTGACCACCCAGTCCCAGAGGATACACTTTGTTTACAGTAATAGTAAATCTGCATTTAAAAGGTAGCAGATCAAGTTATTGACAGTGCATTAGTCGGAATAAAAAGCTGAAAAGAACACGCCAGGCAACATTTCAAAAGTTCACATGAGAAGTTGTAGCTCTTGTGCCCTGTTCTGGGTCTGCCTGTCTATATTTAGCAGCTGAAGTTCCTGTGGGAGATGCCATATCAACCATGTTACCAGGAATGGCATCAAGATCAGTCAACAGAACAGCAAGCCTACTGAGGAAGGGGGGACAGCAGGATCAGAACTTTGTTTCCTTCAACCAATTCATATTATCTTCTTCACACCCACCTTCGTATCTCCAGATGTTCAACTGCAGCTAAGCTCCATGCTAAGGCAATGGGGAGGCTGGCAATTAAAGTTTACTTCCCTGGCAAACAAACATGGAATATCTAAGTAGCAGGATTCGAATTCGGCCGAATCCTTCTGTCTGGCATATGCAAATTAGGGGCAGAGAGGGAAATCAAGTGACTTTTTGTCAGAAAACAAGGAAGTAAAAAATGTTTTCCCCTTCCCGCCTCTAATTTGCATATGCAAATTAGGATTCGGATTCAGTTCGGTATTCGGCCGAATCCTTCGTGAAGTATTTGGGGGTTCGGCCGAATCCAAAATAGTGGATTCGGTGCATCCCTATATCTAAGGGCAATGAAATATTAAACTGAATGTAGTATTGAGTAGTCTCCCACCAGAGAACGCCTACGATTAAAATAAAAAAGGTGGATGATGGAAATTGCCTTAGGCTGGGGGTGGCCCACAGAAAGATCAAAAATTGGGAGTTTTTCTCCAAAAGTAAAGACCAAAATATGATAAAAAAAATTCAAGTTATGTGCTAAGACATACAGGTGAGCGCCTGATGCATTTTGTGCCTACTGGGGCACTTACTCACAGCCTATGATTAAGTTCCCCAGTAGGCACGAAATGCATCAGGCGTTCACCTGTATGTCCTAATAAATTACTTGAATTTTTTATCATGTTTTGGTCTTTACTTTTGGAGAAAAACTCACAATTTTTGATCTTTCTGTGGGCCACCCCCAGCCTTTTTCATATGCTATGCACCCATGGACTGGGGTGAACTGTATATTTTTTCTCCTCTCACTATTATTGTTCCAGATATTTGTACAGGTATTTGACTTCCAGTGGTGCTGATATTGGCATCTTTGCATCAATTTTGCCATTTTGACTTATGCCACAGCAAGATCCTCTGGTAATTTGGTGGGCCAGTCTGTTCTAAAAGGTAAAACCCCTGTATGTTAATAATCAATACAGTACAAAAAGATGGAGTCAAATCACAACAATCGACTACCAGTAGCCAGAGAGCCAACGGACTGGGTCTGCATGAGCTGGTCCTCTCCATAGATGCCCAGATTAATCAAAGAAGATCATTAATTCCTATAATTGATTTTAGGGCCACAATAGGAAGACACAGGGGGCAATCCAGTCAGGGGCTCAAGGCATACGTCATATTTGTGAGCTTTAACGCTTTCAAGGGACTGGCCAAGATTTGGTCGGATAGTGGACTTTAGGCAGATATGGGGTATGGCTTGGAATAGAATTTAGTATTGTATAATCTTAGTTATTGGGGCCCACAACCAAGGCACCCAGGCAGGTGCTGCATAGAGTTGCCACCCAACTGGTATTTTACAGGCCTCATTGGTAAGACCAGCCAAGCCCAGGGCCAGTATTACAAATATCCTGGTAATGTTTTGACACCAGTGAACTGTGATCCTCAGGCGGGAAAGAAGGTCCTGATAATGAAATAGTATGGTGTCCCATGATTTCTGATATTTGCTTGCCCTTCTTCTTGCCCCACATGGGCTAGGCTATAAGCCATGTCTATACTTAGAATCCTGTACCGGACGCTGCTCCAGGTTGCAGAGGCTCATGTGTTGATTGTCCACTTCCAACAACAGAATATGTGACATGGAATTAGTCCTAATCTCTGCAGACAGTCGGATCACAAGCTGAGCTGCAGTGCAAAACTCTTGGCAGCACAAAACCCCGAGAGACAAGATACCAATGCAAAATAAAGGGGATACCGTCGTCATAATAAAACCTGTAAACTCTTCCCTGGAAGCAAAATTATGCATGATTAAAGAAAGAAAAAATACTGCCGAAGGAGAAGGGTGGGTTCATGCGGGATTTTAGTTTGCCTTTAAATGGCCACTAATCAGTATATTTTGTTTTTTGTTGCAGGTTTTCACTGGCATATTTACAGCTGAAATGATTTTCAAGATCATTGCCTTAGATCCATACTATTATTTCCAGCAGGGCTGGAATATATTCGATAGCATCATTGTTTGCTTAAGTTTAATGGAATTGTGCCTCGCCAGCATGGGAAATCTGTCCGTCCTTCGCTCCTTCAGATTGGTAATTTATTTTAGTCTGCTATTTTCCCCAAACAGATGAATATTAGTAGTTACATATGTTAATAACATAGCGCTGATTATAAGCTATTTTTACCGGGGCACAATCACTCCTGGGGGGGGTAAACCAAGGAAAAATGTCTATGCAAAGGATATGGAAAGAATTGGAACTGGACCTCACAGATTTATGCTGCAGCTGTGGAGTAGTGGTGTAGTAGCAGTAGTAGTAGTGTATAGTAAAGTAATATGGTGTCAGACATAGTTTATTTTTAAAAAGGGGGCATTTTCCATTTAAAAGTTACCTCCTAATTGACTTGTTCTGATCATTATTTTCCATGAATTCATGGACATTATTATTATTGTTTATTCTACATATCATAAAGCACCAGCAAACTATTACAAGAGGTAAATAAGGCTTTGCTTACTAGAGAATGGAGGGTAGAAAACACTAGGGGGTCCATTTACTTAGTTCGAGTGAAGGAATAGAATAAAAAAAACTTCGAATTTCGAATGTTTTTTTTTGGCTACTTCGACCATCGAATGGGCTACTTCGACCTTCGACTAGGACTTTGAATCGAACGATTCAAACTAAAAATCGTTCGACCATTCGATAGCCGAAGTACTGTCTCTTTAAAAAAAAAAAAAAACCCTAGTTCGCCACCTAAAACCTATCGACGTCAATGTTAGCCTATGGGGAAGGTCCCCATAGGCTTTCTAAGCTTTTTTGGGTCAAAAAAAAATCGTTTGATCGATGGATTAAAATCCTTATTCGAAAAATCGTTTGATCGATGGATTAAATCCGATATTCGAAGTCGAAGGATTTCCATTCGGCAGTCGAATATCGAGGGTTAATTAACCCTCGATATTCGACCATCAGTAAATTTGCCCCTGGGGGGGTATATTTATCAAAGAGTGAAGTTAGAGTCCACTAGTGTGATATTCTGCCACTTTCCATTCATTTCTATGGGATTTTTAAAAGAGTATTTATCAATGGGTGAAAGTGAAAGTTCATCCTTTGATAAATACGCCTTTCAAAATCCCATAGAAATGAATGGAGAGTGGCGGAATTTCACACTAGTGGACTGTGGCGATCTCTAACTTCACTCTTTGATAAATATACCCCCAAGTTTGAGCATGTGCAAGGAGTCCACAAACTGGTAGATATGGCATTCAATATGTCTACAGTCCATATTTCTTTAGGAAACCCTTGTGTAGAAACCATGCATATATATTTAAGCATGAACTTCGCCAGTAGAGAACTCACCAAATTGAGTAGGTGGCCCAGATGCTCCTGCCCCAGGCCCTCAGCTCAGGGGAGTGGACAAACCGAGTATAGAGAAGTAAAATACTGGAGCAAGGCACTCAAAAGATCACGCATGGATCAGACGGATGTAGAATAAAAACAGAAATCTTTATTAGTATAAACTACTCATGCCTGACGCGTTTCGTGTCAAAGACACTTATGTGTCATAGAAACCATGAACCCTACTAAATAATGTTGTTTTTTTTTTTTTACAAGTTCTACTCTTCAAAGCCTTGGCCAACATTAATACTCATGAAATAATCATGATATCAATAGTCATGAATAATCATCAATAATCAATAAGATAATCATGAAATCATTGGGTATATGATTCTATAGCCCATATTCCTTTGAAACCCTAGCATAGAAGCCAATCACTCTACTCAATGGTGTCTTTTTTATAGCTTCTAGTCTTCAAAGTAGCAAAGCGTCTGCCAATGTTACTGCTCTTTTCAAAGTCATTGGGAAGTTAGTTATGGGCAGATTTATCTAAGGTCGAATTTATGTGAATTAGTTTTTACTCTAATGAATTTTTAATATACTCACAACTCGAATGGGAAGTTATTTAAGAAAAAATTAGAACATCTAATATTCGACCAGAAAATTTGAATTGAGTTCAAATCGTACAAATCGAGTAAACTCGAATGTCAGGAAGGCCATAAACATATTCAAATGGCTCAACGGACCTCTGCCATTGACTTGTAAATTAACTCGGCAAGTTTTAGGTGGCGAATATTCGAATTAGAACCAATTCCATGGCCGAGGGTGTGATAAATCTTACATTCAAATGGGGGGAATAAAATTCGAATGTGTGAATTTTGACACCAAAAAACTATTTCAAAATTCTAATTCAAATTTACTATTCGACCCTTAATAACGCTGCCCCTTAGTGTAGAATACATGCACTTTGCTTTTACAGTTTTCAATCTACAGATTCTCAAAGTCTTGGTGACCATTAAATATCTAATCAAAATCATTGGGAATTCAATTGCAACCATTGAATATGTCCATAATTGACAGCACACATTTTTTGAGGAAAACCTACTGTAGACACCATTACTTTTTTGAGTTTTCAAATTGTGTTAGCCAACATGAAATCAGTGGGAATTTAGTTGGGGAACTCAAATTGAATATGCCCATAGCCCATATTCCTGAGTAAGTCTTGGTGTTGAACTAATACTCTACTCAATCATGTCTTTTTTTTAACAGCTTCGAGTCTTCAAATTGGCCAAGTCTTGGCCAACGTTAAACACTCTCATCAAAATCATCGGAAATTCAGTTGGAGCCCTTGGAAATCTAACCCTTGTCTTGGCAATCATCGTCTTTATCTTTGCCGTGGTTGGAGTGCAGCTTTTTGGCCAGAATTATATGAGATGTGTCTGTAAGATCAGCGATGATTGCCAGCTCCCTCGTTGGCACATGAATGACTTCTTCCACTCCTTTCTTATTGTTTTCCGTGTTCTCTGCGGAGAATGGATAGAGACCATGTGGGATTGCATGGAGGTCGCTGAGCAACCCTTGTGTATTCTTGTCTTCATGCTGGTCATGGTCATTGGAAATCTTGTGGTAAGTTTGCTTCATTTATCCTTAATAGGGAATTGCTGTTGCACTGTGCACTCTTCAACAGTGGACATTGTTATCAACAAGTATTCATGGTAAAACAACTGATTTACATGAAACAGCTGAAAGTTAACATTCCTTTTATATGCACATTGTGTGGGGTCCTTAAAGGAATTGTTCAGTGTATAAAATAAAAACTGGCTAAATAAATAGCCTTTGCAAAATAAAAAATGTTTCTAATATAGTTAATTAGGCAAAAATGTAATGTATAAAGGCTGGAGTGACTGGATGTCTAACATAATAGCCAGAACACTACTTCCTGCTTTTCAGCTCTCTTGGTTTACACTGATTGGTTACCAGGCAGTAACCAATCAGAGACTTCAGGGGGGGCCACATGGGTCATATCTGTTACTTTTGAATCTGAGCTGAATGCTGAGGATCAATTGCAAACTCACTGAACAGTTATGTCCCATGTGGCCCCCCTTCAAGTCGCTGACTAACTCAGAGTTAGAGAGCTGAAAAGCAGGAAGTAGTGTTCTGGCTATTATGTTAGACATCCATTCACTCCAGCCTTTATACATTACATTTTTGGCTAACTAACTATATTAGAAATTTTTTTTATTTTGCACAGCCTATATATTTACCCAGTTTATTTTGTAACACTAAACTGTTCCTTTAAGTGGGGCAGTAGCATGTCTAAGTCTCAACGGGTTGGTTTAAAGGGGTTGTTCATAGGCTTGTGCAGATTTGACCCGTTTTATTTCGCCACAAATTCGCTGCCAGTGAAATATCGCTGACGCCCATTAAAGTCCATGCGCTACAATTTTTTTTGACGCGCAACGCCATACATGTCTATGGGCGTCATTTCCACCGCAAAACAAGGCGAAAAAAATCGCCCATCCCTTCACCTCCCTACACTTTTTCAGTTCAGTTGTTTTCAGATAGATCATCAGAAATAAAGACTTTTTCCAATTACTTTCTATATTCTATGTGTAACTGTTTTTCTAATATTGAAGTGTAAAGTGTCATTTTTCACCTTCTATAGCAGCTCTGGGAGGGGGGTCGCCGACCCTGTAAACTGTTTTAAATTGATATATTTAGTTGATACATTTCTTATCTCTGTCTCTGTTGAGCAGAATCTCTGGGTTTCATTACAGGCAGCTGTTAGACTTGATACAATAGTTGCTGATACTCCAGAGATGCTGCTGAGAAATGGATCAACTAAATGTTGCCAAATTGTAACCTGAATTACAGAGTTGACAGATTGAAGCACTAGAGACAGGGACATTAAACTTAAATTTTTTTAAAAAAAACACCAAAAAATGGAAAGTGTTTGAAAAAAAAGGCTTTATTTCTGGGGAACAATCTGAAAACAATTGAACTGAAAAAAGTGTTTGGAAGGTGAACAAGCCTGCCAGTAGATCGAGGGGGTTATTTATCAAAATCCGAATTTTCTGAGTTTTTAATTGAAAAAGGTCTGACCAAACTTTTTTACTTTATTTATTATAAAAAAAGCAGGAATTAATTGGTTCGTTAAAAGCCCCAAAAAATTGTTTGTAAAATGGATTATATTTTTTTTTGTTTTTTCCCAAATTGTAAGTTTTTTCGGATTTTTGCCATAAATGTCCAAAATAATCAGATTTTCGAGCTAATTCCAGTGCAGACCACAGAAATGTGAAAATAGGATAGGGACCTCTCCCATTGACTTATATAAAACCTCTGCAGGTCTGAGATGCCGGATCTTCAGATTCTAACTTTTTGCAGCCTCGGGTTTAATAAATCCTGAAAAATGTGAGTTTTTTTTCCACTAAATATTCAGATGTGATAGTAAAAAAATCTAAAATTTTTCAAGTTTTTGGCATTCTGACTTTGATGAATAATCCCCGGAAAGATTTAAACTTGAGATTTGAAACTTGTCCCCCTCCAGTTCACGATTAGTTGGAAGTGCTTCTCAACACAAGGGATTCTGGGAGTTGTAGTACAGTAAGGCCACTGCTTTGACATTTAAATCATATTCCAACTAGAGGGAAAACAGAAATCATGTAGAATTGCCAGTTGCCCCCGTCAGACAATACAGCACTTGAACAGAAATTGAGGCTTACTTCTCGGGACCCCCCATTTATCAAAGACTCTAATTTTTTTTAATTTAAGCTTATACCGCCACTTGGCAGCCAACATATACAGATGTCTTTTCTGTACTTATAAAAGCCTGGGATCAATTAAAGTATTTATTTCCTTTCACAAAACAGTTCCCTATTGGTAGAACAGTGGGTGTCCTGATGTAAAGGCACAGCTTCCTAGAGGCTTACGTATCACAAATGAAGTCCTCCCCTCCTGCGACCCCACACACCCCCTCTCGGCTCTGCTAATCCCACATCTCTCACCCCACCGCTCTGGGTTTTGTTCTTTTCTAAAATTGGCCGGCAGATTGTTAGTCATAGGTAGAGCAAAGAAATCACTTTCAATTAGTCAGTAGTATTCAGATTTAGCCCTCAATATGTTACCTGGAATCCTTTCAATAGTTTTATTTGTGCTTGGTTTGTCATATTGTGCCTTAGCTGTGCCAGTCCCTAAAGCCTCCCTATTGGAGTGCTGTGCAAAGTGCAAGAGCAATGCAATCAATATCTGCCTATGTAACACGCTTGCTATGATGGGTAAATAAAGACATTCCTTTAGCTAACTTTCCCTACCCCACCTTGGGCTTCTCTAGTGAAGTGTGGTCACCTTTCATTCACTCATAGTCACCCAGATATTTGATCCCCATTGTAAGCAGCAGTCCTACCCTGCTTTATGGCTGAGATTCTAGCTATCTGTATAACAGAGCATTCTGTCCCAGTGGCTGCACAGATCCTATCTGATCCCCATTGTAAGCAGCAGTCCTGTCCTGCTTTATGGCAGCTGAGATTCTAGTTCTCTGTATAATAGAGCATTCTGTCCCAGTGGCTGCACAGATCCTATCTGATCCCCATTGTAAGCAACTGTCCTGTCCTGCTTTATGGCAGCTGAGATTCTAGCTATCTGTATAACAGAACATTCTGTCCCAGTGGCTGCACAGATCCTATCTGATCCCCATTGTAAGCAGCAGTCCTGTCCTGCTTTATGGCAGCTGAGATTCTAGCTATATGTATAACAGAGCATTCTGTCCCAGTGGCTTCACAGATCCCATCTGATCCCCATTGTAAGCAGCAGTCCTGCCCTGCTTTCTGGCAGCTGAGATTCTAGCTATCTGTATAACAGAGCATTCTGTCCCAGTGGCTGCACAGATCCTATCTGACCCCATTGTAAGCAGCAGTCCTGTCCTGCTTTATGGCAGCTGAGATTCTAGCTATCTGTATAACAGAACATTCTGTCCCAGTGGCTGCACAGATCCTATCTGATCCCCATTGTAAGCAGCAGTCCTGCCCTGCTTTATGGCAGCTGAGATTCTAGCTATCTGTATAATAGAACATACTGTCCCAGTGGCTGCACAGATCCTTTCTGATATTCACCCAAGCTCGCTCTCTTCTGCCAACAATTTCTATTTGAATATTTCATGGCTTTTGAGTTTAGCCTTTGTTCTGCGTTACAGATGCAGAAACGACCCTTTTACAGTAGAATAAATGGCACCTTCCCCCCCCCCCCTTACATTTATATTTTCCCCCAGTGACATCTTCAGGATTTTAATTGTATAAGCCTTTTTTTTCATTCTTTTTTTTTTATTGCTGGAAATATGCTCTCTTTGGAATAAAGAATCACAATGTAAATTTCCTGCTCAATCTGCACAAAAATGTAACCGCACTTTACAGTTCGGTTTCGGGAGCTCGGCACCGCACCCCGGCAATTTAGTGCACAATACCACAGATTAAGGCTTCACGGGGCACAATGCATTATGGATCAAAGGAGTCAGCGTGTGGCCTCCATTTTTGAAACACTCCTCTTATTACCGTTTGTTCAATATGAATGCTCACTCCCACTCACTCAGAGTGGCACCATACAAAAAAAAAAATGTTCCGAGGCTGGTGGCTTGTTTCCTAGCACAGAATATGAACGTTAAATATATATATATATATATATATCATTTTTTTTCTCCAAATGTCTATTTATGACCAGGCCTATTTCTGACGACTTTTTGTGCTTGAATAGACGCCAGTGAATTTACCTGACCATATGTCACATCCATCAGCCAGGTAAAAAATTGTCTGGCTTTTCTGTATGGAGAAGGCATAAAAGTATCATTCAGTCTCGGAACAATTGCGGCTTTTTCTCCAGGCGTACTTTGTAGCAAAGGTTATCTGTGGTGTGTGTAATTGCAACAAGTGTCGCTTCTGAGTCGCTCTATTTTTCCCCCTCTTTGTTTCCCTTTAAAAAAAAAAAAAAAAATGAAAACAAAACTGAGTGTGTGACAATGGAAGCAGATATGACAACATGTGACCCTTATCGGAGGACCGAGCGATCAATTTTATAGATGTTTGCGGAGGAGAACAAATCAAGTTGTTTATTTTGAAAATTTCACAACAAAAAATAAACGGCGCTGGGTGTGAAATACGACGAGAAAAAAAAAAACATGAGACGATGCTCGGTTCCTTTATTCCTGCCCTGAAATGTACTGCCTGGGTCCAATCAATACAACGGAAACATCCATCGTCTGAAGGAAATAAAAACAGCCCCCTGGAAAAATATGTATTAACTGCTATGTGGCTTGATTTCACATACATGTCACGTGTCAAACACCAGGAATAATTATTAAGTATATCTTTAGACTTTGGGCTTAGTGATGTCAGGTTTGTCACATGACTCATTGAAACCTGTATTATAGAAGCAACCCAGCTACTCTATAACATCATGAGAAATCTACTCCAAGTTCACTAGTTAATTATTGGTTATCTATGTACTTGATTGTCATATTGATAAAACTCATTGTGTAGACTTGTGTCTTTATATGGTCACAGAACCCTCAGTGACTTCTAATATCCTTATCATTTACAGTAGGGGGTACATTATCCCTTATAATACATGAGTGATACTCAGAGTTCCCTGTATAACTTAGCCTGCAGCCTTGTGCCTTTATATGGTCACAGAACCCCTCAGTGACTTCTAATATCCTTATCATTTACAGTAGGGGGTACATTATCCCTTATAATACACAAGTGATACTCAGAGTTCCCTGTATAACTCAGCCTGCAGCCTTGTGCCTTTATATGGTCACAGAACAACCCCTCAGTGACTTCTAATATCCTTATCATTTACAGTAGGGGGTACATTATCCCTTATAATACATGAGTGATACTCAGAGTTCCCTGTATAACTCAGCCTGCAGCCTTGTGCCTTTATATGGTCACAAAACCCCTCAGTGACTTCTAATATCCTTATCATTTACAGTAGGGGGTACATTATCCCTTATAATACATGAGTGATACTCAGAGTTCCCTGTATAACTCAGCCTGCAGCCTTGTGCCTTTATATGGTCACAGAACAACCCCTCAGTGACTTCTAATATCCTTATCATTTACAGTAGGGGGTACATTATCCCTTATAATACATGAGTGATACTCAGAGTTCCCTGTATAACTCAGCCTGCAGCCTTGTGCCTTTATATGGTCACAAAACCCCTCAGTGACTTCTAATATCCTTATCATTTACAGTAGGGGGTACATTATCCCTTATAATACATGAGTGATACTCAGAGTTCCCTGTATAACTCAGTCGGCAGCCTTGTGCCTTTATATGGTCACAGAACAACCCCTCAGTGACTTCTAATATCCTTATCATTTACAGTAGGGGGTACATTATCCCTTATAATACATGAGTGATACTCAGAGTTCCCTGTATAACTCAGCCTGCAGCCTTGTGCCTTTATATGGTCACAGAACCCCTCAGTGACTTTTAATATCCTTATGATTTACATTAGGGGGTACATTATCCCTTATAATACATGAGTGATACTAAGAGTTCCCTGTATAACTCAGCCTGCAGCCTTGTGCCTTTATATGGTCACAGAACCTGTCTAGTAGTGATTATACATGCTACTCAATGTTTTTGCATGATACTGCTCTATTACCTTTTCTTACTCTCTCAATTACCTCAACGCTTCCTGATTCACCAATGCTCTGCCATTCACTATAGTTTGCACACAGTTTGCTAAGTGAATGAATGACTCATTGGGTAGAAGCCTACCATCTTCAGTGTAGTGGATGAATTATGAGCATGAGTTTATTTTCCATTTATTTCACTCTAAGCAAAAATGATGAGCTCATGGCTCTCGCTCTGTATGTTTGTACTTGTACATAAGACTGGAGCTGCCATGTGCTACACATTGATAGGAGCATGTCAATACTTTATGCATCCTCTGTATAGAGGACAGTTTATAAGCAGGGTTTATCTTATACAGGTATGGGACCTGTTATCCAGAATGCTTGGGCCTGGGGTTTTCCCGATAAAGGATCTTTCCGTAATTTGAATCTTCATACCTTAAGTCTACTAGAAAATCATGAAAAAAATTGAATAAACCCTATTGGCTGGTTTTGTTTCCAATAAGGATGAATTATATCTTAGTTGGGATCAAGTACAAGGTACTGTTTTATAACTACAGAGAAAAAGAAGTAATTTTAAAAAATTTTGATTATTTGGAAAATCTGGATAATGGATCCCATACCTGTCTGTATGAGGGTTTAGTTTACTGGGTGCATAGAACATTTCTACACTGTTTGTAAGAGAGGGAGATGATTGTTTTGATATCAAAATATGCATATTTTACCATAAAACATAATCAATTGAAGTCATTGCGGCTCATTTATAAACACTGGGCAAATTTGTTCCTGTGCAGTAACCCATGGCAACCATTGCTTTCAGTGTTTAACCTGCAGCTAACTGAAAAAAAGCGAATCACTGATTGGTTGTTACGGTTTTCTGCCCAGGTGCAAATTTGCCCAGTGTTTATAAATGAGCCTCAATTGTTGCCATTATGATATTAATAATGTCCATTTTGCTCTTTTCAGGTGCTAAACCTTTTCCTGGCGTTACTGCTGAGCTCATTCAGCGCAGACAACCTATCAGCCCCAGACGAGGACGGGGAGATGAACAACCTGCAGATAGCCATTGCACGCATCCATCGAGGAATTGGTTTTGTCAAACAATCCATAGTGGACTTCTTTTGTAACTTATTCACCAAGCCCGACAAATCGGCGCAGGCCTTTAAATCCAACCTTTCGACCATAAACCAGAACAACATCAATCTGAACAATCACATTAACACGTCCAACACCCACAAGGAGGATTTCCGGGAAGGGAACAGTACCAACGGGGGCATTTCCAAAAACGGGGAAAAGTACGTGGTCAGCGAGAGTGACGACTACATGACCAATCCTCGTCTGTCTGTCTGTGTGCCCATCGCCTTGGGGGAGTCCGACGTTGAGTTTCACGAGGAAGATGAACAGAGCATTTTCACCGATGTCGAGATCAGTAAAGAGGTAAGTTCCATTGTTTTGGTTCGTCATGCCTGCTAGATGCTACAGGATAGTCCCCGTTATATTTTTATTATTACACCTGTATTCAATGTATTTCATATACAGTTATTGGTTCAGCTCTTTCCTGTAGGTCCAAACCCAACTTACATGTTGCTATGCAGTGGGACCCACCAACTGGCAACAACACTGAGAAGCTTTTGGGGGTACATACCAAGAGATTTTTATGGCCTCCAAACTCATCGAGAGCTCCAGTGACCTACCCTCTCCCAACCTAGACCTGACCCAATCCAACAGGCTGCAATTACTTATATAACTGCACCCTGGCCTGTCCATGATGATAATAACAACATTGGTGGGGAAGGTTCTGGTAGGCACCTTTCCGGAACACCAAAAAGTAGAATCTAAGAGCCCAACATTTAAATAGTACAAAGATGTATTTGACAATATGTATTAAAAAAAAAAGCCTTACGCGTTTTGTGTTGCCAAGGGACACTTAATCATAGACAATAGAGCCTGGATTCTACTTTTTGGTGTTTTGGATTGGTGCCTGCCCACAATTTAAATCTTCTGTGATTTTCCCCTTTGCTGAAGGTCTAGGGCATGAGCACCTGGACCCAGTGTTGAAAGCAATAAGCTTATACTTCTGTCCAAAGATTTCAGCTTCTTGTGGGGAAGGTTCTGGGCCCGCCACCCACTGAAAAAAGTAAAAATCTTCCAAATATGTAGGGATGCACCAATTCCAGGATTCAGTTCGGGATTCAGCCAGGATTTGGCCTTTTTCAGCAGGATTTCGATTCTGCCGAATCCTTGCGCCTGGCCGAATCCTAATTTACATATGTTAATTAGGGGCGGGTAGGGAAATCACATGACTTTTCGTCACAAAAAAATATTTTTTTTTCATTTTTTCTTTTCCTGCCCCTAATTTGCATATGCAAATTAGGATTTGGATTCGGTTCGGTACTCTTTCACCAAGGATTCGGGGATTCGGCCGAATCCAAAATAGTGGATTCGGTGCATCCCTACAAATATGCTGACCTGTGGGTTTTGGATCGGTCTGCACACTACTACTTTAGATTACATCCGAACTGTGGACCCAAAAAAGGGATGGGTTTACCCAAAAGCATGTGATTGTCAGGGTGTAGCTCTGGGTGGTTGGCCTAAGACTTCCCGTTCTTATTCAACTGGTTTATGTAGGCAGAGGCGTAAATGTATTAAAATGGGAGAAATAGATATAATGAATAAGGGATGATGGGAGTTGTAGTCCACATTCAGCTTAAATGGTTTACAATGAAAATACGTCTAAATGTTTATTCTGGTTTTAGCCATTTTGTGGCTCAGTACAGTCTGAGGTTTTAGTCTGACTTGAATAATGTTGAACCTCCAATGTACTGCTGCATTCTTACCAGCGGTGCTCCAGAAGTTGTTGTACTACAACTCCCAGCGTCCTCCAGCAGTCACTGCTTTTTGGCGTGTGTTGGGAATTGTAGTTTAGCTACAGAGAGTGTGTAATGATAACTATCTCTCAGGTGCTAACGTAATGGCTCAACTGAAATGAACCTGACCAAAAAAAATGACAAGCTCTGTAGGGCAGTAGCTAATAAATAAATAAATCTACTTTTAGGTCTGCATTTAAAGGGAAACTAAACTGCATAATATGCTGCCTGCAAACAAGTTTTAAGGCAAACATTCCCCTTAAAAAATTACCTTTCTTAAAGTATTTCATTGTGTATTTTTTGTTGTTATTGAATGATTTATATTTTTGTTCAGCAACTATCTGGTTGCTAGAGTTCAATTTACCCTAGAAACCAGGCAGTGGTATGAATGAGAGAGATTGGAACTCTTTGTTGCCCTTGTGGTTGAATGGCCAGTAATGTTTTCATATATCTGTAACCTTGTATTTAGCTAAGGGGGGCTGAGCAAATATTGGAAGTGCGGGCTTGTACAGAAAAGGTGTGATAACCACAGTGTTAAAGGGGGTTTTTCACCTTCGAATGAACTGTTAGTATGCTGTAGAGAGTGTTATTCTGAGACAATTTGCAATTGGTTTTTATTTTTTATTTGTGAGTTATTTAGCTTTTTATTCAGCAGCTCTCCAGTTTGCAATTTCAGCAATCTGGTTGCTAGGGTACAAATTCCCCTAGCAACCATGCATTGATTTCAATAAGAGACTGGTATATGAATAGGAGAGGAATAAATAGAAAAATAATTCATAAAATGCAATAACTACTTGTGTAGCCTTACAGAGCATTTGTTTTTTTAGAAGGGGTCAGTGACCCCCCCCCCCCATTTGAAAGCTGGAAAGAGTCAGAAGAAGAAGACAAATAATGAACTACTATAAAAAAACTAAAAACTATATAAATAATTAAGACCAATTAAAAAGTTGCTTAGAACCAAATCCATTCAGGTTTTTCCTCCTTATTTATAAATGCACTTTCCTTAAAATTTTGTTTGAGGGAAAATACCCTGAAAAATTTGTGAAAAAAAACAGAATTCTACGAATTTTTCAGATTTTTTCCACCCGAAAACTCAGGCTTTTTATGATTTTTGCCCGAAAACCACGAAATCTTCGAATTATTGCACGAAACCCAGCACAGATCAAAATATCTTCGGGACTTCTCCCATTGACCTATATGCAACCTCCGCAGGTCTGAGATGCCGGATTTTTGAATTCTGACTTTTCCCATCCTTGGGGCATAATAAATCCTGAAATATTCATGTTTTCTTTTCCACTAAAAATGTGTATTTTATACTTAAATAACACAAAATTTTGGGGTTTTTGGATTTCGGAGTTTAGTAATTAACCCTCAAAAAGTTAAACTAAACCTGAACCATTCATTTAAAGACTCAGGATCTTGCAGAACCAGACCAAGTACTGCTGGCAGCCACCCTATTGGGGTTTGTACAGCCCCTACACAGCCCTAGTGAAACTCTCCACTTATTGCCCCTTTTGCCCTGAGATCATACCTCTACCCCTAGATCTGCCCCATGGGATCTCACAGTCATGTGACCTCTACGCGTCGTTCTGGGACCACTGTGGTCTGAACGCAGCCAAAAGCTGGTTGTCAGAACTATACTTGATTCTTTTTAAAATACCCAACAACCCCCCACATTAGATCAAAATCCAAAAATATTCCATTACTGTATCATTCCTTCTAACATTTTGGTAATAAAAAGAGGGACAAAAAAAGTTGCCGTTTTTTTGATCACTCCCAGTTTTGTGGCCACACCCCCTAATTACCCTGTTCATTTCTGTGTTTTCAGTTATTACAGGTGAATTGCCCTTTAAGCTGTAAGGGTTTAAGCACATGGGCAGAGTCTGCCTTCCCCTTGCCTTCCGCCTGCTAAAATGAAAAAATGCCTTCGATTTCCGAAGTCGCACAAATTTCCCCAGATGCCAGTGATTTCTACATTTGTAAATCTGTTCATTCAGCCTGTACTACTACAATGGTACCTGCATACCTGTCACTAATTATCGTTTGCCTCGTCTGCCAATATCCTTTTTCCCAGAACAATTGTGAGGTTGCTCATCCTCTAATATTGTGCACCGGGCTGATCTCTCAAAGGGTTTGCGATTGTTATAAATTACTTATGTGAGAATAAGTAGCCCCAGCCATTGCATCTGTGTTTGGAAGGCAAATATTGACCTTACTCCTCACCTTGTCATTCACCTGCCAATACACATTCACTTGCCCATTTACCTACCCATTCATCTGCCCATACAACTGCCCATACACCTGCCAATACACCTGCCCATATACCTGCCCATATACCTGCCCATTCACCTACTCATTCACCTGCCCATACACCTGCCCATTCACCTGCCCATATACCTACCCATTCACCTACCCATTCACCTGCCCATATACCTACCCATTCACCTACCCATTCACCTGCCCATACACCTGCCCATATACCTGCCCATATACCTGCCCATTCACCTACCCATTCACCTGCCCATACACCTGCCCATATACCTACCCATACACCTGCCCATATACCTACCCATTCACCTGCCCATACACCTGCCCATTCAGTCTGCCCTCCATTGTTAGCTGGGATTTATTTAACATTTCTGTCGGCAAGAAAGGGATGAACAGTCAAAGTAAAACCTTATTTAGTTTATGTGCCTGTGTGATATGGAGGTCACTGTGTCTGGAATAAGGGGGAGAGAAATTCTACTACCAAACATGAAATTCCTGCCTTGACCTGCCTGGTAATATACTAGGGACCCTTAATCCTGTTCTGTATATTCTGTTACCTATAACAAATTCCTCCTGCTGAATTTGGACCTTTAGTATTAGTATCAGAGAATAATGCCAGCCTGCCTTACTATATATAGAGTTTTCATCAAAAGACCATTTAATTGCACTGATATGGAATAGTGGTTCCGCAGCACAGTGCCTGCTGTCCTTATCTCTGTCTTTTTTGTCAGACAATATTGTTCTTACGATTCATAATAAAACTGATTCTTTCCACACATACCTCTGCTTTTAGTGTGGGAGACTGCCATAAAATTGGTATATCACAGTAAAGCAATGAAACGTGCTGCTTTTATTGGTATCTGTGAACTGGAAGTGGTAGGGAAATATCTGGATTGAATATTCTCAAAATATGTAGGAGGGTTCTATCTTCTATAGAGGTAAAGGGCACCACATGCTATGAATATATCCCTGCCTGCCTTAGTATTTACTGGCAGTGGTGTAACTAGATATTACTGGCCCCCAAAATGTCTAGAGGTTGAACTGTTTTACCAATATTTATTGACATTGTATATGAATTAGGGCCTCAAGCGTTCCCTTTATGTCCTGGGCCCCCTGCAGGGTCTGCTTTCTCTGTAGTTATGCCCATGTGTACTACTGAGCTGTCAACATTCAGGCGTAGTCATAGTGGTGTCATTGTGGTACCCATGGCCGTGCCAGTTATCTCTGCATTCTTTCTCAGAGCTGCTTTCCTTGGAAGAATTAGGGTGAGATGGTTCAAGAATACCTGAATTCCTTTTGGGCATTGGTCCCACCATGGCAGCATTGGTTTCCACACTGCTGCCCTCAGTTTTTGGGGGTGTGCTGGGACTTAGTGTGTAGCAACAACCAGGGGCAACAGGTTAAATAACATTTCCATGCACCTTGCAGGATAGCTTCCCACGTACGTCACTTTCCTACTTCCGATGCCAACACTTTCCTATCTTCCCCATGACAGATGTTTCTGTAGGACGTGAGTGCGAGGCTGATGCCTTCTGACAGTTCTGAGGGGTCCCCTTCCATCACCTACTTCTCCATGCCACTCATATTCTCTATTTCATTAGGATTTCATCACGCCACAGTGCAAGGGGGACGCAAACATTTCTTAGAACTTCAAAAGCAAACTCTCACCTCTAATATTGGTTTTAACAGTCTGTTCCCCTGGGAGTAGTTTTAGTCATCCAACTGGAGATATTTCAGTGCAGTGCCTAGTAAATACAATATATATATATATACTCTATATCATATATATGTTCACACACATGCTCAGTAAATGATCAAGGCCTAAATGATCCTGTGTTTTGACGTTCAAATGTTGGGAGGTATGCACAAGCCTTTCATGGAGGGTTATGGAGTATTTTCCCCCCCAAGTCTAGTAATCAATAGCAACCAACCAGGTAATACTTAGCTCACATGACAGCACTTACTTACTGCACTAACAGCAGTCTATAGGTTAATGTACCAAGCTGAGCCCGTAGCAGAGGCGTAACTACAGAGGAAGCAGACCCTGCGGCTGCAGGGGGGCCCAGGAGGTAAAGGGGGCCCCATGAGGCTCTCATTGATGAGCAATTTCAACATATATTATTAAAACAGGAAAAACACTGGATATGTTGGGGGCCCTAAAATTAATTTGCTGTGGGGCCCAGCAACATCTAGTTACTCCACTGGCCTGTAGATTTCTCTACTAAATACAGCCTGTAGCAGTCCCAGTAGATATATGCTAGTCAGATAATAATAAATGCACTAGCAACAATCCATAAATACATTTATTTCATATCTACACCCCTGATATATTTAGCTTGTTGTTTTTATATTGTATAACATACGTTGACTTCTTTCACAGCATAATTCTCTTTCAGCCTTGCTGTACCTATCTCTGTATTCCATCTCCTTCATTTCTTATTAAACCTTTACAGCTTAATACGTGCCTTGTAACTTGAAACAAAACATGACCGTGCCGTGGTTATACTGCTGGTTTTGTACCTGGAGAAAGGCTGCTGCTGTTGCTACATTTCATGAGTTAATGCTCACTTTGTTGGAGAGTGGTAGACAGGTAGATACAGATACATAGACAGATACAGACGTATACAGGATAGCATGTTGAAATATGTCAAAGTAGGAATGTATAAACTCATGTTTAAAATATATCCCTCTCCTATAAATTATAATGATATCAGAAGTCACTGAGGGGTTCTGTGACCATATAAAGGCACAAGGCTGCAGGCTGAGTTATACAGGGAACTCTGAGTATCACTCATGTATTATAAGGGATAATGTACCCCCTACTGTAAATGATAAGGATATTAGAAGTCACTGAGGGGTTGTTCTGTGACCATATAAAGGCACAAGGCTGCAGGCTGAGTTATACAGGGAACTCTGAGTATCACTCATGTATTATAAGGGATAATGTACCCCCTACTGTAAATGATAAGGATATTATAAGTCACTGAGGGGTTCTTTGACCATATAAAGGCACAAGGCTGCAGGCGGAGTTATACAGGGAACTTTGAGTATCACTCATGTATTGTAAAGGGAAATGTACCCCCTACTGTAAATGATAAGGATATTATAAGTCACTGAGGGGTTGTTCTGTGACCATATAAAGGCACAAGGCTGCAGGCTGAGTTATACAGGGAACTCTGAGTATCACTCATGTATTATAAGGGATAATATACCCCCTACTGTAAATGATAAGGATATTAGAAGTCACTGAGTGGCCCTATGACCATATAAAGGCACAAGGCTGCAGGCTGAGTTATACAGGGAACTCTGAGTATCACTCATATATTATAAGGGATACTGTACCCCCTACTGTAAATGATAAGGATATTAGAAGTCACTGAGGGGTTCTGTGACCATATAAAGACACAAGGCAGCAGACTGAGTTATACAGGGAACTCTGAGTATCACTCATGTATTATAAGAGATAATGTACCCCCTAATGTAAAGTATAGGTAGCTACTCAGTGACTTTGTATATCCTTATATTTGCACTAGAAGTTACATTCTGTAATTTACGAAACAGAATATATAATGCTAATGTATAATGCATAAGGTATATAATGCAAATATTTTTTAAAAATATTCTTTCATTCATCTATTACACTTAAATAAGGTGCTAGACACTTAAAGGGACACTCTTGAATGTAGAACTGTCCTTTACAGTTTCTTCCTGTCCAGCCAAGCTCAGTACTAAGCAGACCCGTGTGTAGAGTCTGTGTATGCAAATATATTAAAAACATCAGCCTCAGACACAAATATGCATTCAGGCATTGCTCGTGCAGACCACCCCTTGGAAATGAGTGTTGAAAGCTATGGAACATTCCTCTTCTAATATTAAGTGTCAGTGTAATGCCGTGTAATCCCTACTTCCTCTGTCACCTTTAAACATATTGTAGAGAGCAAATAGCAGCGGCCACAAAACACTGAGCTGCAACTAATACAATAGAAGCGTATGGAGGGGAAAAGAGATACCCAACAGCAGGTTTTCTCTTGATTTTTAGCTACTAATTGATTTTTAGTTTTTTTTTCACGGATAATGGATAACTTTCCGTAATTTGGGTCTTCATACCTTATGTCTACTAGAAAATCATGTAAACATTAAATAAACCCAAGAGTCTGGATTTGCCTCCAATAAGGATTATTTATATCTTAGTTGGGATCAGGCACAAGCTACTGTTTTATTATCACATAGAAAAAGGAAATCATTTTTAAAAATTTGGCTAAAAAATAGACAGCCTTTCTGGGATAATGGATCCCATACCTGTACTATTATAAACAAAGGGAAAGAAAGAAAGAGGGTGGTAAAATGCTGGGAATCTTTCCATGTGGTCCCACATCGCCCAGTAGAATCAAGCCCTTTGCGGTGCCAAATTCGACTAATAAGGTTGCGGAAAGGAACATTCAGTTGTAGGAAGATGCGGCTTTCCCCATTGAGTCTCCTTTCATGGTCAGACTTACTGGAGCTTCAGACCATGACCCCACTGAAGTCATAGTTATCCAAAGCATTCCCTGCCGATACTCTTCTCTGTGTTGAAGGGGAGTCATGGCATAGGGCCAGAACATGAAGTCACACAAATATGTGACAAACTACATTTTAAACGCCACTGTGGAACGCAGAGTGAGCTTGTGGCCCCTTTTCTTCCCATTGCTAGGCCAAGGCTAAGGCAGCACACGTGACAAATCATTAGATAGGACTGAGGAATGGGAATGCAGGATAGAAGGTCAGTATAATGGGCAAGCTTGGAGCTGTAGTTCAGCAGCTGGGTTGCCATATCTTAACTACACCTTAATTATATATACTTTTATTTTTTTTTATTATTTTTTTACATCTCTCCCTGTTTTTGTAGGACTGTCCCACATTGAAGGCTAAAAAGAGGTGGACTTAAGTCCCCTCTCTGGTTGTGTAGTGCTTTTTAGGAACAGAATCCAACCAAGTTACTTTAAAGGGTGGAATTTGATAAACCCAAAAAGATTCTAAAACACAATCTCAAGGTATGCTGAGGTCCTGCTGGTACTGGGCAAGTCGGGCGACCCTTGTGTATGAGAGGGGACGAAGGAAGTTATGACTGTATATGGTTCTCCCAAGAGGAGATACAGGAACATAAGATAGAAACAGGGGCAGCTCAAGCTCCATATACTGTATTGTCACCTGGGAAGGGGTTGCAAAGAAAAAGATGAGAGCTTGCACTTGGACAATTTCTTCCTTCACATGTTCTGAGCAAGTTAGAATGGGTAGAGCCTCCAGTGGTTTTAACCAGAAAGAATGGACCCCTAATTGTCCAAGTGGTGTGGGCTGTCTGCTTGTGAGTACCCTCAGCTGCTTGTGGAATGGTTTTGATTTGTAACAGCATTGTCATGCAGTCTTGTATTTCCTATATTTTCTGGAAGCCTTCTGCTTTAAAGGAGAACTAAAGCTTAATTAAAGAAGTAGCTAGAAATTTTATACATGATGTTTTGTGCTTCTGTACCAGCCAAAGGCAACCACAGCCCTTTAGCAGTAAAGATCTGTGTCTCCAAAGATGCCCCAGTAGCTCCCCATCTTATTTCTGCTGATTCACTGCGCATGCTCTGTGCTGCTGTCACTTACTGAGCTTAGGGAGCCACTCACAATATACAGTACACATAGAATAGAAATGTCACAATATAAGGCTGATTAGTAATTAATACACATAATTACTACATGGCAGCACAGAAACCAGTGCAATTAGCATCAGAATTTAATAATCAGCAAACCTGTAGCATCAGCTTATATTACAGGGGGAGCTCATTTTCTGCTGGATAATTAGTGACGAGCCCTAAGCTTAGCTTCTCAACAGCCAATCAGAGCCCACTGAGCATGTGAGTGTCACAGGCACTTTCCAAGATGGTGACCCCCTGTGACAAGTTTGAAGTCCTGGATCATTGCTGCTATTGACAAGCTGAAACTTTAGCCTCGTGCAATAAGTTCACTATATAAAATCTGTCATTTTAAGCCATATTCATTTTTAGGGCTTAGTTCTCCTTTAAATGTCTGCTTTGTGCTACATCTCTGAGCTTTCACTTTGGAGCCAGTGCATAAAATACATTTGTGCATCTCAGTCATTAAGGATAAAGTGACCACATGACATTATAGGTCAGGGTGACCTGTTTTTTAGGGCCCAGAAAACAAGGCATTAAAAGATCATTTAAATACTACTCTTCCCTGTTAGAAACTGCAGTTAAACAACTTAATGAAGCCTAGAATGGGCTTTATAGGGAAATCATGATGTGAGGGTGCAGAATGGCTAATGACGCTTCTATGTGTGAATATTAAATACATCCAACAGAGTACATTTATTTTATTAGTCATATTGTGCAAACATGTTACAATAAAGGCTGGCAGTACAGAGAATATCTGCAAGATTTGCTTGCCTTCCTTTGCATACATTTGTAGAGAGGCTGCAAAAGACCAGGAGTCGGACTTAATGGTTTACTTGGCAATGCACCTTGTGGTGCCTACGATGCATATCAATACCTGTCTTGTATCTTATGCAGCTAATGTGAATGTCGTTACAGGTGCAGCATTGCCCTGCCCAGTCTTAGTTATATTAATATTTTCCTGTAATGATTTCAACAAAATAACATAAAAACCCCGTACTTTTCAGCACATGAAAATGACAATGGTACCACTTCCCCATTCACCCTGACCTGTCCACTTAAAAGATAATTAAACCTTTAAAACAAGTGGATGTATAATGGATGAGAGTGCTATTCTAAGCACTTTTGCAATGTACATTATTATTTATTTTGTTTTTATTTCAAGATATTAAGGGATACATGTACTGTTAATATGAATAAATTTTGTTACAACAGCGCCACCTGCTGGTCAGTTTCTCACCAGTCTGACCACCAAGTAGTCAAGGAAGTTGTCAGGAAATTCTGGACAGATTATTTGGAGGTTTGAGAAAAAACTGGGTGCTGCACCAATGCCTTGATGTTATGTCCAATTCAGCCAGACCCCATCCTTCTTTCCCCATGTTCTGTTCACCATAGGATTAGGAAGTGTCCTGGGAAAAGGGAGAAGGATGGCGGCTGCATTGGGTAATGGATAGAAATCTCTTGCAGACAGAGAAGTATTGATCTTGTCTGGGTGATTATGTTACGGAGCATTCTTGGGACATCTGGCCTAAAATACCGTGCGTCTGGATATATTATTTTATAAAGAAGTCAGGAAATCAGGACCAGCCTTTCACATTTGATAAATATGCCAGAAAAAGTGGATAGTGTCATAACAGACATGACGTTTGTTCCAGATCTAGTAACCCATAGCAACCAATTAGAAGGATGATTCCCGACAGCAAAGCGGAAAGTACGGTAAATGCTTCCTATTGATTGCTCAGGGTTAGTAGAACTGGACTAGTCGCGTTACCAATATTTTTTAATTTTGGCCAGTCGTGTATTTACCCTTTCTTTGTATTTTTTGTTGGCAGAAGCAGGATGACAGTATATCGGAGTGCAGCACAGTGGACCTGAGAAAATCCAGGGAGCTGATTGAGCAACTTCCAGAATCGGCAGAGGAATTAGCGGATCCGGAAGATTGCTTCACCGAGGGTAATCCAACTTTTTAATTCTGTTATTAACCCCAGCCCAGGGTGTAATTGAATGTGTTTTCCCTCCTCTGCCATTCCCAGGAGTTGTAGTTAGACACCAAGCAGTTAAGCTAAGGATGCACCGAATCCACTATTTTGGATTCGGCCGAATCCCCAAATCCTTTGTGAGAGATTCGGCTGACTACCGAACCAAATCTGAATCCTAATTTGCATCTGCAAATTAGGGGCAGGTAAAACTTCATTGTTTTGTGACGAAAAGCCACGTGATTTCCCTTCTTGCCCCTAATTTGCATATGCATTTGCATATGCAAATTAGGATTCTGATTCAGTTCGGCCAGGCACAAGGATTCGGACAAATCCTAATCCTGTTGAAAAAGGAGGAATCCTGAACCAAATCCTAGATTCGGTGCATTCCTAATTTGCATATGCAAATTAAGAAGTTGGCATATGCAAATTAGGAATTTTGCATATGCAAATTAGGGCCAGGTAAAGAAAAAATGTTTTAACTTCCTTTGTTTGTGACAAAAAGTCACGTGATTTACCTTCCTGCCCATGATTTGCATATGCAAATTAGGATTGAGATTCAGTTTGGCCAGGCACAAGGATTCAGCCAAATCCGAATCCTGTTGAAAAAGGCAGTATCCCAGCCGAATCCTAAACCGAATCCTGGATTCGGTGCATCCCTACGTCAAATTCATTGATTTTCTGTGGCACAACAGCACTGAACTCTAATACCCACCTGAATCATTGATCCCTAACACAGATGGCATCGGTGCCAATCGATAAAAAGAACAATTTATAAAAAAAAAAGTCCAATTTATGTTATAAAGCAAAATATCCATTGTGACCTTTAAGACTGGATATGAAGCACTGTATGGATTGTTCTTTTGTTGCACAAGTCATTCACTGTGGACTGATGGGTATTCCCAGAATCCTCTGCTACTGATTTGCCTTGATATTCAGTCCACCAGTCTCACAGATATAGGAGCACAATTCAGGGAATGTATTTAAAATACACATTTGATCCGTGGAGCCTTAAAGCCTAATAAAAGAGGGGCAAATTGATAGATCTCTTGGTATAATTTCCTTTCTCTTCTCATCGGCTGCAATAAGCTACACATAGTTGTGGTCTGTATCCTGCAGCGCCCTCTGCTGGTCCCTTTTAATGTGAGACAACAAACTCTTTCATCTGCTCTCACCTGTATATTACCTGTCAACTAAAGGGCACATGAACTTTACATGGTGGGCCCCATTTATTAAACCTAGAGTTATTCTTGACCAAGTTTTAGGGGAAAACTAAATTTTTTCATGGAAAAAAATAAAAACTCGAATTTTAGAGATTTATCCCCAAAAAAATCCGAATCCCAAACCTGTTGAGGTCATGTAGAAGACAAGGGCAGATGTCCCCGAAGTTGTTTCTTGACACCGTGTTCTGCGCTGGATAATCAGAAAAAGTTCGCAGTGTTGTTGCTCTGATTTTTTCAAGAAAAATGATTAAAAAATGTTTTAATTAAAAACATAATTATTGATAAATTCGTTAAATTCGTGGAAGGGAGTTTGGTCTACTTTGTTTTCACAAAAAACAGAGTTTTAGTAAATCAGCCCCTTATAGGGGTTTTTGTAGAATCGGAGATGTGCCATGATTCAGTTCAGCATATGCTTTAGCTCCACAGATGTTGCTAGACTTCAAAACCCAGCTAGCTTCTAGGCACATGGCTTGAATCTTGTATCATGTGCTTGAATGGCTGCCTCCGTGGCTACAGAGCAGCTTGTTTATATAAACTATAGCAATACTTATCTGTTATCTACTGTGTATCCTGTGCTTGAATGGCTGCCCCCATGGCTACACAGCAGCTTGTTTATATAAACTATAGTAGTACTTATCTGTTATCTACTGTGTATCCTGTGCTTGAATGGCTGCCCCCATGGCTACACAGCAGCTTGTTTATATAAACTATAGTAGTACTTATCTGTTATCTACTGTGTATCCTGTGCTTGAATGGCTGCCCCCATGGCTACACAGCAGCTTGTTTATATAAACTATAGTAGTACTTATCTGTTATCTACTGTGTATCCTGTGCTTGAATGGCTGCCCCCATGGCTACACAGCAGCTTGTTTATATAAACTATAGTAGTACTTATCTGTTCTCTACTGTGTATTCTGTGCTTGAATGGCTGTCCCCATGGCTACACAGCAGCTTGTTTATATAAACTATAGTAGTACTTATCTGTTATCTACTGTGTATCCTGTGCTTGAATGGCTGCCTCCGTTGCTACACAGCAGCTTGTTTATATAAACTATAGTAGTACTTATCTGTTATCTACTGTGTATCCTGTGCTTGAATAGCTGCCCCCATGGCTACACAGCAGCTTGTTTATATAAACTATAGCAGTACTTATCTGTTATCTACTGTGTATCCTGTGCTTGAATGGCTGCCCCCATGGCTACACAGCAGCTTGTTTATATAAACTATAGTAGTACTTATCTGTTATCTACTGTGTATCCTGTGCTTGAATGGCTGCCCCCATGGCTACACAGCAGCTTGTTTATATGAACTATAGTAGTACTTATCTGTTATCTACTGTGTATCCTGTGCTTGAATGTCTGCCCCCATGGCTACACAGCAGCTTGTTTATATGAACTATAGTAGTGTTTCTGAAGCAAACACACCAGTTTTACCAGTGCAGGACAACATTATATTTGTATTACATTAAACAATTTAATTTTTGTTGTTACTGGTCATTTCAGTTACAAAGGCAGGAGACGACTCCCGATGCTTCTCTACTAAGTTCTATGAATGCTGTCACAATGGCAGAACAGCAAGGCACTCTCCTGTTACAGGTTCATGATACTGGCAGTGTAAAACTGCTAATTTTATGAAAATGTAACGAATGTCAATTTGAAGTTCCTGAAGCCCAATATTTATTTTATTTTCCCCTGAACTGAATCAACAATGTCTATTTTTCCATGCCCCGTCTCTAGCGAAACGGCGAAAAATTCGCGAAACGGCACCGGCGTCTCGTTTTTGACGCCGGCGCCCGTTTTTTACACCGGCGCCCGTTTTTTACGCCGGCGAATTTATTCGCTGGTGGCAAATAGCGCAAATTCGCCGCGAATTCACGCCTGGCGAATAAATTCGCCCATCACTACCCGTCTCCTTTCTAGTATCAAACATGTCTCCACATTAACACGGAACCTGTCAGGGTTGTTGGCGACTGTGTATTTCACTGATGCACTTCATTGTACAGATAAACGCCGTAGACGCAATGAGCTCAAGCGACCTGTTAACATTCTCTCCTGTTATTCTAATGGCTGATAAACCTGGGAACACTGGCAGCGTACAACATGATAAGCTTCTGGGTATCAGCTCAGCTTGCAGGCACTTCTTTATTAAAGGAGTTGTTCCCCTTTAAATTAACTGTTAGTATGATGTAGAGAGTGATATTCTGAGACCATTTGCAATTGGTTTTCATTTTTTATCATTTGTGGTTTTCGACTTATTTAGCTTTTTATTCAGCAGCTCTCCAGTTTGCTATTTTAGCCATCTGGTTGCCAGGGTCCAAATTCCCCTAGCAACCAAGCATTGATTTAAGTAGCGATAACAATAAATGTGTAGCCTTACAGATCATTTGTTTTAAGATGGGGTCATTGACCCCCATTTGAACAATGGAAAGAGCCAGAAGAAGAAGTTTTATAATTCAAAAACTATAAAAAAGATATAATGAAGACCTATTGAAAAGTTGCTTAGAATTGACTGTTCTATAACATACTAAAAGTTAACTTAAAGGTAAACCACGCTTTTAAACGTTGTGTCTGTTGTGCTGCCTGGTGAAACATTAGAATGGAATATACAATATACCAATACACGGATATAACTGAACCGTGGGAGCTTTTTAACCATTTCCCCTCTCACACATAAAAAGCAACAGGGTCATTACTAATCAGGTTGATAGTGTTTTGGCGCCACTTCCATTTTGGACTGGGCTGTAATAAGATCATTCACTGCCGCTTAAATGCGTGTAATGGAAACACATGCATCAGACACTAATACAATTTTCCTCGCTCACTAAAATGATATTCAGTACATGGAAAAAGGGAGGCGAAGCTGCAGGTCTGTGTTAAAGGACAAACAGCGCCTCTGCCTTGGTTAAAATATGCGCCTCAAGTGTCCAGGCTGAGATAAATATATGTAGATATCCGTCACTACGGAAGTTCCGCTTTTATACGTTCCATGACCTCTATTTGCTAAAGGCCACATTGCATGCAAATGCCCATTCTCAGCGACCCGTTCTGATTTACTAGAAATTGGATTCAATTGGAAATGTAAAGTCCCGTTCAGCCTGGTGACTGTGTAGCTAAAGCAGCGACTATACACTACGGGGAATATTTATTTTATAAACAGCAAATTTATCAAGGTGCTTGTCATTTTACACCATACGAACGCCAGATTTGCTGCCATTATTTGACATTGCTTCCGGTGAAAGTCAAAAACGCGTAAAAATTTTATCCTTTTTTTTCCACGGCGAAGCCTGGCAATGTGTGGTGCATTGGCAAGGGGACGCCAAGCACATACCTCTTCTGCTGCTGACCCCAGTTCCTGGCCTTGCCCCTCAATACTTGCCCATTATCCTCTGTGCTGCGGGTTGTTAGTGAGTGTCCCCGCGTATGCACGCATGTGCTGTAGGTGGGTTAGCAGCACGTGTGTGGCTGATCGTGCATGTGCGGGCGCATGAGGTGAGGGGCAGAAAGACTAGGGCGCCCAGTTGGCTTGACTGCCTCTGAATACAGGCATGGAACCTGTTATCCAGAATGCTCGAGACCTGGGGTTTTCTGGATAACGGATCCAGGGACAGAACTAGCGGTAGACAGAAGATGCATCTGCCTAGGGCGCAACGATGTGTGTCGCTGGCAGGTGTCATTTCAAGATTCTTCTGACTACCTCTAGTTCGGATTCAATCCCGTCTGCAGCTCTTGCCTACTTCTGTCACTCGCCCCACTGGCCCTCCCTCCCCTCCCCTCCCGTCCCCACTGCTCCCGTCCCCTCTCCTTACCTTTCCTCCCCTCACCTCCCGTCTCCCTTCCCCTACCCTCCCTCCCCTCTCCTCTTTTCTTCTCCCTACCTCCCTCCCCTCTTCTTCCCTCTCCTCTCCTCCCCTCTCCTTCCCTCCCCTCTCCTCTCCTCCCCTCACCTCCCATCTCCTCCCCTCCCTCCCCTCTCCTCTTTTCTTCTCCCTACCTCCCTCCCCTCCCCTCCCCTCCCCTCTCCTCTCCTCACCTCCCCTCCCCTCTCCTCCCCTCCCGTCTCCTCCCCTCTCTCCTCCCCTCCCTCCCCTCTCCTCTTTTCTTCTCCCTACCTCCCTCCCCTCCCCTCACCTCCCGTCTCCTCCTCTCTCTCTCTTCCCCTACCCTCCCTCCCCTCTGCTCTTTTCTTCTCCCTACCTCCCTCCCCTCTCCTCTCCTCCCCTCCCCTCTCCTTCCCTCCCCTCTCCTCTCCTCTCCTCCCCTCCCCTCTCCTTCCCTCCCCTCTCCTCTCCTCCCCTCCCCTCTCCTTCCCTCCCCTCTCCTCTCCTCCCCTCCCCTCCCCTTTCATTCCTTCTCCGCTATTAGATTGTGACACTCCTAAATAAGCCCATGGGACACAATGGACAAGGCCAGGGCATGTGTCAGAAGGTCAAGCAATGATATGGCTTTTTGACTTTCCTACTGATATTTAAATGCAATGATCCCAAACCCATTGTGATTTGTATGCGTCGTCATTAGTGTTTTTGGATCCAATGTGTGGCATGAAAAGTGTGGTTTATTCAGTTTCAGTCGCAAGGATCTCATGGGATAGTGTTGGCTTTTAATTAGTATACAGAATTGATTAAAGGGATATATATATACATATATATATATATATATATATATATATATATATATATATATATATATATATATAGGTATGGAATCCATTATCTGGAAACCCATTATTTAGAAGGCTCAGAATTACAGATTTGAATAGGTTTTCAGATAAGGGATCCCATACCTATACAGGTATGGGACCTGTTATCCAGAATGCTTGGGACCTTGGGTATTCCGGATAACGGATATTTCCATAATTTGGATCTTCATACCTTAAATCTACCTGAGAATCATGTAAACATTAAATAAACCCAATAGGCTGGTTTTGCTTCCAATAAGGATTAATTATATCTTAGTTGGGATCAAGTACAAGCTACTGTTTTATTATTACAGAAAAAAAGGAAATCATTTTTAAAAATTTGGATTATTTGGATAAAATGGAGTCTATGGGAGACCGCCTTTCTGTAATTCTGAGCTTTCTGGATTACGGGTTTATGGATAACAGATCCCATACCTATATACTCATAAAATCGCATATGGAAACACAGCTGGCCGGTATAATCTCCCTTGAAATGACATTCAGGATTTCATACTAACTAACCTTTGCTTTGTTGTCTTGACTTTATTTCTGCCAGTTCTTTGCTCTTATTATACCATGAAATGCTGGCACAGTTCTAGGTTATTGCGACTTCCAGCGGTTTTGCCGCCCCTTTAAATGTTCCGTGCAATTGTTATTTTTTTTTTTTGTAGCTGCATATCATCTGGACAGCCCAGGTTACTTTTATTTTTTTCCCCAAAAAAATAACAGGCTTGCGCGTGACCTTCCGAAAATGACCGAGTATAATGGGCACCTCTCATCCCGACTGTTCATTAACTCTATATGCCGGGCACACAGCATTGTAATATTTGCTCAGGGCAGCGGTTTTGAATGACTCAGCCACTGGTTTGCTGAACAATTTAGGAAGTAAATGTCCAACATATTAAATTTATTAGCTATAAATAAGCAAGAGAAAGCAAAATAACGCTAGGTACGCACTTAGGGATATCTAGATAAACACATCCGCTAATGCTCTCAGGGCTTGTTCAATGGTAGTCAGATCAACCATCTAAAGTACAGTAAATTGGGTGTGGGTGTTTGGATTACTTTAATAGACACTCCCATCCATTTGTATTGAATTTGGTTCTGAAGTTGCACAGTTGGCCGTGTGATTGAGCTATCCACCAACATTTTATCCCCAGCCACAGTATTTTGCATTAGAACAACCAAGGGCCCTTGGGCATGCTTGGACATGAGTCAATGTTAAAGCCTAGACAGCATGTTTGCCATTACAGTTGACCCTTCTCAGTAATCTTAAACGTACTGATCAGTATAAAAATAAAAATCTGGGTAAATGGATAGAGAGCTGAAAAGCAGGAAGTAGTGTTCTGGCTACTATGTTATACATCCAGTCACTCCAGCCTTTATACATTACATTTTTGGCTAATTAATTATATTAGAAAAAAATATTTTATCTATTTGCCCAGTTTTTATTTTTACACTGAACTGTTCCTTCAAGAAATCGCAATTCATCTGTGAATCAGTTCTATATGAATTTTTGAATACACATAGTTGAATGGCTTGTGCAAAAACACCAAAATATCTCAATTACTGCACCACAAAGTGCCCAGTAACATTGTACTTAAAAACAAAACCTAAAACACCTCAACGGCTGTCAAAAGAAAATAATTCCAGAGCTCCACTTTCAGTGCCGGCCCAAGTCAGCCGGGTGCCCTAGGCAACCTGGCTGACAACGTCGCCCCTCCACTCCGCAGTCGCAGAGGCAGTGCAGGTGCGCATGCAAGGAAGAGTGCAAACGCCGGGGAAATTATAATGCGCATGCGCCGAGGAAGCGCTAATGCTCTCACTTTTAGACGAAAGCTGCTGCTCAACGGTCCGAACTAGGGGAAGGTGTTAGAAGAAGTACATGCCTGGTGCCCCTCTACCTTTGCACCCTAGGCACATACCTCTTCTGCCTACCCCTAGTTCCGGCCCTGTCCACTTTCCATCATGAAGTCTACAGCTGCCCTACTGGTTTATTAGGGGGCACTCAAAGCCCTTCACTCTTCTGCGCCTCACTACATTTCTTCACTTGTCTCACTGGGGGTCATTTATAAACACTGGGCAATTTTGCACCTAGGCAGTAACCCATAACAACCAATCAGACGATTGCTTTTATTGTCAACTTGCAGCTGGCGGAAAAAAAGCTAATCATTGATTGGTCGATATGGGTTACTGCCCTGATGCAAATTTTCCCACTGTTTATGTATGAACCCCATTGTGTGTTCCTGGCAGTCTTCTCCATCCACTCCTCTCAGAGCCCGCTTCTTTTCACACCATCCACATCCACCTCTCATCTCAGACCTTTCTATCTTGCCTCTCCTGAATTCATTCATAAGGAGTGCTCTCTCAATCTCTCCAAGACAAAACTAAGAGTCCTACCTTTTGGAGCACTAGAACATTAGTCTAATCCTCGTACCTATTGGACAATTTCTTTACCTTGTGCACTTTTCCCCTCCAATGTGTGCCTGTCAGTTATCCACCCACCCACTTAGACTGTAAGCTCAACAGGGCAGGGACCTCCTTTCCAATGTGGCTCTTAACACATAGCACTTAAAGGAGAACTAAAATGTGACTAAAGAAGTAGCTAGAAATGTTATACATTATGTTTTGGGCTTCTGTACCAGCCCAAGGCAACCACAGCCCTTTAGCAGTAAAGATCTGTGTCTCCAAAGATGCCCCAGTAGCTCCCCATCTTCTTTTCTGCTGATTCACTGCACATGCTCTGTGCTGCTGTCACTTACTGAGCTTAGGGACCCACTCACAATATACAGTACACATAGAATAGAAATGTCACAATATAAGGCTGATTAGTAATTAATACAGATAATTACTACATGGCAGCACAGAAACCAGTGCAATTAGGATAAGAATTTAATAATCAGCAAACCTGTAGCATCAGCTTATATTACAGACCAACCTCATTTTCTGCTGGATAATTAGTGACGAGCCCTAAGCTGAGCTTCTCAACAGCCAATCAGAGCCCACTGAGCATGTGAGTGTCACAGACACTTTCCAAGATGGTGACCCCCTGTGACAAGTTTGAAGTCCTGGATCATTGCTGCTATTGAAAAGCCTCGTGCAATAAATTCACTATATAAAACATGGCATTTTTAGCCTTATTGATTTTTATTGGTTTAGTTCTCCTTTAAGCTCCGTGTCCTTGTATGAGCGCTGTGTACCGTGTATATTTATCGTATTTATTCTCCAGAACCTACACATTCATCCCAGTTTGGATTTGAGGTATAAGAAGACAGTTTATGGCCTTCTGATCAATGAGGTACAGTTTTGTTGACCTTCATCTTGATCCATTGCCACTAGTTGCTGCCCCTTTAGAAAATGTCCCATAGAAATCATGTCAATGTGTGTATATGGCAAAGTCAATATCAGTGATACATAGGGGTTTCGAAGGCTTTCATTAGCACAAGATTGAATATTTAGTTGGACAATAGATGGTGTATAAGGCAATGTTGGCATTAGTACCACACAATTCATTAACAAGCTTGACAGGTTAAGGAAGACTGATAGCCGTGTGCCGAGTTGAGACTTTATTGGTGCCTCAACATGATCTAAGCCAATGATAATTGAATGGAGGTATGCCCATACCTAAGCAAGTATGGAATGCTGACTTGGTAATTCTTGAAGAATGGGGTTTGTCCTTATATCAGTGGGACTGGCCAGAAACAAATCCTGCTCAGAGGGTTATTCTACACCTGAAATTCCATCTACAAGGGGTAGTGTTCACCTTACCTTTATTATCTAGACAACCTAAGGTTGCTTGTCAATTAAAATACTGTTCTGAAATGCTCTATTTATACAGTTGGAATTTAAAGCAGGTGTCCTACCAAAATTTGATCCTCAAAATCAAGGATGATACACCTGCTGACCTCCTTCCTTGCTGAGGAAGCTGGGAATTCATCTCTTTGTCTCTTGGGATCAGTGATTGAGATAATTATCAGGATCGGAAGTTCTTATTCATAACCAGCTGCTAATTAGCTCATGAGATCAGTTATCTGGAGCTTAAAAAACACCTTAAAATAACAAATGCTTCTAAGCCTCTCAAATGAGTCAACATCTGCCAATTTTGGTTCCAATGGCCGGTATAATGAGCATGTAATGGCTCTGCAATGTGATAGTTTGGTTACATGAGCATTGTATCATACACACTCTGCTCCTGCCACTTTATTTCCCATTAAAGGCCCACCATACCTTCTAGCTTTCATTGCAAAACTGAGAACCTTGTGCATTGTTGGGCTTCCTTCATAAAGAAGAGGATTATCCCATGCCTCGTTCGGGTGTAAGAGTTACTGGTATTACTGATTGACCTTTCCATGACACTTACCATGTGAATTTTCTTCACCACTTTAGGCTGCTTGCGTTATTGTTCATGCTGCAGGATAGATGTCACCAAAGGCGTTGGTAAGATTTGGTGGAAACTGAGGAAGACCTGCTTCAGAATCGTGGAACACAATTGGTTTGAGACATTCATCATCTTCATGATCCTGCTGAGCAGTGGAGCCCTGGTAAGTCCCAAACGTCTTCTAAGTTCACTCACTATGAAAACGATCAAGGAGTTTCAGGATCACAAGGTTGCCGCCATCTTCCTTCATACCTCACTACACAGTAAATCTGATAAAATAAGGGCATGAATGCAATGTCTTTATTACCAGTTGAAATCAAACTAATCTGCTCGGTTAATATCCCCATTCTTTTGCTGTGTCTGCTCAGACTGCTAAAATGTGTATTTCCTCCTTGCGTATTTTCGGCTTTCAAACCATCGTTTCACATTTAATTGTTTGAATATGGAAATTGAATGACGTTACATTAATAACTGTTAAGATCCCCTGGGGTGGCACGCAGATTATTCCATGTAAGACATCCTTCCTGCACAGAGCGCATGTAATCTCATTGAGCGCGCTGATCTAATTAGGTTTCAAGGATTTTTTTCCCTTTTCTTTTGCAATGGGGGCTGATTAATGAGGTTTTGGCCAGGGTATGATTTTGATCAGCTTTATTTTCTACTTCCACAGACTGATGAGTTGCATTGTATGTACAGATTGAAGGACAGTAGATGTCATTGAGGAAATTGGTAGAAGGCAGTTGGCCAGAGAAGGTTCTAAGGCCCTAGTTATAATAGAAATTTGGGGTCCAATGGTTCTACAGCCAATGGAGTATTCCTACCACTCATGCACACAGTGATTTCTTAATATTGGTGAAAAGAGTTGATGACAGCTCTGGGCCCTGTCCATAGTGGTGGTCCTCAGGGTTGAGTGAATGCCCTATACTAGAGATATAGGTGGTCCTGCTCATTAGAGCTTGCAAGCTAAAGGAGAAGGGTAGGGCACTCAAGAGAAAGATGGTAGTCAGTAGGAAAAGAAGGTGACAGTATTGAGGTAGCAAACAGTCTACTCTTCAGTTGAAGGTCAACTATCAGCTTCCAAGCAGCACAACTGAAGACCGTGGAGGCTGCAGTTGTAGGTCAACAAAAGCTTCATGACAATAGTTCAGAATATGTTTTGATTGGGAATCTACCTGACGAAAGACCTCACTTTCTGGTATTACTGACAACAGATCACACATGGATCCCCAAAAATATGGGACGTACCCTGACTCAAAATTAAACCACTTTGGGCTCATTGTTAACCTCTACCGATACATTAAACCTGAATATGGATTAACTTAGATCTCTTCTTTGTAGGCATTTGAAGATATCTACATCGACCAAAAGAAAGTCATCAAAACCATCCTTGAATACGCTGACAAGGTGTTCACCTATGTCTTTGTCCTTGAAATGCTTCTGAAATGGGTGGCTTACGGCTTTAAAAAGTACTTTACCAATGCCTGGTGTTGGCTGGACTTCTTCATTGTTGACGTAAGTATTGTGTATTTACCACCCTCTCTTAGAAAGTCTGCATAGTAACTGGATTTATCAATGACCAATCTAAATTGTAATGGTGTGACCTTAATCTAATCACCAGTTAGCGGGGCCCACACAATGACTATATACTATATATATCTGATGTTCATATTCAATTATCAAGTGGGTCTCTGTTCTGTGTCATACAGAGATGTCCAGACATACACCATCTGTATTTAGGGTGGGGCCCCAGCTGCCTCCCATAGACTCCATTTTATCCAAATAATCCAAATTAATAAAATTGATTACCTTTTTCTCTGTAATAATAAAAAAGTACCTTGTTCTTGATCCCAACTAAGATATAATTAATCCTTATTGGAAGCAACCCCAGCCTATTGGGTTTATTTAATGTTTTAATGATTTTCTAGTAGACTTAAGGTAGGGAGATCCTAATTATGGAAAGATCTGTTATCTGGAAAATGCCAAATCCATTCTGGATAACAGGTCCCATAAATGTATTATATATATATATATATATAAAGTTTGTACAGTGAACGCACTCCTCCCGGTTCAGATTCTGTTGATGGTGGTGCGTTGGTCAAAATTCCATGTTACAATTCAGTAAATGGACCCGCACTCATTCTTAAAGGTGAAATAAATGTGCTTTTATTCACAGGTTCATTTCCAACGTTTCGGTCCTCTCTTGAAAAAGGTCCCAGAGAGGACCGAAACGTTGGAAATGAACCTGTGAATAAAAGCACATTTATTTCACCTTTAAGAATGAGTGCGGGTCCATTTACTGAATTATATATATATATATATATATATATATATAAAATAAAAATATCAAGAGTATCCAACCTGCAGTTCTCAGCGATTGTTACTCTTCACCTACCATCACCTCACTGTTTTAAAGGAATAGTTCAGTGAGAAAAAAATAACAACTAGGTAAATAGTTGGGCTGTGCAAAATAAAACATTTTTCTAATATAGTTAGTTAGCCAAAAATGTAATGTATAAAGGCTGGAGTGAACAGATGTCTAATAAAACAGCCAGAATCCAACTTCCTGCTTTTCAGCTCTCTAACTCTGAGTTAGTCAGCGACTTGAAGGGGGGCCACATGGTACATTTCTGTTCAGTGAGTTTGTAATTGATCCTCAGCATTCAGCTCAGATTCAAAAGCAACAGATATGACCCATGTGGCCCCCCCCCCCCCTCAAGTCTCTGATTGGTTACTGCCTGGTAACCAGGGTAACCAGTCAGTGTAAACCAAGAGAGCTGAAAAGCAGGAAGTAATATTCTGACTGACTTGTTATACATCAAATCACTCCAGCCTTTATACATTACATTTTTGGCTAACTAACTATATGAGAAACATTTTTCATTTTGCACAGCCTATTTATTTACCCAGTTTTTATTTTTACACTGAACAATTCCTTTAAAACACTGCCATACTTGTTGGCACTATGATCAAGATATTTGGAGTTGTCATTCATCAACAGCCAGAGGACATTGGGTTGGACATGTCAAATGTATATAATTCTAACCTTTAGATGGGTCCAAGCCTTGCTGCATTGTCAGGAACCTTTCTTTTTTTCTTATCTCCCAACCCACAAACCATCTAGTAGAAGACGTTTGCTTAAACTAGATCCAATGTCTCTTAAACACTAAATACTAAAATAAAATCCCATCTTGAGGTTCGTTGCTCCATCACTGAGTGCAGTATCACAATGCATCACTGTCCCATGCAAGAATGACAGCACCTAGGTTGGCTAAACCACTGTACACTATGCATCTAAATAACAGAATTTGTTACATTTTCCGTTTAAGTTGTGTGTTTTTGTGTGTTTCTTGTTTATATGGTTCTTTTCTTTCTTTGCTAGCTATTGCTCTATGTTTCCATTTAAATGAACTCAAGGCAGGTTGTTCAGTTCTGCAACATTTTCAATGAGGGGCTGCGTTATTCAGCTGTGCAATCTTTATTAAATGCATCTCTCTGTTTAAAGTTGAATGCGGGTAGGTACACACCTATGGGATCTCCGTAGACCGTGTATGTTTCAAGCACTATTTTGCAGGATTTTATAGCACTCACACTACCAACTGGCACCACTTATATGTTTGCATGACATCCATCATTACTATAATCTCATGCTATCCATTTATCTGGTCCTTTTGTGGCCAAATTAAAAACACAGTTGTTGTTCCACCTAAAGGCTGCAGGAGTATTGGAGGCTTTTGCAAAACCTCGGGACTGTAAAATGTTTGAATTTCTCCAGTTTCGTTTTGCCAAAAAATTTGTGAATTTCCCGTGAAATGGAGAAGAGTTAAAAAAACTCAAATTTTGATGCCCGCGTAAATTTTGACGCCCGTGTCAATTTGCGTCAGTGGGCGTCCGAATAGTATTGACTTTTTTCAACACATGTCCAAATTTATTTTACTATGAATTTTCACGAGAGTTTCGTGAATTTATTTGCTGGTGGTGAAACGCAGAAATTCGCCGTGAATTTGCGCCTGCTGTTTTTTTTCGCCCATCACTAATGTTTGCTTGTCTGCAGCTGAAGGAAGATGTTTTAACCCTTCACTGCTGAGTAGACAAGCAGATACAGAATATCAGGCACACTTTGGCTTTGTATATTATACAGAATACTGATTTGTTGGACCTGTTCATGAGTGGATTTTAAAGGAATAGTTCACTTGACTTTTGGTGTACAGAGTGATATTCTGAGACAATTTGCAATTGGATTTTATTGTTTATTATGGTGTTTTTAAGATATTTAGCTTTTTATTCAGCAGCTCTTCAATACGCAGTTTCAGCAATCTGGCTGATAGGGTCCAAATTCCCCTAGCAACCATGCACTGATTTGAATAAGAGACTGGAATATTAATAGGAGAAGCCTGAATAGAAAGATGAGTAATAAAAAGTAGCAATAACAATTAGGGATGCATCGAATCCAGGATTTGGTTCGGAATTCGTCCAGGATTCGGGCTTTTTCAGCAGGATTTGGATCCGGCTGAATCCTTCTGCCCGGCCGGACCGAATCCTAATTTGCATATGCAAATTAAGGCCGGGGAGGGAAATCGCCTGACTTTTTGTCACAAAACAAGGAAGTAAAAAGTGTTTTCCCTTCCCACCCCTAATTTGCATATGCAAATTAGGATTTGGATTCGGATCGGATTTGGGGGTTCGGCTGAATCCAAAATAGTGGATTCAGTGCATCCCTAATAATACATTTGTAGCCTTACAAAGCATTTGTTTTTTTTTAGGTAGGGTCAGTGACCCCATTTGAAAGCTGAAAGAAGAAGGCAAATAATTTAAAAACTATAAAAAAGAAAAAATGAAGGCCAACTTAAAAGTTGATTTGAATTAGCCATTCTATAACATACTAAACGGTGAACCACCTTTAATGAAGGCTAGGGGGGAGACTATAACTTACCGAACCAACACCAATGAATTTCTTATTATATACATGGAAGTTGGGATTGTATATATCCTGCCATGTGTTCTGGGATTATTGTACATGGAATTGGTCCTGGGATACTATGAAGAAATTTGTATAGAATATCTATTACCCAAACAGAAAGATCAATCGCCACCTTCGGACCTGTTGAGCCTTGTTAGAAAGACAAACAGCCACATAGAAATGGTTAGGATTATTTTTAAGATATTTTCTAAAAGGAAAAGCTACTGCTGTTTACAAGTCAAATTAGCATCCGATTAACCCCTTTGCTTCCTTCTTGGTCTCCAAGGCCAGCCCTGTGCTTAAAAACCTCATGATAAAAATAATCTACTGAAAGCTTCATTTTACTGTCCTACCTCTGCCAGCTCGGCTGTGTAAAGCTCTGATTCCCACGGCACGGGTACAGTTGCCAGAGCATCAGAGACACATTTATTTATATCTGTTTGTTTCTATCGATTGAGATGTTTTTGCAAGGCTTTCTACACGGCCGCATGCCGAATGCAATAAACTCCAATCAATGGGAAGAAATTAGGATCTTACAAGATAAACAGACGGGACTTAAAGCAGAGCAAGTCCAGCCGCTGAAAGTAAAACAGTAGCAGGTGATTCTCTGCAGGGTATTGTCCCATTATACAGGGAAATAAAAAGCGCCACCTAGTGGCCTGTGCTGGAACCTACTTGCCTTGTCCATTCAAGTCAATAGGAACCACTGAAGGTCATTTGGTGGCACTTTTCTGACAAATTTAAACAGTGTGAGGACTTTATGCTGAATTTATTCTATTTAAAGGCAAGTGATAAGCCGATGCCTCATATGTTTATTTTATTTTGTACCCTTCATAAATTACCATTCTATATAAAGGGGATGTAAACCTAAAAATAACATTTGACCTAATGAAATAAAATGCAATTCTGAGCTACTTCCCATTATATATTCATTCTGTATTTTCAGGTTTGAACATGATTTGTCAAAGTAATTGCAGCTAAAAACTGTCCCTTTCTGTTCTGTGCACTGGTGGTTCTGACTATTGACATGGCCTAGCAGAAGCCAGGCCTGTGGAGAAGCTGGGGGAGAGCTGAATTGTGCTGCCCTGTTTCAGGAGTCAGAAGCAGTGGTGCAGAAAGGGACAGACAGATGCTCCTTTCAGCTGCAATGACATTTACAAATAACTTCTGGTAATGATATTGGAAAGTAGCTTGCTTACAATGGTATTGCTGTAAAATGTTATTTTCTGGCTTTGCTTCCCCTTTAAAGGAACAGTAACACTGATGGTAAAACTGAAGTGTTTGCTTTAGAAATACTACTATAGTTCATATAAACAAGCTGTTGTGTAGCAATGGTGGAAACTGAAAAAAGTGTATATGGCACAGGTTAAATAGTAGATAACAGATAACACCATTATGTTCTACAGAGCTTATCTGCTGCGTAACCTGAGCCTTTTCTCCTTTGAATGGCTTCCCCCATGGCTACACAGCAGCTTGTTTATATAAACTATAGTAGTACTTATCTGTTATCTACTGTGTATCCTGTGCTTGAATGCCTGCCCCCATGGCTACACAGCAGCTTGTTCATACCTCCCAACTGTCCCTTTTTCGGAGGGACAGTCCCTCTTTTGACAGCTCAACCCGCAGTCCCTCATTTGTACTGGAAAGTCCCTCTTTTCTCTGCACTGAACAGCCAGAAAAAGAAACAAAGTTTCTCACTTAATTGGCTTTTAGCAGAGAGCCCAGAACAGCCACAGGTGCAAATAAGATACTTTGTAACAATATTGAGACACAAAAACACAGTTTAGATAAGGAGAAATATTTTCAAATTTTCATAACCTGCCAAATTTTGTAAAACAAACATGGTAATTAGGGGGTGTGGCCACAGAAAGGGGTGTGGTCAAAAAATTACTGCGCTACATGCGGGGAAAAATTGTTTGTCCCTCTTTTTACTTCCAAAATGTTGGGAGGTATGGCTTGTTTATATAAACTATAGTAGTACTTATCTGTTATCTACTGTGTATCCTGTGCTTGAATGGCTGCCCCCATGGCTACACATCAGCTTGTTTATATAAACTATAGTAGTACTTATCTGTTATCTACTGTGTATCCTGTGCTTGAATGGCTGCCTCCATGGCTACACAGCAGCTTGTTTATATAAACTATAGTAGTACTTATCTGTTATCTACTGTGTATCCTGTGCTTGAATGGCTGCCCCCATGGCTACACAGCAGCTTGTTTATATAAACTATAGTAGTACTTATCTGTTATCTACTGTGTATCCTGTGCTTGAATGGCTGCCCCCATGGCTACACAGCAGCTTGTTTATATAAACTATAGTAGTACTTATCTGTTATCTACTGTGTACCCTGTGCTTGAATGTCTGCCCCCATGGCTACACAGCAGCTTGTTTATATAAACTATAGTAGTACTTATCTGTTATCTACTGTGTATCCTGTGCTTGAATGGCTGCCTCCATGGCTACACAGCAGCTTGTTTATATAAACTATAGTAGTACTTATCTGTTATCTGCTGTGTATCCTGTGCTTGAATGGCTACCCCCATGGCTACACAGCAGCTTATTTATATAAACTATAGTAGTACTTATCTGTTATCTACTGTGTATCCTGTCAGGGTCAGACTAGGGGGCCCAGGGCCCACCGGGACTGCTGTCCAGGGCCCACTCCGGCCTCCCTGCCCCCCTTCTGTGAATGAGCCGATAGGCACATTTGCCACGCGCATGCACAAACAATATCGCTCGCGCGCATGCGCAAACGGCGCTGCACCGATTTTTTCAAAGTTTTTTTGGAAAACCAATGTCGGAAGATGGGCTCTGGCCCAGCGGAGGCCCACTAGGGTCGGGCCCACCGAGTTTTTTCCCGGTCCCCCGCTGGGCCAGTCCAACACTGTATCCTGTGCTTGAATGGCTGCCCCATGGCTACACAGCAGCTTGTTTATATAAACTATAGTAGTACTTATCTGTTATCTACTGTGTATCCTGTGCTTGAATGGCTGCCTCCATGGCTACACAGCAGCTTGTTTATATAAACTATAGTAGTACTTATCTGTTATCTACTGTGTATCCTGTGCTTGAATGGCTGCCCCCATGGCTACACAGCAGCTTGTTTATATAAACTATAGTAGTACTTATCTGTTATCTACTGTGTATCCTGTGCTTGAATGGCTGCCCCCATGGCTACACAGCAGCTTGTTTATATAAACTATAGTAGTACTTATCTGTTATCTACTGTGTACCCTGTGCTTGAATGTCTGCCCCCATGGCTACACAGCAGCTTGTTTATATAAACTATAGTAGTACTTATCTGTTATCTACTGTGTATCCTGTGCTTGAATGGCTGCCTCCATGGCTACACAGCAGCTTGTTTATATAAACTATAGTAGTACTTATCTGTTATCTGCTGTGTATCCTGTGCTTGAATGGCTACCCCCATGGCTACACAGCAGCTTATTTATATAAACTATAGTAGTACTTATCTGTTATCTACTGTGTATCCTGTCAGGGTCAGACTAGGGGGCCCAGGGCCCACCGGGACTGCTGTCCAGGGCCCACTCCGGCCTCCCTGCCCCCCTTCTGTGAATGAGCCGATAGGCACATTTGCCACGCGCATGCACAAACAATATCGCTCGCGCGCATGCGCAAACGGCGCTGCACCGATTTTTTCAAAGTTTTTTTGGAAAACCAATGTCGGAAGATGGGCTCTGGCCCAGCGGAGGCCCACTAGGGTCGGGCCCACCGAGTTTTTTCCCGGTCCCCCGCTGGGCCAGTCCAACACTGTATCCTGTGCTTGAATGGCTGCCCCATGGCTACACAGCAGCTTGTTTATATAAACTATAGTAGTACTTATCTGTTATCTACTGTGTATCCTGTGCTTGAATGGCTGCCCCCCATGGCTACACAGCAGCTTGTTTATATAAACTATAGTAGTACTTATCTGTTATCTACTGTGTATACTGTGCTTGAATTCCTGCCCCCATGGCTACACAGAAGCTTGTTTATATAAACTATAGTAGTACTTATCTGTTATCTACTGTGTATCCTGTGCTTGAATGGCTGCCCCCATGGCTACACAGCAGCTTGTTTATATAAACTATAGTAGTCTTTCTGAAGCAAACACAACAGTTTTACCAGTGCAGGACAACACTACATTATATTTCTATTACTTTAAAACACTTTAATTTTTTCCATTTACTGTTCCCTTTAAGTGAGAGTAAGTTGACGGCAATCACCCCCGCCATGCTTCCATTTATATAGACATAGAGTTATTATCCAAGCTCTGTGTTTTAATGTCACCTTTCTAACAAATCATTCTGTGTAAATCCCGCATTGTTAAAGGGATTAGCAGTCCTGTTGAGATGTCTTTGATCTTTAAAGGGATTTAGGTATCCCGGTCGCTTCTATCACTGAAAGGTTTCTGGGCCATACTTTGCCTACAAATGGCAACTGCAGTGAAAGCTAATTGCTGATTGGCTGCAGTGAGTTTTTGTAGTCCCTGTGTTAGTGAATTAGCTTTATGGTGGCCATACACGGGCAGAATATTTAAAGAATATTTAAGGAGATAGAGCCAATCAGAGGTTGTTTAGGTGGAGTTTGCAACACAGCCCATAGGCTTCCATCTTTAAATATTCTTTGTGTGTCTAAAGCAACTTAGCCTATGATTAAATGTCTCTTAATTCGTCCGGACAGGTGGCAACCCTACATAGTGTACTGAGTTAATGCATGCACAGGAGTCATTTCAATGCCGGTTGTACTGATTCTTGTGAAAATGCAATCACTGCCATTGTTTCTTGCAGCGCTAGGGTCTCCAGTTTGAATTAACCATATCTACACAAGGGCCAAAAGACACTTTCATTTTGAGGGAAGCGCCTCTTTAATATGAAAGCCTAAGTTAACCAAGGGTTCCTCGCAGGCTGATGTCAGTTACCAGAAATCAGGGGGGAATGACATGATTGTGTCTTTATTTTATGCATTTGCTCAGTTGTCTTTTCCAAGAAACACAAAACCACAGTTCTCCTTGGAGAGTCCTCATCCTCAGCCATGTTCTCATCATCGTAGGTACCATGTGTGAGCCTTGTCTTTCCTTTTCCAATTTGTCAGTTACTCCATCATGTATTCAGGGCTGATCCTATCAAATGTGGGGCCCAATTGGGACCATGTTGGCGGGGCCCCTAGACAAAGTGTTGCTGGCTACTGACACACCAAGTATTTAGGAAAATAAGGGCATACAGGCACAAAATAGAAAGGAAAGGGGCAGACAAGGTAAGAGAGTGAGAGGGATGAAATAGGGGCACATAATAGGGGCACACAGGGTAAGAGAGAGAGGGAGGAAATAGGAGAGTGGACTGGGCCAATTAGTTTGGGGCAGGCTGGGCCAATTCAGCTTGGGAGCAGGCTTGGTTGGATTGGGGGCAGGCAGGGCCTATCAAGGTTGGAGGAAAGCTGGGCCTATGAGAGTTGGGGGCAGGCTAGACCTATGGAGTTGGGGGATAGGCTGGCTTATCAGAGTTGGGGGTGGGCTGGACCTATGGATTTGGGGATGGGCTGGACTCTCAAAGTTGGGGGCAGGCCAGGCAGCATCATGTGCTGAGGGAAATATTATCTGTGCTGCCCTGTGGTGCGGGGCCCCCAGAGGTGCGGGGCCCTATTGGGCCCAATTGGTCCAATAGGCCTAAGGCTGGCCCTGCATGTATTCATGGCAGTATTATAGCCCCTGCTCCTGTAGAGCTTACAATCTAAGGTCTCTATCACATTCACACACACAGCCAATTAACCTTCCTTGAATTTTTTTGGAGTGTGGGACGAAACCAGAGTACCCGGTGGGGACCCACGCAGACATGGGGAGAACATACAAACTCTTTGCAGATACAGCCCTGGCCGGAATCAAACTGGAGACCCTAGCGCTGCAAGAAACAATGGCAGTGATTGCATTTTCACAAGAATCAGTACAACCGGCATTGAAATGACTCCTGTGCATGCATTAACTCAGTACACTATGTAGGGTTGCCACCTGTCCGGATTTCATCCAGACAGTCCGGTTTTTGGACATTGAAGTGAACGACATTGTGATCAGCCAATCGCTGATCACTGTGTCATCAGTCCCGACCCTTATGTCACATTCCCCGCCCCCCAACATCACTGCCCCCCCGCCCGTTTTCACAAAAATAAAGTGGCAACCCTAACACTATGGGAATCATCAGTTTCAACTCTGCAGAGCTAATAGCAGACACTCTGAGATAGAAAACTGGATTTCTCTTATAGAAATGTCAATCAATATGCAAATCAAAACTTTTACCGTTACTGCGTTACTGCTGCTTTAATTTCACCCAAGAAACCAGGCGCAACTTAATATAAAACATATATATATTTTAAAACCCAATTTAAAACCAACATATAGCGTTCCACGCTGAGAAAATGTTCTGGACAAAGTGCTCCGTCCTTTCAACTTTGCAGCCTGTACCTTCATGTAAAAAAACAAAAATATCCCCGTGGGCAGAAAGAAATGGCTTCCCCGCAGCTGCCGCCAATTGATTACCAATTTCACTGGGGAATAACTATTTTTATTTGCCATATTCTGCCCATTTATATGTTTACAAATCCTTTTGTGGCCTGAATGCCTCCTCTCAGGTATCAATTATTAAGCCCATTACTAATCCAATTCTCTTTCTCGTGTGTTCCCAAACAACCCTTGACATTCTGCGGCTGGAATACTAACATCTGCTCCATACAGAGAAGATTAGCACATGCAGATTTGAGATTTGTTCATATTTAATTTGAGGGGCTGTACAAGCTCTCTGCTCTTCTACGCAGTCGCACACATGTGGTGTTCCCAACGCCTCGTGTTTTGAAAGGGCCCCTACAGAACGGCTTAATGCAGAAAGGCTAAATATGGTCCTGATTGCTATGAAATATTAAAGGCACTTTATATGTACCCATTATGGACTTGGTATACTCTAACTATCAGAAGCATGTATTGTGGGCTGTTCTCCCGAAGTGTTATTGCTATCATCTTGACCTACTGTCACATTTTGCCCTACTGTCACCATCTTCCTCTACTGTCACCATCTTCCTCTACTGTCACCATCTTCCTTTACTGTCACCATCTTCCTCTACTGTCACCATCTTCCTCTACTTTCACCATCTTCCTCTACTGCCTCCATCTTGTCCTACTGTCACCATTTTGCCCTACTGTCATCATCTTCCTCTACTGTCTCCATCTTGCCCTACTGTCACAATTTTGCCCTAATGTCACCATCTTGTCCTACTGTCACCATCTTGCCCTACTGTCACCATCTTTCTCTACTGTCACCATCTTACCCTACTGTCACCATCTTGCCCTAATGTCACCATCTTGTCCTACTGTCACAATTTTGCCCTACTGTCATCATCTTTCTCTACTGTCACCATCTTACCTTATTGACATCATGCTTGGCTCTCATCACCTTTCACAAATGTCAACATCTCCCCCTACTGTCACCTCTCATGCTACTGACCACATCACTTCCTACTTTCCCCATCTGCCCTACTGTTTCTATCTGCCCTACTTTCAAGTCTGGTCTGAGATTAAAAATGGTCCCTGACATTTCAAATATACAGAGGCCCAAACAGATAGTGGCATCAGACATTTGCCAGGATCTGCCAGTTCAGGCCCAGTTATTATCATCTTGCCCTGCTGACACCTTCTTGCCCTACTGTTCCATCTTACCTCATTGTCATCCACTGAAATATCTTGCCTTGCTGAACCCATTATGTCTATCTCTTTGCACCTTCTTACCGACCACTGCTCTTCTGTAGTATCCCGTGTGTTGGGCCCAGGTCAGATGCTCTTATCTGCACTCCCTCGAAATACATCTGTGATAAATAATTTGTATTATAATGAATGCCCCTCCATGGTTTAGAGAGATGCTTGAAGGAACACTTACATCTGGCTATATTAACTGGTTATTTTAGCTTATGGTATTGAGACATAATTTAGATTATTAATGTATATTTTACCTCTTTATGAATAGATTTTGGATTATTCCGCTAGGTGGCACGTGCAATGAAAGCAATCATGAGACAAAGCTTTCTCAAAATACAGCAGTGTTGAAAAGACCTTTTCAGCATTCGTATTCCTATTCTTCTTCAGAGTTGACCTGTACGGCTGCCTGGCCACATCCCCTGGTCTACCCAATCCTGCCCTGTTCTGCCCAAACCTTACCCCCAATTTGCCCAGGTCCCTGACACTAAGCTCCGCCCATTCTGCTGTTGAATAGGCCCCTACCTGATGCTCTATGATGGCAGACCTGCTCTCCCGTACAATACTGTATGTTGGAGCAGATTGCCTCCAGAGGATTCTTAAAAGGATACCCTTTGTTTTTATGATATATATATATATATATATATATATATATATATATATATATATATATAGTCTAGAGTTTTTAGAGGATGCATCATTTTACCCCCTAAAAACCTGTAAGGCAGCTCCTGCATGTAATACACGAATAAAGGCTCCCTTTGCCTTATAATCGTTCATTATATTACTTATAAGCAACCTCTACCATAACAAGTTATCCAGAAACCCATTTTCCAGAAAGCTCCGAATTATGGAAAGGCCGTCTCCATTTTATCCAAATAATTCGGATTTCCTTTTTCTCTGTAATAATAAAACAGTAGCTTCTACTTGATCCCAACTAAGATATAATTAATCATTATTGGAGGCAAAACCAGCCTATTGGGTTTATTTAAGGTTTACATGATTAAAGTTCCAAATTACATAAAGATCCGCTATCCGGTAGACACCAGTCCTACAGTATGTTAATAAATGAGTGCATTAGCTGCTGTACAAATCCTGTACATTTATATGGAACGTTGCTATAAACACTCACTACTCCAGGATCCTGCTAAACTGAATATTTTTGTTCCAATGCTTTTCAGACTGTTCCTTTTATAGCCTGTGTTATACTCCCTGCTGTGAAAATGCTGCACGCAAACAGCAAACCCCTTTTAAACTTTCATCCTACGCCCGCTAACAACATCACTTTAAGTGAAGAGCATAAAAGCACAGCGGCTTAACCTCTTTCAGTAGGGAGAATCCATGGGGGCGACTATAGCTCCACTCCAGTCAACTGGAGGTGTCTTTTTAGCCTTCATCAAAGTTGTCTGTCACTTGTAGGGGTGGTTCGCCTTTAAGTTAACTTTTAATATGTTATAGAATGGCAAACTCTAAGCAATATTTCAATTGGTCTTCGTTGTTTATTTTTTATATATATATTTTTTAATTATGTGCCTTATGATTATTTCCAGCTTTCAAATGGAGGTCACTGGCCCCATTTAAAAAAAACAATTGCTCTGTAAGGCTACACATGTATTGTTATTGCTACTGTTTATTACTCATCTTTCTATTCAGGCCTCTCCTATTTATATTCCAGTCTCTTATTCAAATCTGTGCCTGGTTGCTAGGGGAATTTAGATCCTAGCAACCAGATTGCCTATATTGCAAACTGCTAAATAAAAAACAAAATAACTCAAAAACCACAAACAATAAAAATTTAAAACCAATTTCAGACTCTCAGAATATCAGCAGATTGTCTCAGAATATTACTCTCTACAGCATTCTAAAAGTTAATTTAAAGGGGAACAACCCCTTTTAAAGTGCTCGAGCCCCTTTGCCCTGGAGCTGCAAGGCTTTATTGCTATGACTGTACTTGCACTACGGCCTGAATAAAGGGGACGTTAAAGCTGAGAGCAATAATTTTTTAAGTTTGCCTGTTAGTGTTTAGTCTACATCACTGAGCTGCCCGGCCTGGTGGCTTCACTGCTGTGTATTATACTTACTCTGGCCAATTTTGGCTTCACTGACTTTTTTTTTCCTTCCAATTTTGGCCCCTCTCCATGTTATTTCTCCAACCGTCCCCAGCAACTCTGCTGCGGGTTTTACTACACGACTAAGTGAATTCACATGCGTTCCTGCTCAATAATATTTATTGTTTTGCCCCGTAATTGTTTCAGTCTTTTGGAATGTAGAAAGAGCTTATTCTCTAAATCTGGAAGATTTTTATTGTGGAGGGGAAAATATCTCAGGCTTGCAAGTTTTTTTTCTTCCACTTCTGCCGTTAGACTTGTCCTTTAATGCATTGCTTCCCGTGAGGCCTATATAATGTCTTAGGTACTAGGTAGTTAGCTAGTAACCCACATACACAAACCAAAGGTGCTGCTGAATCTCATTAAAGGGACACTAGACTTACGTTAATAATCTCTTTTTGTATGTATCATGTTAGTGACTCAGTTTGTCCATTGTTAGTGCTGAACCGTCAGATACAGGTGGAATTCTATTGTTTCTACCCGTATATCTGACGATTCAGCTCTACACGGGAAAGATCTTTTCCAAGAAAGATCGTAATCGTTACGTCTATGGCCACCATTAGGCTACTGCTGACTGGCCAAAGCTTCCCATCTCTTCCTTTGGGTTATTATCTACTAGTCTATTGTAGCCTAGTTTTTCAGAGAATTAGTGACATACCTCCCAATTGTCCCATTTTTCTGGGACAGTCCCGCATTCTCGGATTTGTTACTGAAATGTCCCGACTTTCTCTTTGATCTCCTGCACTGAACAGCCAGAAAAAAAAAGTTTCTAAGTAGTGATTTGCTTTGACAAAATATTGGAAAAAAACTTGCGAAACAGAAAAAATTGGCGAAAAGCATTGGAGTCTATGGGCGTTAAAATTATTTTGATGTGTGACAGTTTTTACACGAATAGTCTTTAAAATCAATGGGCGTCCAAATAATTTTGACTCTTAATTTTTATGCAGGCAACAATTTTTTTGTTGAAATGCGGAAATTCGCCACAAATCTATGCCTGGTGAATAAATTCGCCAATCACTATTTTATCTAAATTAATTGGCTTTTGGCAGAGAGCCCAGATTTTGACAGCTCAGCCCACATTCCCATATTTGTTACTGAAATGTCCCGACTTGCTCTTTGATCTACTGCACTGAACAGCCAGAAAAAAATGCAAAGTTTCTAAATAGTGATCCAACCAAAAATTGCGTAATGGCAATAAATTTGCAAAACACATTGAAGTCTATGTGCGTTAAAATTATTTTGATGTGCAACAATTTTTACACGAGCGACAATTTTTATGCGCGTGACTATTTTGTCCGAATGCATTAAAGTCAATGCTTGTCCGGAAAATTTTGACGCACAACAATTTTATTGCGCAAGACAATTTTGACGGGCACATTTTTGCCGCAGTTTCGCAAACACATTTATGTGCAGCGAAATTCGGAAATTCGCCATAAATCCATGCCTGGTGAATAAATTCGCCCATCGCTATTGCTTAATTAATTGGCAGATAGCCCAGAATAGATATTTAGATACTTTTGTAACAATTTAAGATAAGCAGGTCTCAGGGAGAATTTAGACTCACAGCTTCACCTACATTAGCAAAACAGTAATAACACATAAAAAACACGAAATGTGTTCAAACTTTCATAACCTGCTAAACTTTGTAAAAAATAGGTGGTGTGGCCACAAAAATGGGCTTGGTCAAAAATTTTTTTGTCCCTCTTTCTATTTCAAAATGTTGGGAGGTATGTAGTGGAATTTCAAAAATTTAGGAGTCATAGCAGCTTCTCCATCTATTATCTATTCTGTATCAGACTTCCTGTTTTCAGCTTAAACCTCCAGGGCTAGGGCTTGAGCATGCTCAGTTTGCTCCTCTCCCCTTCCCCTCCCTGCTGTAATCCGAGCCCAGAGCTATGAGTGAGATGGGAAAGACTCAGACAGGAAGTGACGTCATACCAAGCTAATATGGCAGCCGCTATCCTAAACAAACAGAGAGCTGTTTACTCAGGTATGGTAAAGCATTCTGCAGAATAAATATAGTATTATAGCTTGCACTATTGTGGCTAATCTATTGATAATAAACTGCTTCAGTAGCTTTCCTTCTCCTTTAAGGCTCAGATAGGAAATGTTCTGATATACTGATATATATATATATATATCCTGGTGCATTCTTTGCTATTACAGAAAGCCCAGCTAAACTGTTGTAGCATTCAATAGTAGTAGTAAGTCTTCTCAGTTCCAGAGAGGGTCAGGATGTAATAGGGTTCATTATAACTGTCAGATCAGTTACTATAGTGAACAGGGAGGGTCCCCAGTACCAGTGAATATGATACAGCGCCAAAGCAATATGCCTGAACAGGTGGAAGGGAATCATCAGCCTTAAGTGGCACAGATTAACCCAACAGCCGGATCCAGAGTTTCTCTGTCTAAGCAGAGGGAAGCAGTAAGAGAACAGAATTTGGATAAATTGGGAAAAAATCAAAGCAAACGTACCTGAGGCATGCTGCTAGCAGACCTGTATATTTACTGTTAGTTCTACTTGTGTCGCATGAGACCTCTCACTGAGCCAAAGGATTGAATCTGTTCTCCTGAAGAATTAAATCTCAAACGGCTTAAATACAGGCAAACACAGGCTCTAAATTCCACATTATAGAGCAATGATGGGCTTCAAGGCGAATGCGAATGTCTATAAGAGCTTTTTAAATATGTCAAAAATCGCAAATTGTGAATATTTATGCGCACACTGAATTACACTGAATTACACCACAACTTTGGTGGCAGAGAAAATATTCGCAAATCAGTTTCGCAAAGTGCAAGTTTAAGTTACCATCAACGCTATTTTCACGCATAACAACCTCGCACAAATTTCATCTTTTGTAGCCAGAGCAGTTCTGTATTTTTAGAGCATGGCCATTACCAAATGCCACAATTCTATTTCCAGTCCCAGAGAGGGGCAGAGGCGATGGACAATGACTCATTAATACAAGTGGAGTGGGCAGTGCCGGGGAATAATCAGAACCCTTTTTGCTGGTGACTCAGCGCCCCACCGTATAATTCACCCCGTGCCTTCAACATTTTTTGCTTTGGAGCATTGTAAATGAACATTTGTATTTGAATAGGAATATCTAAAAATATGTGATTGTGTTTGGATTGATTACTGTGGAGCTTTATAAGCCATTTACACTAAAAATAAATGAATGCCCCTTCCACATTTCTTTCCTTGTCTAAAGAATGCTTTACATTGAAATGCAGATATAAAACAATATCTATGTAGATCCGGTTACTGTCTTTCATAGGGCTAGTCCTATAAATCAGTTTGACATGGGCAGATAATAAAACAGGTGCAAGGAGTAGAATGAAAGTACCAGTGTCTGGCTGGGTAATGATCAGAATGAACACTGCCTGTATAATTGTGTTTGCTTCCAGTATAGTTTGGTTATCCTATCAGAACATTAGAATGTTAGACCAAATTATATCCAATCCGAGCATTAGAATGATCACGGGGCTAGCCCAACCTGTATCCAATCAGAGCATTAGAATGATCACAGGACTAGACCAACCTGTATCCAATCAGAGCATTAGAATGATCACAGGGTTAGACCAACCTGCATCTAATTAGAACATTAGAATGATCCCAGGGCTAGACCAACCTGTATCCAATCAGAGCATTAGAATGATCACATGACTAGACCAACCTGAGCATTAGAATGATCACAGGGCTAGATCAACCTGTATCCAATCAGAACATTAGAATGATCACAGGGCTAGACCAACCTGTATCCAATTAGAGCATTAGAATGATCATAGGGCTAGACCAACACCTATAAATTAGAGTGCATTTGTTTTCCGAAGATGCTTAAAGGAGAACTAAACCCTAAACACGAATATGGCTAAAAATGCCATATTTTATATACTGAACTTATTGCACCAGCCTAAAGTTTCAGCTTGTCAATAGCAGCAATGATCCAGGACTTCAAACTTGTCACAGGGGGTCACCATCTTGGAAAGTGTCTGTGACACTCACATGCTCAGTGGGCTCTGATTGGCTGTTGAGAAGCTAAGCTTAGGGCTCGTCACTAATTATCCAGCAGAAAATGAGCTTCCCCTGTAATATAAGCTGATGCTACAGGTTTGCTGATTATTAAATTCTGATGCTAATTGCACTGGTTTCTGTGCTGCCATGTAGTAATTATCTGTATTAATTACTAATCAGGCTTATATTGTGACATTTCTATTCTATGTGTACTGTATATTGTGAGTGGTTCCCTAAGCTCAGTAAGTGACAGCAGCACAGAGCATGTGCAGTGAATCAGCAGAAAAGAAGATGGGAGCTACTGGGGCATCTTTGGAGACACAGATCTTTACTGCTAAAGGGCTGTGGTTGGTACAGAAGACAAAACATAATGTACAATATTTCTACCTACTTCTTTAGTTCTATTTTAAAGCTGAAATGTCCCAAATGAGCCCCCAAGGTTTACTGCATTGCAAGGGGCCCCCTCTTTAATAACTCCAGGCCTGACCTACAGTGTTCTCACCACTGACCAAAATATAAGCTCTTAAAGTGGCAATTGTTTGCTACAGTAATACAAATAAAGGCAATAGAAGCACGAGGCCAGAGGTAGAGTTCAACGGTAGCCTTCGGCATTTCACTGGAATGACAGCGCAGGATTTGAGCCATTGGCTTGCTATGTTGTCGCCCAGCAGAGTAGCTGACAAGCGTTTATCTTCGGTGAATGAGAGGCTGACTGCAACAGGTGGGATTTGCTTGCCTAAATCCTGGGATCTGAGGGGGGATTAACACTGGGTTCCTGCAATAGTGTCAAAAGGAGGGGTAAAAAAGCTTTGATAGAGACCAGTTCCCATCCTTAGATTTATGCCGTAACATTGCAAAAGCCCTTCTGTATCACTTTCTGTATTTTGGAAGTCTTATTCTTTTATGTCCTGAAAGGTTTAACACATTATAACACGGAGTGCATTTCTGAGGTCCCAATTCAAATAATAGAAGTAATAGAAAATAGAAATACAGGTATAGGATCCCTTATCCGGAAACCCGATATCCAGAAAGCTCCGAATTACAGAATTTCATCCAAATAATGCAAATTTTTAAAAATGACTTTTTCTCTGTAATAATAAAACAGTCGCTTGTACTTGATCCCAACTAAGATATAATTAATCCTTATTGGAGGCAAAACCAGCATATTGGGTTTATTTAATGTTTACATGAATTTCTAGTAGACTTAAGGCATGAGGACCCAAATTACGGAAAGATCCATTATCCGGAAAATCCCAGGTCCCAAGCATTCTGGATAACAGGTCCCATACCTGTACTGACTTCCAGCACCTTTCCTTTAGAACTACAATTCCCAGAATTCTCCAACAATATAGTGTAGCACAATTACATTGTATATATCCTAATAGCTCTTGCGGGATTTAAAAGGCTAGATCCTCTACCATAATTTTATAGAAGTACCCAGATGCCAAACATAAGGGGGTCACTCATGCTTCGAGCCTGTGTAATCTGTAACTGTGATATTTGGCTTGTTAGCATTATGAGTAAATGCATAACACTCTGGAAAATTAAAGGGGAACTATAGCGAAAATGATAATTTAATATAAGCTTAGTCATACTGTAATAAGAAATGTTCTAAATTTAAAAATCAATTAAAAATTCTGTAACGTTTCTGAAATAATCAAGTTTATATTCACTATCCCTCTCTCAGCATCTGTTTCTCTTCATTCTGTCCTCATGCAGCAGTTGGGTGTCAGATATTCATTGACAGTTAGAGCCAATATATCTTATAGGGGGGCTCCTTTTGCTTAGAAGATGTATTAGAGCTCACTCTATTAAATCACCAGACATCAGGGGGCCCATTTACTTAGTTTGAGTGAAGGAATAAAGGAAAAATAGTTCAAATTTCGAATGTTTTTTTTTGCTACTTCGACCATCGAATGGGCTACTTTGACCTTCGACTATGACTTTCGATTTCGAATTAAACGATTCGAACTAAAAATCAGTCACTATTCAACCATTTGATAGTCGAAGTACTGTCTCTTTAAAAAAATTCTTCGACCCCCTAGTTCGCCACCTAAAACCTACCGAGGCCAATGTAAGCCTATGGGGAAGGTCCCCATAGGCTTCCTAACAATTTTCTGATCGAAGGAATATCCTTCGATCGATGGATTAAAATCCTTCGAATCGTTCGATTCAAAGGATTTAATCGTTCGATCAAACGATTATTCCTTCGATCGTTCGATCATAGGAATAGCGCAAAATCCTTCGACTTCGATATTCGAAGATGAAGGATTTTACTTTGACGGTCGAATATCGAGGGTTAATTAACCCTCGATATTCGACCCTAGGTAAATGTGCCCCTAGGTCTCTCTACATGCAGGATTTGTGCAAAAGGTAGTTATTTTGTTAGATTTTGTTTGTACTTGAATCAGTTATTTGAGTGAGCTCTAATACATCTGAAAGGAGCCCCCCTATAAGATATATTGGATCTAACTGTCAATGAATATCTGACTCCCAACTGCTGCATGAAGACAGAATGAAGAGAAACAGATGCTGAGAGAGGAATAGTGAACATAAACTTGATTATTTTAGAAACAATTCAGAATTTGTAATTGATTGGATTTAAAAAGTTTATTATTTCAGTAGGATACAGCTTATATTACAGTTCCCCTTTAAGTTTCTGAGATCTTTTTATAAGAATAGAAAAGAAGAAAACACTTGGTCATCCTGTTTAGAGGGACATGTCAGAGGGTCTTTATCTTGTCTGCAGCCGGAAAAGACACACTCTAAATGGAATTTTCACAGCACAGACAGAGGTGTCTTGAAAACCTTGCACTGTTATTTCTGCTAATAGTTAGAGAAGATTGTTACAGCCGTTGAAATATGTAACACACAGGATCCTGTACACAGGCAAGCACTTCTCTTCTGCAACATTCAGGAAATATTCAGGAAATAAAAATGTCTAAATTAAGAAAGGAAGGTTGCCCTTGTACATTATCAGGTATCAGGGTACCACTTGTCATACTCTTGTATTGCTCATACCTGCCATATACACGTTTCTTCCTCCATGGACCTTGAGTTGGTCATCACTGCTCTACACCACAATGTATTCATAAATAATCAAGTCCCGTCTCTCTCTCTGGTAGACATTACAATGATTTCCAGCCGACAGACTAAATGTATTTTTGTTAGAAAATGACGCATTTCTATTTCAATTGCACAGTGCAGGACAATTTGGGGGTGCCCTGTTCTTTTGCAATTCCGAAAGTCGTTTCATTCAACATTTGTCCACAACAATGATTAGATGTTATTATTATGCACAGTATTCCTTATTTAGCTTTCCTTTATGCCGTCTTTTTAGAACAAGGCAATTAGTTTGCTAGGCAACCTGAAATATCAAATCTGCACCTAGATGCAATCTGAATCTTTCAGAGACACCAGCCAGCTGTTTAGCTGTTCTCTACCCTCACCATAATGACAGGTCACCATGTAAGAGGGAAAAGGTTCCAGCACAGTCTGCATCTATGCTTAGAAAAAAACTTTCTAGAAGACAATTATAATTTGCAACAGGAAAATGTAATGTTAGCCATTTTAACACATTCTTTGGTTCTATATTCCCTCTGTATCTATTCTGTTCTGTCATAGAAAGTCCTTTTAACCTCAGACGAGACTTTACTTCTTATTAGACCAGCTTCAACCATGTATAACTTCTCTCTGAGTTAAACATCACATATCAGACCTCAAGCATAATGTCTCATCCCTCAACTACCAAAGATAACCTTACTAAAGTCTGTTGAGGTAAAGGATAGGACTAATGGATAAGGGAACAGGACTGATGGTTAAGAGTTGAGCACTGAGGGTTGAGGAGTAATGGCTGAAGGGATTCAACTAATGGACTAATGGTTAAATGTGATGAACTGAAGGTTTTAGGGATAGGAATGGTGGAAGAGGAATTGTTGAAGGGGATGAAGCGAAGGCTGAAAGATAGGGCTGATGAAAGATGGATGACAGCTGATGGTTGTAGGGGATGAACTGCGGGTTGAGGGACAGGAGTAAAAGATGAAAGATGAGGACTTAATGTTGAATGGGATAAAGTGAAGGTTGAAGGATATGACTGACAGATGTAAAATAAGGACTAGCGGGATAAGGAGACAAAGTTGGGTTTTAGACATAGAACTGATGGAAGAGGGATTACAGAGGGTTGAGGGGTAGGACTGATGGAAGAGGCATGAGGACTGATGTATGAAGGGGATGAATTGAGGGTTGAGGGATGGAACTGAAGGATAAGTAATGAGGACCAATAGTTGCAGGGCAGCAAAGGGTTGAAGAACTGGACTGAGGGTAAGGAATACACATTGATAAGTCACAAGGAATGATGTTGAGTCAAGACTGGTGGTGGATGAATGAAGAATGATATTAGAGGATTGAGGTCTGGGGGTAAAGGAATAAGGAATAATGGGTAAATGATGCATTTTAATAATTTATAAATAATACATGAAGTAGGAGGGTGTAGGTTGAATGATTAAAAAATTAAGACTAATTGTTGAGGGGTGAAGAATGATGTTTAAATGTAGAGATCTCATGGCAGAGGGATGAATAATGATGGTTGAGATTATAGATCCTATAGCTAAGAGATGTGGTCTGGTCTTGGAGAGACAACATCTAATGATTGTGGGTTAATGACTTATTTGTTACCTGCATAGGATTATTTTAGGATTAATAGAGATAAGACCTCCAAATGCTGATTTGGGCATCAAACATTATCCTTCCACCATCAGATCTACCGAATTTTAAACCAACCTTCTGAAGCCCTCTTCAGGATAACCGATCCTTCCTCATCAGGCAACTTGTAATGCTGATGATTGGGGACTCGGTTGATGCTGAATGTCTGTGGGGAGAGGAAGATATAGATAAATCAATATTTAATCAATATCAGATATGAGTCAGTAAGCAAACAGCCAGTAATCGAAGTATTTTCTTCACCGTGAAATGATGTTCTTCAGAATACATTCTATGAATGACAACCTTCTTTGATGTTGCATGCCTCTGACCAATAATTTTAAATTCCATTCAATCTGTACAGATTTCAGTAGCTTGTCTGATGGTAACAACTTTTAGCAATGGCAATATGGGTTCCGTGAAGTCACTCAGGACGCTCAGGGCCTTGCGGCCTCTCCGAGCCTTGTCCAGATTTGAAGGAATGAGGGTAAGGGTACTTTTCTCCAATGTGTATTTCACTAAACACTCAACTTTTCTTCACAGGCAAATAATAACTATATTTTTTTCCCTTCTACTTTATAAAAGTGCCAACTGATCTGACTGGGGAAAAGAGCTGACGTCTTGAGATCCATATTTGTTTCTACTGTATGTGTGTTAATACTTTACATCAAACTGTGGAAATAAGAGATCCAAGTGTGTCACCCTGCTTATCTTTAGGGTATTGGTTGGGTATTGGTACAGGTTGAGATACAATTGTGGGAAATTGGTTAAATGCTATGCCCTCAGCACTTCATTGAAACAATGTGAGTGGGTAAAGACTGCAGCTCTTCTCTCGTTTAACCTTCTTGTTTCTTAAACAGGGTCTAGGTCCCGCTTCTTCAAACAGAGCAATTTTTGACAGGAACAGATTTGCTCTAATGGCTTGGGTTCTTCTTTGTGTCTCCATTCAGGTGTCATTAATAAGCCTGATAGCTACCCCCCTTGGATTATCTGAACTTGGTCCTATGAAATCTCTTAGGACCCTCAGAGCTCTGAGACCATTAAGAGCCTTATCACGGTTTGAAGGGATGAGGGTAAGATCAGAAGAGCAACCCAGGAGGTCCATTTGAATTTCCGAAGCATGTCAAGGACCTCATTTGATTTGGATTTTTTGTCAGTAGATCTGTATACAAAATGGCTTATGTTTCAGTGTTACAAACACTGATATTGATCTATTTTGTATACACTAGTACATGTTCTAAATTGATTTCCTCTCTGTAGTGGGATTCAGAAACCTTTATCCCAATACACAGGACGAAACAAGTAACAAAAAACAAAAAGATTTCAGATGAGGGTACGCCATTCCTCCGCAATGAGTTACAAATGGCCTACAAATCCAGAGTACAAAAATTGTAGAAGGAATTTTATTCTGGCAATGGCTAAATCCATAAATCTAATCATTGCAAATACTTTCTTCTGAAATATTTTCCCTTTTTTGTTTGTTTTTTTTGGGGTTTTATTTTTGCCAGCATGGACGTTCTTTCATTTAACCTCTGCATGCTTCTCCTACCTAAACCCTTTTGGTTTGTGCTACTGCTCTAGAACATTAAAATCCCATTTAAATGCTAGAACTCTTTCACTGTCTGTGCTTTGCCTTCTCACAGTGCATGCATCCAGGATGATTTGAACTGTCTGTTAAAACCAGTAGGACTTCTCCATTATGTATTTAAATTTTTGGGCTTTACATGGCAGAAACCACACTGAGGAACGTTGTGCAGATACAAGGGATTGCTGTTGGGTTCTGGGACCTGAGAAATGATGAGTCCTTTACACTTGTACCTCTCTCTTTAGTTGAGCTGTTGTCAGACTTTTTTGATTCAAGTCCTCCTTGGAGGTCCATCCTTTACTTGAGCCTTCTGTAGTTCAGAATAAGCTTATACATATAGGGAAACATTGGTGTATCAAACGTCATTCAAGAATAAAAGAATATCTAGAACAGCAAATGTGTATTTACCACAAATCTTACATTAAATCCCCCCAGACCCCTGTTCTGGACAGCAAAATGTTCTACTCATGGGCCAGTTAGCAAGGGTAGAGGGCAGGCAGAGGTTTGGTGCCTAGGTCAGACCTAGACCTTGATAGAGCACTGTCAAGTCAGCTTTCATGTGTTTCTAGGAGAACAAATAGAAATTCTTCACAGATCTCACCCTATTTGGACTTCAAGCTGAACCCCCCATAGTGGTAATGGGTACTCCCCAACAATGGGTTTCCCCAACTTGCAGGGGTTTCTGTCAACTGGATCAACAAACTTGGTAGAACTTACTTGGGGAAACTCAACAACTATGGCACAAAAATACAGCAAATTTTAGAGCAATCGTGCAATAAATATACCCCCATTTGTCATTAGATTATCTGCCTTATTTAATTATTACATATGCCAGTAATGGAATTCAGAAGATAATCAGAAACAATATAGGTGCAAAACTCTCTAGTGGTGGGTAACCCCTTCACAAATGGCATTATCCACCCAAAGTATCACTATTTGTAAGAGCTGGGGGATTAGCCATTAATTGAGAAAATACCAAATCCTATAAAAAAAAACTGATTTTCCACAGGCATCACCATGTCTGTTAAAAGAGAGAAAGAGCCTGAATAAAACCCACTGCTGATGGTGCTGACTAATAAGCTGTCGGTTAAGTACACGCTAACAGCCTATTAATGCACTTGGATCTGCGCCCGACTCCTCCAGTGCTGTAAACAACAATTAGCAATATTTGTAATTAGGTATTGTTAGAGGGAAGTTTATTTTCTCTCATTTCCTTCCATTTTAAAACATTTTTTTACCCCCTCTTGGCTTTCATTTAAATAAATACGCACACGCACACACAGCCGGGGTGAGATTTTCTCCCCCCTTTGCACACAGACCGGTAGTTTTAAATAGCTAACTAGATCATCAGATTTCAAAGGCAGGCTAGGCCGGCATAAATGCGGTGTAAACAAAGAAGCCAGTGTAGCGCACAATGAGACTGTTGAAATAATGTAGCAGAAGTCTGATTAACAGACCTGGAGGGAAACTGATACATTGTTTCAAGAGTCAGAACCTGAGAAGAGAAGGGTGATCAACAAATGTTGCCTTCGATAGCAGTGATATTTACAATTTAAAACCAGGGACGAGGAAAGTGGCCCAGGGTAGAGCGGGTTCAGCGCCAGATTTGCTGGGTGGGCACCCCTAGGCTGTACGGTCCTATCGCCCGCCTGCACTATCTCACGCAGGCGCAAGAACGCGTGTGCAAGCACTGGAGCACTGGGGAGCGGCGCGTCCCCAGTGCTCCCCATAGAGCGGCTGGGCGGCATGTGGCCTGTGTTGCCTCGCCACAAATCCAGGCCTGAGTGGGTTGGATACCCGCAGGTTACCCGCAAAAAATCAGGCACGCTCCGGAATGAGGGGAAGATTTTCCATGGGTCTGCGGGTTGCGGATCGGGTTGCGGGTCTCATCCAAATTTCTTATGGTATGTACTTTCGTTTTATATTTGATTTACTGTTCCGGCCCACTTTTGATGATGTCACTTCCGGTTTGCTGCAACATCACTTCCTGTTTAATGCGGGTAGGCGGGTTGCAGGTAGGGTTGCGGATAAGGCAGTTGCGCGTCTGGATCGGGTAGCGGATCAAAGTGGGTAAATATGCGGGTTGCTGTTCGGGTCGCAGGCTGCAGGTTTGGGTCAGGGTCTTAGAAATTAGTTCCGCGCAGGACAAGATCAGCAATAGTGATATGTGTGCAGGCCCGATACGAGTGGGACCGGCGGGTTTACCCGTGGGTTGGGTGGGTTCGAGCCTACCTCACACTCCTCTTCGCACTTTCAAATGGAAGCCGGATGCAGGCGGGCACGGGCTGATTGAGGGTGCGGGTCGGGAAAAACCCCAACCCCAAAACCCCAGCACATCATTAGACAGCAATGTAATAAGTGGGGGTGCCCCCACCCCCAGTTATTTTTACTTTCCTTGTTTCTTTAATGTGTATTTAAAAGTAGTTTGAATTACATTTTCTTTCATTCGGCAAAATACTGTTTTCAGGTGAACATTCCCTTTAACAGTGCACTGCCAATGATAGATGATACCAGTATATTCCACTCCAGTACTGGGAGGAACTCCAGATGCAGACGGCCATGTTTGGAAACGTGAATGTGGATAATGAGCAAGCTCCACAGTTTAGGATTAGGGGTCATGTCTGTCCTGGTGCAGGGGTTAGAGTATTTGCTAGGGGGCTTTTCTTTAAAAAATATTATTGTTTTCCCAATTGGAGTGTGGGCTCTATTAGCCCACACCTCCAATGGTGGAAATACATTTGATGTGATTGGTGCCCTTTAACTGGCGGACAATTGTTCAGCATGTCCGGGGGCACTACTGTTGCTATTGATATTATGGAATTAGGAGTGTAAAACTGCAAATTTAAAGAAAATGGAAAGATTGAACTGCAGTGCTCAGAAGAGCGCGCTGAGCAATTTGACAGGCTGAGCAGGCGTCTGGGAGTTTAGTTCTTCTTTAAATCAGTGGGAGTGAATCAGAATTGGGATTTCTCCTTCATTAGGAGATGCCCTGAATCAGTAGGAGATGTGTTAGCGGCAGTACTCCTACTCATTATGCAGATGTGCCGCGAGCAATCAGTCGGCCGATTACTTACGGATAATCTGTGCTTTGTAGTCAGTACAGGGGATGCTCTGCTGTGCATTAGTGGCTCACAGTGGGGAGGGAGAAGGTGCAAGGTGAATGGATTTCTGAGGATAATTTTTGTCGTTTTACAGCAATCTCAGGTGGAATACAGGTTACAGTGAATCCTTCCCAGCTTTTTGGGTGGAGAAGACAAGAACTTGTGCCTTTTCCCTGTGGATTTGTCTCGTGGAATTAAGAGCTGAATGGATGTTTATTTTCCTGTAGTTTTCTTTCCTTTAAAGTGGAACTAAACTTCCTTACATTGATTTTTACTGATTTGGGCAGAAGGTCCCATGTGCCCTTCCCCAATCACAGCCCTTCCACCTTCCCAAATGTAAATGTTCACTTAGCCGTTTGCAAGTAAGTGCAGCAGGGTTGGTGTCTGTTCCGTTCCTGGCCTGAACAGTGCTGAGCAGGTGCAGGTGCAATCTGTGTTCCTGTTTACATGTCCATGCTCCTGGTCAGCCATCAGTGCAGTCGAGTCTGGCAATGGAAGTGCTAAGGTCATACGTGGTACCTGCCAACCCCGCAGTACTGCTTTGGATTCTGATAGGCTAAGCCTCCCCGTGTTATGGGAGGTTAGTGATGCAGTTGGGGAAGTAGTCAGGGGTCATCTGCACTGATCCAGTAAGTATAAAACAAAGGAAGGCTGGTTTACTTTAACGGAGGTGTAATTGCCTTAGTTTGCAGGTTTTCTCATTGCATAGGCAGTCATTGTCTTGTTGGCAGATTGGTAATTCCTTGCACTAAGTACAATTCAGCAGGAAGAACCCCCTACATTTGCTCATAGCCTGTACAGATACCATTAAACTAAGGAAGCATAGGTATGTACAGAGAGATCCCATAAAACTATGGCAGCATAGGTATTCCCCTGTACTAAGCACAATTCAGCAGGAACAGTCCCCTAAGTTTGCTCATAGTCTGTACAGAGAGATCCCATAAAACTATGGCAGCATAGGTATTCCCTGTACTAAGCACAATTCAGCAGGAACAGTCCCCTAAATTTGCTCATAGTCTGTACAGAGAGATCCCATAAAACTATGACAGCATAGGTATTCCCCTGTACTAAGCACAATTCAGCAGGAACAGTCCCCTAAGTTTGCTCATAGTCTGTACAGAGAGATCCCATAAAACTATGGCAGCATAGGTATTCCCTGTACTAAGCACAATTCAGCAGGAACAGTCCCCTAAATTTGCTCATAGTCTGTACAGAGAGATCCCATAAAACTATGACAGCATAGGTATTCCCCTGTACTAAGCACAATTCAGCAGGAACAATCTGTATAGAGAGATCCCATAAAACTATGTCAGCATAGGTATTCCCCTGTACTAAGCACAATTCAGCAGGAACAGCCCCTAAGTTTGCTCATAGTCTGTACAGAGAGATACCATAAAACTATGGCAGCATAGGTATTCCCCTGTACTAAGTACGATTCAGCAGGAACAGCCCATAAGTTTGCTCATAGTCTGTACAGAGAGATCCCATAAAACTATGGCAGCATAGGTATTCCCCTGTACTAAGCACAATTCAGCAGGAACAGCCCCTACGTTTGCTCATAGTCTGTACAGAGAGATCGCATAAAACAATGGCAGCATAGGTATTCCCCTGTACTAAGCACAATTCAGCAGGAACAGCCCCTACGTTTGCTCATAGTCTGTACAGAGAGATATCATAAAACTATGGCAGCATAGGTATAAAGCTGGGGTGGGGGTTAGGGGAAATAAGGCTTTTTGTATTAGAATGCAGTTCAATATTTAGCATTTTTTTGTGTTTCCTTCTGCATGATTGTGTTTCTGTGGGCCAATGACCATGCATGCTCATTGTGAATACTAACATTCTTGTGTGTTATTGTGTATTTGTTGCACTTTCAGTTTATAAAGACACTCTGGGATATATTTGGCCATCTAAATCTAGGGATGTTACAAACCTTGTACATGTGTATGCATTACTCTCATTGAACAAGACATTAAAGCTTATTTTATACGCAGAACAGTTACCATTTTAAATAGCTGCCATATAACTGAACAGAGGAATGCTAGGCCTGAAAATGGAATATAAGCTTAATTATGGAAAGAAACTTTCTTAATATAATCCATTAATAATTCTGTAATGTTTCTGAAATATCCCTATCCCCCTCAAAGCTTCTGTCTCTCTACATGCAGCTTTGTGTCGGAGTCAGTTATTTGAAAGTCAGTCCGTTCCAATACATTGTCAAGGCAAAGGGATCACACACACCCCTAACTGTCTATAAAAATCTGACTTCAACTCTTGTGTTTATAGAGACCGATTGGTAAGAGGGGGATAGTGAAGAGTAACTTAATTATTTCAGATATGGGACTGGGTTGGATAAGTAAACCTTTAAAATAAGTAAATATAAAATGGATGAGGGTGCTTTTCTAAGCATTTTTGTCATTTACATTCATTATTTATTTTGTTTTTATTCCAAGGTATTAATGGATACATTTACTGTTAATATGAATTAATTTTGTTACAACATCGCCACCTGCTGGTCATTTTCCCAACAGTCTGACCACCAAGTAGTCAAGGAAGTTGTCAGGGGAAAGAAAGAGGCTGCTCTGATGTTCTTATGCTTAGGAAAGATGTGAGAAAGGTTTCAAATTTTTTTTTCCTAAGCAGAAGAACATCAGAGCAGCCTCTTTCTTTCTCCTGACAACTTCCTTGACTACTTGGTGGTCAGACTGTTGGGAAACTGACCATCAGGTGTCGCTGTTGTAACAAAATTCATTCATATTAACAGTTCATTTAACCTTAAATATCTTGAAATAACAACAAAATAAATAATGAATATCCATTGCAAAAGTGCACAGAACAGCACCCTCATCAATTTTACATTCACTTATTTTTAAGGTTTACTTATCCTTTAAAGCATTATGTGTAGCAAGTTCCTTATTTCCATGGAAAATTTTCACTTTCACAATAGTTCCTCTTTGATGTAATCCTCAGGCCTGGATTCGGGAAAGGCCACACAGTTCCAGGCCTAGGGTTGCAAGTTGGGTTAGTAGGACACTGTACTGTAGTCTCTATTCGAACTGCAAACAAGGGAGTGCGGCTCCATCAAGAAGAGAAGGGTCAGTTGGGGCACACTGTGAAATCTCCAACTAGTTCCCTTCAGCCCAATGGGTGAGGGTAAAGTGCAGCGGATGGATGCAGAGCTGTAATCCTGTCCTGGGGGGCATATGTTGGTTCCATGTTTGGGCAGGTACATGGAAAAATCAGCACCAATTGCAATCACTTGTGCTGTCTGTCCATATGTACATAAGAAACACTGTCAGTTGCTACGGGGGCTGTTAGCCAGGAAAGATAAGAATCCACTGGTCATCCGGTAGCGACAAAGCAGAGGGAATAATACTTAATACGTTATACTGATTCTGTCATGTAACTTGATATGTGCTCTGCATTGGCCTGATTGAGACTGCATAAAAATACCCATCAAATGAATATATTTAACCGGATGCCTATATGAAAGACTCTGCAGGGGATGCATCTGTCACAGCCCAATTAATGCTATTTCAGACTGTGATTGCCGATTGTGAAGTATCTGGCCATAAAAATACAGAGAAAATGATCTTAAATTTACAGCCGCAGAGATGAAGAACTAATTGCAACTATTTTAGGTCAGACCCAGACTTTCAGATCTGCTAAAGGCCGTGACCGATGCAACCTCTACGGACTGTACCACTGAGATGATGATCATTAAGTTTTTCCATTATGGGTGGCTGAATATTTAAAGCACCAGTAGCAGCACAAAGAAAGATAATTCACTCCACAGATGCAGTTATTTATGTATATGTATATTGCAATGTATTTGCTATGTGTTCTATTACATGCAGACATCTATTCCTATCTGTTTTTTAATTGAAGAACCATACTTTCTACAAATAATGCAGAATTGTTATAAGTATGGATTAAGTGAGCTTTGCATGGAAAATACATAAGGTATTTTCATTTGCTGGTGTTCTGGTGCTTTAAACTGTTGGTAACTGGAAATCTGCAGATAGATTGCCTATTTATTTCAGTTATATGATGATTTTGATTTGAAGGGTTGGTGGACTTTTTTGGTTCATGACCCCCTTGAAGGTAGAACTTTTGGTCAGCAGGACTAGTCTTAGCTCATAACAAGATTACAGATGTTGCTGTACCAGCTTTAGTCCCAACCATACTGTATATAGAACAGAAAATAAGTACTCCCAAAAGCCCATCCTAATTGACCATCATGTTGAGATCCAGGAGTATGGAGAAGACCAAATAGGCATTTTCCACAAATTCCATCTTATTTGACCTTTATGCTAAGCTTTCTGGAATATTGAAATGACCAAATAGCATTGTCCCCAAAACTCATCCTAAATGAGATTCATGTTCAGGAGTATAAAGAATTCCAGATAAACATTGCCCCCAAATATCATCCTAACTGACCTTTGTGCTTAGCTTCCAGAATTATCAAGTAGACCATTGTCCATATATCCCACCCTATTTTACCTTCATGCAAAACTTCCAAGGATATTGAGAAAACCAAATAAATATTGTTCACAAATTCAATCCTATTTTACACTTATGCTAAGCTTTCAGGAATATTCAAAAGACCAAATCGGCATTGTCCCCAAATCTCATCCTGTTTGGCCTTCCTGCTAAGCTTTTAGGAGTATCATAGGCATTGTCCCAAAATCTCATTCTAATTTACCTTTATGCCCAACTTCTAGAACTATGGAGAAGACCAATTTAGCATTGTCCACAAATCTCATCCTACCTGGCTTTCATGCTAAGCATCTAGGAGCATCAAGAAGACCAAATAGGCATTGTCCCAAAATCTCATTCTAATTTACCTTAATGCTTAGCTTCTAGAAGTATGGAGAAGACCAATTAAGCATTGTCCACAAATCTCATCCTATCTGGCTTTCATGCTAAGCATCTAGGAGCATCAAATAGGCATTGTCCCAAAATCTCATTCTAATTTACCTTAATGCTTAGCTTCTGGAAGTATGGAGAAGACCAACTAGGCATTGTCCACAAATCTCACCCTAATTGATCTTCAAGCTAAGTTGCCAGGAGTATGGAGAAGACCAAATAGGCATTGTCCACAAATCCAACCCTATTTGACTTTCAAGCTAAGTTTCCAGGAGTGTGGAGAAGACCAAACAGGCATAGTCCCCAAATCTCATTCTAATTGACCTCCAAACCCCGCAGTCACTTCTCCAGGTCCTTCAAGGGTGGTTTGGGAACCACAGGTCTACCATACCTGTAATGTCACACTAGAAGAATTTGTCTCTACATTATTTTCGATTCACAAATACAAAAGTGCCAAAGAGCAATAGTAATCCTCTTACAAGTCTTTAATTCACAACATCTAACACAGCTTACTGCCTGCAAATCTCCAGTTATAATTAATGATGATTCAGTATCATATATGTGTGTGTGTGCGCCATACAGCAGTTTAGCTTGGTTTTATTTCTATATAGTCGCAGTAATATGACAATATTGAACCTGACAATTTTAGTGACTTGTCATCTTCAGTTTACTTTGCAAAGGTCTACTGCCTTGTAGACATATCACATTACTGGAATATTTAGAAGGATTCCACCTTTTCGACCTCATTGACCAATATGTGTTAAAAGGCCAAGCTAACGTGCCCTCTATTCTTGCGTTATGGCTATGACACTTGTGTGGCCATCTTGTTCCCATAGATTAACTGTATTCTTCTCTGACTTCAGGTGGTAGTAAATGCCTTGATCGGGGCCATCCCATCCATCATGAATGTGCTGCTGGTGTGTCTCATTTTCTGGCTAATTTTTAGCATCATGGGGGTCAATTTATTTGCTGGAAAGTTTGGGAAATGCGTCAATGCCACAACCAAAGAGCAGCTGTTCCATCTCATTGTCGACAGCAAAGAAATGTGCGATAATATAAGTAATTCAGAAGCTTACTGGACAAAAACAAAGGTCAACTTTGATAACGTGGGGGCTGGATATCTGGCACTTCTACAGGTGGTGAGTATTTATGGAGTCTCTGTGTTTATAGCTTTTGTTGACAGTTTAGGAATCGAGTTTGTGGTGTCCTGTAGGGTCGGCCATTGTGCACTCTTTGCAGACATCCAAAATAATACCCAGACTATGTAGATTTTATACTGGTAACCTGGAGGATCCAGATTTCCTTCCTGGTGGGATAGGGGTGAATATGGACAACAGCCTAATTTATAAGTACAATTTATCTTCTGTTTAAATAAATTGTAATGTATGAGACAATCATTACCCCATTAATTCATTATATGTAGGATGTTGTCCTTTCACATTGCAAATTCTCAAAACCTAAAAAGCTGATTTAAAAAATATTTATTGTTTTATGAAGCTGTCATGATGGAGTCTTTTGACATTATTTAATTTCAATAGAATTGTTATTAATTCATGATGTGAAACCAATGTTTGTTTTTTAATTAGTTGTTAATTGTTTTCATTCCTTTTCTAGCTGTAGTGTACATGAAGCATGTGGTAAGGTAGATTTTATATTGAATAAAGTACCCCCTATTGTAAAATATAAGGATATTATAAGTTACCAAAGAGTTCTATGACCATACATTTATACAGGTCATGGGACTGGAGGTGACTTCTAATATCCTCATATTTTGCAACAGGAGGTACTTTATTTATTATAATACACACGTTTCAGTTTCGTGTGACAGAAATTACATCACTAAGCACCGTTTTTACGGATATAATTTAGGATGTTCATGGGTCTGGTGTATTATAAGGATATTAGAAGTCACTGAGGAGTTCTGTGGCCATATAAAGGCACAAGGCTGCAGGCTGAGTTATACAGGGAACTCTGAGTATCACTCATGTATTATAAGGGATAATGTACCCCCTACTGTAAATAATAAGGATATTAGAAGTCACTGAGGAGTTCTGTGGCCATATAAAGGCACAAGGCTGCAGGCTGAGTTATACAGGGAACTCTGAGTATCACTCATGTATTATAAGGGATAATGTACCCCCTACTGTAAATGATAAGGATATTAGAAGTCACTGAGGGGTTGTTCTGTGACCATATAAAGACACAAGGTTGCAGGCTGAGTTATACAGGGAACTCTGAGTATCACTCATGTATTATAAGGGATAATGTACCCCCTACTGTAAATGATAAGGATATTAGAAGTCACTGAGGGGTTCTGTGACCATATAAAGGCACAAGGCTGCAGACTGAGTTATACAGGGAACTTTAAGTATCACTCATGTATTATAAGGGATAAACTACCCCCTACTGTAAATGATGAGGATATTAGAAGTCACTGAGGGGTTGTTCTGTGACCATATAAAGGCACAAGGCTGCAGGCTGAGTTATACAGGGAACTTTAAGTATCACTCATGTATTATAAGGGATAATGTACCCCCTACTGTAAATGATGAGGATATTAGAAGTCACTGAGGGGTTGTTCTGTGACCATATAAAGGCACAAGGCTGCAGGCTGAGATATACAGGGAACTCTGAGTATCACTCATGTATTTTAAGGGATAATGTACCCCCTACTGTAAATGATAAGGATATTAGAAGAGTATGTGTCTATATAAAGGCACAAGGCTGCAGATATTATATATATATAGTCAGGACCGCCATCAGAAATCGCAGGGCCCCGTACGAAAAAATTTCCTGGGCCCCCTGGGCTGCGCCCACCACAAGCCTAACCTACAGGTCCGCCCTCCCCACCACACAGTAAAAAAACAAAAAAAATATTGGTGGCTAGGGTTCCCACATGTTAATAAAAAAATAAAAAGATATTGGTAGTCAGGGAACCCCATAAAAAAACATTTGTGGCCAGGGCTCCCCCATTAAAAAATATAAGAAAATTAGTGGCCAGGGCCCCTTAAAAGTCCATGCCTTCCCAAAGTCAGCATCTCTCAGAAAGATGGGGGGCCCGGCTAATCAAGTAAGTGTGGCCCCCCTTACCCTCGGGCCCCCTACAACTCTCCCCCCTGTCCCCCCCCTGATGGCTGCCCTGTATATAGTATATATATAGTGTTAGCTTTATTTGCCCTTTAAGCGTGTTCCATTTGTCAGCTGCTAGGAGTCCATTCTTACTTTATGGTCTGATTGTGGAGTATTTTGTTCAGTGTTGTTCAATGCACAACCTGCTCCTTTGTATTAATTAATATCACATAAAGGAGCTCAATCTATTATCACACACTCTAAGCAGAGAGCAGAGAAAAACTATAAAATCAAAACACTGTTTCTTTGTTCTGTCTCTAATTTCTTCCTCTATTATAACCTGAAAATGATTAAACCAGTCACAAAGTTTAATTTCCTTTCAATTCAGTTAGGAACCGTAGGTGGAATTGCATTAAGCATTCCAAGCACACTTCTATTTATGCGGCACTCAATCATAAAAAGGAGCTTTCTGGGGAAAAGAATCATTGGTGATTAGAAATATAGTTCTACAGAATGGCAGAATATAACATATTGTGGGATTTAAGAGTTCTGGGCTCCAGCTGATGAGCAAACAAGGGCTTTTGCCATTGAGTGTTTCAACTATCCGACCACTCCGTGCCGTGTTCATTTCTGATTCTTGGGGTGGGCAGTAGATTCGGGTTAATAACAGAGAAAGCTAGGATGATTGGAAAAGGCTTGGTGAATTCGGGAAAACAAACAGGATGTCTAGGGGCATAACAAAGACTGACTAGAAAGGAATCCTTGGGGCAACACTGGAAATCTAGTTATTTGATGGGTAAATTCAGCAGTACTTATTTCAAGAGGAAAAGGTATTACTGTGGATGCACTCTCCACCTAGTGCCATAGGGTAGCAGCATCCGACTGGGGGGTCCACTTCAGGGGTCCCCGCCTTTGCCGTGGGGTCTTCCACATGCTGGAGCCTCAAGCCCTCATGTGCGTAGCTTGTACATTTTTATTGAGGAGGGAGGTAAGTAAGAGTGGTGGGGAGCCAGTCTGCATCTGTGAGACCCACAAGTACGGCACTCCTTTGCATATGCACCATATTTTGTAAATTAAAGGGGAACTATCACGAACATGAAAAAATAATATTAACATTTAAATATAAGCTTCATCATACTGAAATAATGAACTTTCTAAATACAATCAATTAAATATTCTGCATTGTTTCTGAAATAATCAAGTTTATGTTCACTATCCCTCTCTCAGCATCTGTTTCTCTTCATTCTCTCTTCATGCAGCAGTTGGGTGTCAGATATTCATTGACAGTTAGATCCAATATATCTTATAGGGGGGCTCCTTTCCTAGCAGATATATTAGAGCTCACTCAAATAACTGATTCCAGTACAAACAAATCTAACAAAATAACTGCCTTTTGCACAAATTCTGCATGTAGAGAGACATGATGTCTGGTGATTTTAATAGAGTGAGCTCTAATACATCTTTCACCTTTGAGTCAACTTTTAGTATGATATAGAGAGTGATATTCTGAGACAATTTGCAATTGGTTTTCATTTTTTATTATTTGCGGTTTTTGAGATACTTGGCTTTTTATTCAGCAGCTCTCCAGTTTGCAAGTTCAGCAATCTGGTTGCTAGGGTCCAAATTACCCTAAGAACCATAAATTGGTATGAATAAGAGACTGGAATATGAATAGGAGAGGCCTGAATAAAAAGTAGCAATAACAACACATTTGTAGCCTTACAGAGCATTTGTTTTTATATGGGGTCAGTGACCCCCTTTCAAAAGCTGGAAATATTAAGAAGAAAAAGGCAAATAATTAAATAAAACTTTGGAAATAATAATAATAATGAAGACCAATTGAAAGGTTTCTTGGAATTTATCATTCTATAACATATTACAAGTTAACTTAAAGGTAAACCACCCATTTAAGATCACTATCACTCCAGTTGTGCCTGCCTAATTTTATCCAGTGCATATGTCCCTTCTTTATACCCCAAGTTCCAGCCTTGACTGTGCAATTGAATATCTTCTTTGTTATTAATATTTCTTGATCCTATTTCAGTGGGACCTAAAATGATGGGTTGAGTTCCAGGTGGACCTGAGTGTGTCTCAGGTTGAGTCCAAAATTGTCTGGTTTTTGGGTACTTAAATGTCGGGCAACATGATACTCCATTCATTGTGGGTGAAAAAGGCAAATAGTTAAATAAAACTTTGGAAATAATAATAATAATAATAATGAAGACCAATTGAAAGGTTTCTTGGAATTTATCATTCTATAACATATTAAAAGTTAACTTAAAGGTAAACCACCCATTTAAGATCACTATCACTCCAGTTGTGCCTCCCTAATTGCATTCAGTACATATGTCCCTTCTTTATACCCCAAGTTCCAGCCTTGACTGTGCAATTGAATATCTTCTTTGTTATTAATATTTATTGATCCTATTTCAGTGGGACCTAAAATGATGAGTTGAGTTCCAGGTGGACCTGAGTGTGTCTCAGGTTGAGTCCAAAATTGTCAGGTTTTTGGGTACCTAAATGTCGGGCAACACGATACTCCATTCATTGTGGGTGATCAGTGTTGTATTGTGGCTGCTGCTTCCCATCACTGACAGTTCTGCAGAATTGACTCCAAACCAGAAAGTGCTAATTGCTGCAATATGTCATCTGCAGACACGGCCATGTTCCTTGGGCTTTGAGTCAACTGCTTTTCAATATCTGACTCCTTTATTGTTCTGTTTGTGTTCCCCGCGTGGAGCGAGGCACAGCTGTTTCTTCTTGAGAGCACAACAGAAAGCATTGTAAAAATCACAGCTCACCATCCCAGGCCTGACCACCATCGCACATGAAATCTTTACATGTTAATTAGGGATTTGATGTTAATGGCAGATTCCATGTGACGGGGTCAGACGGGACTCATTAGTGGAGCGGGTTAATTGCACAGCATTCCTGCTGGAACCTAAATAATTCTTGAAATAAAAAGAAGTGAGAAACAATGCCCTGATTCCATTCTGAACTCATTAAACACAATATTGTCTTTGCAGGCAACGTTTAAAGGATGGATGGATATAATGTACGCCGCTGTCGACTCACGGGAGGTTAGTGGCCGATTTCTGTTCTCTTACACTACAGGTATGGGACCCATTATCCAGAATTCTTGGGACCTAAGATTTTCCGGATAATGGGTCTTTCCATAATTTATCTCTTTACACCTTAAGTCTACTTGAAAATCATGTAAACATAAAATAAACCCAATAGGCTGGTTTTGCTTCCAATAAGGATTAATTATATCTTAGTTGGGATCAAGTACAAGCGACTGTTTTATTATTACAAAGAGATTTTTTTAAAAATTTGGATTATTTGGATAAAATGGAGTCTGTAGGAGATAGCTATCCCGTCATTCGGAGATTTCTGGATAACAAGTTTCCAGTTAATGGATCCCATACCTGAATATTATACTTTCTTTGGTGAAACATGAATAAAAGGAAATGTGCATTTGCAATATCCATATTTTCAATATTATGAAGTTAATTTTACAGGGATTCTGTCATGATTTTTAAGGTGTAGTTTTTATTTCTAAATGACACTGTTTACACTGTAAATAATTCACTCTACAATATAAAATGTCATTCCTGAACCAGCAAGTGTATTTAGTTGTAATATTGGTGTGTAGGTGCATCTCAGGTCATTTTGCCTGGTCATGTGCTTTCAGAAAGAGCCAGCACTTTAGGATGGAACTGCTTTCCGGCAGACTGTTGTTTCTCCTACTCAATGTAACTGAATGTGTCTCAGTGGGACCTGGATTTTACCATTGAGTGCTGTTCTTAGCGTGGTGGCAGATGGGGAGATTAGTCACTCAGCAACAAATCTTCTCTACTTCAGGTGACTAATCTCCCCAAATGCCTTCCTGCTGGCAAGAATATGAATCACCGGTGAGATGGCATACAAATCGCTTTGTATTTCCGAAGTCGTCCGAAGTTTCATAGCTGGGCGACTAATATCCTCCTCTGCCACCTCCCTTAGATCAACCAGGGAGCTGCTACTGGTTACCTTCCCATTGTTCTGTTGTTAGGCTGCTGTGGGCAGGAGGGAGGGGGGTGCTATCAAAAGTCTGAAGTTTATCAGAGCACAAGTCACATGACTGGAGGCACCTGGGAAACTGACAGTATGTCTCTCTAGTCCCATGTCAAATTTCAAAATTAAATATAAAAAATGTTTGCTCTTTTGAGAAATGGATTTCAGTGCAGAATTCTGCTGGAGCAGCACTATTAAAGGAAAACTATACCCCCCAAACAATGTAGGTCTCTATAGAAAGATATTGCATAAAACAGCTCATATGTAAATATGAGCTGCTTCATGTAAATAAACCATTTCATGTAAATAAACCATTTTCATAATAATATACTTTTCTAGTAGTATGTGCCATTGGGTAATCATAAATAGAAAATTGCCATTTTAAAAAATAAGGCCCGCCCCCTGGGATCATATGATTCACTGTACTCACAAACATACCAACAAACCATACTTGTTAGGTCACATGAGCCAATTAACAGACAGAGTTGTGTCTTTTGCTCCCACACTTCCTCCTGTTACAGTTAGAGCTGCAGTATTATGGTCATGTGATCTCTTCCTGTTACAGTTAGAGCTGCAGTATTTCTGGTCAGGTGATCTCTGAGGCAGCACACAGACCATCACAAAATGGTGGCTCAAGGCAAGAGATGTAAAAGGGCAATATTTACTTAAATATATATATTCCAGTTTGGTAAGATTCTTTAATATGCCACTTAATATGATATGAACTATCTGTTGCTTAAGTGTTCATTTTGGGGGTATAGTTTTCCTTTTCCTTTTCCCATGACAGTATCCCTTTAAAGCAGTATCTCTGTTGTCTGGGAGTCAGTCTTCCTACACCCATAAGCTGGCTTCTGCTGCATGGGTCCTGGAGGCAGAACCAGCAGTGCAAAGGATAAAAGCAGCCAGAAATATGCTAAGAGTCATTTGTGACATGGAAAGCAGGGTGAAAAAATGGGTGCAGTGTGCCATGTTTTTGGACTTTGCACCTATAAAGAGATAAGGACATGTCTGACCTGCACCCCTCGACTCTGCATCTTATTCTGGATTTATAGACTTTGCAAGGTGCTGGGTAGTGATGGGTGAATTTCTCCTGTTTTGCTGAAAAATGGTGAAAAATTTGTGAAACTGGAAAATTGACACCCATGCGTCCAAAATTTTTTGAGACCCTCGAATTTTTCGCTGGTGAATTTTCATGTGAGATTTATTCACAGGCGGCAAAATGCGTAAATTCACCGCAAATTCGCGCCAGGCTAATTTATTCGCCCATCACTAGTGCTGTGCACAGTCAGACTCCACACATTCACATCAGATCAGAAACATTTTCTGCCTCGTTCAGTCTCACTTGGCGGTCCCTTATAATTACGTGTAGTTTTCCAACTCAGCCAAGGACTTTATGTATTCCGCTTACTGACATGAGGATCCTATCACCCAGATGATATATAATAATCTGCAATAATCTGCAGAGACCATCGCATTGGGGTTTAAAGAGGAGCTAAATCATATTAAAGGATTTTATTGGCCAGCTTTAACCCATTATAACTGGCCCAGATGTACAGTATTTCTCATTCATATAAAGACTTGGGGCCAGATTTATTTAAATTTTGCATTGCAAACTTGGTTATCCCTCTAAATATCATAGGCAGAGGCAATGCACTGAAGATGGTTTGAGTTCAGTGTTTGCATTTTCTTCCTCTCGTTGATGTAGAATGGAACTCACCGTGCAACTCATGGTGCCCCTCCTTGATCCTTCTAAGCAATGTGCAATGCCAGGAAACTCCCGGGTACCTTCCCCTCCTGCAGACTGTGCCCTTTTTTGGGAGAGTAAATATTTGTGGCTGTCAGCTACATAGACAACTCCTAGTGGGGTGCCTAGTGTGCATTCTGGGTAAAATATATAGCACTTTGCTCCTGATTTTGCTTTTGCACCTGACCTTCATATGAAATAAGCTCTATAATCTAAAAGTAGGGTTGGTGGGCGGCAGGGGCGTAACTATAGAGGAAGCAGACCCTGCGGCTGCAGGGGGGCCCAGGAGGTATAGGGGCCCCACGAGGCCCTAATTCATATACAATTTCATTAAATATTGGAGAAACAAGTCAACCTCTAAACATTTTGGGGGCCTGAAAATAAATTTGCTGTGGGGCCCAGTAATATCTAGTTACGCCACTGGTGGGCGGAATCAGGGAGGGACAACACGGGTGAAGGCGGGAAGTAGGTGGGAGGATGAATGAGACCAATAAGTAGACTGCAAATTGCATGACTATCAGAATGCCATTGATGCAACCTGACTGTAACACAGAGGACCTGGAAATATAGCGATTTCAAAATAATTGTGATTAATCCTATTTCTTTCTCCCTCTTCCTTTACTCAGATTGAACAGCAGCCGATTTATGAAATAAATAAGTACATGTATCTGTATTTCGTGATCTTCATCATCTTCGGATCTTTCTTCACCTTGAACCTTTTCATTGGTGTCATCATTGACAATTTTAACCAACAGAAGAAGAAGATAAGTATCTGCGCTGCAGTATGTGCAGTGATCAATATCTCTGTTGTGTTCAGTCGATGCAGGGGGGCTAATGACATAAATCAAGGACGTCCAAACTGTCACCTAAGCCCACTTAACTGAATGCAACTGCCAGGATCCCCATAACAGACTTCCTTCCCATTGCAAAGCAGCAATTTAGACACTCTTCCCCTTTTATCTCACCTCCACCTCTGAGTCTTTTGATTGGAATGGAACCAAGGTCAATGGCATGGCATTAAATAGTTGATTATATATTAAGCAATCGGTAGACAGAAGTACACAGAAGATTAGCTGGTCAACTTGTGACTTGAATGTTTCTGTCTCTTACTGAGCGATCCTGTACTCCACCAAGAGGGTGCATCTTCTAAATTCCATCCATTGATTTATGATAACTCATGGAGACCTTTTGGTGCTTAGGCCTTGCTTAAGGTCATGGACCATGGCATCATCATTTGTGTCTGGCAGTGTTTCCTTCTGTCCTACTTATGAACAAGGCTACAGTCAGCAATTAGGCTAATTGTGTTGAGTTTGTATAGAGCAGTTCATATCTTGCTGAACTGTGTTTATTCAGTAGATACTGAATGGATACAAATTGTTTAATCTTGATAAAAACTTGTCCTACATTTGCCATATTTCCCTACTGTTACCATCTTCTCTTACCATTGCCTACTGTCTCCTCTTGTTGCTATCTTGTCCTACTGTTGTCATCCCTCCCTACTGTCACCACGGTTGCCATTTTCCCCTACTGTTGCTATTTTGTACTACTGTTGCCATATTTCCCTGCTGCAGCAATCTAGCCCTACTGTTTCTTAGACAGCTTGAATAAAATTCAACCATGGTTTGGAATTTGGTTCTTTCCAAATGAAATATAATATATATTTATATATAAAGAGGAGAAGGGGACTGTAAGGCTAGCCCTTTTGTGGGTAAAGAGCAGTGGTTGTGGGCATCTAGAAGGCCACTTTGGGTAAAACCTAGGAATAATGCTTATTTGCTTTCCTATATACTACCAAAAACCAGGTCAGTTAAGGTAAGATTTTGTGTTAGTTGCTGCCTTAGATGTTTATTGGACTGATTCACTGATGACTGATTCACAAATGCTCCTACTTATATCTGTAACCTTTATTATGAGTCATTATGGAGCAAATGATGGACCTCATATGGGAACTTGAATGCCTTGAATTTGAATGCTAACATTCTTTTTCCTATGCCTTTAATTTGCCTTTAATTTTAAAAATGGTCTATTTTTAGTTATTGTTCTTTGCAACAAGAATAATGTTTTTTGTCTTGTCTCTTTACTTTGGTGGGCAGGACATTTTTATGACAGAGGAACAAAAAAAATACTACAACGCAATGAAGAAGTTGGGATCTAAAAAACCTCAGAAACCTATCCCCAGGCCACTGGTAAGGAGTGGAACAGTATTCATGCCCATTTTATTTTCCTTCTGATGGTTAGTTAGTTTAGTAACATAGCTGGTGTGCGAGACCTGTATATGGCCTTCAACCAGCCACTTTGAGAAGGCAGAGGTTGACTGGGTAGACGTTGGCTATTGTTGACTAGTAATGTAATGGTAACAATGTAAATGGTACTAATTTCATAAAGTGATTCAGTAGCATACTCTTCATATTACACTGGTATACCCTGACTAGTGATGGGCGAATAAATTCTCCTGGCACGAATTCACGGCAAATTCCCATGTTTCGCCACTGGCAAATAAATTCGCAAATCTCCCGGTGAAAATTCGCCAGCGTCAATTGCTCGATTTTTTCGTGAAAAGGCTCGAATTGCTCGATTTTATATTGAAAACGTTCGAATCGCTCAATTTTTTTGTGAAAATGTTCAAATTTCCAGATTTTTTCGTGAAAATGTTTGAATTTCACAATTTTTTCGTGAACTTTCTGATTTCACAATTTTTCGCAAATTTTTTGCCGTTTCTCGAATTTTGCAGGAAATTCGCAGATTTTTCAGCGAATCGAAACGGGAGAGATTCACCCATCACTAACCCTGACCATTTCCATTTATGGGCCATGGGATCCTTCCCTTTAATAAGGAGAAATCAAGAAGTAGTTAGTCCTTAAAGGGGTTGTTCACCTTCGAATTAACTTTTAGTATGATATAGAGAGTGATATTCTGCGACAATTTGAGTTGGTTTTAATTTTTTATTATTTAAGGTGTTTGAGTTATTTCGCTCTTTATTCAACTGCTCTTCTATTTGAATTTTAAGCAATCTGGTCGCTAGGGTCCAAATTACCCTAGTAACCATACACTGATTAGAATAAGAGACTGGAATATGAATAGGAGAGGCCTGAATAGAAAGACGAGAAAAAAAAATTAGCAATAACTATACATTTGTAGCCTTACAGGATGTTTTTAGATGGGGCCAGCAACGCCCATTTGAAAGCTGGAAAGAGTCCGAAGAAACGATAAAAAATAAATAATTAAAACCAATTGAAAAGTTGCTTAGAATTGTCAATTCTATAACAAACTTAAAGATGAAGTACCCCTTTAAAAGGAGGAGTATGTGATACTAAATAAATGCTTTGATAAAGCTCCGTTATAGTTTATGTAAACTGCATCTGGGCCACCCCCATTCCAATGATGCTCATCTTCCCTAAACTTCTGTCTTCCACAATTTTGGGCTTGGGCTGGCAAGATCCTTCAGCTGGCTGCAGTACTCTTTACCTTTGTTCTTTATCTTGCGGAAGGATCCATCAATCCCAGCCCAGCATGGCCTACAGAGGAGGGCCTCCCTCTCTACAGTAGTGCGTCATTACAAGTGACACTCTTGCTTTTCTGTTATAGGAATGTTTGAGTGTCACTAAATACTGTTATTGAAGAGACGCCCCTAGGAGCATGTTTATCCATCCTCAACAAATTGGTGGCCCATTTATGAACCCAAAACATAGAATAAAAATTCTTGGTGTAAGGAAACAAGGTGAATAAGATTATAGAACTACTATGGACACAGTTTACCTGAATGAGCCTATATGCATGCACCTTGTTGAGTGTGTTATCACTGCAGTCAAGGGCTGTTTCTGCACGGAGTTGATATGTGAACATTCCCTCAGGTTGCACCCATGAAGGGAGCTGTTTGCAAGAGATGTTACATGCTCTCCAATAAAGCAGTGATAGTTGTGCTCGCCAAGTCCAGGGACCCAACAGACCAGGGAACTTGTGTTTTAGGCACTTAGGTCATGGGGGCTCGCAAGCTGCATTAAGGAATAGGCAGCAATGGTAGATGGAGAGGGCTCTGTGTCCCTCAAATGTTGTCATATTTTTTTAAGTGTTTCCCTTTGACTTGTCTGGTTATTGCACATTTGTTTCCCAGAAACAAGCCTTATGATTTATATTTAACTCCTTGCATTGTTTTGCAGAACAAATTCCAAGGCCTTGTGTTTGACTTTGTGACAAAGCAAGTGTTTGACATCATCATCATGATCATGATTTGCCTTAACATGGTCACTATGATGGTGGAGACAGATGATCAAAGCAAAGAGATTGAGACTCTACTGTACAAAATCAACCTGGCGTTCGTGGTTATCTTCTCCGGCGAATGTATCCTCAAGATCCTTGCTCTCAGGTACTACTTCTTCACCATCGGCTGGAATATCTTTGACTTTGTGGTGGTTATACTTTCGATTGTTGGTAAGTAAATTAGTGTTTAAGTATACTATCATGTTACCCATTTTGTTTGAGCAAGCCCTCTGTCCCCTTTTGCTTGTCTGTGCTCCTGGGAGAAAAAGGATGATGAGTTAATACTCTGGGGGGTGCCATATTGACACCCCCAGTTTATTACTAGTGATACACCGAATCCTGCTTTCAGGGTTGGAACAAATCCCTGAATCCCAGGGTTCAGATTTTCATTATCTGTAATATAGTAATATATAAAACTTTTTGGCGCTAGTCTTAGCGTCTGCCGCAATGAGCTCCTCATTTTCTATCTTTGCCTTCTGGAATACTGTTTTACAACGTTTATTATAGTGTCTAAATGCCTTTCTCTTCATTCCTATTAAATTCTTTACTTCTGTATTAAGCCTCATAGCGTGGTTCTTAGTGCTTCTACGTTTACTTCTTATAAGAATAACTTGAGAACAGTTAACATTTTAAATTACAACTGTTAACCCTTGAGAACCTTGAGAAACTAGCCAAAAGTCCAAAACAATATATTTTGAAGTTGCAGCAGCTTAAAAATATATAATGTACCCCTATTGTAAAATATAAGGATATTCGCAGTCACTACGGGGCAGATTTTTTGAGGGTCAAATAGTTGATTCATCAAACTTATACCCTGCGAATAATTCGAGTTCATGTATAAGTCAATGGGAGAGATCCAGTGACCCTTTTGAAGAGGTTTATTAGTCTTCCTGACATTCGATTTTAGTCAAATTCATTTCGAATTCGATTCGAGTTTTCGGGTCGGAAATATTCGTTCGAGTTTTAGATATTCAATTTTTTTCTTAAATAACCTCCCAATCAAATTTCAAGTTTATTTGAATTTATTAGAGTTAAAAAAAACTCACATGAATTCAAATTCGACCTTTGATAAATGGGCCTCTAAGTGTTCCATGACCATATAAAGACAGGCAGCCAAAAGTCAAGTGTTTTTATATAGGTCATGGAACTCCAAGGTGACTTCTAATATCTTTATATATCAGCGGGTACACCATTTGTTACAATATACACGTTTCTGGGAGTCATGTGATTACATCACTAAGAATTGATTAGAACTGATGACATCACTAACTAGGTTTTCTAAAGATATACATTACAGTATATTCATGGCTCTTGTGTATTATTTATTGCTAATTTGTTAGAGCACTTTATATGTATATGAGTTCTATCACAGCTTTTTTTTCTCTTCCCCAGGGATCGTACTTTCGGATATTATTGAAAAATATTTTGTATCACCGACACTGTTCAGAGTAATACGTTTGGCGCGGATTGGTCGTGTACTGAGACTTATTAGAGGAGCCAAGGGAATAAGAACCCTTCTGTTTGCCTTAATGATGTCACTTCCTGCCCTCTTTAATATTGGCCTCTTACTCTTTCTTGTCATGTTCATCTATGCCATTTTTGGGATGTCTAACTTTGCCTACGTGAAGATGGAAGGGGGGATCGATGATATGTTTAACTTTCAAACCTTTGGAAACAGCATGATCTGCTTGTTTCAGATCACCACCTCTGCTGGTTGGGATGGCCTTCTAAACCCCATATTGAATAGTGGACCACCTGATTGTGAGCCGAATATTGCCAACCCTGGTAGCCCTGTTGTCGGGAATTGTGGAAACCCCTCTGTGGGGATTTGCTTTTTTGTCAGTTACATTATCATATCGTTTCTAATAGTTGTAAATATGTACATTGCTATTATCCTGGAAAACTTCAGCGTCGCGACTGAAGAAAGTTCAGAACCATTGAGTGAAGATGACTTTGAGATGTTTTATGAGGTCTGGGAAAAGTTTGACCCGGAAGCCACGCAATTCATTTCTTACTCCGTCCTTTCCAACTTTGCGGATACCCTTTCTGAGCCGCTGCGCATAGCCAAGCCAAATAGGATTAAACTTATTGGGATGGATCTTCCCATGGTCAGTGGAGATAGGATCCATTGCTTGGATATACTGTTTGCTTTTACCAAAAGGGTTCTTGGGGAATCAGGTGAGATGGATGCTCTTAAAATCCAAATGGAGGAGAAATTCATGGCCGCCAACCCATCAAAAATTTCTTACGAACCCATCACCACCACTATAAAGCGGAAACAGGAGGAGGTGTCTGCTTGCGTGATCCAAAGAGCCTACAGGAGGCACTTGCTGTATCGTTCCATGAAACAGGCCTCATTCCTATATCGTCACAAGTCATGTGATGTCAACATCATTGATGAAGAGGCCCCGGAAAAAGAGGGCCTCATTGCTTACATGATGAGTGAGAATTACGGGCAGCAGCTGGATAAAGTAGAATCCTTATCCTCTACTTCTTTCCCCCCTTCCTATGACAGTGTCACCAGGGCGGCCAGTGACAATAGCCCTTTAAAATTGGAAGACTCCACAAACGATGATTTCACAGATTGTAAAATATATGCCGATAGGGATAAGGAATCGTTTGTATAATCATTGTTTTGAAATGCTTTCCGATATTGTTTACAGAATTATATGATGTAAAGTGCACAACAGTTCTGCCAGCCTCCATATTAAATTTAATGGCGAGTAAAAAAAAAGTGAAGTCGAAAGTACTTTTCCCCGCTGGACTACCGGGAGCCAGTTCTTCCCAGTGGGGGATGGGCTGTGAATGTGTAAGCTGACGTGTAAGGTTGACGCAAACGCCTGACTGTATACATTCATTTATGGTCTTATACTAGTGTGTTTAGTAAAGGTAAACAGCGACCTTGCATTCTAAATTAAATCCAAATATCACAAGCTGCTGTAGCAAAAAGTATACACTTACTGTATATGTCTTGAATGGTCTTTCATAAATTTATATTTGATATTTTTTTTTACATAAGAAAATAATGTTTCTCCTTTTTTTCCATGGAAGGGGAGGGGGGTGGATCCTCGCGGAACGATCCGCCGTTCTAAACGCTCGAATAACGTTAAATGAAAAATGAAAAAAACAATAATGAGAACTGTTGGATCTTGCTGCTGAAAATTGTTTCGAAATATTTGAATTGTTTATTACCAACTGAACATGTAATTGCTTGGCATGAGTAATGCAAATAAAGCTTTTAAAAAGGGGTCAATTAATGAGTACTGAATAACGAGCGAGACGTCTCTCGGGAAGCCAAGAGGAATGTGCCGTCATTGGATTGTCATGTCGGCCTATGGGGCTGATTTTCATTAGACATTATTATTATTATTATTATTTCATTAAGACAACGTTCTTGGCCTGAAGGGTAACGGTCCAGAAATTTATTATTTCAACAAAATACTGGAAAGGGTTGCGCTGGAACCATTTTCACTTCTCTAAAATAGAATTGCTGAATTCTGCATTAAAGGGGAAATATCACGTAAATGAAAATTTAATATCAGCTTCAGCATACTGAAATAAGAAACTTTCTAAATACAATCAATGAAAAATTCGGTACCATTTCTGGAATAATCAAGTTTATCTTCACTATTACTCATCTGTTTCTCTTCATTCTGTCTTCATGCAGCAGTTGGGTGTCAGATAGTCATTGACAGTTAGATCCATTATATCTTATAGGGGGGCTCCTTTTGCCTAGAAGATGTATTAGAGCTCACTCTATTAAATCACCAGACATCATGGGGCCCATTTACTTAGTTCGAGTGAAGGAATAGAGGAAAAAAAGTTTGAATTTCGAATATGGCTACTTCGACCATTGAATGGGCTACTTCGACCTTCGACTACGACCTTTGACTTCGAATCGAACGATTCGAACTAAAAGTCGTTCGACTATTCGACCATTCAATAGTCCTGTCTCTTTAAAAAATTGTTCGACCCCCTAGTTCGCCACCTCAAACCTACCGAGGCCAATGTTAGCCTATGGGGAAGGTCCCCATAGGCTTCCTAACAATTTCCTGATCGAAGGAATATCCTTCGATCGTAGGAATAGCGCAAAATCCTTCGACTTCGATATTCAAAGTCGAAGGATTTTACTTCGACGGTCGAATATTGAGGGTTAATTAACCCTCGATATTCGACCCCAGGTAAATGTGCCCCAATGTCTCTCTACATGCAGGATTTGTGGTAAAGGCTGTTATTTTCTTAGATTTTGTTTGTACTGAAATCAGTTATTTGAGTGAGCTCTAATTCATCTGCTAGAAAAGGAAGCCCCCCTATTCTTCCAGATTCATCCAGCGAAGTTCCACACGTCCATCTTCCGCGTCCTCGGTAAGCTGACTGAGAGATCGGCAATTTCCGTGTCATTTTGCGCATGTGCAGTTGTCGCAAACCGGCAAACTGCTCCAACTGTGCATGCGCAGAAATACCGATCTCCCAGTCAGCTTACAGAGGAACTGGAAGATTGACGAGTGTAACTTCCCTGGAAGAATCTGCGTTGAGGGGTAAGAATGGAGTATGGGGCATTTCCCCTGGAGGGGGGGAAGTTCGCCTGGGGGGAGGAGGGAGGTCTACCTGGGGTGGGGGGTAGGTTTTTTTTTCCCCACAGGTTGATTTCTCCTTTAAGGGTCGGGCCCACCGGGTTTTTTCCCGGCATCCCGCCAGGCCAGTCCGACACTGTGTCAATGAATATCTGACACCCAACTGCTGCATGAAGACAGAATGAAGAGAAACAGATGCTGAGAGAGGAATAGTGAACATAAACTTCATTATTTCAGAAACAGTGCAGAATATTTAATTGATTGTATTTAGAAAGTTTCTTATTTCAGTATGCTGAAGCTTATATTAAATTTTCCCCTTCATAGTTCCCCTTTAAGCTGGGAGATCCAGACCTGCTCATTGGGCATGATCACCATAGGAGTGGATCGTTGCCTAGTGATCTCACCACATGTGATCCTTGCACAACAGAGTTCCTAACCTGCCCCATAGATATCTGCTCAGTTTTCATTCGGAAATCCGTTGAGCAGGTCATCAGGACGGACCCATACATGGACCAATAAGCTGCCAGATCACTTTGAAGGGCAAGTTGGTAGCCTAAAGGCTGATATAGTATATTGATATCTCTTTATAGGGCTATTCCACACGGGGAGATAGCGACGCGTTTGCGGTCGCGGCGACAAAGCGCCGCGACAGTCGCCGCGACCGCAAACGCGTCGCTATCTCCCCGTGTGGACTAGCCCATACAGCCAATAAACTGATATAATCTGTTGCTCCTGAATTGTCCTTTTCATGCTCTTTTCAGGATTTTGTATAAAAAGTTTGTGTATCTCTTTGGTATACTGTGGGTCATACAAACACTCTGATCCATGGGTGATTGAGAAGCAGAGCCCTGTCCTACAGACTGGTGATGACATCCTTTTAATGGTATGGTTCCCAAACTGTGAGGCAGTGGCAAGGAGGTGGGGCCAGCAAGAAGGTAAGTTAGGTTGAGAATCGAGGATAGATACACCTGGAAGTCCATCTTGAAGGTCAGGGTGAGATTGGGGTGTATTTGGTGATCTAGATATGACTTAAAGGAAAACTATAACCCCAATTATATCATATTAAGTGGCATATATTCCAAACTGGAATATATACTTAAGTAAATATTGCCCTTTTACATCTCTTGCCTTGAGCCACCATTTTGTGATGGTGTGTGTGCTGCCTCAGAGATCACCTGACCAGAAATACTTCAACTATAACTGTAACAGGAAGAAGTGAGGAAGCAAAGGACACAACTCTGTCTGTTAATTGGCTCATGTGACCTAACAAGTATAGTTTGTTTGGTTTGTTTGTGTGCACTGTGAATCGTACGATCCCAAGGGGCGGCCTTTATTTTTTAAAATGGCAATTTTCTATTTAGGATTACCCAATGGCACATACTACTATAAAAGTATATTATTATGAAAATGGTTTATTTACATGAAGCAGGATTTTACATATGAGCTGTTTTATGCAATATCTTTTTATAGAGACCTACATTGTTTGGGGGGTATAGTTTTCCTTTAAAGGAACAGTTCAGTGTAAAAATAAAAACTGGGTAAATAGATAGGCTGTGCAAAATAAAAAATGTTTCAAATATAATTAGTATGAATGTATAAAGGCTGGAGTGACTGGATGTCTAACATAACACTACTTCCTGCTTTTCAACTCTCTTGGTTTCCACTGACTGGTTACCCTGGTTACCAGGCAGTAACCAATCAGAGACTTGAAGGGGGGCCACATGGGTCATATCTGTTGCTTTTGAATCTGAGCTGAATGCTGAGGATCAATTACAAACTCACATGTGGCCCCCCTTATAGTCACTGACTAACTCAGAGTTAGAGAGCTGAAAAGCAGGAAGAAGTGTTCTGGCCATTATGTTACACATCCAGTCACTCCAGCCTTTATACATTACATTTTTGCCTAACTAACTATATTAGAAAATGTTTTATTTTGCACAGCCTATCTATTTACCCAGTTTTTATTTTTACTGTGAACTGTTCCTTTAAAGGGGTGGTTCACCTTTATGTTAACGTTTAGCATGTTATAGAATGTCCGATTCTAATGGTGGCCATACACGTAGAGATCCACTCGTTAGGCGATGTTGCCAAATGAGCGGATCTCTCCCGGATATGCCCACCTCGAGATGGGCAATTTCAGGATAAATAAACGTGGTGCCCTGGGGCTCAAGATCTTCATTATCTATTTTGTATGGTCTTTGAATTCTTTGCCTTCTGCTTCTGACTCTTTCCCACATTCACATGGGGGTCACTGACCCCATTTAAAAACAAATGCTCTGTAAGGCTACACATTTATTGTTATTGCTACTTTTTATTACTCATCTTTCTATTCAGGCCTCTCCTATTCATAGTCCAGACTCTTATTCAAATCAATGCATGGTTGCTAGGGTACGTCGGACCCTAGCAACCAGATTGCTGAAATTGCAAAATGGAGAGCTGCTGAAAAAAAAGCTAAAAAACCACTGATAATAAAAAATGAAAACCAAATGCAAATTGTCTCAGAATATCCCTCTCTACATCATATTAAAAGTTAACTCAAAGGTGACCAAACCCTTTAATGACAAACACCAATATGTTCCTACTTATTTCCTGAGCTAAGGGGAGCCCTGGCCAAAGGCTGGACCTTCAAGTGGGGCTAAAACTCAAAAATTTGATTTCTTCATCAATGTTCAGTTCAACTAAGAAAATATGAAACAGAAAACGACTTTATATACAGGTATGGGACTTGTTATCCAGAATGCTCGGGACCTGGGGTTTTCCAGATAACGGATCTTTCTGTAATTTGGATCTTCATACCTTAAAGGGCATGTAAAGGCAAAAAAATAAAATCCCATTTTTACTTTCTTTAATGAAAAAGAAACCTATCTCCAATATACTTCAATTAAAAAATGTGTACCGTTTTTATAAGAAACCTGACTGTATGCAGTGAAATTCTCCCTTCATTTACTGCTGTGGATAGGAATTGTCAGACGGTCCCTAACTGCTGAGCAGGGAAACAATCATACTTATGAACAGCAGGGGGAGCCCCCGCCTTACTTCCCAGCCATGCAGAACTCAAGCAGCTTTGTTTATGACGATCCCTAAGCAGCCCAGACCACACTGAGCATGTGCACAGTCTTAGTCTTGCAAAGATGTATAACAAAGTTACAAGATGGTGACCCCCTTTAGCCAACTTTAAAAGCATAAATTATTTGTTCGATTAGGCTTGTGGTGCAGTAAGTTCATGTTTATATTTAGTATACAAAATACAGCATTTCTAGCCTTATTCTATTTTAGACTTTACATGCCCTTTAAGTCTACTAGAAAATCTTGTAAACATAAAATAAACCCAATAGGCTGGTTTTGCTTCCAATAAGGATTAATTATATCTTAGTTGGGATCAAGTACAAGCTACTGATTTATTATTATTATAGGTATAGGATCCGTTTACCCGGAAACCCATTATCCAGAAAGCTCCAATTACAGAAATGCCTTCACCCATAGATTCCATTTTATCCAAATAATCCAAATTTTTAAAAATGTTTTACGTTTTACATCCGTTATACATACTAACAATACAATTCGTTTTTTTCACACTGCAAGACCCTTGGTGCTGACTTTTTATTTACTTTTATATATATATGAATGAGAACATTGTTATATTATTAATTCAATCATGATGTACTTTTATAACCTTTGCTCCAAATCCCAGATTTTCTCTTTCTTAATCCCCCACTTTTCTCCTTTAGGTCAGAGACACGCGTTGCTATTTCGGGAGATTAGTCGCCCAGCGACAAATTGTTTCTTCTTCGGGCGACTTATCTCCCCGAACTGCCTTCCCGCCGGACTGCCTTCCAGTTTCCCCATGATGCAACTTCGGGCGACTTTGGAAAACGAAGCGCTCCAAGTACCATCCTGCCGGCGATTTCGGCAGTTCGGGGAGATTAGTCGCCCGAAGAAGAAGCGATTTGTCGCTGGGCGTCAAATTCTTCCAAAATAGCAGCGTCTGTCTCTGCCCTTACCCTCCCCTTTATTTTTAGCTTTCAGATCTCCCACTCTCTCTTCCAACCCTAGTCAAGTTTTTTATTTCCTTAACTGGCTTAAAGGAAATGTAACGTAAGCCTTCAAAATAGGTTCATGTAAAATTACCCATGTTGCTCTTCTGAGCACTTTTACAATTTACATTCATTCGTGTTTTTCTAGTTTTCCAGATAATATTATTACTCTGCTTAAATACGTTTGAAACAACAGTGCCATCTGCTGATCATTTCAGTCAACTGGATACAAAGGAAAACAAGGAATGTCCTATGATGTTGCTCAGAAAATAAAGTTAGTGAGCACAGAAAAGACAGCAGATGTTTCTCTTGTGAGTTCAAAGCTGAGCAACATCCTAAGACTTTCCTTTCCTATGGAACTTAATTTTCTACTGCCAAGATGAACATCAGGTGGTGCTGTGTATTCAAATTTATTTTATATTAGCAGTGTAAAAATGTAAAGTGCAAAAGTGCTCAGAAGAGCATTATGAACAATTTTAAGTAAATTTGTTTAAAAGTTTATATTTCCTTTAAATAACAGATAAGCTTAGAATTTACTTTCCTTTTGGAAAAGTGGGTACCAGAGCCATCCAGCACCAGTATCACCTTAAAGAGGTAATTTACCTTTAAATGAACCTTTAGCTTTTTATTCAGCAGCTCTCCAGTTTGCAGTTTCAGCAATATGGTTGTTAGGGTCCAAATTCCCCTAGCAACCATGTACTGATTTGAATAAAAGACTGGAATATGAATAGGAGAGGCCTGAATAGAAATATGAGTAATAAAAAGTAGCAATAACAATACGTTTGTAGCACTTGTTTTTTAGAGGAAAAAGAAAGAGAAAACAGTCAGAAGAGAAAGAGTCAAAAATAGACAAATAATTAAAAAAAATATAAAAAAATAAATAATGAAGAGCAATTAAAAAGTTGCTTACAATAAGCAATTCTATAACATACTGAAATCCGCTTTAATATAAATGAACAGAAATGATAGTGATATGATCATGACATGAATTCTATATTAAATCAGTTGCCTAAATGTACAGAAACATGAGAAGTGCAGCAACTCTTTCGTTTCCCCCTGATAATGAGCCTTGCGTCACTCTGAGCTGTGACTTCTGCCTGAGATGAATGTTTTGCTGGTCACTGAGTTACCCTTTAAATCTCATCTCAAGGCTAAAAAAAAGAAAATCATTTCATGTTTTCATGGGTCTTTATTCATAAATCACAATTGTGGTTTCTACCGGCTTTGGAAATTCTAAATTTCTTTATCAGGGTCAACGAGTCCGTGTTAATAGGGTCAGTAAACTTTAGCGATTTATTAGATAGAATTGCCGTTTTCAACACTGTTATACCATGAAATGTTACAGCACAGATCTCTCATAGTACTGCTGAAATTACTCTAAGCTCCCCATAGACGCAGCGATTCTTCTTGCCGATTTTAGGGAAGTCCGACCAATCCTTCAAAATTATTGCGCGGTTAGTGGGATTCGAAAGATCGTACATCTTACGATTTTTCGGCCGACATCTGTCAGGAAATTGATCGGCCAGGTTAAAAAATCTTTGTCGGTCCCAGTGCAATGTATCTATGTTTGCAGGGCCAAGCAGGCAGCTCCCCTTAGTTGTCCTGGCAAATTGGTCTTTTTAGTTGATGGTCAATTCGTACGATCGTTCCGTGAAAATCGTGGTCTCACAATGAGGATCTGATCTTTTAAAAATCTCAACATCTATGGCCAGCTTTAGGGTAACACACATTTGCAAACACTAGAATGCTTGCACAGATCCTAGCTGATCCCCATTGTAAGCAGCAGCCCTGTCCTGCTTTACGGCAGCTGAGATTCTAGCTATCTGTATAACAGAACATTCTGTCCCAGTGGCTGCACAGATCCTATCTGATCCCCATTGTAAGCAGCAGTCCTGCCCTGCTTTATGGCAGCTGAGATTCTAGCTATCTGTATAACAGAGCATTCTGTCCCAGTGGCTGCACAGATCCTATCTGATCCCAACCTATAAGCAACAGTCCTGTCCTGCTTTATGGCAGCTGAGATTCTAGTTCTCTGTATAACAAAACATTCTGTCCCAATGGCTGCACAGATCCTCTCTAATCCCCATTGTAAAACAGCAGTCTTGCCCTGCTTTATGGTTGAGAACCATATGAAATAGCTCAGGATTTCCAGAAACCACATTAAAGGAAGAATATAATTAACGGGTTGAGGGTTCAATGGCTTCTCCTCTCTGAAACATTGGCTAGTGCACGGGTAGAAGTGAGAGAGTGGTACTTTCCCAAAGCCCTTTGGAGTGAGCGGAACATCAGAGGAACCCAAATTAGAACTTGGCTGACAGTTGACAAGCACTGTGCATTCTTCTCAGTGGCAGCTGTTTACTTCATACCCATGAATCTTTCTCAGATTCACGCTTGGAATGATCCCCCACATACATGTTGCTCTGTGAGAGCCGCGTCTTTCCCCCATGACCTTTTTCATTGGATAAGCGCGACACTTAATTAGCTGAATGGGAAGAACATATGGCGGCCCGGTCACAAAGGTGACAAATAAAACGAATTCTGAAGTCATTGGGATGTTTGTCCCTTTGTTGGTGAGCAGCACATTGCTGAGTCCCATGATACGACAGGAGAGAGCGTCGCTGCTTTATAATTTATTGAAACAGTTGAAAAGTGAAAATAGACAGGTTGGAATTACAGGGGGGGCTGTCACTAAACACGGATATTTATTGTTACGCACACAGAGGTTCACACGGTGATGTGTCTCGGAAGCTGTTTCGCCTTTCATTCTGAGAAAGCAAGAGAGTGCAGAGAGTGATCAGCTGGGAACTAGAGAGCCAATGGGAGGGATACGGGCATTGGACCCAGCAAATAAGGGGTGCCTCACTCGTTAGTAAGTTATGTTTCTGGATTAATTAAAAAGAGAAAACCCATTGTGCTAAGAGCAATGTATATAAATAATAGGGATGCACTGAATCCACTATTTGGTTAAATCCCGAATCCTTTGTGAAATATTTGACCGAATACCAAGCTAAATATAAAACATTATATGTATATTAGGGGTGGGAAGGGGGAAAATGAATAGTGCACACAGCACAATGAAAAAGGCATGGGACTTTTTGGATTCAGTTCAGCCAGGCACTTAGTTTCAGATCTGCCAGGCCAAATCCAAATCCTGAGACTGATGCTGAATCCTGAACCGAATTTTGAATTCAATTCATCCCTATTAATAATGTGCAAAATTTCAGCTACTGGGAACAGTGTCTAAAGGTGGCCATACACGGATAGATCCGCTCGTTTGGCGATGTCGCCAAACGAGCGGATCTCCCTCCGATATGCCCACCTTGAGGTGGGCAATATCGGGCTGATCCGATCGTGGGCCCTAGGGCCCAACGATCGGATCCTAGCGTTCGCCAAACGGGCGGTCGGATCGCGGGACCGCATCAACGAACAGATGCGGCCGCGATCCGACGGGATTTTTAATCCCATCCGATCGAGATCTGGCCGACTTTCGGCCAGATCTCGATCGGGGAAGCCCGTCGGGGGCCCCCATACACGGGCCAATAAGCTGCCGACACGGTCTGTCGGCAGCTTTTATCGGCCCGTGTATGGCCACCTTAAGGCAGTGGCCCCCAAACTCTGCCATACCTTGAGTGGTCTGGTGTAGTGGCTAGGGGTCAGCCTAAATGTCATTTAGGGTGTAATGCCTTTATGATCTCTCAGATACTATTGGACGGCCTCTTACTGTGAGATCTGGGGGCGGGCTCAGTTTCTACCCAGATTTTCTTATAACTATGGCTGAATGGCTCCTACTGCAACGTTTTACATATCTATAACCAAGTTTGGCGAGTGGAGGAGGCCTGGCCAAATATTTGACCTCAAAGAGGGAATTCAACTGAATTTTAAAGTCTGAGAACCACTGGAAATGTGCATTAAGGGGTGATATGATAACTATGTATAAATATATAAGGGGATCATATAATAATCTCTCTAATGATTTATTTACCAGTAGATCTTTCCAGCTGACACAAGGTCACCCATTCCGATTAGAAGAAAAGAGGTTCCGCCTAAATATTGGGAAGGGGTTTGTTACAGTGAGAGCTGTGAAGATGTGGAATTGTCTCCCTGAATCAGTGGTACAGGCTGATACATTAGATAGGTATAAGAAGGGGTTGGATGGTGTTTAGCAAGTGAGGGAATACAGGGATATGGGAGATAGCTCATAGTACAAGTTGATCCAGGGACTGGTCCCATTGCATCTTGGAGTCAGGAAGGAATTTCCCCCCCCCCCCTCTGAGCAGTGCTAGAATTGGGGAGGGATACACAGGGCTGCCATCTAGTGATGGGCGAATAAATCCGCCTGGCACAAATTTGTGGCAAACTTCCGCCGGCAAATAAATTTGCGAATCTCCTGCGAAAATTCACAGTTGAAAATGTGCCAGCGTCAATTTCCGATTTTCACTATTTTTCTGTGAAAACTTAGAATTTCACGATTTTTTTGTGAAAAACATTCAAATTGCTAGATTTTTTGTGAAAAAATTCGAATTGCTCTATTTTAGTGAAAACTTTAGAATTGCTCAATTTTATTGTGAAAACATTCGTATTGCTCAAATTTTTAGTGAAAACATTCAAATTGCTAGATTTTTTGTGAAAACGTTTGAATTGCTCTATTTCAGTGAAAACGTTCGAATTGCTCGATTTTATTGTGAAAACATTCGAATTGCTCGAATTTTTAGTGAAAACATTGAATAGCTCATTTTTTTTAGTGAAAATTTTCAAATTGCATTATTTTTCGTGAAAACGTTTGAATTTTACGATTTTTCCATGAAAACATTTGAATTTCACTATTTATTGTGAAATTTCCGATTTCCCGATTTTTGAGAATTTATCGCAGTTTCGCAAATTTTGTGGGAAATTCGAAAATTTTTCGGCAAAGTGAAACAGGAGAAATTCGCCCATCACTACTGCCATCCCTTCACTTCTTTATTGCTGTGAAATAGAATCCCCTCGGTTAAATATATAGAGGATAAAAGGAGAGAGATAGAGAAGAGATAGAGGAGCGTTAAACAGATAAAGAAGGTGGAGGCATCAGAGAGGGTTATAGAGAAAAAGAGAAAACAGGGGAAACAAGAAGAGAAAATGAAGGCATTAAACAGCAGCACATTATGGAATAGTGAGAGAATGATACATATGAAATAATCTTAGAATATAGAATATGATGGGGTTGTTATGACACAATACACAGGCAAGGAGCTTTGTTTGGCAGCCAAGACAAGTCATTTGCACAATTTTCATGTTGGGCTCCCTACAGGTCACATACGTAAATCTATACATACTGGGCATTAGCTGTGAAGATGTGGAAATACCAAAAAAAAGGAAATAGCAAAATGACTTTGCTTTAAAGTGGGTGAAACCAGTATTGGTGTGTGAGGCTTTTTATAACAATGGGTGTGGCTTATGGTTGTGGGAGGGGCTTGTTTTTAGCATACTGTGTTACGCTCACCACACAGAGCATCCCTCTATATTTTTTCACTCAAATTCAAGCAGTACCTCTGAGGCAAATTGGAGAGGCTTCAAATTTGGGTTTTTTTTGCCTTCCTCTGGATCATCTGGCAGTTAGGCAGGTTATATACAGACTTAAAGGGGTGAGTGATCTATTAAAGTGAGAAGCCTATCACTAGCAAGACTGGAGCTGTCGAGGTTCCACTTCAAACCCTTCCTGCCAGCTCAGGTAAGGGGACTGGCACCAGGGCCGCTCCTGCCGTGAGTCAAGATGAGAACCTTTCCTCAGGCAGCAGTGAGCGGCCAGTTACAAGGGGCGGGGAAAAGCCGCCTCCTGTAACTTTAAGAGCCGGTTTTTCATTTGGAAATTTGGCTCTGCTAGTGCAGAAAGCATTGTTGCACTCATTGCGCTAGCGATGCAGCCCCTTTTGACCCACTCCGACAATAAACTTTTAAGTGCATAACGGGAGAGGGGGGCAGCATCAGGGTCACTGTCTCAGGTGGCAGCAGCCCACGGATCGCCCCTGACTGTCACATGTACTCAGATTATATAATTTTATACACTGCCACCTAATTGTTGGACTATTAAACTCTAGGGGTCATACTTTTGACCCAGGAAGAGTCTAGCTCCTGTATAACCAAAGGGCCTTTCAGTGGCCAAACTTTAGGGCAGTGATCCCCAACCAGTGGCTCATGAGGAACATGTTGTTCCCCAACCCCTTGGATGTTGCTCCCAGTGGCCTCAAAGCAGCTGCTTATTTTTGAATTCAAGACTTGGAGGCAAGTTTTAGTTGTATAAAAACCAGGTGCACTGCCAAACAGAGTCTCAATGTAGGTTGACAATCCATATAGGGGCTACCAAATGGCCAATCACAGCCCTTATTTGGCAGCCCAAGAACCATTTTCATGCTAGTGTTGCTCCCCAACTCCTTTTACTTCTAAATCTTGCTCACGGGTAGTGATGGGCGAATTTATTCGTGGCGAATTCCCGTGATTTGCCGCTGGCGAAAAAAATGACAAGACACCGGCGCCGTTTCACAAATTTTTCGCCGTTTCGAAATGGCGAAAAATTTGTGAAATGGCGCCATGAATTTTTGGGGAAAAGTTTGGGGATCCCTGCTTTAGGGGACTGCACAATAAATGGGCAAACTATTTTTGACGCCAGTGTATTTTTGCCGGAGAATTTTTGCAGGAGATTTGCGAATTTATTTGCCGGCAGTGAAATGCGGAAATTCACCACTAATTCGTGCCAGTCGAATTTATTCACCCATCACTACAGTATATATATGTGTGTGTGTTTGTGTGTGTGTGTAGAAAAAAAGATTTATTTACTGATGCAGCTGTTGTCTATTTTCGCCATTAATGCTGAGTCATATGATGGAGAAGACTTTCACACCATGCAGAGGTCTTGTTTCATGCCTTGCTGATATGGGAGGCTACTGAGGAGCAGGAACCTACCCCGTTCTCACTCGGCTTAGCTTTCCCATCATGAATAATTAGGGCTTCTATCAATACGACAGCCCAGGAGCGGAAGCAATGCCTCTCACGTGGCCGCAGCTGTTCCTCATTCTCCATATAGTCGATGGTAAAGAATTCCACATACGTTGGAAGCTGCTGTCCAGGGAAGGGGATCTGGTGCCAATATTGAAAGCAAATAACGAATGAGTTTTCAGATCTCTGACCATTTTAGGATCTGCACCAATCTGACCATTTGCCAAAATTTCAACTCAGGGGCATTTCTAGAAATTTCAACAAAAGCAGTTGGGCTTCTTGCAAAGTGAGTGGAGTTTGGGTCCAGCAAGTGTGTGTGAGTCAGGGCAAAACTAGGCCTGGTTATGGGTCTTATTTGTCCCTCATCAGAGAATTCAAATCAGTTACATAACAAGGGATGGAGCAGACCATGTTGCCATGATGGGGAACAGGGGGCCCAGTGTGGTGGGAGTCCAATTTTGTTTCACTAGGGATAAACCGAATCCAGGATTTGGTTCGGGATTCGGCCAGGATTCAGCCTTTTCCAGCAGGATTCTGTTTCAGCCGAATCCTTCTGTCTGGCCGAACTGAATCTAAATCCAAATTTGCATATGCAAATGTTTTCCCAGCCGAGGGGCTGAGTGAAGGACCCCTGCTAGAAATGACTTGGGTCCCCAGAGATTTCTGTGTTGGTACAGACAAATCACATTTAACATTGGATATCTGTGCAGATTTTAGAAGTCTAAACCCTTGACAGCTGATTTGACGAGCATTTCAGCCACTCACAGACTGCCGTGTCACAGCCCTGCCTCTGATGTCACTGGTCCTCCCCTGAGTAATCTGCTCCCAACCCGCTGTCCGGAGCATCAAACATTCCAAGGTGGCAACCCTAGGTCAGGTGAGGAATCCGCAAGGTACAGACTTGGGAGAGGCAAAATCTCAGTTGTGGACAGACAAAAGGTCAGGGCAGGCGGCAAGAATCAAAGTTGGTAAACTGGTAAGAGTTTTATTTTGGAAATTATCAAAACCCCGTTGCCCCTTAAAAATGCAGCATTTCCATCTTCTTTTTGTAATGTAGAAAGCGTTTATTTATTGTTTTTGGACAAATCGACTGCAGAGCTGACCTCATCCTACATAACAAAATGCGACTCCCCAGTAATTGTATGTATAAATACAGCTTTGCTCATGGTGACTGATTAGATGGGAGCTTATCATTATGTGGATAGAGAGAGTTTGGGAAGAATCCTGCGGGACACGCCGGGCCCTGTGAGTATCAAGCACTTACTGTAATGATCTGTTTGATTGCAGTTAATTACTCTCGCCCCCATACACATATTATTATTGGGCTTCCTGTAAGCAGCTGAAATCACTGATTTGTCCCCCAGTTGTAACAAAGAGTCCCTCCATTCGTTTCATTGCAGAATGAACTGTGGATTCCACCTGTCGCTCATCATTCCAGCTCAACAGATCAACATTAAACCTGAGTTGTCTGCCAGTATTTCCGGGACGGTGGGAGACATGATGGCAATGTCATGTAGTTTCATTCCGGTTCTCTGGGAGGCTGGTTACACCCACGTGCTGAAAACTTCTGTTACTTAAACATTCCCTTCTAATCCTTCATACTCAGCCGCAGTTACATCTGCTCCGGCGTCCGGCCCCCATAACTAACATTCCTACTGCAGCCACTTGTTTTAATATGAATATTATATTGTTACAACACACAGGAGCCACCGGTAATCTTTAACATATATTATTATAAATGGGGATTAGTGATGTCATCAGTTGTAATGGGTGCTTAGTGATGTCACTTGTGTCCACAGCTCATGTATTAGCACCCATCCTACAGACTTTTGTCACAGAACCCCTCAGTGACTTCAGTAGGGGGTACATTATCCCTTATAATACATGAGTGATACTCAGAGTTCCCTGTATAACTCAGCCTGCAGCCTTGTGCCTTTATATGGTCACAGAACAACCCCTCAGTGACTTCTAATATCCTTATCATTTACAGTAGGGGGTACATTATCCCTTATAATACATGAGTGATACTCAGAGTTCCCTGTATAACTCAGCCTGCAGCCTTGTACCTTTATATGGTCACAGAACCCCTCAGTGACTTCTAATATCCTTATTATTTACAGTAGGGGGTACATTATCCCTTATAATACATGAGTGATACTCAGAGTTCCCTGTATAACTCAGCCTGCAGCCTTGTGCCTTTATATGGTCACAGAACCCCTCAGTGACTTCTAATATCCTTATTATTTACAGTAGGGGGTACATTATCCCTTATAATACATGAGTGATACTCAGAGTTCCCTGTATAACTCAGGCTGTAGCCTTGTGCCTTTATATGGTCACAGAACCCCTCAGTGACTTCTAAGATCCTTATCATTTACAGTAGGGGGTACATTATCCCTTATAATACATGAGTGATACTCAGAGTTCCCTGTATAACTCAGCCTTGTGCCTTGTGTCTTTATATGGTCACAGAACTCCTCAGTGACTTCTAATATCCTTATCATTTACAGTAGGGGGTACATTATCCCTTATAATACATGAGTGATACTCAGAGTTCCCTGTATAACTCAGCCTGCAGCCTTGTGCCTTTATATGGTCACAGAACCCCTCAGTGACTTCTAATATCCTTATCATTTACAGTAGGGGGTACATTATCCCTTATAATACATGAGTGATACTCAGAGTTCCCTGTATAACTCAGCCTGCATTATTGTCAGTGACCCCCATTTGAAAGCTGGAAAGAGTCAGAAGAAAAAGGCAAATAATTCAAAAAGGATGAAAATGAAATAATGAAGACCAATTGAAAAGTTGCTTAGAATTGCCATCTTATAACATACTAAAAGTTAACGGAAAGTTGAACCACCCGTTTTAGCCTACTTTCTGGAACACTTTCTTGAAACCGATTTCTAGCAATTGAGTCTCCCTCCCTGTAACAAAGCAAACATCTACTCTGTCCTTGCCTAAAATGGCTGTGGCCATCAAGCCTTGCGTTCCAGACATTATGCACCAGGCTAGAATGCAGCTGAATGATAGGACAGAAGCCATGGGAGCAGGTGTGTTACTGTGCATAGTTCTTGGCCGTATGTGTTTCCCAGCATCCGGTATTATTGTAAGCATTACCCCCACCCCGGCTCTGTCTCGGATTTCCTGGCAGGATTTTTGTCATGCTCCCGGGGCTTAATTGGTAAGTTAGAAGAAGCAATGTGATGTGTTAAGACTCTGGGATCCTCCATCCCTTCTGTTTATTTCCTACTCATTAAAGGCAGTTAGAGTTATCTCTATTGCAAGGAACACGCGGCTCTCAGGCCAGACATTTGTTTTTCTCTAATAAGTCTCAATCCGCTGACATGACCAGGGAATGTACACAGTTAAAGCCCCCCAGGGTGCGACAGGAACATATGATCATGATAGCCGGGTAATAAAATGGTCTGCTAGAGCCGTACATCTCCACTCCTAATCCCACCGCTAAGGACCGGGGATTCTATCATAAAGAGCAAAGTGCTAATGACTTCACCTTTATTTCAACAGGGATATGGGTAAAGCCCAGCTCAGTAGGGTTATTTAGCCTTGTTCTTATAGATATAATTCACATGTTTGTGCAGAGATTACTGGAGATTGTTCCAGGAGAAGAAGATGATAATAATATAGTGTATACAATCCCTAGTGAGATAATGCTCCTGAAGCTTATACTTAGTCTGGTTGAAAAGCATCTAGTTCAAGAGGAGTCATCTTGGTGGAACAGTAAAGGTCGTCGCATGCTATCAAATATTCATAAGTCGGATACCGAGTTGCGCACCTTCACTGTTCCACCAGGATGACTCCTCTTGAACTAGATGCTCTTTAACCAGGCATTGGCTCGGAAGCCAAATGGATAGATACTTTACAAGTGGCTGTACATGGTATGGTCACCTTTCTATTGTAGCTTACAACAAAGATTCCTGATTCCCCAGCCTCTCCACTTTCTACGCTCGGTGTCTGGAAGAGAGATTAGCACCTCTCCAATATACATGAGAACAAAAGAATCACCAGACACTCAACAGCAGGTGAAGCGGGGCGAACCCCTGCGTGTTTAATTCAAGTCTTGTGATGTAACGTTTCGGGGGCTGACCCCTTCGTCAGGCAGTTGTCTGATGGTGGCATTTAAAGGGAAAAATTTTTTTTCCAAAATGAATCAGTTAATAGTGCTGCTCCAGCAGAATTCTGCACTGAAATCCATTTCTCAAAAGAGCAAACAGATTTTTTTATATTCAATTTTGAAATCTGACATGGGGCTAGACATATTGTCAATTTCAGCTGCCCGAAGTCATGTGACTTGTGCTCTGATAAACTTCAATCACTCTTTACTGCTGTACTGCAAGTTGGAGTGATATCACCCCCTCCCTTTTCCCCCCCAGCAGCCAAACAAAAGAACAATGGGAAGGTAACCAGATAGCAGCTCCCTAACACAAGATAACAGCTGCCTGGTAGATCTAAGAACAACACTCAATAGTAAAAACCCATGTCCCACTGAGACACATTCAGTTACATTGAGAAGGAAAAACAGCAGCCTGCCAGAAAGCATTTCTCTCCTAAAGTGCAGGCACAAGTCACATGACCAGGGGCAGCTTTGAAATTGACAAAATGTCTAGCCCCATGTCAGATTTCAAAATTGAATATAAAAAAATCTGTTTGCTCTTTTGAGAAATGGATTTCAGTGCAGAATTCTACTGGAGTAGCACTATTAACTGATGTGTTTTGAAAAAAACATGTTTTCCGATGACAGGATCCCTTTAAATACTGTATGCATTACTGTAGCCTCAGCCTTTCTACCTTGCCTCGGGGCCTGTCTGTAACCCATTGTGCCATACTCTCTACATTCAACGGTGTCACAGAAAAGAGAATATTATCTTTTGCCGTGTGTGAACCTTCTGCCTGGCTGGTCTAGTTTAAAGGGTACGTGCAGAATGCATCTCAAGTGCATGTGATTAGATTGTGACTTCAGAGTGTGTAATATAGAGAATGTCTCCTGGTCCTTATCAGCAGCCTCAGGAGCGTTCCAAAGTCCCCGAGCCATTGAGTATGACACATTGATTAGAGCCAGATGACAGGGCACAGTGACACAAACATGTTTTCTTCTAGAAGGTGACACCTGCATCTTAAAGTTGTAGTGTCCCATGCAGAGTGAAGCCCCCAAAGCCATTGTCTTATATAAATAAATTATACATTTGTTATTTAAAAAACACCCCATTTTATCCAACAGCAGTATGTCCCTTTTCTTCCCATTGGAACTAATGGAATGAGGAATATCAACTGGATTTACATCTTCATCTTCACTGGATATTGAAATCACATGACCTGCTGTGGCCATGTGACACATAGACCGGGTAATGGAACAAAAGCTGAGTAGTCTGTCCAAGGTCTGGCAATCCATATGATCAGGAGACAAGGCAACGCTTTTATCTGATTGATTGCTATGGGTTTCTAGAACTGAAATACTCAGTTTGCTGGTTCTGTTTCCAGGCGGGCGCCGATTCCACTCAGCACTGAATATCTGAGTGAAACTATATAGAGAGGTTGGGTGTGCCTATGAGTTCTCTAAATTACTAGAACTGGAACAAATGTTGCCTATCCAGTTGGTGGGTTTCAAACTGCCAACCTTCCAAAGTCAATCAAAACCTGTAGGTGCTGTTTGGCTGCAGGATACATTTATGGGACACTAGACCATCACTACAGGTCACACCACGGCTGGTGGTGAGCATGTTCAAAAGATGTTGACACCTGTAGCGGCCCTATTTATTTATTTGGGCCAGGATCATACTGGTCTTCCCATAATGTCAACATTGGGAGTATTTAGATAGCACAGAAACAGTTGTAGGTGGGAAGAGTAAGGGACTGCAGGTGTAGTAAGGCAACATGGAAATATTAGGAGGAGATGGCAGCAGTTACACTTCATAGTAGCATTGCTCAATCTTGCCACCTATTGTTGAAGGACAACGTCTACCATGTTTTATCTTCTGAAGACATTTTCTTCCTTGGGTTCTGTAGGGGTGTAATGAATATCCAGCCCTATGCCTCCTAGTTTACTTCCCCATGAAATGATGGGATGGAACTTACATGTCAAAATACTGTTCCTCCATGGTGAAAAGTACTAGATTTGCTCTACTGATGTCAACTGACCACCATGCATGGTTGTGTTTATTGGAATAAGTTTCTTCTAACTAATACATCGGTCCCTTTTTGTGTATTTGTAGCATTTTTGGCCAGTGGCAGTTCCATTTTTATAATGTTTTACTTGAATTATCTATGGAATGCTTCCAAACCCCTATTATATTTTTGTATTTTAGCAAGTTATTCTACAGGAAGTCACGGCAAACTTCAATGTGGTCGTAGCACCCCCAAGCTGATCCGCATGTAAAGGCAAAAAAATAAAATCCCATTTTCACTTTAATGAAAAACCTATCTCCAATATACTTCAATTAAAAAATGTGTACAGTTTTTATAAGAAACCTGACTGTATGCAGTGAAATTCTCCCTTCATTTACTGCTGTGGATAGGAATTGTCAGACAGTCCCTACCTGCTCTGCAGGGAAACAATCATACTTATGAACAGCAGGGGGAGCCCCCGCCTTACTTCCCAGCCATGCAGAACTCAAGCAGCTTTGTTTGTTTCCCCGTAGAGCAGTTAGTAACTGTGTAGAGATTTGTATTAGATTTTATTTTGGCTTTACATCCCCTTTACTGTTTCCAACTCCAGCTGCAGGGACAAAGATCATGGAGCCAGATTTAAACAGATAAACTGGGATTCTATTTGGAGGATTATTTTGCTGCAGCCATTGGTTCTGCAGAGTTGGAGAAAGTTTGTATAAAACAAAACAAAAACTATAAAATCCACATTAGATCACATGACAACACAGGACCCAGTGCAGTCTGTATATTCTGATTATTAATCAGTCTTGCTGTATCTGCTTCTGGCAGATATTATTACTAAGCAGCCCAGACCACACTGAGCATGTGCACAGTCTTGGTCTTGCAAAGATGTTAAACAAAGTTACAAGATGGGGACCCCCTGTGGCCAACTTTGAAAGCATAATCACGGCTGTTGGTCTTGGAGATCTCTTTCCTATAAAAGCTAACGGCAGAAGATCTGTCTGTAAGACCAATGCTATGAAAAAGAGACACAAGGAATTCAACCAAGCAGATTCCAGCTTATGGGAGGTATGTAGGACCATCGCATGGGGTTTATCTTGAAATGATAATAAAGTGTAACTGAAAACTCTATAGGGAGCAATGAGGGTTCAATGTGCAAAAAATTGCCATTTTTTCCACCCTGTCTTCCAGCTTCCATGCATTACTAGGGGTCTGCACTTTGTTTGCGAGCACTACTTTAGTCTATGGGTGCTCCTACGCATGCATTCTTAGCTACCATTGCCTGTGCTGGGTGCCCTGCTATAGAATGACGGGGAAACACCTCGTAAAAAGAAAAAAAAAGTACTGTATATATTTGCAAATGTCTTTATGGAGCATCACTAGAAGTAACAATGCTATTGGGGATTTCATGGGGGGGCATGACATCGTCAGGAGGAGTCATTTATTATTTGCAAGCAGTTTTATTGATGACAGATACAGGTAAGTGGTGGGCAGTTCTGCCTTTGCAGAGCAACAGGTGCCGTGCAATTAGACGCCACTGCTCAAAAACAGATTAAATGCGTTACATTTATTTCAGCACTTGCTATGCCGGTCCCAGCTGCTCGGCTGAAAACAGGTTTGTGCTCAGGGCCGTATTTATCAAAATCGTTCTCTCTGCGCTACGACAAAGAGCGAAACAGTTTGGCCTTTCTCAGTCATGGGGTTTTATAGGGCTGCCAGCATTTCTATTGATTAGTCTGTATGTCATTCCGTCCAGAACAATTACCCCCCACCTCTCAAACTCACACCACTTTTTCTTTCAAAAAGTATTTAAGCATACAAGCCCATAATTTTATTAAACATATTATTATTAATAAACAATAGCACGGCGGGTAAGAAAATAACGTAAGTTCAATCTACAAAGTGCAATTTTGGATGGAATTTGCCATTTTATAAAAGTATTTGTGTGTCTTGACCTGGATGCAAATAGGTTAAAATGTACAGGGGAATGTGATGAAAAAACTATTCGCAATGCGGAAAGTGATGCCTTTGCGCTAACAAATTTTACTTTGCGCGAATTTAATATAGCTTTTATGAACCCGGAAAGTGTTTAGCGACCTCTTCCGACAGTGGAAGACCGTTTGCAAATTTCCTAGTTTGCGCCAATGTTTAGTAAATACATTGAGGGATGTGGATTTTTATTCTTATTTGTGATGTCACACAGGGATCCAGAAAGCGCAGATACGATCCTCAATGTTGGCAACCCCGGACCAGGGGTAAACGGATGGAAGAGGTACATGCCCAGTGAGTAGAAGAGGTACATGCCCAGTGACTAGGGTTGCCACCTGGCCGGTATTTTAAAAAAATATAAAAAAAAAATGATGGTTCATCCCAATGTTATTAATAGGGAAAAAAGATTAATATATAGGAAGACTGGAATTTTTTTCCAGAAAAGGTTGCAACCCTACGAGTGACCCCTTAAAAGAGAACTCAACCCCCCAATTCAGAAAAGCCCCTACCTACTAACCTAGATAGTCCCCCCTCCCTGCTTCCCCCGCCCCCACATACTTCAATCGCCCTTAAAATGTTCCTAAAATATTTCTTACCTATCAGTACAGCGTAAACCAGGAGAGCTTCTGGTCAACATCTTTCGGATCTTCGGATTTCTTTGGCAATTTCCGGCACTTTTGACGTGTGTGTCAAAAAAAAGGCATTTTTTTTCTTTTTCTGTAATTTATGGACTTTGCCCCGATGAAGACCACTTATGTGGTGCACTCTGCACTGTTAGGCGGGAAATATTTTAGGGACATTTTCAGGGTTATTGAAATATGCGGAGGAGGGAAAGCAGGGAGGGGATGGCAGGGCCGCCATCAGGGGGGCACAGGGGATTCAAGTGTACCGGGCCCGGGCCTGAAGGGGGACACGGTAGTGCTGAACTTTTTGAAAAAGCCGGGCCCCCTTGACAGTGCTGAATCCGTGCCGCCTCCTTCCGAAGTCCCGATCAGCCGAAATGCGGAACTGCCAAAAAAGCCGAACAGCCGAAGTCCCGGAGTGGAGAAAAGACACGAAGTCACGAAAGGAGGCGAAGTCCTGAAGCCATGAGTTCAATTCCTCTGAACACCAATGTGTGTGTTTTTTTTTGAATCCCCTGCCACCAATGTATTATCTTAATACTCTATAGGCCCCTGCCACCAATGTTTTTTAACTTGTAAGGGGGACCCGGCGCCAGTTTTTTTAAAAAATATTCATTGCGGCCCCAATTTTTTTTAACTTGTAAAGGGGGCCCTGGAGCCAATGTTTTTTTTTTAAAAAAAATATTATGGGGTCCCTGGCGCCAAATTTTTTTTTAACTTATAAGGGGGCCCTGGTCCCCCAAGATGTCTGTGTGTTTTTTTAACTGTGATGTGGAGTGGGCGGGATCTGGGGTGGGGCTTGGGGGCCGGGAGGGGAACTTGGGGGCCGGGATGGGCTCCAAAAATTTTGTTGTACGGCCCCGTGATTTCTAACAGCGGCCCTGGGGGGGACTATATAGGTTAGTAGGTAAGGGCTTTTCTTAATTGGGGGGGTGGAGTTTGCCTTTAACCTTTGCGCCCCAGGCACGTGCCTCTTCTGCCTAACCCTAGTTCTGGCCCTGATGTAGACACTCATACATGCATTATGCACATGTAAGACTCTTCAAGCACTTTTATTATTCCATCATTGTTCACTAACCCTAAAATTACCGCCATCTTGAAGGTGGCAGTTAGTCCAGGGTTCCTCTGTGTCAATAGGAATGCTTGTGTGTATTTCAATACAGGAGGGGGGGTGAATGCACCAGCGCTGAATGCAGCTATCAGGGTGTCATTGGGAGCATAAATGGAATCAAAACCTGCAACGACTGCCCATTTTTGCACAAATTCAGCAACTGCCGCTGGGGTTGTAAATAATCCCTCAGGTTCCAAAAATCATTCAGTCTTGCCCAACTTTCGAACCTGCAGCTGCTGAAGAAGGAACCCACAGGGCACTTGCTCTTATTTTCAACACCCAATGAGAATCCTTCCCAAAGCCGGACACCGTTTGGGAATGCGGATCCCCTGCAAGAGGCGAATCGCCTGACTAAATGGTTCTGATGACAAGTAGTGAGTAATACGTTGATTTATTGGGGAGCGCAGCTGTGCAAAATACTCAGGAAGAATCCACGAAAACGCCTGGCTGTCTTTGCATTTAATGCCAATGATTCAGGCAAACGCTGATGGAGTTGCCACAGTAACCTGGCATGGCTGGCACACACATACAACTGCCACATATTCTCAGGGCTATAAGTCTCCTCCCTTCTGCCGTGTATGGAATTCATTTCTGCACCCGCTGTTGCCAAGTCCAGAGAGCGGAACATAATGAAATATACAGGGTCGCCTTCGACTGCCGGAAACAATCACAAACAGGGGAGAAAACAACAGGAATATTTCCAAATAATCTCACCCTTTGTTTAATGAAGAAAGGAAGAAAACAGGGCTCATTTACTAAAGCTCAGTTACTGGCACATTCGGCAGTGTCTATTTACCCACCAGCCAACATTTCTTCCCAGAATGCCAGTGTCACTGCAGCCGGGACACATTTCTGCAGCATAAAAATTTCTCTCTCTAGAGCAGTTTTGGATGCAATTTGCCATTTTTTTTTACCCAAAATTCAGTTTATTTACAGCCGAGAGTGGGCGTTGCACTTGATTTATTGCAATAAAATTTTTTCCAAATCTGGATGCCATCAGTTCTAGCCCCAGGTGTCAAAATGACTGATTTTTAAGACACAATTACAGGGGCTGCTTTAAGGCCTTGGTGGGTCCTGAGAAAAGATCCCACATTTGTTCCACACCACACCCATTTTACTAAAGCATAACCCAGACATTACAGAAAATAGACCATGAGCATATTAAACCCATATGTGCCAATATATAAGTAAAAGAGATAACTGACATATTAACCCTAGCCGTGCCAATGTAATTACTACAGAAAATGAATAATCAGCATATGAACCCCAGACATGCCCAAACAATTACTACAAAAAATGGATAGTCAGCATATTAACCCCAGCTGTGCCAGTATAATCACTGTAGAAATGGCCTAGGACTTGGACTCCATTAATCCCAAACATGCCAGTAAGATCACTGGAAAATGGTCAATGAGCACTACATTAACTCCATGAATGCCAGTAAGATCAGTGGATAGATGGAAAGCATTACCTACACATGTACATGCAGAATCCCTGTAGAAAGGTTTTCAGTTAACCTGCAGGTTGTGAGTAGGACTTTCGGAGGCAGGTTGATGAGTCTGTGGGTTGGGTTGCAGGGTTTATCTATAGAAAGTATTACTTCTTTTTTTTCAACATTTTACCCCTGTGAGGACAATGCTTTGTCTAACCACCGGTGGGCACTGTTTCAGTACAAAGTAGTAGGGATGCACCGAATCCACTATTTTGGATTCAGCCGAACCCCTGAATCCTTCACGAAAGATTCGGCCAAATACTGAATCCGAATCCCAATTTGCATATGCAAATTAGGGGTGGGAAGGGGAAAACATTTTTTACTTCCTTGTTTTGTGACAAAAAAAATCATGCGATTCCCTCCCTGACCCTAATTTGCATATGCACATTAGGATTCAGATTTGTTCGGCCGGGCAGAAGGATTCGTCCAAATCCGAATCCTGCTGAAAAAGGCCAAATCCTGAACCGAATCCTGGATTTGGCGCATCCCTACAAAGTAGAGAAGAGATTCCATTAATAAATAATACCAGGCCCAACAGCCTCACATGTATTTCCCAATATATATATATAAATATTTTCTGAAGCAACATTTCTATTGCATTTCTCTATCAATTGTCCTGAGGCTTTACAGCAATACAGTAAAGCAAGGAGTGGGTCCCGAGCATGGCATTGTAGGGCCCACCAGGCACTGAGAGCCACTATCGCAACAATTACAGTAAAGAGAAGCAGTGCTGAATGTAAGTGCAATATAGAACTATGGTGGGAATAAGATACGGCTGATGGGAACTTTTCTGGAGCCCTTTGGGGGATCCTCTGGTACCTGGCAGGCCAGTCTGACCATGGACAGTAGAGAGAGTATTGCAGGGGGGCACCATATTCTGACTGCAGCACTTCAGTGGGTAGTGCAACTGAGTGGCACCATGGGGATCCCCTGGAATGATCCAAGCTCCAGCATCTTCCATCCAGTTATTAGGTGCAGGGTTTCCTTGCTGAAATCAGAGTGAGACATTCTATTAGTGGTCGGGTTGTTCACCTTTCAATTAACTTTCAGTATGATGTAGAGAGTGATGTTCTCAGACAATTTGCAATTGGTTTACATTTTTTATTATTTGGGTTTTTGAGTTATTTAGCTTTTTATTCAGAAGCTCTCCAGTTTGTAATTTCAGCATTCTGGTTGCTAGCGTGGAAAGTAGCCTAGCAACCATGTATTGATTGGAATGAGAGACTGGAATGTGAATAGGAGAGAGATGAGAAAGATGAGTAATTAAAAAGTAGCAATAACAATACATTTGTAGCCTTATAAAGCGTTTGGTTTTTACATGGGGTCAGTGACCCCTGTTTGAAAGCTGAAAATAATGTGGCCCAGAATGCTCTGTAAATCTATGGTGACCCATGTTTAATAGATAAGGGTTATAGCTGTCAACACAGAAAACTATGTACCCTAATTACTATAATCAGCCATTAGCCTTTCAATTGTCCCCAGCAGCTCTCCATCTTGGATGTTGTTAGGCACCTTTTGTGTGTCAGTGGCACTGCACATGCTCAGTGGGCTCTGGGCTGCTGTTGAGAGGCTTAAAGGGGTGGTTCACCTTTAAGGCAACTTTCAGTATGTTATAAAACGGCCAATTCTAAGCAACCTTCCATAGAATGCCTAACTCAGGATATAATTCAGCTCTATCAGTGTCATATTTCTCTTTCCCAGAGCACAGATTTAAAGGAAACCCCGTCCCCCTGGGGTGGTTTTTTGCTTGGGAAGCTGACGTTTCTGATGCCCGTCACTGCCTATTACCAGTTCATTAATCAAATGGCTGTAAATCAGCACCCGGCTACTCCCTGTCATCAGTCACATGAAACCATAGGACTATGTGCCGTGTCAGATACAGAGCAAAAAGGGGAATTAATAGCAGTAGAGTTTACCCTCATGAGCCCCATTTGGGTTTTGTACTGTAGCATCAAACAGTATAAGAGATGGGTCGCTAATTAAAGACTAAATATAACAAAGACAATAACAACCTTATTGCATCTTAAAAAACATTTATTTAAAGGGGTGGTCGTTCACCTTTAAGTTAACTTGTAGTATATTATAGAATGGCTAATTCTCAGCAACTTTTCAATTGGTCTTCATTATTTTTTTATAGTTTTTTAATTATTTGCCCTCTTCTTCTGACTCTTTCCAGTTTTCAAATGGGGGTCCAGCGTCGTACTGGGGGCTGCTGCCTGTGTGTGGGGGCCCTCTGATGGGCTTCCCCAGATCGATATCTGGGCAATCGTGCAGGGTTAAAAATCCCGTAGGATCGCGGCCGCATCTGTTCGTAGATGCGGCCCCGCGATTCGACCGCCCATATTGGCTGCATTATTATCTGATTGTTGGCCCAAGGGCTCACAATCGTATCAGCCCAATAGCGTTCACCTCAATGTGGGCATATCGGGGAGAGATCCGCTCGTTTGGCGAAATCTACGTGTATGGCCACCTTAAAGGGATCCTGTCATCGGAAAACATGTTTTTTTCGAATAGTGCTACTCCAGTAGAATTCTGCACTGAAATCCATTTCTCAAAAGAGCAAACAAATTTTTTTATATTCAATTTTGAAATCTGACATGGGGCTAGACATTTTGTCAATTTCCCAACTGCCCCTGGTCATGTGACTTGTGCCTGCACTTTAGGAGAGAAATGCTTTCTGGCAGGCTGCTGTTTTTCCTTCTCAATGTAACTGAATGTGTCTCAGTGAGACATGGGTTTTTACTATTGAGTGTTGTTCTTAGATCCACCAGGGGCGGTTATCTTGTGTTAGGGAGCTGTTATCTGGTTACCTTCCCATTGTTCTTTTGTTTGGCTCCTGGCGAGGGGGGAAAGGGAGGGGGGTGATATAACTCTAACTTGCAGTACAGCAGTAAAGAGTGATTGAAGTTTACTAGAGCACAAGTCACATTACTGGGGGCAGCTGGGAAATTGACAATATATCTAGCCCCATGTCAGATTTCAAAATCGAATATAAAAAAATCTGTTTGCTCTTTTGAGAAATGGATTTCAGTGCAGAATTCTGCTGGAGCAGCACTATTAACTGATTCATTTTGAAAACATGTTTTTTTCCCATGACAGTATCCCTTTAAGGATGGTCTTTATAATGTATATAAGTGTATTGTGTATTAGTGAGAAGGGGAGATGTAGAATTCATCTGTTGTGCAGCCTTTTAAGTACAAATACTGGGATCCCTGCAGTCTCCCTGGGAATTAATTCTCTTGCACATACTGACAAGTCACAGGGAACAGCTCTGCTCCAGCCACTTGGTTATTAGCCAGTAAAAGTAAGGATGGAGCCCGGCTCCAACACTCACTGGTTTTAATAATTTTCCAGCTGTTTAGCAGCGCTCCAATAAGCACATTACTCTGTACTGTATACACCCACCTTCCATCAGCTCTAAGCACTGACCCAAATCTTATTCCCATTGGGCTTTTATTCTCTTTCATTCTCATATATTTGTTCTGCATTAACACAACCTGCAGAATAAACACACACACATATTAGACAGATAGACAGACAGACAGACAGACAGACAGACAGACAGACAGACAGATAGATAGATAGATAGATAGATAATGGATAGATAGATAGATAGATAGATAGATAGATAGATAGATAGATAGATAGATAGATAGATGATAGATAGATAATAGATAGATAGATAGATAGATAGATAGATAGATAGATAGATAGATAGATAGATAGATAGATAATGGATAGATAGATAGATAGATAGATAGATAGATAGATAGATAGATATAGATATAGATATAGATAGATAGATAGATAGATAGATAGATAGATAGACATGACACAGTCTCCAGCTGAGCTTTATTTCCATTGTCAGTAGCCAATAAAGTAAGTACTTGCTACGCGTCATCATTGGGGGCTTTGAAATGAGCTCGAGGGACTTTAAAGATTCAGAAAGAACATGATGAAAGTGCCAGCGGGGGGAATGGCACATATTTCTAATTGCGTCCGTGTGCTGACTGTCATTGTAAAGCAGAGATGTCCCATCTGATTCGCTCGTAGGAGGATTCCTGGAATCCAAGTTCATTTTCCAGTTATTCTGGGAAGTTAGAGAATTGAAACAAAATTAATTAGCTTGTGATAAGGTTATTAATGAATTTATTTCATGTGTCTGAACAAAAAACGGGTTTGTATTCATGAGCAACACGGTGGTCAGTGCGGCTGCACGACAAGGGTATTAGGTTTGGTTCCAGCCAGGGCACTAGGTGGATGAATGTGATAGGGACCTTAGATTGTAAGCTCCATGGGGCAGGGGCGATTGGGAATGATGTAGAATTCATGTAAAGTGCTGCAGAATATATTGGTTCTATATTTGTTATTTAGAATGCTCGGGAACTGGGGTTTTCCAGATAAGGGAATAAGTAATTTGGATCTCCATGGCTTAGGGGTTATTAATTAAACCTCAAATTTTTCTGGTTGGGATTTTTTGGGGCAAAACTAGAATTTTTCAAGATTTATTATACCCCGATGCTTCAAAAAGCCTGAATCCGAAAATCTTCTTTCTCAGACCTGTCAAGGTCCTGTATAAGTCAATGGGAGGCAACTATCCCCCATTGAAGTTATCGTGGTCTTCTGTGGATTTAGCCTGAAAATCTGCCTTTTTTGGGGTTTTTATTAAAAAACCCACGAGCAAACTCCCATGCCTGATTTGACCTTATTTATTAATTAAAAAACTAAATTAATTGGATCAGGAAAACACACAATAAAATCCAAATTTTCTGATTTTTTCTGTTTTTTTTCCCGAATTACTATTTTTTTGGGGGGTTTTGCCCAAAAACCCAAAATTTTTGGGATTTTTGGCTAAACCCAGCGCAAACCATGATAACTTCAAATTGAAATAAGTCTTCCATTGACTTATACAGGACGGGGGCAGGTCTGAGATGGCGGATTGTCATATTTGGGCTTTTTGAAGCATGAGAGCATACTAAATCTTGAAAAATTCAAGTAGTTTGTTCTACGGAAAATTTGAGTTTTTGCCCCAAGAAGCCTGACCAGATAAATTCGAGGTTTAGTAAATAACCCCCTTAATATGGGACTGAAATCAAAGGGGCAAGTAAAAGTATGGTTTTATTAGATACATTGTTTACATATAAATATAAAACAAAATCCCAGTACTCTATACCATGTCAATGTCTTTGCCAAATATTTATAATACTAAGCTATTAAGAAATGATAGTTTTTTACTTTCTGTGTAGAGAAGAGTCACTGCAGTCTTAAAAATGTATAAATATAAATGTAAAATATAAAATTGCAATTTTACTCAAAATATGAAATATCAGTTTATACGGTCTTTGTAGAAGAGAATTATTGTAAGTGAACTGTTAGCCAAAAACTGTTATTAAATAGAATGGCATGGTCTAAATATTCAAAATGGCCATTTTTACTATTTCTGGAGAGGAGAGAAATTTGGTGAAATTTTAGTCACCTCAAAGCAGATGCTAACATTTTAATTCCAGGCTCGGATACAAGCTTTGCTTGGAAAACCAGGTGTACTGCCAAACAGAGACTCCTGTAGGCTGCCAGTCCACATAGGGGCTACCAAATAGCCAATCACAGCCCTTTTTGGCACCTCTTATGCTTTTTTTTAATGCTTGTGTTGTTCCCCAACACTTTTTACATTAGAATGAGGCTCACAGGTAAGGAAGATTGGGGATGACCAGTCTACTCAAAAAGGGACATATTATTGGGGTAAAAAAAAAACAGCTTGTAATAGCTATAGCAGAATAAATCCATAAATCTACATATATCCTGTGTTCCTAGGATTTTCCTTCTTCCTACGGTGCTGGCACTGAAGTCCTAGTGTGCCAGTGATTTAGGGGGCACATTTCTTGGGTTTTGTTTCCATCTATGGGGAAGTGCTGCATTACGATGCCTGGGACTCCATTATTCACCTTTCTTTTTAACGTTTTTCTGGAAAAAATAGACCGTTGCATCATCCCAAGCATGGCAAGAAGCCATTGAAAGATAACCATGAGCACTTTGCACATTGCCTGTGCTGTAGATATGTTTGTCAGGGACAACGGTGACGGTGGCAGCCATGGAGAAGTGCGACACTTATCTACGGGTGACATATTGTAGCGAGCTCAAGTGGAGCGCTCGTCACAGTCTCTCTCTCTTAAAAGCCGCAAGCGGGGGAGGATTCTGGTCTTGGCAATCTCTCTCTTCTTAAAGCTAATGGCGAGGGAGGACTAAGCCCTCTCAGTGAAACCAATGCCCAGGTCAGGAGACACCCAAGAAACAGTACCATGCATGGAGGTGCAAGCCTTTGAATATTATGACCGGAGATAAATAGTTTGGGACCACCATATGGGCTTTTTGTGTTCATAACTTTGCAATAAAAAAACCCTGATTTTGTAAACACATGCACTTGCATAGATACTTGATTTCTATAGATATTGATCAATCCATCTCTCCTTTTCTGCTTGTATATTTATATATATTTATATTTACATGTCTTATGGCTACTGCGGCCACCACTGTGAGATGGTCATGGTGCTCTTTAGCAGCCTCTCTGTCTAGAGTAATAGTCCTTGCTGATTATCAGCCTTGGCTTTAATATATGTTGTTCTCAATTACCATCTGTTGCACCATATTTCATTCCATTACTCCAGTTTGTCATGTATTTCCACGTAGGATTACTTCCAATTAAAATAATACTCAGGGGAAGGCAGGCGATAATGTTCTGGGGAAACAGCTGCCATGTATCTTCTTCACGGACAGGGGTATATTGACTGGTGTGGGGGGCTTTCTGGGAACACATTACTTATATAATGTAGGACTTGCCAACCTACAGACCTTCAGCTGTTGAACTTTAACTAACACTACTCTCACCCAACAGCTTTGAAGTAAAGGGCTGTCTGTTGGCCAACAATGATGTATCAATTTGGACATAGGGGTATGTTTTCTCCTGCTTCTCTTCAGGCAGAACACTGCTTACAGCATCCCAGGAGCTCTCAGAGAAATCACACACTATCCTGAGCTCTTTTTTACTGGATTCCCTACAATGTGGCGGGTGTCATCTGGAGAATTACCCCACACTACAATCTCCTTGGTGTTATCAAAACTGTTCTTATTAGCTTGTACTGTCTGACAGTCCTTGAATGTTTTATAACAGGAGCTGCACTGCTACTAACTTTAACCCTTCATTCTTGGGGTTCCTGTTCAGACTGTCACTATGGTGTCTGGTCTATTGTAATGAGGTCTTCTGTCTAGCCTTCTCTATTGAGGTCTTCAGACTTAGCCTTCACCCATCTCCTGAAGTGGAGTCCAAAAATGGAGACCATGGCTGCTCCTCCCTTTCTATAACAAGGATTACCCACAGCACCTCAGGGCAGATAGAAACACTACCCACCTACATGGCACATTTTAGAGGAAGAATAATGCCTTCAAGTTCCCTAAACTAATGTAAAGTGTTAGTCTTGCCATGTTGTCCAACTGCAATACCTGCTGATCCTCGAGCACCTTATGTCAGCTAATTTTCACATCTCCTGCACTAATATAATTTGGGGTGCATTTCTGAGCTTTCCCACACTTTTTATACCTATAATAAACCTTATCATGCCTGCCTGGACCCCCCTTAAAGGAGAACTAATGCTTAACCAAAGAAGTAGGTAGAAATGTTGTACGTGATGTTTTGTGCTTCTGTACCAGCCCAAGGCAACCACAGCCCTTTAGCAGTAAAGTTCTGTGTCGCCAAAGATGCCCCAGTAGCTCCCCATCTTCTTTTCTGCTGATTCACTGCACATGCTCTGTGCTGCTGTCACTTACTGAGCTTAGGGAGCCACTCACAATATACAGTACACATAGAATAGAAATGTCACAATATAAGGCTGATTAGTAATTAATACAGATAATTACTACATGGCAGCACAGAAACCAGTGCAATTAGCATCAGAATTGAATAATCAGCAAACCTGTAGCATCAGCTTATATTACAGCCAGGGAAGCTCATTTTCTGCTGGATAATTAGTGACGAGCCCTAAGCTTAGCTTCTCAACAGCCAATCAGAGCCCAATGAGCCTGTAAGTGTCACAGACACTTTCCAAGATGGTGACCCCCTGTGACAAGTTTGAAGTCCTGGATCATTGCTGCTATTGACAAGCTGAGACTATAGGCTGGTGCAATAAGTTCAGTATTTAAAATATGGCATTTTTTAGCCATATTAATTTTTAGGGTTTAGTTCTCCTTTAAAGTGATAACTGGCATGCGTCAAGTAGAAGACTTCTGCATCCATGGTGTTACTAGGATTCCACTTCCCAAAACACTGATACTCTAACAATGGTTGTTTGAATTATAGGAATGCTCTGCTAGCACTGGCATGTGATCAAGTTCGAGCTAAAACAGAGGGAACATCTGGTCCTAAATGTTTTGGTGTCACAGTAAGCTGCGTATTTGTACTTCAGTGGCTCACACATGTCAGCGGATCCCCATTGCCCACCAGTGACCACCCACATGGACATCCTACGAGAGCACTGTGTTTACTTTTGGATCGAGCCGCCCGTATGAGCCCAGGGTTTTCTAAGACTAAGAATATCTATATAGGTCCCCATACAATATATATATATTCTTATTCCATTTCGTAGCCTCTAAAATGACAAATGCTGGTTATGATAAATTGCATTTCAGCATCTCATTCAGAGCTCGGCCGGTGTGGTTAATATGAAAAATGATGAACCTCACCGCCATGGAATGCGTAACGGCCACTCGCTCCTGCAGAAATAATGAGACATTATCCAGTCACTTAAGATTAAGAAGTCATTTATTTGGCAGTATTAATGGCCACCAGTACTTGGAGTTGAAACTAGAACACAGGCCCTCTGTCCTCTGACAGCACCCGCCGCCATAACAACAGGCAATTCAGCATGGCTGCCTGTTTTAATTATCAATCTGCTTTTGCTAAAAAAAAAAAATACAGAACGTCTGGTTTGAAATGTAATTAAATCTGCAAATTGAGGCCAGTTAGAGGGGAAGGGTGCATTTTGATAATTAGAAGCTTATGGTTTCATTAAAAATACATAAAATGTAATAAATCTTCTAAATATCATTATTTGAGAAGATTATTATAAAGGGTCAGATATCTAGGTGGTCAGAAAGGAGAAGGAACATGGCAGCTGCAGAGAGAAACAATAATATATAATTCCCAATTACATACGTACACTCAGTAGTTATCTTTCTATCTATTATCTATCCATCTATCTATCTATCTATCTATATATCATCTATCTATCTATCTATCTATCTGTCATCTATCTATCAACAATTTAAATTCATCTATCTATCTATCTATCTATCCATCCATCCATCCATCCATCCATCCATCCATCTATCTATCTATCTATCTATCTATCTCTATCCATCCATCCATCCATCCATCCATCCATCTATCTATCTATCTATCTATCTATCTATCTTTCTCTATCTATCTATCCCTCTATCATCTATCTATCTATCTATCTATCTATCTATCTATCTATCTATCTATCTATCCATCCATCCATCCATCCATCCATCTATCTATCTATCTATCTATCTATCTATCTATCTATCTATCTCTATCTATCTATCCCTCTATCTATCATCTATCTATCTATCCATCCATCCATCCATCCATCCATCCATCCATCCATCATCCATCCATCCATCCATCCATCTATCCATCCATCCATCCATCCATCCATCCATCCATCCATCCATCTATCTATCTATCTGTATATCTATCTATCTATCTCTATCTATCCCTCTATCATCTATCTATCTATCTATCCATCCATCCATCCATCCATCCATCCATCCATCTATCTATCTATCTATCTATCTATCCATCATCTATCTATCTATCTATCTATCTATCTATCTATCTATCTATCTATCTATCTATCTATCTATCTATCTATCATCTATCTATCTCTATCTATCTATCCCTCTATCTATCATCTATCTATCAATCTTCTATCTATCCATCCAAAAGAAGATTACTAAAAATTAGCAATAATTTTTGCTCCATCTATAGGAACAGAGTACTCTGATTCCCAACCTTTTCCCATGTAGTTGGTCAATAAGCTATAGTAGGCTATGGGGCCTAAAGGCAAACAGGGGACCACAATAAAGCCCTTGGAGAGCCACATCCAAAAACAGCAAAATATGGAGTCTAGAGGTAGATATTGGCCATAATAAAGCCCTTGGAGAGCCACATCCATGAACAGAGGTTGTCCTCCAGTTGGACAGCACTGCTGTAGATTGACTTTACAACACAGACAAATGGGAAAAGACAAGAACAGATGCACGTCTGCTCTTTGGACAATCAGCCCTGTTTCCTCCTACAAACAGCCAAGCTGAGCAGATGCCTCTATCACACAAATCCCAGGAAATGATCCTATCAAGCTGTTCACCAGATGTGTGCCCCTCTTATAATGGAAACCATGTCTACCCACCTCCCGTCTGCCTGAGAACCAATCACATGGGAGCGTGACACTGAAGCACTTTCCTTAAACGCTGAGTCTCTTGGTAGGACCATATAATTAACAAGAATCTACACCCGGTTATTAAAGGGAAACTATTGTGAAAATGAAAATGTAGGGGGTTATTTACTAAAATCGGAATTTATCTCATATTTCATTAAAAAAAAACACAACCAAACTCCCATGCTGATTTTAGCGTATTTATTAATAATAAAAAAAGATTTAATCAGTTCATGGAAAAACTCCATATAATCGTGCGAAAACCTGAATTGCTTGATTTTTTCTGGCTGTTTTCACGAATTGCTCAAACTTTTGGCGTTTGCCCAAAAACCCTGAAAAAGTTAAATTTTGGGGCTAAACCCAGTGCAGACCACAAATTGAAGATAGGTGCCTCTCCCATTGACTTATACAGGACCTCGACAGGTCTAAAATGACGGATTTTCAGGCAGCATCAGGGTAAAATAAATCACAAATAAAATTCGGTTTTTTTCCACGAAAAACCTTCGTGGAAAAATCTGAGGTTTAGTAAATAACCCTCTTAATGTGTCATCATATTAGACTAGGACATTTTCTACATATAAGAAATTAGAAGTTCTGACCCGTTTCTGAAATAATCTTTGCTCTCCCCATTTCGGTCTCCCTTCATGCAGGAGTCGGGAGTCTAATTTCGAATGACAGTTAGGTCCAATGCAGCCTCAAAGATGTGTTAGAGCTCACTCTATTAAAATCACCAGACATCATGTCTCTCTACATGCAGAATTTGTGCAAATGGCAGTTATTTTGTTGCATTTTGTTTGTGCTGGAGTCAGTTATCTGAGTGAGCTCTAATACATCTGCTAGAAAAGGGAGCCACCCCCCCATAAAAGTTATATTAGATCTAACCTTTGATACCCAACTCTTGCATGAAGACAGAATGAAAAGAAACAGATGCTGAGAATAAGGATGTGAAGAATAACTTCAGAAACTGTACAGGATTTTTAATTGATTATATTTAGAAAGTTTCTTATTTCAGTATGATGAAGCTTATATTAAATTTTCATTTTCACTGTAGTTTCCCTTTAAGTAGAGCTAACTTTCACATTATTTTACTGAGCATAGGTTATTCTGTAAGGGGAAAGCTTAGTTATCTGCATATTTGTATTTAGATGTTGGCTTCATGATGGGCCAATCTAGGCATCATTTTCTACTTGCAGGGCAGGGTGTAAAGTCTGTCATGTTTTTACACTTTGAAACTTGTGCTTCAGGTAGAAGGATTCCTGCATGCTCTATTTTGAAGCACACAATCCCACATTTGTCACCATGAATACAGTTCTGCCTGTGTTCTTCAACACTGTACTCATGAGGGATGGGTGGGCATATAGATGACTCCCTCCTGCCCCCTACCCATACCCTTTAGGGTCACTAACAATCAACTAACAAGAGCTACTAAGCTGAAGCCTACCTAGCAGTTTTATACTGCTAATATCTGCTAAAAATAGGAAATAGGCACCCAAAGACTACACCCAAAAGCTTCCCATGATATTGCACAAGAGAGGTGAATGCTAATAGGAAAATGAACCCCCTTACCTTGAGGCAAAACCTCATGACCTGAGAGTTGAGGGTCACCTTGACATCATGACCCAGATGGAATTCTCCCATTTCAGGTAATACACCATCAGGATTGGCTACTGAGTTCTGTTAAAATGACCAAGATAACAATAAAACCAACTCAGCAATTCAGTTCATAGACCAAGGACAGTGATGAAAGGTCACTATGGGGCATGAGCCGCTCATTGGAGTCATGTGCAGTCCAGAGTCTATGTTTATATTTCCTGCCTCGGCTTATTTTCCCTAATGTAATTACATAAAAACATTTATATTCAGAATAATTTATCATCACAGTCAAATACATTCTTGAAAAATTTCAACAAGATGTTGCAGAGGAGGAACGTCTGGCATTCACATTGTGCTGAGCAAAGAAGCAGAATAGTGATGTTTTATACCACTTTTAGGCTTCAATAAAAACAATGGGGAAATGGCAAATAAAGCTATTGACAAAATGTAGAGAGAAAGACTGTCCTCCAGAAAACCTTCAAAAAACTGTTTTGTACCCAAATGTACATAACTATCACACATGTATTATAAGGGATAATGTACCCCCTACTGTAAATGGTAAGGATATTAGAAGTCACTGAGGGGTTGTTCTGTGACCATATAAAGGCACAAGGCTGCAGGCTGAGTTATACAGGGAACTCTGAGTATCACTTGTGTATTATAAGGGATAATGTACCCCCTTCTGTAAATGATAAGGATATTAGAAGTCACTGAGGGGTTGTTCTGTGACCATATAAAGGCACAAGGCTGCAGGCTGAGTTATACAGAGAACTCTGAGTATCACTCATGTATTATAAGGGATAATGTACCCCCTACTGTAAATGATAAGGATATTAGAAGTCACTGAGGGTTCTGTGACCATATAAAGGCACAAGGCTGCAGGCTGAGTTATACAGGGAACTCTGAGTATCACTCATGTATTATAAGGGATAATGTACCCCCTACTGTAAATGATAAGGATATTAGAAGTCACTGAGGGTTCTGTGACCATATAAAGGCACAAGGCTGCAGGCTAAGTTATACAGGAAACTCTGAGTATCACTCATGTATCATAAGGGATAATGTACCCCTACTGTAAATGATAAGGATATTAGAAGTCACGGAGGGGTTGTTCTGTGACCATATAAAGGCACAAGGCTGCAGGCTGAGTTATACAGAGAACTCTGAGTATCACTTATGTATTATAAGGTATAATGTACCCCCTACTGTAAATGATAAGGATATTAGAAGTCACTGAGGGTTCTGTGACCATATAAAGACACAAGGCTGCAGGCTGAGTTATACCGGGAACTCTGAGTATCACTCATGTATTATAAGGGATAATGTACCCCCTACTGTAAATGATAAGGATATTAGAAGTCACTGAGGGTTCTGTGACCATATAAAGACACAAGGCTGCAGGCTGAGTTATACAGGGAACTCTGAGTATCACTCATGTATTATAAGGGATAATGTACCCCCTACTGTAAATGATAAGGATATTATAAGTCACTGAGTGGTTCTGTGACCATATAAAGGCACAAGTCTGCAGGCTGAGTTATACAGGGAACTCTGAGTATCACTCTTGTATTATAAGGGATAATGTACCCCCTACTGTAAATGATAAGGATATTAGAAATCACTGAGGGGTTCTGTGACCATATAAAGGCACAAGGCTGCAGGCTGAGTTATACAGGGAACTCTGATTATCACTCATGTATTATAAGGGATAATGTACCCCCTACTGTAAATGATAAGGATATTAGAAGTCACTGAGGGGTTCCAACATTATACAAAGGGCAAAACTTTTTATAGTGTAAGGGATCCATAAAGTTGTAAAACATATAATGTCATGCCCTATTACCCAATTTAATCAAGCAATCCTTATTTTTTCTAAAGCCATTCCCCTTTTTAGTAGTAATAAAAGATTATCTTGTGCTTGATGGTAACAAAGTTTCATGGATCCAAGTTGCTATTTTTCCTTTTTCAATGTTAAAATATTTTTGGATCCAAATAACATCGAGCCCCAGGTCCCATGAATTCAGTATAAAACATCCCCTACCTGCCTATTACAGTAGGGCAATATTATTTATTATAATACACAGATCATGTGAATCATGTGACATCATTAAGACCCACATACAAATTAATGACCCCCTCTAATCCCCAATTGTGCTTTGTTATTTGTGATGTTGTGTATTATAATATATCTATCTTGTATATATATCTTGTAAATTATATCCTTCTAAACGGTAAGTTCTGATGTCATCAGTTATAAACGGTGAGTTCTGATGTCATTTCGGTCACATGACTCACTGAAACTTGTGTATTATAATATATAAAGTACCGCCAGTTGCAGAATATGAGGATATTAGAAGTAACCTCGGAGTTCCATGACCTGTATAAAAACACTCGGCCTTCGCGTTTGTGTTTTTCTATGGTCATGAAACTCCTCGGTAACTTATAATATCCTTATATTTTACAAGAGGGGGTACTTTATTCACTATATAATATCTACGGTATCTTGTATATATATATCTCGTAAATGATATCCTTATAAATGGAAAGTTCTGATGTCATCAGTTATAAACGGTGAGTAGTGATGTCATTTCTGTCACATGACTCAATGAAACTTGTGTATTATAATAAATAATGTTGCAAAATATGAGGATATTAGAAGTTACCTCGGAGTTCCATGACCTGTATAAAAACACTCGGCCTTCGCGCTTGTGTTTTTATATGATCATGGAACTCCTCGGTAATTTATAATATCCTTATAATTTACAAGAGGGGGGTTCTTTATTAACTATATATTCATTTGTATTGTATAACACTAGATTATACAGGTATGGGACCTGTTATCCAGAATTCTTTGGACCTGGGGTTTTCCAGATAACAGATCTTTCTCTAATTTGGATCTTCATACCTTAATTCTACCATTTACTATTTAAAACACTGAATAAACCCAATAGGCTGGTTTTGTTTCCAATGGATAATGGATACTGGGTTTCTGGATAACGGATCCCATACCTGTACTGTACAATAAAAAGCCAGACTGTAATTATAAATAGGGTGTATATTACTATAATAATGCTAATGGTAGAATTACTGTGCAGAATGAATGGTTTGGGATTCCTGGACGGACACAAAGTGGGCAAATCCAGGAATTCAGCAAGTGCCATTGGTGGGTTTGGGTGGCTGATATGTTACTGTATCATGGGGAGGGGCTGATGTACAAGGAACAGATTATATTTAATACAGTATATGCATCACTTGCCTGGTAACAGGGCTTTTCTCTGACCTTTTATGGGAGGAAAACATTTTGTTAGGGAAGGAAAGTGATTTAGCCAATGTTAATTTTTCCTTTAACGCAATTAACAGGATTGTAAGAGCTTTGCCGGAGGGAACCTGATACAGCAGGGGGCTCTTATACCTGTAACAGAAGCTGCCAAACTGCCAGCAACAAACTGCCCGGCCCATGGACTAGTATTAATGACTGAGTAACGTTCTGCGGTGACAGGTACAGCGTGTCCTCATGCCAGTCTATCCCCAGTGTTTTATAGAATTTTATGGCTATTGCTTCAAAGCAGTGGTTATTAGGGATGCACCGAATCCAGGTTTCAGTTCAGGATTTGGCCTTTTTCAGCAGGATTCGGATTCGTTCGTATCCATCTGCCCAGCCGAACCAAATCCTAATTTGCATATGCAAATTAGGGACAGAGAGGGAAATCGCGTGACTTTATATCACAAAACAAGGAATAAAAAATGTTTTCCCCTTACCATCCCTAATTTGCATATGCAAATTAGGATTCAGTTCGGTATTCAGACAAATCTTTCGCGAAGGATTCGGGGGTTAGGCCGAATCCAAAATAGTGTTTTCGGTGCATCCCTAGTGGTTACTGCCATAGGCACTGGACTTTGGACCACCCCCTCCTCTGGCTGATAGAAGCATACACTGTGGGATATATTTACTAAACTCAATTTTTTTTACTGGTCGGGCCTTTTGGAGCAAAAACTTGATTGTTTTGAGAGTTGATGCTGCACAAAGCCTAAATCCAAATTTCCCCATCTCAAACCTGTCCGGGTCATGTATAAGTCAGTGGCAGATGTCCCTTTCCCAATCTGAAGATATCATGGTTTGCGCTGGGTTTAGCTTGAGAATCCAAAAAAATGTTGGGTTTTCAGGGAATTTGGGAAAAAAAACCCGGAAACATGCTCGCTTTGGGGTTTCGCACGATTTTATGGAGTTTTTCTCAATCCGAGTTATTTTAATGATAAATAAGGCAAAATTGTGGATGGTAATTTGATCGAGCTTTTTTTATTTTACAAATTTAAAAAAATCGGATTTTAGTAAATAACCCCCTGTATGTTAAATAGAGGAGTATCTCCCCCAATACACCAGATTTAACCCCAATGCGGCTATTTACTAAACTCCGAATGCAAAAATCATGAAAAATGATTTTTTTAAAAAAAATAAATTCATACTTTTAAAAAATCACAAATCTTTTGGAACTTATTAAACCCAGATGACAGAAATGTCCGAATCTGAAAATCCGGCATGTCAGACCTGTCGGGGTTGCATATAAGTCAATGGGAGAAGTCCCAATGACTTTTTGATGTGCCCTCAGAGTTGCCACCCGGCCAGTATTTTACTGGCCTAGCCAGGAAAACACCTGCCAAGGCCGGGGCTGGTATTACAAATTTACCGGCAATGTAGCTGTCGGTAAATTTGTATTTCCCTTTAAAAAGACCCCTCGCCCCTTTGTTCCCGCCCCGCACCTGCCGGTAAAAAAATTTAGGACAACGTGGCAACCCTATGTGTGATGGGTTTTGTGCAATACCTCGAAGTTTTCAGAGTTTTTGGGTGAAAATTCTGAAAAAATTGTGAAAATCTTATTTTTCACCGCAAAGCAAATTTTTGGGAAAATGCAATAATAAATAAGCATAAAAAACCCCGAGTGGATTTGATCAGAGTTTGTAGCAGAAAATATTGAGATAAATTCGGACTTCGATAAATAAACCCCTAAGGGGCATATTTATCAAGGGTCGAATTTCGAATTGAAAAAACTTCGAAATTCGAATTCAAAAAGAGCAACCGAAATGAAGTCGAAGTGTTTTTTTGGTTGAATTGGTCCGTATTCGGGCAAATTCGAATCATTGTAATTGAAGGAATAGCGCATTTGATCGAATTCGATACAACGTTTTTCCCAAAAAACCTTAGATTTTTCAAAGTCCACCAATTGACTCCAAATAAGTTCTAGGAGGTCCCCCATAGGCTAAAACAGCAATTCGGCAGGTTTTAGATGGTCGAATGGTCGAAGTCAAATTTTTAAAGAGACAGTACATGATAAATTTTGATATTCAACTTTTTTTCAAATTCTAATTGAATTTGGACCATTCCCTAGTCGAAGTACACAAAAAATATCTCCAAATTTTTTCCATTTCGAAAATTCACCTCGACCCTTGATAAATCTGCCCCTCAGTGTCCGGTGGCTAAAGTTGCCCCCCAGACGGAATTTCACCAGTATATAACAAAGGCTAGCGCCAGTATTACAATTACAGTTCAAGTAAATTTGTAGCACCTTCTTGTTTGGACCCTAGTCGTCCACTTAAGCCCCGATCCAGCGAATTCTATGTGAGTCTTACCCCTTGTCTTCCCTGTTTCTTGCAGAATCTGCCACACGATCATTGATCTGCCCCTTTCTGTCATCAACTCTCCTCTGTACATTAACACCCCTGTTCTCTTGTGTTACCCACAGTCCACCACAGCCTGGGCAGGATCCTTTCAGAAGGTGGCAGGGTTGGGGTATTTTTCTAAAGATTTTCATCTATATTAGCACCCAGGGGGCACCTCTGTAAGGTTGCCACTCTAGCCACTTGCCTTCAGATATCTATTTAGAAAATATGACCATTATGAGCCATTACCCCAATTATTAACCTTAAACGGTTTTTCACCTTTGCAATGGGAGACAATTTGCAATTGGTTTTCATTTTTTGTTTGTTATTTTTGAGTTATTTAACTTTTTATTCAGCAGCTCTCCAGTTTGCAGTTTCAGCCATCTGGTTGCTAGGGTCCAAATTACCTTAGCAACCACGCACAGATTTAAATAAGAGACTGGAATATGAATAGGAGAGGCCTGAATAGAAAGATGAGTAATAAAAAGTAGCAATAACAATACGGAGCATTTGTTTTTTATTTGAAAGCTGGAAGAGAAGAAGAAGGCAAATACTTCAAAAACAATACAAAATAAATAATGAAGACCAATTGAAAAGTTGCTTAGAACTGGCCATTCTGTAACATACTAAAAGTTAACTTAAAGGGGGCCAGGTTCGCGCAGGAGTCCCTATGCACACTGGGCCCTCCGAATATTTTTTTGGCAGGGGGAGGCGGGACGCTGTTGTTACGCCCCCAGACATAAACAGCAACATTGTGGGGGTACAGGGGTACTGAGGTCAGGGCTTTGTGGCAGAAATGGGATTCACAGGTCACAAAAGGGGCAGAGCTTGCAGTGGAGTGGTTGTGGCTTGGGTGGATTGTGGGTGGAGTTTTAGTATAAATGGGGAGTGGCCGGGTTGATGACTGACATGGCCATGCAGGGGTATTTACTCTTTAATGGGGTCTCATTTTACTTTTTGACAGGGCCCACCACCCAGGCACTTTCTGAATCTTTATATCCCAATCCCCTTGAATTATTGGTACTCAACCAGTGATTATATTGATAAATGACGCTTGCTTCTGTTCAATCAAACCCCTGTTTAATACTAGAACTAGTGATGGGCGAATTTGTCCCATTTCGCTTCGCCGAAATATTCACGAATATTCAGAAAAATTCACGAAACGGTGAAAAATTAGCGAAACACAAATTTTGATGCCTGCGTCAATTCGCGCACATCAAAAATCTATGCCGGCTACAATTCTGGCAACAATTTGACACACATTAAAGTCAATGGCCATTTGTTTATTTGTCGCCGCGTTGAAATTGTCACTGGCGTCGGGAATTTTTGGCGCGTCAAAAACAACTTTGACGCTGTCGATTTTCGCTGCAATTTCATGAATTTATTCATCAGTGGCAAAACGTGGAAATTCGCAGCGAATTCGCATCTGGCGAATAAATTCACCCATCACTAACTAGAACTAAGGGTTCCTAAATCCAATCTTGTGTCGTCAATCCATGTCTGGCCAAACTTACATCCACCCATCAGACTGACCAGACATGATCTAAAAAAAGGCATCTATACTGTACACACTAATCTGAAGCAAATATTACTATGACCATTCGTTGTTTTCAATGTAATTGACTTTCCTTTCCACCTATAGGGTCTACACTTAAAGGGGCATATTTATCAAGGGTCGAATTTCGAATTGAAAAAACGTCGAAATTCGAATTCAAAACGACCAACCGAAATTAAGTCGAAGTTTTTTTTTTGTCGAATAGGTCCGTTTTCGATCGAATTTGAATCATACAAATCGAAGGAATAGTGCATTCGATCGACTTCGATTAGTTTTTACCAAAAAAAAACTTTGATTTTTCAAAGTCCACCAATTGACTCCAAATAGGTTGTAGGAGGTCCCTTATAGGCTAAAACAGCAATTCGGCAGGTTTTAGTTGGCGAATGGTTGAAGTCGAATTTTTAAAGAGACAGTACATTATAAATTTCGTTATTCGAATTTTCAATTTTTTTTCAAATTTGGACTATTCCCTAGTCGAAGTACACAAAAATTAGCTCGAAATTCAAGTTTTTTTCATTCGAAAATTCACCTAGACCTTTGATAAATCTGCCCCTTAAAAGAAGCCATCAAAATTGGATTGCGGATCATTATATGAAATTACGGAAAGCCCCAGGTCCCGAGCATTCTGGTTCCATACATTTATATATCAATTTGTAATTAAAAAAAATAAATATGGAAAGAATAGCCCAAGGCACAGCTGATGCTGATTGATATTGTCTATCAATACATGTAATATAGTGAATAAAGTACCCCCTTTTGTAAAATATAAGGATATTATAAGTTACCGAGGAGTTTCATGACCATATAAAAACACGAGGCCGAAGGCCGAGTGTTTTTATACAGGTCATGGAACTCCGAGGTAACTTCTAATATCCTCATATTTTACAACTGGGGGTACTTTATTTATTTTAAATACACAAATTTCAGTGAGTCATGTGACAGAAATGACATCACTACTCACCGTTTATAACTGATGACATCAGAACTCACCGTTTATAAGGATATAATTTACAGGATATTCATGGCTTTTGTGTATTATATATATATATATATACAGTTTATCCTTTTCTTTACTAAATGATTTCACAGATCTGGGAAACATCAGAAAAACCTAATTTGACACTTGAGGAGTATTTAGAAAAGAATTTAGAAACGTCTGTCAGATTTTATTCTCACATTTAAAACCCGTTAATGACATGATTGCTCCGTGGATATTGATGTCTTCTCTGTTATACAGCAGGTAATGTAAGTCCATCAGAAGCAAATTATCCCTGTCACTTGAGCTCAGATCCTTCTGTTGTGATCAAAAGATTTAATAGGGAGGAAGCAGCGAGACACCGGGCGGCTTCTGATTAATGAGATAAAAAAAACATAAATAGGATTAGTGAGGCAGGAACTGTAGAGAGGGAGACGTGACGGTGGGGGGTACGATTAGGGTTGGTATTAGCAGGGAAATCCTTGATATTTGTTGTACCTGTATGTGGCAACAAAATATTAAAGGGCTTCCCAATTCCAAACATACATGGTGATTACTGGATCAATAAATACATATAAATATATATATATACACATACAGATACATACAGGTATAGGACCTGTTATCCACAATGCTCGGGACCTAGGGTTTTCCAGATAACGGATCTTTCCGTAATTTGGATCTTTGTACTCTAAGGGGGTAATTTACTAACAATCAATTTAGATTTTTTTTTCCCATAAAAAATTGTGGTTTTCCTATTTATTTTTTTTCCAAAAAAAAAAAAAAGCTCAAAAAATTCCAGATTTATTAAGGGGCATATTTATCAAGGGTCGACATTCTAATTCAAAAAGACCAACAGAAATTAAGTCGAAGTTATATTTTTGGTCAAATAGGTCCATTTTCGATCGAATAGGTCCGTATTCCAGTATAAACAAAATAACTGCCATTTGCACAAATTTTGCATGTAGAGAGACAAGATGTCTGTGATTTTAATAGAGTGAGCTGTAACACATCTTCTAGGCAAAATGAACCTCCCAAAGGCTGCATTGGACCTAACTGTCATTCGAAATTAGACTCCCGACTCCTGCATGAAGAGAGACCGAAATGGGGAGAGCAAAGATTATTATTATCACAAACGGGTCAGAATTTCTAATTTCTTTTTTTGTTTAAAGGGCACCTATCACAGCCAAAATCAAACACATATTAACAATCTGACCAGTAAAACATAAACACGTTTAATCAAACTACATCTATAGTTTGTTTTAAAAAAAATGGGTTCTTTCACTGAGGGAGGCCATACTGAGACTATAACAGAGACTATAATATGCAAATTTCAGGAGCATGCTCAGATTGTAACACTGCTTTGAGTATTCTACCCAGAATGCCTTGTTTTAGTAAACTCCTCCACTAGAAGTATCAGAGATTTCCCTGTCTTGTCCCCTGCTGGTGGTTATTATGCAAATGAAGGGCACACAGTAACTTCCAGCAGGTGGCAGCACTACTGTACAGCAGCTAACACACAGGTTTGGCTGATTTGAAAATAGCTTAGAAGGGTTGATAAGCAACAAGGAATTTCAACTGAGCATGTGCGAGATTTCAGAGCTGCAGTTGGCTGGGAAGATATAGGTAGGAGGAGCCAGTGAAATCCAAGATGGCTGCCTCAGCTAGAACTGCAGGGGAGATAGGGGAGATCTTGCAGAAGGAATAGTGAGCTGGTCATTTACATTATACAAACAATTCTAACTGTTTGAAAAATCGGATTTCTTGAACTTTCACATAGTGTATTTACTTAGGAAATGATTTTAGTTATGATTGGTGCCCTTTAATATAATGACACATTAAGTGTAAAAACCACAAAAAAAATTCTATTATACAACTTCACGAGGTATAAGTTGTCAAGGTCCTATAGAAGTCAGTGGGAGCTGCGCTGATCCTAAATCAATTCGGACTTTTATAAGTCTTCGTAGCTAGGAATTGTCCAATAAACTGTGATTTTAGAGGTTTTCGGGGTATATGTATTTTTTTTAAGCGTTCAGCGTTACTTTCCGTTCATTCATGTTTTATTCAGATCTTTTAATAAATGTCAGGACATTCATGGTTTTAGAGAAAGTGAGTTTAGTTGTGGTTTCAAAAACCTCTAAAACCACTTAAATTCAACGTCCAATAAATAGGCCTCCACATCTGCTAGATTTTGACTCCATACAGTGCAGAACATTACACGGTTTTATTGCTTGTACAGGTATGGGACCTGTTATCCAGAATGCTTGGGACTTGGGGTATTCCATGTTTTTTGATAATTTGGATCTTCATACCTTAAGTCTACTAGAAAATCATGTAAACATTAAATAAACCCAATAGGCTGGTTTTGCTTCCAATAAGGATTAATTATATCTTAGTTGGGATCCAGTACAATCTACGGTTTTATTACAGAGAAAAAGGAAATATATTTTTAAAAATGTGGATTATTTGGATAAAATGGAATCTATGGGAGACTTAATTCAGAGCGTTAGTGGATAATGGGTTTCCAGATATTAGATCTATGAAAGTATCAGGTGGTCTAGTTGGGTGGCGGGGACGCCCGCTGCCTCCTCTTCCACCCACCACTCCTGTATGATGCCGTTTCTGTGAATTTCAAATATTTAAAGGGGCCTCGTCCAAATACTCACTGCCCATCGTAGGTCTATTTTCTAGTTCCTGGGTGCTATTTCTAGTTAGTCTTGCCTGTTCCTGATCCTGCCTGTCTCTGACCATTACTAGTTCACTGCCCGTTTATTGACTACTCTCTTGGATCACGATGTTGAACTATGCTACTGTTGTATTTGACTGGCCTGTGACCAGGGGTGTATATAAGGCACTCGAGGACCTGTGCCAAGGGCTTTAGGGGGGCGGCCCTCAGGTGCCTATAAATGTATTTTTTAAATATAAAAAAAACCCAGATTTCCATAGGAAATCCGGTGTAATCGCTGGGGGCATCACTTCCGCAACATCTGTGCATGTGATGTCACACTGACAACACGTGTGTCACGTAGTTGAGATCCGGTGCCTAAATACAGTCCTACCTGTGACCTCAACTGCTTTCTTGTCTCCTGCTCTTCCAGATTGGTAGTGACCTGGCTTGTCCCACAACCATGCTACTTGTTCCCTGTTCCTCCTGCTAACGTTTGGTTCCCATGTCTGCCCAGAACTCTCCCCTTGGTCCTCTCACTATAACATACCTCCCAGCATTTTGGAAGTAAAAAGAGGGACAAAAAAAATTTTTTCCGCACGTAGCGCAGCAATTTTTTGACCACACCCCTTTCTGTGGCCACAACCCCTAATTACCATGTTTGTTTTACAAAATTTGGCAGGTTATGAAAGTTTGAAAATATTTCTCCTTATCTAAACTGTGTTTTTGTGTCTCAAAATTGTTACAAAGTATCTTATTTGCACCTGTTAGCTGTTCTGGGCTCTCTGCTAAAAGCCAATTAAGTGAGAAACTTTGTTTCTTTTTCTGGCTGTTCAGTGCAGAGAAAAGAGGGACTTTCCAGTACAAATGAGGGACTGCGGGTTGAGCTGTCAAAAGAGGGACTGTCCCTCCGAAAAAGGGACAGTTGGGAGGTATGACTATAAGACCTGGCGACATCCGAGTAGCGGAGGGCTCCACCCGAAACGAAAGGCGGTTGTTATAGGCGGAAGCATGAGCCGGGAAAGAGGCTACTCTGATCTTCTTCTGCATAGGAAAGATTTGAGAAAGTTTTCTAATTGTTTTCCTAAGCAGAAGAACATCAGAGCAGCTTCTTTCTTTCTCCTGACAATTCCCTTGACTACTTGGTGGTCAGACTGGTGGGAAACTGACCAGCAGGTGGCGCTGTTGTAATAAAATTCATTCATATTAACAGTACATGTATCCCTTAATATCTTGGGATAAAAAGAAAATAAATAATGAATGTAAATGACAAAGGGGCTTAGAATAGCAATCTCGTCAATTTTACATTGATTTTTTTTAAGGGTTACTTATCCTTTAAGGGGCACTTGCAACCATAGCAGGGCACAGCGCACACCAGGCCAATGGAGCCCTGTATTTACCTTAACTTAAAGGCCCCCTTGAGACCCCCTGGTGCTTCCCCACGTGCTTGTTTTATTGATGATTTCAAAAAGCCTTCTGGGCAGGAAATATTAATCCGGCCAATGTTGGCTTCCCAGAATGTGTCCAGTCAATGTCAGTTACCGATTGGATGGAAAGGGATAACAGAGATGCTGCAAACGCTCACATTTTATTATAAGGTGATAATGAAGGACGATACTGAGGAGTTAAAACATTGGACAGATGTTATTCTTACAAGACTGGGGATGTATATAGAATAATATACTCACTGAACGTTTTAATTGCTATAAAAAGGCACAAGGCTGCATGGTGAGTTATACAGGGAACTCTGAGTATCACTCATGTATTATAAGGTATAATGTACCCCCTACTGTAAATGATAAGGATATTAGAAGTCACTGAGGGGTTCTGTGACCATATAAAGGCACAAGGCTGCAGGCTGAGTTATACAGGGAACGCTGAGTATCACTCATGTATTATAAGGGATAATGTACCCCCTACTGTAAATGATAAGGATATTAGAAGTCACTGAGGGGTTGTTCTGTGACCATATAAAGACACAAGGCTGCAGGCTGAGTTATACAGGGAACTCTGAGTATCACTCATGTATTATAAGGGATAATGTACCCCCTACTGTAAATGATAAGGATATTAGAAGTCACTGAGGAGTTCTGTGACCATATAAAGGCACAAGGCTGCAGGCTGAGTTATACAGGGAACTCTGAGTATCACTCATGTATTATAAGGGATAATGTACCCCCTACTGTAAATGATAAGGATATTAGAAGTCACTGAGGGGTTGTTCTGTGACCATATAAAGGCACAAGGCTGCAGGCTGAGTTATACTGGAAACTCTGAGTATCACTCATGTATTATAAGGGATAATGTACCCCCTACTGTAAATGATAAGGATATTTGAAGGATATATAAAGGCACAAGGCTGAAGGCCACAGGAGTTATACAGGGAGTAACCCTCGTGTATTAGAAGAAGCAGAAACTGGGCTATAGGGCACACGTGTACACAGAAAATAACTGTTAATGTGTATAATACAATGGATGTAGCTTTAGATAAACAAGAGTCAAACTTTATTGCTCTCTACGGAACGATAAAATTAAACTCCTCATATAAAATAGGAAGTTTGCTGCATAGTTTAAAAACATTAAATGTACAACATATTTCCACGTAATGGCGCTACTGGTCCTTTAAGAAACCTTGGGGTGTCAATGTTTCATACAAAGTGAAATGGGTCAGGCAGACAAGATGGAAGATGAGATAATGAATGGGGGAAAAGAGACTGAGATCTGTAGGTGGACGTTCTTGCCTGGAAATACTCTCACTAAGTCATTATAAATCACACTGACCAACTGAAACTTTCTAATGAATGTATTTTGGGAAGTTGCTTAGACTGACATTTTACACAGAATGTGATTTGGGGGTTTACTTCCCCTTTTAATATCAGTTATCAAATACAATTGACATAAGAAAGCTCAGCAAGACAATACAATATACAGTTTTTTTTAAAAAAACAGAAACATTTCCTAACCTCGCAACTGTCAGTTGTGTATATTTCCCAGCAAGCCACTGAGAGTACATGGTAACTATTCCTTCTATCTATTAATGACCTTACTTATAGTAAGCTCCTCTTACTGTGAGAGGTGAGACAAACTGCAGGGAAATGAATACGGTCATCCTTGCGGGAATGTTTGTGGATCCAGACTGGGAGAAGTTTGCTTTGCAGCCCTGGGAATATTGGCCTCTCATCTTGTTATAGAGCTCTGGCGCCACCCACTGGCTGTAAAGGGAAAGAGCAACAGTAATGTAACCTATGCTCCCAATGTCCAGTGTAAATCTCTGCCATCTACCCTAACTGTCAGCTAATTAAGCCCTCTAGTAGGACCCTACATTTAGTGCTTAAAGGGGTGAACTAACCCCTAAAAATGAATGTGGCTAAAAATACCATATTTAATTTACTGAACTTATTTCACCAGCCTAAAGTTTGAGCTTGTCAATAGCAGCAATGATCCAGGACTTCAAACTTGTCACAGGGGGTCACCATCTTGGAAAGTGTCTGTGACACTCACATGCTCAGTGGATTGAAGTAACTGCAGCAGCACTCTGTTCTGTGATAAATGATATTTATTCGTGCATCGGCAACGTTTCGAGCTATACCAGCTCTTTATCAAGGGCTTGATAAAGAGCTGGTATAGCTCGAAACGTTGCCGATGCACGAATAAATATCATTTATCACAGAACAGAGTGCTGCTGCAGTTACTTCAATCCATGTGTGAGAACCTTTTGCAGAGAGGAGACAGCATGCACCTGTGACTTCAAACAGTGATTGGTGTGAGTGTGGCTCTTTACCTTTGAATTTTACTCACATGCTCAGTGGGCTCTGATTGGCTGTTGAGAAGCTAAGCTTAGGGCTCGTCACTAATTATCCAGCAGAAAATGAGCTTCCCTGGCTGTAATATAAGCTGATGCTACAGGTTTGCTGATTATTAAATTCTGATGCTAATTGCACTGGTTTCTGTGCTGCCATGTAGTAATTATCTGTATTAATTACTAATCAGCCTTATATTGTGACATTTCTATTCTATGTGTACTGTATATTGTGAGTGGGTCCCTAAGCTCAGTAAGTGACAGCAGCACAGAGCATGTGCAGTGAATCAGCAGAAAAGAAGATGGGGAGCTACTGGGGCATCTTTGGAGACACAGATCTTTACTGCTAAAGGGCTGTGGTTGCTTTGGGCTGGTACAGAAGCACAAAACACAATGTACAACATTTCTAGTTACTTATTGAGTTAGGCTTTAGTTCTCCTTTAAGTTAACTTTTAGTACATTATAGGAATTCCAAGTAACAATTGGCCTTCATTTTATTAATCTTTGACCTTTTCTTCTGTCTCTTTCCAGCGTTCAAATGGGGATCACTGACCCCATCTAAAAAAAACAAATGCTCTGTAAGGCTACAAATATATTATTATTACTGATCTTTCTCTTCAGGTCTCTCCTATTCATATTCCAGTCTCTTATTCGATTCAGTGCATGGTTGTTAGGGTAATTCGGACCCTTTCGACCAGATTGCTGAAATTGCAAACTAAAGAGCTGCTGAATAAAAAGCAAAATAACTCAGGAAGCACAACTAATAAAAAACGAAGACCAATTTCAGATTGTCTCCCAATATTACTCTCTGCATCATAATAAAAGTTAATTTAAAGGCAAACAATCCCTTTTATTCAGGGTGTAATGGACCAGGAGATAAAATTGGTGCTTTATTCACTCGAGTTTTCATGGAAGGGGCACTAGGAATGTGCAAATAATAACAAATGGGCATTCCAGTGGATTGTTCTGGGCACCAGTCTACTGAGCAGCTCCACAGACTTCATTCTATCATTCAGCCTTAGTTCTGCTGAATAATCATCTCACTACATAACGTTGCTCAGCAGTGGGTGGCATAATAATAATTTCCCGGGTGCCCTGTCTGAGCTTCTGGATCCTCCTGGCACTGTTCATTGAAGCTGAAAATGTAGAAAAGCTCAAAGTTCAACATTTACTTCCAAATACCCTTGTACTGGGTCTTGCTATTGTTCCAGGTGTCAGTGTCACTTTAAATGTTACCCTGATCCTAAACTGTATATTTTTCCTTTCAAGGTGCCCAATTGCAATTGGGAGACTCATTCTAGTGGCCTTTGCATGTAAGCATAAAATACAATCATTATTTGCTATGCACATTTCTTAAACTTTCATTTTCTTGGGTTGGTTTCTTTGATTTTTGTTTTTTTAATGCAGTGACACTTGCCCTTTAATGCAATTGCAGGGGCTGACATTTGCAGCCAACATACAAGCAGGATAATTACAGTGTGTGTGTGTGTGTGTGCGTGCGTGCGTGCGTGTGTGTGTGTGTGAACCAGACTAACCTTGGGGATGATCTCAAACAACATACAGATGAGCAGTTCTTAGGCTTAGTACAGGGAATACCTATACTGCTATAGTTTTATGGGATCTCTCTGTACAGACTATGAGCAAACTTAGGGGACTGTTCCTGCTGAATTGTGCTTAGTACAGGGAATACCTATGCTGCCATATTTTTATGGGATCTCTCTGTACAGACTATGAGCAAACTTAGGGGACTGTTCCTGCTGAATTGTGCTTAGTACAGGGGAATACCTATGCTGCCATAGTTTTATGGGATCTCTCTGTACAGACTATGAGCAAATTTAGGGGGCTGTTCCTGCTGAATTGTGCTTAGTACAGGGGAATACCTATACTGCCATAGTTTTATGGGATCTCTCTGTACAGACTATGAGCAAACTTAGGGGACTGTTCCTGCTGAATTGTGCTTAGTACAGAGGAATACCTATGCTGCCATATTTTTATGGGATCTCTCTGTACAGACTATGAGCAAACTTAGGGGGCTGTTCCTGCTGAATTGTGCTTAGTACAGGGAATACCTATGCTGCCATAGTTTTATGGGATCTCTCTGTAAGACTATGAGCAAACTTAGGGGGCTGTTCCTGCTGAATTGTGCTTAGTACAGGGAATACCTATGCTGCCATAGTTTTATGGGATCTCTCTGTACAGACTATGAGCAAACTTAGGGGGCTGTTCCTGCTGAATTGTGCTTAGTACAGGGGAATACCTATGCTGCCATAGTTTTATGGGATCTCTCTGTACAGACTATGTGCAAACTTAGGGACTGTTCCTGCTGAATTGTGCTTAGTACAGGGAATACCTATGCTGCCATAGTAGTATCTCTCTGTACAGACTATGAGCAAACTTAGGGGAGTGTTCTTACTGCCATTATGTATGCAAAATTCTATTTCTGATCATCTTTGCCCCAGTAGCATCAGGCTACCCGCCAGTTGGATTGTTATACTAAAGATTATAACACAACTGGAGGGTTATGGATATAGATAAGACATGTGGTGGCCAGCCAGCTGGAGTATCCATATGAACACATTGTTGAATCAAAGTTACGTGGAATATTTAGGACATTGAGGAAGTGTTTCACCCCAAATCTTAGTCTGACTTCCAGGCCATGGTCCCAGCAGATCAAATAGGTATATCTGGCCCTAACACCCACCACCACCAAGGCTCTGAGCCCCTATAGGGAGCCTCACTGATCCACCCCTGAACCTCATAATGAGCTTGAGTAAGTGGATTTATCCGCACATGGGCCGGGCAGATGGCACATTCATCAACTATCCAACAGCATCTGCAGTTTCTTCCTTACTGTAAAAATAAAAGGGGAAGTAAAGGAGCAGAATGATTATTTTAGGTACCATGAGACGGTGCATAATGGCTCCATGTGATTATAATCCGGCAGCAAGCAGAGTGTAAAGTGCAACATCCCACCCTAATGAAACCCAACTACAAAATGCTCAATTACGTGCAAGTCGCTTGTTGTATATCCCGGGCTAATTGTCCCGCTCCAAATCATTAGCAAGGAAACGCTGGATAGAAGTGCTGGATCTCAGCTCCACTAATGGCTACACTCGCTGCTTTCTTGCTTTTACAGACCCATGGGTGCCGAGGCAAGTGCTGGAGAAGTGAAGAAATATTATCTGGAGCTTTTTGTTTTTATGGGAAAACATTGTATATATTTTTTAAGGGGGGAATGAGAGCATTATGCTGCTTTTGGTTACTCCTAGGAGACTACGGAGTCCAGAATCACAGTGCAGAAAGGGGGAGGTGCTTGCTGGAAGCTGGTCAGGGATTGGACAAATTATTGAGATATAAAATAGATATGGTTGAACGACAGAGTTGCCAGGTTGGCGGTTTTACAGCCAAATTGGGCTACTAATTTAAAGCCCAGGCAGGTTTTGAAAGTAGAAACTAGCCAAGGTACGGATTTGGGCTACTTTTTAGGCCTTTGGTTGGTTTGTACTTTGGAAACCAAAGCATGTTGGGTAATGTAGTTTTTGTTTAACAATTTGCCAAGCTTAACATAAGACTACAATACCCAGCATGCAATGGGACTGACTTGTGTAGAAGTTAGGCACTGTACCCCAGTTTCCAGTCCCATTCTAACATTTTCCGGTGATTTTCCTAAATTTTGGGGCAAAAATCTGTTGGCTACCAAAATGTCCAGAGGTTGACCAGTTTTACCAATATTTATTAAAATTGTAAATGTATTAGGGCCTTATGGCCCCCCTATACCTCCTGTGCCCCTCTATGTAGTTACACCCATGATGACGGGCGAATTGGTCCCATTTTGCTTCATGGAAAAATTAGCAAAACAGTGAAAATTTGAAAAAGGTGTATTTTCACATATATTCATTTATTTTTTAGACTTTTTTCACTGCACATATTGCGCTACTTTTGAAGTGCATCTTGGCTAGTTTTGGGCTGGATTTGTAGCTGACTTTGGCTGGTTTTGAAAATTAGACCTGGCAACCCTGTTTAACTGGATGTTTTGATTGACACCCCCTACCCACTTGCCATTCTGTAGCACCGAGTTCTGACAGTCAGTAATCAAAATAACCTTAAAGGAGAAATAACCCCCCCAAAGAGAAAGTCCCATCCACTAGCCCCATTGGCTAGTGATAACAAAGATGGTGTCCATGAGCTCCACAGAAGTCTGTGCGATATTCAGCATCACTTTTTTAAGAAGTGGGCTATGCGGGGAGCAAGCGAGGAGGAGAGGCCAATGGGGCTAGTGGGTGGGACTTTCTCTTTGGGAGGGGGTTTTAGTTCTCCTTTAAATGGACAGAATGGTATGAGTGGGATCAAGGCAACGATACTCCCTCATTTTCTTATGGGAAGGCACAAGTGCTGGAGCATTAATGAGAGCCAAACTGGTGCCCATAGAGTGCCCAACACTAAATTGCACCTACCCAGAGCGCAGTGTTTCTAGCTCCTCAGTCCCATTAATAAATAGGTGAGTAAGTACATGGCATTTTGGCACATGCAAGTCTTCACATATAGACAGGGCCGGAACTAAGGGTAGGAACTGTGCGCATTGTTACATTGGGCGAAAGTGCAGGCACCTGGGAGGGGACGGAGTGGTCGGCCATGTTGCCTTGGGCAACTGGCCGGCTTGGCCCAGGCCTGCATGTAGATGTATGGAGCTCTGTCCTCACTAAATGAGACCGTTTCTTATCCGTGCCTGACTTTGTAGGGGCTTATTTCTGAAGATGTGTCCCCCATTCAGGCATTAAAAGAGCCACAGTCAGATTTATTAAGTTTGGAATTATATCCCCCACTCCCACGGTCAAAACCCTTCAGCTGTGAACAGCACCAATACTCGGGAGGGTTATTTCTGCTGCTTCTCTCCCACACCCCTCCTTTTCCCTAGCGAATACCTTCCACTTTCTTATACAGCACCCAAGGCTCCTTCTAAGCGAATACACCTGTGGTTAGGGAGATGTGCGTCCAGCTGCTGGTGGGTGCTGGGACCTGCAAGATCAGCCGGGGCTTGTGAGCTGCAGTTTGGCACATTTCTAATGTGAATTCTGAACATGTTTAACCCTGACACACAGCAATGACCTTTAGGCTTTTATCTGTTTCCCTTCCCAAGGGGCCCTTGATATTAACAGGTTATTTTGATTTATACATGTTTTCTCTGCAGGATTGCCACTGAATTTACTTGTCTACAAATGTTCAGGAGGTGTGTGATTATTTATCATCCTCATTTCATGTACATGGGAGCTGCCTTACTGATCTGCATCACAATAGCCTGTTACCTGTTTATCCTGGTACTGTAATAAAACAGTGACCTCTAGTGGCTGAATGTTGTTTGTTCATGGAGTGTTGGTGCTCAGGCCCCTAAAACAGCTGAGCAGAGTCTTATGTATATACACTATGAAATCCACTAACCTGACAGATAATGCTTGTATTTACAGGTATAGGATCCATTATCGGGAAACCGTAATCCAGAAAGTTCCAAATTACAGAAAGGCCGTCTCCCATAGACTCCATTTTATCCAAATAATCCAAATTTTTAAAAATGATTTCCTTTTTCTCTGTAATAATAAAACAGTAGCTTCTACTTGATCCCAACTAAGATATAATTAATCCTTATTGGAAGCAAAGCCAGCCTATTGGCTCGATTTTTTATTAGACTTTTATTTGACTTGTTTTTAATAATTTGAGTTCCTTACTCTAATTTTCTAGAATCTTAGCGTTCAATGAAAGAAAAACACAGACTAGAAACTAAAACCTGGTGAACTTTTATAGAAATCGCTGGGATGTATTTTCTACATTCAAGCTATTTTATATCTTTTTTAGGTTTTTTTTCTGTTTAAACAGTCAAATAAAAAAATTAATGGAACGAGGCGGTTTTTGTTATGATTGAGCTTTTTTCTCTGACCTAAAGTGATAAAAATATTTCAATTAGAGATTTATTTAATGTTTGCATGATTTTCTAGTAGAGTTAAAGTGGACACAAAAAGCTGTATAATAAAAGTCCTTTTGAAATTAAATATGAAATCCAATTTCCATTTTTTATTAAAGCATTCATAGCTGTTGTAAACTCATTTAAAAATCTCAGCTGTCAATCAAATATTTAATGACCCTCCTCTATGCCTTAGACATAGGGGCGGGGCAGACAATTACTTTCACTTTCCATTCAGCACTTCCTACATGTCACTGCTCTCCCCACATTCCCCCATTTCTCTTAACCATTTAATTGTGTAGCCAGGGCATGGGGATGGACATCAGGTCCCCCATTCTGGTGCACAAACAAGATTCTGAGATGATACAAGGCTTGTCTTAATAACAGTGTCCACAAAATGGCTCCTGCCTGCTTGTTATAATTATGAATTCCCAGACTGAAGGAAACAAGATTCAATTAATTTATACAGTGTAATTAAAGTGCATTTTGCTCTACTAATGTGACAAAATTGGGTTTTGAATAATTTTCTGGGGTGAAGGGTCCCCTTTAAGGTATGGCGATCCATATTATGGAAAGATCCATTATACATAAAACCCCAGGTCCTGAGTGTTCTGGATAAGAGGTCCCATAGCTGTATTATATATAATGTGTTTATTAGATAAAATAGACACAAGAGGAAGAGACAATTGACTGGACATATGCCCTTTATCTAGAATAATACTGAGCGTGTCCTTGAATACCCTGTGTTGTTCTCCCCATTGTCCCTTGTATAACATCTACAGGTTCTCTGTATATCACTGAGTCTGCAATAAACAGGGAAGGGGGCATGTTAACCCTCTCTAAGCTGCAAAAAGTGACTACGCAGCTAAATTATACCCTATATACCCTCTCGAAGTAGAAATTCAGCTGGAAATTGTCATTTTTTAAGCCCTGTTAGGCCCTTTTAGCACTTTCAATTGTCCATGAATTTTTAAATGAGCCCTACAGCTTTCAAGTGCAAGTACACAGTGTATTATGGAAACAGTATCCCTTTAAGACGCACATATTCACTAATTCCCTTCTCTGCTAAAATTGTTTTTTTTTTTAGCTCTTATCAGGAATAATTAGTGGTTTTGTGATGTCTTCCTTTATGAATTATATATCATTATTAAATAGCAAGCTGGAGGCACGGGCCTGGCCAGGGATTCATTTCAATAGAAGACATGCCCGGCTATTATATACTTTATTACATTGCGACTAAATGAGCCTTTATCCTGTGCTATTAAACAGCATAACAAAGCATTGACACAAACACGCCATTGTATTCTCTACTAGATACACATTATTATTGCTATGCAACCTGCCTGGGAAGATACAACAATGGCACAAAAATCACTATAATAGAAATAGCACACATATTTATAAGCAGAACAAGGTCTTAAGAATTGGATTAGTCAGCGACAATGGATTTGTTATTCACTAACGCACCAAGCCCTGGTGCCCTTAGTGTGAATACACGTATAATGTATTAAATAACATGAGCTAAATTCTGTTGGGTGCTGTATCCACTCTTACCTTATACATTTAATTCTTTTCAGCTTGGAATTTCAGCTCTTTTGTTAAAATATTCACATATTAGTCTATAAGTGCTGCTAGACCCTAAAATATTCCTTCTGAATTGTGCTTAGTACAGAGGAATACCTATGCTGCCATAGTTTTATGGGATCTCTCTGTACAGACTATGAGCAAACTTAGTTCTTGCTGAATCGTGGTAGTATATGGGGAATTCTTATGCTGCCATAGTTTTATGGGATCTCTCTGTACAGACTATGAGCAAACTTAGGGGACTGTTCCTGCTGAATTGTGCTTAGTACAGAGGAATACCTATACTGCCATAGTTATATGGGATCTCTCTGTACAGACTATGAGCACACTTAGGGGCTGTTCCTTCTGAATTGTGCTTAGTACAGGGAATAACTATGCTGCCATAGTTTTATGGGATCTCTCTGTACAGACTATGAGCAAACTTAGAGGCTGTTCCTGCTGAATTGTGCTTAGTACACAGGGGAATACCTATGCTGCCATAGTTTTATTGGATCTCTCTGTACAGACTTTGAGCAAATGTATGGGCTGTTCCTGCTGAATTGTGCTTAGTACAGGGGAATACCTATGTTGCCATAGTTTTATGGGATCTCTCTGTACAGACTATGAGCAAACTTAGGAGGCTTTTCCTGCTGAATTGTGCTTAGTACAGGGAATACCTATGCTGCCATAGTTTTATGGGATCTCTCTGTACAGACTATGAGCAAACGTAGGGACTGTTCCTGCTGAATTGTGCTTAGTACAGGGGAATACCTATGATGCCATAGTTTTATGGGATCTCTCTGTACAGACTATGAGCAAACTTAGGGGACTGTTCCTGCTGAATTGTGCTTAGTACAGAGGAATACCTATGCTGCCATAGTTTTATGGGATCTCTCTGTACAGACTATGAGCAAACTGAGGGGACTGTTCCTGCTGAATTGTGCTTAGTACAGGGGATACCTATGCTGCCATAGTTTTATGGGATCTCTCTGTACAGACTATGAGCAAACAGTTCCTGCTAATGTATATTTCTGTAAATTTACTAGAAATTCATGTAGATATTAAATACATCTAATAGTCTGGTTTTCCTTCCAATAAGGATTAATTATATCTTAGTTGGGATCAAGTACAAGCTACTGTTTTAATACAGAGAAAAAAAGGAAATCATTTTTAAAACTTTGGATTATTTGAATAAAATGTAGTCTATCTCTCTGTACAGACTATGAGCAAACTGATTAAATAAAGGATAATAAACCTACTCATGCCCCAGGATTTATATTCTGAAATGCCCATGTGGGAAGCTTTATGTCGGAGAGACAACAAGGGCCCTGAGTATTAGGATAGGAGAACATAGAAGTGATATAAGATTGAGCAAAGAATCATCCCCTGTAGCAAAGCATTTCACTCAAGAACATCATCAGGTGAGCCAGTTACGGTTTATGGGGAAAGAACGGGTGAGAACACCGACTAGGGGTGGTGATAGAGAACCGCTGCTGAAGCAGCAGGAGCTGAGATGGATCTATAGCCTTAACACCCTTTCTCCTAATGGCCTGAATGAGAACAGAGAGTTGTCCCTTTTCTTTTGAGTAATCTACAATGCTTTGACTTCAGCTTGTGTTGTTAATGGGTTTTAACTTATTCTGATGTTAAATAATAAACTTTTTTTAACACTAAGTGTTGTTCTTACGGATTACATAGGATCCTGATGGTGACCTCACAAAACAAATAATGTGGATTTTAACTTTGTACGGCACTGGCACCTTAAATTAATTTCCTTTATGATAGTGGTTGGTATCACTTTGGGAGAGATGGTTCATGGACATCGGCATTCTTGACACAGTCTCACTATATTGCACGGACACTTTGTAGAAGAGGGACTTGGGCATATGTTGTTACCATGTTACCCTGACACTATATATAAGGCTGATGTCTGACTAAGAAGTGGAAGCTTAACCAAAGTGATGCACAGTGATCCTTTATGGAGAAGTGCTTGATCCACCTTTTTTTGGTCTTGCATAATACACGTGCTTGCTTAATCTTGCTTCCCTTCCCATATCCCTGGCTGCTTGGCTAGGGGGGGAAATCTTCTCTCCACTACTCCTTTCCTCTAACAAGGTAATCAATGGCATTGCACCGCTCTCTCCAACACCCTTTTCGGGTTTTTGGTTTGAGCACCCTGTATGGGGTCCTAGTCCCTTTGGCTGGGCTCTCAGGCCATGACACGCCCTGGGGGAAGCTTCGGCAGAACCCAGGGTAGACGGGGCCCCCCCTAGCTTTGGTGAAGGGGAGTCCAAACGACCCCAAACCCCTTTGGGGGTGGGGATGATGGGCCCTCCCTAGCTTCGGCGAAGGGGGACCCATCCATTCAAGCTGTCCGCAGGCGGTAGCCTGGGACACTTGGGCAACGGAGCCAGGTCCGGACTGAGAATTAAAATAGGCCCTGGCATTTCAGATACACAGAGATCCAATCAGTCCATACAGAGGCCCAAACAGCCTCCACCAGCCCACTTAATACTGACTTTCTATGGGACCTTCTAGCAGCCCCTCTGGCATTTGCCAGAACCCACAGATTGCCAGTCCGGGCCTGAACGGAGCCCATGCCTTCGGGTAGGACTCGGAAGGATGATTCAATATCATCAATGAATTTATGATGATTATTGTATAATTAACTAGATGAATTCTGTTACTGATGTATGAAGCACTGAATTTTAGCATTGTCACTTCATAATTGAATTTATGCACAGTTGCACTTTTTGTGTTTACATATGTCACCCTTTTCCCAGTGAATGGGGATTTTTAGATACACTGTCACTTTAAAGATGAAAACATGTGAGTTTGTCTTTTTATAAACCTCATGGTCCTTTTAAGAACAATTTTTTTTAGCTTTAGCACCATCAAGACCGATATGCTCTGGATAATTTTATTGCAATCCTGTGATGAAATACGGACACAGAAAAGTCTATGTGATTGATCCTTTTGTACTGTATGAATATATATGTATACACTTCTTTGTATAAATGCCTACAATTGTTTAGAAATGTTTTTCATTGTTGGCAGAGCCAAGTGATTTAATCTCCATACTGTGTTAAAAAGTGCTGCTCCCGGTTTGGGCAGAGATTTAATGACTAAATCTTTCCATCCCTATTAGTGCAGAGATTTGATGGCTAAAACCCTTCTTTTCTCTATATAATGCGGCGCTTGTGGTTGCTATGATATGATGTACACTGATACTGTCATCAGTATTTGCGTAGGTAGGGAGCTGCGTAATTACACTGGGCGCACGTGACGTCACGAATGCGGAAGTGTGGGAAGTGCGTGAAAATGGAGATTTTTAGGAATGAGCGAATTTGAGCCGTTTGGTTTTGCCAAAAATTTGTCTCCGATTTTGACGCGCATCCTTTTTTTTTGACGCACGCTACCATACAAGTCTATGGGCGTCATTTCCACTGCAAAACAAGGCGAAAAAATTTGTCCATCCCTAGAGATTTTCAAGTCTAATTGAATGGGGTATTTATATACCTTAGATAGCTTGGTGACACAGCAGAATTCCCCTTGACAAAGGCTATAGTGCCAAAACGTTGGGGTGTTCTTATCATTGACAAGTGTATCTGCTCCCTGTGGTTTGTCCCTTTATTGCATTGATCTTGTAACTTGGAGGTATGTATATATTTCTGCTTATACTGTTTTGCATAATATACCAGTTTGTCTGATGTATATTTGTTTACTATACACTATATAAAAGAGAATTTTAAAATACCACCTTTGTTTTTTAAGTATTAATTTCTTTATTGAGTGTGCATCCCCTCTCTATTCTTATGCAATATACAACTATACAAGGAGGGTTGTGGGAGCACTCCGAGGCTTCTTACAGTATAGGTTTCTAATTTACAATTGGGGTTACAACCTCGGAGGGCATGGAACTCCAATGTAGTTTCTAAGAGCCTGTTGGTGGAGCAACAATCCATGATTTTTCAGCAGACTTAAGGTATGGAAATCCATATTATGGAAAGCCCCAGGCCTGCTCCGGCCATGAGGCAAGGTGAGAATCTTGCCTCAGGCGGCACGGAGTGGCCAGTTACAAGGGGCAGCAAAAAGCCGCCTCTGGTAACTTTAAGAGACGAATTTCCGCTTTTTAAACCCGAAATGTGGCTCTTCTAGTGCAGCGAGCGCAATAACGCTCACTGCACTAGCGATACGACTCCTCCATGACCCACTCCGACACTACGGGGCAGATTTATCAAGGGTCGAATTTCAGAGGTGAAAAAACCCTCGAAATTCGACCCTCAAAGTAAAATCCTTCGAATTCGAATATCGAATTTGAAGGATTTTAGTGCAAAAGCTTATAAAAATCGAATAAAAATCATTTGATCGAACGATGAAATCGTTCGAATCGAACGATTGGAAACAATTTTAAGCGATCGATCGAAGGATTTGTATTCGACCAAAAAAAATTTGAAAAGTGCTGGGGAAGGTGCCCATAGGCTAACATTGGACTTCAGTAGCTTTAATATGGCAAAGTATGAAGGCGAAGTTTTTTTTAAAGAGACAGTACTTCGATTATCGAATGGTCGAACGATTTTTACTTCGAATCGTTTGAATCATTTGATTCGATAGAATTTGATCGAATTTGACCAATTCAAATGGTCTAAGTACCCAAAAAATTACTTTGAAATTTCAATATTTTTGGATTCGAACTATTCACTTGAGCTTAGTAAATCTGCCCCTACAAGTTAGAAGCGCGGAGGGGGAGGGGCAGCAGCCCCTGAAACGTGCCTGCAAAGACCCCTTATCTAGAAAACCCCACGTCTCAAGTATTCTGGATTACAGGTCTCATACCTTGTGTTTTCATATGGTCACGGAGCTCCTCTGTTTCTTCCTTTTATCCTTATATCTTACAATAGGGGGTACATTATTCCATTGTATAACATGTGCACTCTAGGGGGGTTATTTACTAAACTCCAAATGCAAAAATCATTCATAAAATCATTTATAAAATCAGACTTTTAAAAAATCACGAAATTTCCGGAATTTATTAAACCCTGAGGATGGAAAAGTTTGAAGTCCCAATGATTTTTTTTATGTGCGCTGGGTTTTGTGCAATACCCCAAAAAACAAAACATAAGAAATCTGAGTTTTCAGGTGAAAAATCTGAAAAAAATCCGAGTTTTCAGGTGAAAAATCCGGAAAAAATCATGAAAATTTGATTTTTTTTCCCGCAAAGCAAACTTTTGGGAAAATATAATAAAAAAAGCATAAAAAACCCGAGAGGATTTTATCGGAGTTTGCAGCAGAAAATGTTGAGATAAAATCGGACTTTGATAAATAACTAGGACTCCCAATATTAGAACAAAATGTTAGAGCTTTGCTAGTCTGGCACTTTACTACTTTTGTTGTGGACAGAACTGCCTGATTGATCTCCAAAAAGTTTTTAACAAAGTCCAACAGATTTCGAGGAAGGAGTGGAAATGTCATTGAAGTGGTAAAATTTTGTCTCGTTATTTCAATGGGAATTTTGACATCTCCAGAATATGGACGGGTAGTAAAATAACCACAACTTTTCTCATTTTTCCAAACAGAAGTTCCTCTTCTTCCCTGGGATTACGCCGGGTCTTGGCCGGCCAAGTCAGTTCAGTGATTTGTTTGGATGAAGAGGATGTTGACGTTCTTCAGAAGATAGAATGAACAAAAGTTCTTTTGAAGTTGTAACAGAGTGAAACACTTCCATCAAAGTTTACATTTTTGAAACAGGTGAAGCTGGAAAAAAATGGGGATATTTTGAGACTTTTCATCAACGTTGCAGCTTTATTAAGATGCCCCCTTAGATTCTTGAGCAGAGCTAACATGATCTCCAGGACAGAAGACTTACCCTGCTCCTCAGATGTCCTTCTCTTGCATAGATGGTGAGTGACACGCTACTGCAGCAAGTGTTTTCCAGAGCTCTGATACTCTTTATCTTATGTCCTTAAATGTCAGCCCTTTCAAAACATGAACACCTGCTTGGTCCTTTAGACCTGACCAAAGTCTACTCCTCATCCCGAGAGGTGATGGGTCAACAGTAGGCAAATGGTACAGCTGTTACAGTGATCTTAGCTATGTCAAGAGTTTCAACAATAGCGTTGGGCAAGTGCCTAACCCAGAATCAATGTCACTACCCTGACCTACAGAACAAAACAAAAGGACTTGGGAAATCCCTGCACCCACTAAACTAATGACTCCGAGGAGCAGCAGATAAGAAGCAGAGGATAAGAAATACCAAGAGGAAGTTTTAATGTTCCACTGAGACGTGTTTTATTTTAGGATTTCACAAGAGGTCTAAATAAATGAACACGGAGTTTCACTAAATAGAGATGTCACAATGGTGTACAGGCATGATTCTCTTCTTTTAGACAAGGCATTCTTCCTTGTGACTTTTCTACTGGAGCAGTTTATGATATTCTCTGCACCTTCACAGATTCCTCCACGGCTTTAATCTAGGGCAGCTTGACTTTATCTTTCCCCTGAGGGACAGTGAGATAAAGGGGCAAATTCACTAAGCGCCGAAGCGCCGAACGCTAGAGTTACTTCGCTAGCGTTTGTCATTTTCGTTACTGCGCAAATTCACTAACGAACGCTGGCGTAGTTTCGCTAGTGTTACTTCGCACCCTTACGCCTGGCGAAGTTTCGCTAGCGACGTAACTACGCAAATTCACTAACGCGCGCAGTGTACTGAACGCTACCTTTTACGCTAGACTTCCTTCGCCACCTCAGACCAGGCGAAGCGCAATAGAGTAGATAGGGATTGTTTCAAAAAAAGTCAAAAAATTTTCTAAGTCCCAAAAAACGCTGGCGTGTTTTCTACATTATGGGTGATAGGCTGAAAAAGATCGAAAAAATTTATGGGGCTCCCCTCCTTCCCCCCTACATTTCCTGACTCATGGCAACTTACCTAGACAGTGGGCACATGTGTAGGGCAAAATAAAATTTTTATTTGATGATTTGAAGGTTTTCTAGCCATTTGTAGTGCTGATATGTATTCCTCCATTGAAATTTGAATTTCGTGCCGTATGCAAATTAGCCTTCGCTAGCGTAACTTCGCTTTACTTAGCGAATCAACGCTAGCACAACTTCGCAACCTTACGCTACCCCTGAGCGCAACTTCGGATTTTAGTGAATTTGCGAAGCGCTGGGGAAACTATGCCTGGCGAAGTGTGGCGAAGTGCGGCGAAGTTACGCCTGGCGCAACTACGAATCTTAGTGAATTTGCCCCATAGTGTCTGGATGTTCGGTGCTCCAGGATTCATTAGGTACTGCTTAACAACAACAGACAGCGGAGCTGTACCAGGACAGGATTCTCTGGGATATTTCTATGTACAGATTAGGTGTTACTTTCAATAAGGATTTTAAGGTACCCATGTCCTTCCACGTTTTGAATTAAAAAGTAAAGTCCTATAACCCCTAACACTTCCTTCTCTTAACAGGGAACTTCTGTATTTCCTCATTCTGTATGTACCAGTTGCCTTTCTGTATCTGGGTGGAATATATCTGTGATAACATATTGTTTTATTAAGCTTTTTTTTCTCATTTACTACCTACAGGCATAAGCAGAACTAAGGGTAGGAATTAGGGTTGCATTGAATTCGGGTTAGGATTTGGCCTTTTTCAGCAGGAATAATTGTTTACCAAATCCAAGTGCCAAACTGAATCCTTAAAGTGGACATGTCACCCAGACAGAAAAAGCTGTAAATAAAAGTCCTTTTCAAATTAAACATGAAATGCAAATTCTTTTTTTTATTAATGACTTCATAGCTGTTGTAAACTCATTTAAAAATCTCAGCTGTCAATCAAATATTGCCTGCCCCTCCTCTATGCCTTAGGCATAGAGGCGGAGCAGACAACTACTTTCACTTTCCATTCAGCACTTTCTAGATGTCACTGCTCTCCCCACATTCCCCCTCTATCTTTACGATTTAATTGTGTAGCCAGGACATGGGGATGGACATCAGGTCCCCCATTCTGGTGCACAAACAAGATTCTGAGATGATACAAGGCTTGTCTTAATAACAGTGTCCACAAAATGGCTGCTGCCTGCTTGTTATAATTATGAATCACCAGACTGAAGGAATCAAGATTCAAATAATTTATACAGTGTACTTAAAGTTAATTTTGCTTGACTGATGTGATAAAATAGGATTTGGGATAATTTTTTTGGGCGACGGGTCCCCTTTAAAACTTAAAGGGATTCTGTCATGATTTTTATGATGTCGTTTTTATTTCTACACTGTTTATACTGCAAATAATTCACTCTACCATATAAAATCGTATTCCTGAACCAACAAGTGTTGCTGCTTTCTGATCAGCTATTGTTTCTCCAAGTCAATGTAATTAAAGGAGTCGCAGTGGGACTTTTTGCTATTCAGTGCTATTCTCATATCTTGTGTCAGGAATCTGTTATCTGTTATCTTCCCATTGTTCTGCTGATGGGCTGCTGGGAGAAGGGAAGGAGAGGGGTGATATCACTCCAACTTGCAGTGCAGCAGTAAAGAGTGACTGAAGTTTAGCAGAGCGCAAGTCACGTGACTGGGTGCACCTGGGAAACTCAAAATTAATTATAAAAAAATCTGTTTGCTCTTTTGGAAAATGGATTCTAGTGAAGAAGTCTGTTGGAGCAGCACTATTAACTGATGCGTTTGGGGAAAAAAACATGTTTTCCTGTGACAGAATCCCTTTCAATTTTCGACACATGAGCAAGGGAGTTGCAATTTTTATGTGTGTTTTTTTGCCCTTATTTGCATATGCAAACTAGGGTTCAGATCTGGTTCGGGATATGTCTGAATCCTTAATGAAAGATTTAGGATTTGCCAGAATCCCAAAATAGTGGCTTTTGGTGCATCTCATTAGAGACGTTTTTTTTTCAGGGAGGTAAAAAAGGCCAATGTTAATTTAGTTTGTACAGTTTATGCTGCTTTCAGTAATTTAAAGGAGAAGTAAAGCTACAGAGACATTTAATTGCCAATAGATTAGCTGCAATAGTGCAAGCTAGAATGCTATATTTATTCTGTAGAATGCTTTACCATACCTGAGTAAACAGCTCTAGAAGCGCTCTCTGTTTGTTTAGGATAGCAGCTGCAGTATTAGCTTGTTGTGACATAACTTCCTGCCTGAGTCTTTCCCTGCTCACTTATAGCTCTGGGCTCAGATTACAGCAGAGTAGGGAGGGGGGGAGAGGAGCAAACTGAGCATGCTCACGCCCAGGGCAAGGATGTTTAAGATGAAAACAGGAAGTCTGATACAGAAGCCCATGAGAACACAATAGAAGGAAAGAAATGTGGTGTTTCTTTTGACAGAGGACTTAGAGCAGCATTCATTTGAGGGTTTATTGGTATATTTGGGTGGACCTTTCTGATGAGGCTTACTTAGTTTTAACCTTTCCTTCTTCTTTAAAGGCAAGTGAAGCCTAAGATCTATCCCTGGCGCTGTCTCCATCCGCTGGCAGAATAATGAATAGACACAGATCCATACGCTTTGGCAACAAATATTTTAAGATAGTTTCGGTCAAACCCACAAGAAGCTTTTACATTTGGTTGGGATTCCAAGTGGTTTTACTTGGCCACAACTAAAGCGAAATTACAGTGAGATTTTAAGTAGGCTTTATTAAAGCATTGTGGCACATATAGTATTGTTTTAATGGAACATTCCTCTCTACCTGTGCAGTCATCCTGACCCCCATAAAACATGCACTAGTCCTTTAACAGCAAAGGGAATAAATTGCCCCTTTCAGTCAACACAGTGTTCCATGGGAGAGCAATACAGTCCTTGCAATACAATATTTGGTCATTTGCCTGTGGTTCAAAACCCCCTAAAGTCTTCCCATATTAGGTCGTCTATTGCTAACGTCCACAGGCTGTCCCCAACCTCGAATGCCTTATCTTTGTAGAGGTAGCCCCTGCTTGTACATATAGAAGAGGGCAACTGCTTAGTGGGGCAGTCAATGACTCGCTCTGACAAGTGAACAGGGGCCTAAAGGATTGTCCACTTTATACCAGAGGCCTACAGAATTCTCCATGATTCCTCAGGGGCCTACAGGATTCTCCATTATTCCTCAGGGGCCTACAAGATTCTCTGTTGTTAACAAGGAGCCTAAAGCATTTGCCATTGTTCACTAGGGACCTACCGGATTCTCCATTATTCCTCAGAGGACTACAGGATTCTCCGTCACTCCTCTGGGGCCTACAGTATTATCCATTATTCACCAGGGGCTTAAAGGATTGTCCGCTTTTCACCAGAGGCCTACAAGATTCTCTGTTATTCCCCAGGGCTCTACAGGATTCTCCATTATTCAGCTGCAATGACTTTATATCCTACATGATATCCTACATGATCCCGTAAAAACTCCCCTTTGGGGGGGGGATATGTTTCAGGCCCTGCAGACAAAGTATTGGATCAGCTGGAAGTGGCCTCAGCCAATAGGTGGAAAAATACTGCAGGGCCTTGATGATTAGCCTCATCATCAAGAGACCTTTAAGATTATCAAAAACCTAAGTGGGATGTAAACCCTCCTCCAGCTATTATTCCCTTTAAAGGAGAACTACAGTAAACCCCCCTTTAGCCAAAAGTTCCCACTGCCCCCCCCTCCCTGCCTCCCCCCTGCACAGTGTTACCCTAGAACAACACGTTCCTCTTGTCTCTGTCCCTATATATTAGTCCTCTGTCCCTATTTCTAGAGGGGAATTGGAGCAGAGCAGGTAGTAACCCTATATCCACACAGTGCTGTTAAATAGCCCTAGCTGTATCATACAAATCTTAATTGATTGGGGGCCATTATGGATCCCAAAATAACCATAGTTGGGCTAATCATTCCCCCACGCTTCAATTCTTATTATTTTCCAGGGAACATTTCATCTTTTATAATTAAATCCCCCAGATCCGAGCAGAATCACGTGACAACTGTTTCAAAACATATCCTGAAGCCGTTGCTATTTTCGGGGGCGGCCATTTTGACCAATGTTCTGAGTCGCACCTGACTGCGAAAGCAATGGGAACCCTATTCTCTGCTGCTATTTTGTAGCTGCGCTGAGGAGTTTAGGGGCTTGTTGTCGGGGGGATTGTGTAGGAAGATCTAAATTGACGAAGTTGAATTGCTTGTACTTTCCTGCTGTTTAGCTACTGAGTCGCATTGTTACGCAGAGCAGAGAAGGGGGGAAACAGCCTCTTCTGTATAAATGCAATAAAACTGGATTCTAAAATAACACTGCCAAATTGCTAGTGACTTTGCCCGCTGAGTCATTTAACCTGTGGAGCACTTGTGTTTCTTTTATTCTGTCCCTGGGAAGTCAGAACTGCCGCAGCCGGAATATTTTAAGCCTGGTTCTCCCATGCGCACATGCTGCTTCCATTGTTTCTATGGAGCATTCAGCACTAATCCTCCCAATACATTGGCTGCTTGAAATTGTCTTTGGATCAAAAGAGGTTCAGGTTCAGAACTTGTATTTCTCATGAGATCTGGGCTTTGAGCCAGTGTCAGTTGAGTCTGTCCTACTCCCAGAGCCGGGCCAACATGATTCATTGTCTCAACATCACAAGCTCATGTTGTACTGAAGAACTGTATAAATTAAAATATAGTTACTATACAAAACCTGAAAGGTGAATGCAAAACATTTAAGCCAGAGGTTCTCAAATTGTGCATGGGGGGAGCCTACTACAGGAATAACCTTTCATTGGGGTGTGGCTGTCGGATAGCAAGTATAGTAGGGAGAGATGGTGCCTATAGTAATAGTGGATAATAGTCTCTGGGAAGGGAGTGTGACTGTGGGATAGCAAGTATAGTAGGGAGAGATGGTGTCTATAGTAACAGTGGGATAATAGTCTCTGGGAAGGGAGTGTGACTGTGGGATAGCAGGTATACTAGGGAGAGATGGTGCCTATAGTAACAATGGGATAATAGTCTCTGGGAAGGGAGTGTGACTGTGGGATAGCAGGTATAGTAGGGAGAGATGGTGCCTATAGTAACAGTGGATAATAGTCTCTGGGAAGGGAGTGTGACTGTGGGATAGCAGGTATACTAGGGAGAGATGGTGCCTATAGTAACAATGGGATAATAGTCTCTGGGAAGGGAGTGTGACTGTGGGATAGCAGGTATAGTAGGGAGAGATGGTGCCTATAGTAACAGTGGATAATAGTCTCTGGGAAGGGAGTGTGACTGTGGGATAACAGGTATAGTAGGGAGAGATGGTGTCTATAGTAACAGTGGGATAATAGTCTCTGGGAAGGGAGTGTGACTGTGGGATAGCAGGTATAGTAGGGAGAGATGGTGTCTATAGTAACAGTGGGATAATAGTCTCTGGGAGTGTAACTGTGGGATAGCAGGTATAGTAGGGAGAGATGGTGTCTATAGTAATAGTGGGATAATAGTCCCTGGGAAGGGAGTGTGACTGTGGGATAGCAGGTATAGTAGGGAGAGATGGTGCCTATAGTAACAGTGGATAATAGTCTCTGGGAAGGGAGTGTGACTGTAGGATAGCAGGTATAGTAGGGAGAGATGGTGTCTATAGTAACAGTGGGATAATAGTCTCTGGGAAGGGAGTGTGACTGTGGGATAGCAGGTATAGTAGGGAGAGATGGTGCCTATAGTAACAGTGGGATAATAGTCTCTGGGAAGGGAGTGTGACTGTGGGATAGCAGGTATAGTAGGGAGAGATGGTGCCTATAGTAACAGTGGATAATAGTCTCTGGGAAGGGAGTGTGACTGTGGGATAGCAGGTATAGTAGGGAGAGATGGTGTCTATAGTAACAGTGGATAATAGTCTCTGGGAAGGGAGTGTGACTGTGGGATAGCAGGTATAGTAGGGAGAAATGGTGTCTATAGTAACAGTGGATAATAGTCTCTGGGAAGGGAGTGTGACTGTGGGATAGCAGGTAAAGTAGGGAGAGATGGTGCCTATAGTAACAGTGGGATAATAGTCTCTGGGAAGGGAGTGTGACTGTGGGATAGCAGGTATAGTAGGGAGAAATGGTGTCTATAGTAACAGTGGATAATAGTCTCTGGGAAGGGAGTGTGACTGTGGGATAGCAGGTATAGTAGGGAGAGATGGTGTCTATAGTAACAGTGGATAATAGTCTCTGGGAAGGGACTGTGACAGTGGGATAGCAGGTATAGTAGGGAGAGATGGTGCCTATAGTAACAGTGGATAATAGTCTCTGGGAAGGGAGTGTGACTGTGGGATAGCAGGTATAGTAGGGAGAGATGGTGTCTATAGTAACAGTGGATAATAGTCTCTGGGAAGGGAGTGTGACTGTGGGATAGCAGGTATAGTAGGGAGAGATGGTGCCTATAGTAATAGACAGCAGCTTGTTTATATAAACTATAGTAGTACTTATCTGTTATCTACTGTGTATCCTGTGCTTGAATGTCTGCCCCATGGCTACACAGCAGCTTGTTTATATGAACTATAGTAGTGTTTCTGAAGCAAACACATCAGTTTTACCAGTGCAGGGCATCACTACATTATATTTTATATTTATACTTTAAAACACTTTAATTTTTTGGTGTTACGGTTCCTTTAAGCGCACACCTTGTGCCCCGCCCCCTGATATAATACACACATACTAGAGAAAGCACACACTGCATGGACAGGCAACAGGTCGGCAGTAGAATTTTACAACAAAGAAACAAATCAGTGGTATTTTTAGGTCCTAAATCCAATCATTCATTTAGAAGCCCAAGCGACACTTTAGTGTCTGGGATGGTGGAGGCACTTCCAGCCTTTGTATCAGGCTGCTGGGATTTGTAGTTCAGCGACATCTGGCCTTAGCCAACCCCTGTGTAGTCGTTGTAGTCTTGCCTCCATTCTGTATCAGTGTATATGTTGCCATTGCTTTATTGCTGTCATGAATAGGTAGCGTGCCGGAGGAAAATGAGCCTTTACTGGAAGCCGTGAATGGCGGTGCATTCATTCCCCTCTAATTATTTGTTTAATGCGCTTTCCTATCAACCGCGGAAATCAGCAGAACCTTCATGGGCCCGAGCATCTAGCAAAAGATTTCCTTCCTTCCATTTTTGAGTATCGGGCGGAAAGGAAAGTTTAAGTCCTTATCTGTCCGGCAGAAATACCCCTGCAAAGGGAAAATACACCCTCATATATTATTTATGTTCTATTAGACAGGCCAGTGTGAGGGAAACGCTTACAGAGTGTATTTGAATCTACACATAGGGGTGGGTGCTGCCATATCGATCCTATACACAGTACCATGGTTTATTGGGTGTACAGAACAGCGCCACCTGCCGCTCATTTCAGTTGGAAAAAGACATTTTGTGAGAAGAGGAAAGTCGTGTGATGCTGTTCAAGTTTCACAAAACTTTCCTTTTCTCACTAAATTAATTTTCTACCATGTCTGGTCTAGAGTCCTGCAGTGGGTTGGGTACCCGCTAAAAAATTGGGTACCCGCTAAAAAATTGATGAAAAATTAAGATGAGGATAGTATTTTCTGGCGTGGGTACAGAAGCAGATCTGCGGGTTGCATCGAAATCTCTTATCTTATGTTATATTGTCTACATTTTACTCCTTTAAAGGAGTAGTTCACCTTTGAATGAACTTTTAGTATGTTATAGAACTGCCAATTCTTAACAGCTTTGCAACTGATCTCCATTATTTATTTTTTATAGTTTTGGAATGATTTGCCTTCTTCTTCAGGCTCTTCTCAGCTTTCAGTCACTGACCCCATCTCAAAAACAAATGCTCTGTAAGGCTACAAATGTATTATTATTGCTACTTTTAATTACTCGTCTTTCTATACAGGCCTCTCCTATTCACATTCCAGTCTCTTGTTCAAATCAGTGCATGGTTGCTAGGGGAATCTGGACCCTGGCAACCAGAGGCTGAAATTACAAACTGGAGAGCTGCTGAATAAAAAGCAAATAACTCAAAAACTACCAATAATAAAAAATGAAAACCAAGTGCAAATTGTGTCAGTATATCACCCTCTACATCACACTAAAAGTTAATTTAAAGGTGAACAACCACTTTAAAAATTTTACATATCGTTTTTCTGTCTCCCCCCACTTCTGATGATGTCACTTCTGGTTTGCATCAACATCACTTCCTGTTTAATGATAGTCGGCGGGTTGTGGATCAAGCAGTTGCGGGTCGGGTAGCGGATCAAAGTGGGTAAATATTCGGGCTGCATGTCTTATAAATTGGTTCCGCGCAGGACTCTACCGAACAGCAGGTGGCGCTGTTATTTCAAATGCTTTCTGCCTGCCCCGACCTCAGCCTGCCTTTTGGACACTGTAAGTTTGCTGCCTGACCAGTTGTCGCCAGTTATTGGACTAGATATTTTCAACTGCTCAGTCATGTGAACACAATATACCAAAGTTATCCAGTATATGGACTCCAGCCAAATGCTCCGGACACCCTTATAGGCTCAGCGTGCTTGTGCTCCCACACCCCATGCCCCTGGCTTAACTCACAGGGGTAGTTCACCTTTAAATTAACTTTTTGTAGTATGTAGACATTGGCAGTTTGCAATTGGTTGTCCATTTTTTATGTTTAGATATTTAGCTTTTTGTTCAGCAGCTCTTTAGTTTGATATTTCCACAGCTCTCTGGTTGAAGGGGAGTATTTACCGTAATAACCAGGCAGTGGTTTAATGGGAGGTTGGAATAAGTATAAGAAAGGCGCTGCATAGCAAGAGATGTTAAAAAAAAAAATTATTATTTTTTTTACTGATGGGATCACTGACCCCCATTCGAAAGTTAGAAAGACAGAAGAGGATGGCAAATAATTTTTAAAAACGACAAAAGAAATGATGAAAACCAATTACAAAGTTACAAAGTAGGAAATGGCTATTCTATGACACACTGAATATGAATTTGAAGGTGGCCACCGCTTTAAAGGACCAGTAACATCATTTTTTTTTTTAAATTCGTTAGTATACAACGAAAAAAAAACACAAAGAAAAATTATACATTGAAATCGCTAAATCTTTATTAATAAATAACTTACCAAAACTCCGCTTGCGCTCCTCTTCAGAAAAGGTAACATGGCGACGATCCATCGTGTGTAATTTGTCTGTTTTTTTTTCCGTTGAATACTAAACTAATTTGATATTACTGGTCCTTTAAGCTCCTGCACACGATCTGCAGAACGTCTGTGGAGTCATGGGAGGGTCATTTATCAGCACTTTGTTAATTTGCCCCTGGGCAGTAACCTATGGCAACCAATCACATTGTTGCATTCATGGCTCTTATGGGGTACTGTCCATGGTCAAATTTTCCCAACCCCACTGTGTCCAGTCTCAGGCCAATGATGACTAGTAGAGCTTTCTCATCAATAATAACATCTCTACATTCAATCCCCTTCTACATCTCCAGCCAACACACCCACTCACTCACTTACCTACATTCTCCTCTGGAGTTCTTTATCCACAATCAGACTCCCACCTCTACTCACCCAGACTATATCCTTCTCTTTCCCAAGCCCCTGCTGATCGCCAGAATTCTTTCCATCCTTCTCCCAACTCCATTCTCCACTCACAACCTGCTCTCTTACCCCTGTACCTTCTCTTCTAGTCAAACACTGCTGAGTTGACTCCAGCTCCTACTCACAACTTCTAATAGAATTTCCCCTTCAATCAGGCCTGTGTCACACCAATTTCTGGCCCATCTGATCTTCAATTCTGCATTCACTTGGTATTCTAAATCCTGGCTCTCTCCTTATCTTTCTAACTGAGCCTTCACTGCCTCTTATGCTAACGAAATCTCATCTCCTCATCCCTTCCACTTAAAGGGATTCTGTCATGATTTTTATGGTGTTGTTTTTATTTCTAAATGACACTGTTTACACTGCAAATAATTCACTCTACAATATAAAATGTCATTCCTGAACCAGCAAGTGTATTTAGTTGTAATATTGGTGTGTAGGTTCATCTCAGGTCATTTTGCCTGGTCATGTGATTTCAGAAAGAGCCAGCACTTTAGGATGGAACTGCTTTCTGACAGGCTGTTGTTTCTCCTACTCAATGTAACTGAATGTGTCTCAGTGGGACCTGGATTTTACTATTGAGTGCTGTTCTTAGATCTACCAGGCAGCTGTTATCCTGTGTTAGGGAGCTGTTATCCGGTTACCTTCCCATTGTTCTGTTGTTAGGCTGCTGGGGGGGGGTAATATCACTTGCAGTACAGCAGTAAAGAGTGACTGAAGTTTTACAAGTCACATGACTGGTGGCAACTGGGAAAAGGACAATATGTCTAGCCCCATGTCAGATTTCAAAATTAAATGAAAAAAAATCTGTTTGCTCTTTTGAGAAACAGATTTCAGTGCAGAATCTGGGACAGCACTATTAACTGATGTATTTGCCATGACAGTATCCCTTTAATGTAGGAGTGCCGCAGGGTTCGGTACTTCCATCCAGTTATTTTCCCTATCTGGCCCATATTTATATATATATATATATATATATATATATATATATATATATATATATATAGAGGCACCTGAAGGCCTGTGGCTAGGGGGGCAGCTGTTGCCGGGAGGTCCTCAGGTTTTTATAATTGTAAAAATTTTCAAAGAAAAATAAAGAAATCCCCCCCTCCCCAGCGAATTTCTGCTTAATACCGGCAGTGATGCTGGGGGGAGGGGGGGGGGTGCTGTGGAATTGGGCTTACAGGGCCCATTGCACTGAAGCCTGAAAGCGATGTTTTGTAGAAGTGATGTTATCTGGTTACTGGGATCTTATTTCTCCTAGTAACAAGGCAGTGGTTGGAGTGAAAAAGTATAGAAGGGGGATTGAATAGGAAGAGAACGGATAGAAATCAAAGATGTCCCATTATCATAAATAATTAATGGTCACTGCACCAGACTCCTTAGTTGTTCTCTCTACTTTTCTTCTTATAATAATAGTAGGCAATTGTTAGGCAATACTTAATGAAGAATAGATGAAAAGTTGCTAGGAATACGTCATTCTATAACATGCCACAACATATATATACACACACAATTAATCCAGTCCTGCTAAAGAATAATGATGTGCAGTGTGAGAGTGTCCTCTGCTGGTCGTACATAAGAACTGTGATGTGTATGGGAAGAGTTTTTTTCCATTAATTATTGATCAGATGAATGAAATGGTACAGGTATGGGACCTGTTATCTAGAATGCTCAGGACCTGAGGTTTTCTGGATAATGGATCTTCATACCTTAAGTCTACTAGAAAATCACATAAACATTAAATAAACCCAATAGGCTTGTTTTGCCTCCAATAAGGATTAATTATATCTTATTTGGGATCAAGTACAAGCTACAGTTTTCTTATTACACAGAAAAAGATAATCATTTTTAAAAAATATTGCGGATTTGGATAAAATGGAGTCTAAGGGAGACGGCCGTTCTGTAATTCGGAGCTTTCTGGATAACGGGTTTCTGGATAACAGATCCTATACCTGTAATAATAAAGTTCATTCTACCCACCCCATACCCTGCTCTGTTATTTTCCATTCAGATTTTAAATCTGAAAAATATCCACTGACATACCAAGATAAAATATTTAAAAAAGAAATGCATTTTTTTAACCAAAACCAGCAGTGAGAAAGCACAGCAGCCAGGGATCTCATGATAAGAGTCCTGCAGTGGGTCGAGTACCCACGGGTAACCCGCAAAAACCTGCGGTACCAGCGGGTAGAAGTTCCGGGTATAGACGCAGGTCGGCGGTTCTGCGGGTCGGGCCGCAGGTCGTCTTAATAGCGAATTTGACTCCTTTTTTGTAATCACGTCTACTTCCGATGATGTCACTTCCGGTTTACGACAGCACTTCCTGATTCTTGATGGTCAGCAGGTCCGGATAAGGTACTTGCGGGTCGGGTCCAAGCGGGTAAGAATGCGGGTTGCGGGACAGGTACGGGTTCCAAAAAATGGACCCGCGCAGGATCTCATGATTCACTGGCTCCCTCTAGTGGCAGCACAATGCAAGTACACAGACATGAGCTCTGGCCATATTTTCAATCTCTAACTGTAACAATATATATATATATATATATATATATATGACATGATATGGAGGGTGGGATTATAGTAACAATCATAATTTGGAGAGATGCTTTATCGCTGAACCTTGGCACCACAGACTTTAGCATTATATGCCAACACTATCATCTTAAAAGGGGTGGTTCATTTTTGCGTTATCTTTTAGTATGATGTACAGTGATACATTGGTTTTCGTTGTTTATTATTTGTTGTTTTTGAGTTATTTAACTTTCTATTAAACAACTCTTTAGTTTGCAATTTCAGCAATCTGTTGCTAGGGTCTAAATTCCCCTAGCAACCAGGCACTGATTTAAACAAGAGACTGGAATATGAATAGGAGAGGGGCTGAATAGAAAGATGAGTTATAAAAAGTAGCAATAACAATAAATGTGTAGCCTTACAGAGCATTTGTTTTTAGATGGGGTCAGTGACCTCTGTTTGAAAGCTGGAAAGAGTCAAAAAGCAAATAATTTAAAAACTATAACAAATAGACAATGAAGACCAACTGAAAAATTGCTTAGAATTGGCCATTCTAGAAGTTACCTCAAAGGGTATGTCCCTTTTTAAAAAAACTTTACAAATTGGTCTTCATTATTTATTTAGAGTGTTTTGTTTGCTTTCTTCCAACTTTAAAATGGGGGTCACTGACCCCAGCAGCGAAAAACTATTACTCTGGAAGGCTACAATTTTATGGTTACATTTTATCATTTCTTTTTATTATCAGGCCTTTTACTGTTCATATACCGGTCTCTCGTTTGAACCACTGCCTGTTGCTAAGGTAATTTAAACCCTAGCAACAGAACTGCTGAAATGCCAAGTGGGATAGCTGCTGAACAAAAATATTTAAAAAATAAAAAAAAAACACAAATAATGAAAATTGAAGACCAATTGCAAATTGTCTCTACATCATAGTAAAAGTTAATTTAAAGGTGAACATCCCCTTTAATGGTACAACCCACAGAAATTGTATCTGTTAAAATGTCAAACATGGTATATTCCACAGGGATTGCTTGGAAGGAGCTGCCATATTGCTTGCGTTTATCCTTTCCTCTCATCACGGTCAGTCCCGCTCTTGAGTGAAAACTCTTTCCTTTTCTTTTCATAAAGGTCCAATAAATAACCATCCGGGGTGATGCCCTCTTCCTTTAATTCAGAGAGGATCCGCTCCAGTTTCTGCAGGTTCCTCGCACCACCCACCCTGCGTGCAGCGATGTACAGTTTAAACTCATGGAGCTGAATGAGTCTGCAGGAATCCACGTCACAGAGGGGCTTCAGGCCTTTGTCCCTGTCCAGTTGAGGGAAGAATAACAAGCCGGACATTTTTTCCAGGTCCTCCAGTTGGACTTTGTATTCAGGGAGCTGGTGATCGAAACCAATGGGAGAATTAGGCACCACAAATGCCCCAATAGCAAGAGGCTGCTCGGAGCCTTTCTCCCTCACCAGGATCACCTTGTATAGATGGGACGGCACAGCAACTTCATCTGCTCCAATCACCTGCACACCAGACAATAAGCAGATTATTACTCAAATGGAAATCATCAATGAAAATCTTATCAAAAAGAAACTCTCTTTGTGGGTTTCGTCATCAGTTTGTAAAAGAACAATGGAGTAGGAGTCCACAGAACATACATGCTTGTGATTTATACACATTAGTAGAAATGTCCTGCTGATGTCAAACACGGGCTGATTTTCAGGTTAAGTGGCTGCCTCGATAACAGAATCCCTCAGTGACTTCTAATATCCTTATCATTTACAGTAGGGGGTACATTATCCCTTATAATACATGAGTGATACTCAGAGTTCCCTGTATAACTCAGCCTGCAGCCTTGTGCCTTTATATGGTCACAGAACAACCCCTCAGTGACTTCTAATATCCTTATCATTTACAGTAGGGGGTACATTATCCCTTATAATACACGAGTGATACTCAGAGTTCCCTGTATAACTCAGCCTGCAGCCTTGTGCCTTTATATGGTCACAGAACCCCTCAGTGACTTCTAATATCCTTATCATTTACAGTAGGGGGTACATTATCCCTTATAATACATGAGTGATACTCAGAGTTCCCTGTATAACTCAGCCTGCAGCCTTGTGTCTTTATATGGTCACAGAACCCTCAGTGACTTCTAATATCCTTATCAATTACAGTAGGGGGTACATTATCCCTTATAATACATGAGTGATACTCAGAGTTCCCTGTATAACTCAGCCTGCAGCCTTGTGCCTTTATATGGTCACAGAACAACCCCTCAATGACTTCTAATATCCTTATCATTTACAGTAGGGGGTACATTATCCCTTATAATACATGAGTGATACTCAGAGTTCCCTGTATAACTCAGCCTGCAGCCTTGTGCCTTTATATGGTCACAGAACAACCCCTCAGTGACTTCTAATATCCTTATCATTTACAGTAGGGGGTACATTATCCCTTATAATACATGAGTGATACTCAGAGTTCCCTGTATAACTCAGCCTGCAGCCTTGTGCCTTTATATGGTCACAGAACCCCTCAGCATGAACCAGATCCCCGTGATGGGGAAATATACCTGTGTTAGGGTGCCGCCAGCACTTTACTTTGTATAGAAATTTCTGCAAACACTGTATGCATCACAATAAGATCATCTACAGTAGTCCATAACAATGTTTTTCTTGCAATCCTTGCATAACCTTATTTTACTGTAACACAAAGGATTTCCTGCCAACAAGTAATTGTACATTGCCTTCATTTGTCTAATTATAATCTTTACAAAACACCCATAAGATCAGCCGGCAGAAATGTGCAACGTCTTTGCTCTGTAGCTGAGAAATAAAGCAAAACTTTCCCTCTAAAGATAAGGCAAACTTAATTTCACGAGTCGCTGCATTTTTACCCCAACACGATATGAAAATATCTCGGCAAACTGCAAATTGACTTTGTTTCCTATAATCTGCCTTTAGAGGACTTGTCCTTTAAATGAGAAATACACCTAAAATATGAGAGAACTGCCAGTAACAGTCATATATACACAATATGGATTCATGAAGCTTATCTTCTAATTACTAAATAAAATTGTCAATGTTTCGGTCCTGTAATTTGCTCGACATTCACAACCTCCATAACATAATATAGAGCATATCATAATTTATAAAAATAAGGGGAAGGCAAGGACAATAAACATAGCTAAACATGAACAAGGAAATGGGGAAAAAAAGAAAAGAGACTATTATCCCACTGTTACTATAGGCACCATCTCTCCCTACTATACCTGCTATCCCACAGTCACACTCCCTTCCCAGAGACTATTATCCACTGTTACTATAGGCACCATCTCTCCCTACTATACCTGCTATCCCACAGTCACACTCCCTTCCCAGAGACTATTATCCACTGTTATTATAGGCACCATCTCTCCCTACTATACCTGCTATCCCACAGTCACACTCCCTTCCCAGAGACTATTATCCCACTGTTACTATAGGCACCATCTCTCCCTACTATACCTGCTATCCCACAGTCACACTCCCTTCCCAGAGACTATTATCCACTGTTACTATAGGCACCATCTCTCCCTACTATACCTGCTATCCCACAGTCACACTCCCTTCCCAGAGACTATTATCCCACTGTTACTATAGGCACCATCTCTCCCTACTATACCTGCTATCCCACAGTCACACTCCCTTCCCAGAGACTATTATCCCACTGTTACTATAGGCACCATCTCTCCCTACTATACCTGCTATCCCACAGTCACACTCCCTTCCCAGAGACTATTATCCACTGTTACTATAGGCACCATCTCTCCCTACTATACCTGCTATCCCACAGTCACACTCCCTTCCCAGAGACTATTATCCCACTGTTACTATAGACACCATCTCTCCCTACTATACCTGCTATCCCACAGTCACACTCCCTTCCCAGAGACTATTATCCCACTGTTACTATAGGCTCCATCTCTCCCTACTATACCTGCTATCCCACAGTCACACTCCCTTCCCAGAGACTATTATCCACTGTTACTATAGACACCATCTCGCCCTACTATACCTGCTATCCCACAGTCACACTCCCTTCCGAGAGACTATTATCCACTGTTACTATAGGCACCATCTCTCCCTACTATACCTGCTATCCCACAGTCACACTCCCTTCCCAGAGACTATTATCCACTGTTACTATAGGCACCATCTCTCCCTACTATACCTGCTATCCCACAGTCACAATCCCTTCCCAGAGACTATTATCCCACTGTTACTATAGGCACCATCTCTCCCTACTATACCTGCTATCCCACAGTCACACTCCCTTCCCAGAGACTATTATCCACTGTTACTATAGACACCATCTCTCCCTACTATACCTGCTATCCCACAGTCACACTCCCTTCCCAGAGACTATTATCCCACTGTTACTATAGGCACCATCTCTCCCTACTATACCTGCTATCCCACAGTCACACTCCCTTCCCAGAGACTATTATCCCACTGTTACTATAGGCACCATCTCTCCCTACTATACCTGCTATCCCATAGTCACACTCCCTTCCCAGAGACTATTATCCACTGTTACTATAGACACCATCTCTCCCTACTATATCTGCTATCCCACAGTCACACTCCCTTCCCAGAGACTATTATCCCACTGTTACTATAGACACCATCTCTCCCTACTATACCTGCTATCCCACAGTCACACTCCCTTCCCAGAGACTATTATCCCACTGTTACTATAGGCACCATCTCTCCCTACTATACCTGCTATCCCACAGTCACACTCCCTTCCCAGAGACTATTATCCACTGTTACTATAGACACCATCTCGCCCTACTATACCTGCTATCCCACAGTCACACTCCCTTCCGAGAGACTATTATCCACTGTTACTGTAGGCACCATCTCTCCCTACTATACCTGCTATCCCACAGTCACAATCCCTTCCCAGAGACTATTATCCCACTGTTACTCTAGGCATCATCTCTCCCTACTATACCTGCTATCCCACAGTCACACTCCCTTCCCAGAGACTATTATCCACTGTTACTATAGGCACCATCTCTCCCTACTATACCTGCTATCCCACAGTCACAATCCCTTCCCAGAGACTATTATCCCACTGTTACTCTAGGCATCATCTCTCCCTACTATACCTGCTATCCCACAGTCACACTCCCTTCCCAGAGACTATTATCCACTGTTACTATAGGCACCATCTCTCCCTACTATACCTGCTATCCCACAGTCACAATCCCTTCCCAGAGACTATTATCCCACTGTTACTCTAGGCATCATCTCTCCCTACTATACCTGCTATCCCACAGTCACACTCCCTTCCCAGAGACTATTATCCACTGTTACTATAGGCACCATCTCTCCCTACTATACCTGCTATCCCACAGTCACACTCCCTTCCCAGAGACTATTATCCACTGTTACTATAGGCACCATCTCTCCCTACTATACCTGCTATCCCACAGTCACACTCCCTTCCCAGAGACTATTATCCACTGTTACTTTAGGCACCATCTCTCCCTACTATACCTGTTATCCCACAGTCACAATCCCTTCCCAGAGACTATTATCCCACTGTTACTATAGGCACCATCTCTCCCTACTATACCTGCTATCCCACAGTCACACTCCCTTCCCAGAGACTATTATCCACTGTTACTATAGACACCATCTCTCCCTACTATACCTGTTATCCCACAGTCACACTCCCTTCCCAGAGACTATTATCCACTGTTACTATAGGCACCATCTCTCCCTACTATACCTGCTATCCCAGAGCTACAAATGACAAGGTGCGAGTGTTCTCAAATACAAGAGAAATGAAATCTCACCTCATATGTGACCCTTTTCTTTCCATCTTCATGGGACGTGGGCAACTCCAGAGGGCCTGAAACCACCCAGACATCCTCAAATCTCTTTGTCAGATCCCTACAGTACATTTCCATCCTTTAAATAAAATTAAAAGACAGTGGCAATTATTCTGAACATCCAGGACCCATGATACTATTACATTGATTTCCACAAAAATAGATTTTTGTACTTACCGTTAAATCCTTTTCTCTTGTCCTACATTGGGGGACACAGGCACCATGGGGATGAAGATCCTGTTGCTTGGAGAAAGGACACTAAAAGGTTAAAGTGGCTCCTCCTCCTCCTGCTCTGGGCTTCATCCCCGCCTACCTCCTCAATCCTCAGTTTTCTGACCGAAGAAGAGATGACGAGCCCTACCAATTGCCCATGTGAAGAGAAGGAGCACCTCCCCAATGCAAGCTAAGCACGGTATGAAACACCTGCTGTTTGAAATTGTTGGTATTTGAACAACAAAAATTATATAAGATATTACCTGATCAATATTAACATGAACGAATACAGGGAGGGAAGGCCTGTGTCCCCCAATGTAGGACAAGAGAAAAGGATTTAACGGTAAGTACAAAAATCTATTTTTCTCTTGCCTAGATTGGGGGACACAGGCACCATGGGACGTCCCAAAGCTACCCATGAGGGCGGGACTTTTCACCCCTAGTGTTCAGGGAATAACCCCCTGCAACACTTTCCTGCTCGCTTCGGCCGAGGCGAATCTATGCACCTTGTAGAATTTGGAAAAGGTGTGTGTGGATGACCACACTGCAGCCTTAAAAACCTGTTCTGCAGAAGCCTGGAGACGAACCACCCAAGAAGTGCTGAGTGAAGAAGTAGAATGAGCTGAACCCAGAAGGGTGTGGCCTTACCTCGTACCTCATAGGCCTTCAAGATTGTTGACCTAATCCATCTTGCATTGGTGGCCTTAGATGCCTTAAGGCTTTTCCGTGGTCCTTCTGGTAAGACAAAGAGGTTGTCTAGCTTCCTTCTACTCTTGGTAGCCCTGGTGTATGTTCTGAGAGAACGAACCACATCTACGTATGTAACTGTTCCAAATTTGTCTTTTGTTCAGGACAAAATGAAAGAACCACCAGGTCCTGGTTAAGATGGAACTCCTTAGGAAGAAATCCAAGGTAGGTCTCAACACCGCCTTGTCCTTTTAAAAAATCAAAAATGGTGGACGACAGGATAGAGCTGCTAGTTCTGAAACTAGTCTAGTCGAAGTGATGGCTAATAGAAAAACTACCTGAAGAGTCAGCAGAGGTAATGGAATTGAGCCAATGGCTCGAGCGGTTGCTCATGCAATACAGAAGGTTCCATATTGAGATCCCAGGGAGGGATTGTATGACGGTATGGAGGTATCATCCTCAATGCTCCCTGTAGGAAGGTCTTGATGTTGGGCAGCATTGCAAGCTGCTGCTGCTGAAAAAGGATAGATAAGGCTGATACCTGAACATTCAGTGAGCTGAGTGCCAGCCCTTATTTCTAAACCCTCCTGAAGGAATAACAATAGGCTACTTTCGTCCCAGGACTGTGGGTCTTTGGCTTTAGATTTACACCAGGATATGAATGTCCTCCATACCCTGTGGTAGATGCGTGCGAAGACGGGCTTTCTGGCCCTTAGTAAGGTCGGTATGGCCTTTTTTGGAACTCCTGATCTGGCTAGGATTATGGCTTCAAGTGTCATGCCGTTAAATCCAGCCATGGTGAACTCGGTGGAGGATCAAGTCCCTGAGATGACAGATCCATTCTGTCTGGAAGGTGGAATGGTGCGTCCACTGATGAACTTATGAGCTCTTCGAACCAAGTGTGGTGTGGCCAGTAGGGTGCCACTACAACTGTTTCTACCCTTCTTGATTACCCTTGGCAGAAGTGCCAGTGGTGGGAAGACATGCTAGGTGAAACTGCCACGGAACCACCAGTGTGTCCAATGCTAGGGCCAGAGGGTCATTGCTTCTTGTGAAGAACCTCGTAAGCTTGTTGTTGTACCTGGATGCCATTAAGTCTACTTCCGGAGTGCCCCACCTTGCCAGAATCAGTTGAAAAAACCTCTGGTTGTAGGCTCCACTCTCCCTGATCTAAGGTCTCTCGGCTGAGAAAATCCGCTATCCAGTTGTCCACTCCAGGGATATGAACTGCGGAGATAGCTGGTACCGTGTTTTACACCCACAGAAGAATTTGCTGTGCCTCTGCGAGGGCAGCTTGACTCCTTGTGCCTCCTTGGTGGTTGATGTAAGCCAACGCTGTCACATTGCCCGACTGTATTCGTACAGGTAGAGCTTAAAGTCTGCTTGACCATTGGAGCAATGACAGGTAGATTGCTCTTAATTCCAGGATGTTGATGGGGAGTAGTTCTTTCTGTGACCAACGTCCCTGTACGGTTAGGTCTCCCAATACTTCTCCCCAACCTTGTAGACTGGCAACTGTTGTGATGACTGTCCACTGGTGATTGGGGAAGGGTTTTCCTGACGGAAGTGTTGTTGGTCAAAGCCACCAAGTGATAGAGGTTCAAACTAGTTCTGATAGGGGAATCCTGCAGTTTAGGTTCACTCAGTTCCTCCTCTGGTGTTGACCTTTGTGAATAGCCTTTGCGTGGAGGATAGTCTGAAGTAGAGTGCCAGGGATTGCCATGTTCTCCTGCCACTGAAAAGTGAAGGACCCAGTGGTGGTTGGGATGTATGGGGACATGGAGGTATGCATCTTTGATGTCGATCACTGCCCTGAAATCCTCTATGTCCAGGGACATTAGGACTGACTGGATGGATTCCATTTTGAAGTGGTGCTTCTTTACATGGTCGTTAAGTGCCTTTAGGTCTAGCACCAGGTGAAAAGATCCATACTTTTTGGGTACTATAAACAGGTTTAAGTAGAAACCGAAGCCCCTTTTACCTTTGAGGGACCGCCATTACTACCACGGAGGCAGTCAGGGCGTGTGGAACCCCTTGGCACTCTGAGTGCCTGGTTTCTGTGGTAGGGAGCCTTGAGATGGAAAATCACCTCGGAGGTAGCTGAGCGAATTCTATGAGATAGAAATGATCTGTAGGACCCAGGGTTCTAGTACTCTATGCCGTCACACCTCCCGAAAGTGACTTAAGCGTCCGCCAAAGGGTTTAGCTTTCAGGGGTGGGCACCTCCTCATGCGGAGGCTGTTTTGTCCTGTGCGGGCTTAGGTGCTGCTCTGCTTCCTGACCAAGAAGTGCTCTGCCTTGACTGGAATCTGGGGCGGGTCGGAGCTTGTTGCTTTTCATGTTGGGACCTCTGGCTCTGTAGCTTGAGAATTTACCTTCTCTGTTCAGCACCAAAAAGTTAAAAAGTTTTGATTTTTTTTTTTTTTTTTCCGAGAATGGGAGACCAAGCAGAGACCACTTCAAGGTAAGATCTGTTGACCAGTTTTTTTAGCCAAAGGAAACGTCTGGCTGCAATGGATTATGCCGAAGCCCTTGTGACGAGCTTAGCCGCGTCCAGGACTGCTACGCAATTTATATATATATATTTGTGTAAGCTATCGGAGCTAGAAAGAGGTCTGTGGAGGGGTCTTCTGAGCCATGAGTTGGGCCACCTGTTCCACCCAAACTTCCATTGACCTGGATACCCATGGGGTGGCAATAATAGGTCGGAGAGTTCTGCCTGCTGCTGTAAAAATCGACTTGCAGAAACCCTCAAGACGTTTGTCGATAGGATCATTAAAGGAAGCCGCATCGACTACTGGAATGGTGGTGGTTTTTGACAATTTAGAGACCGGTGGGTCCACTGCTGGCGGTGAAGACCAAGGTCTGTAAAGTAAAAGGATAAGTTTGAGTAAAGCGATGGAAAATTGGACTCTAAGGTCTGGCGTTTTCCATTGTGCTTTAACAATGTCACCCAGCTGTTCATAGGCTGGAAAGACACAAGAAGACTTCTTTTGTCTCTAGAAAATGTTATTGGTTCGCTCTGCTAAAGGTGGGGTGTGCCTGAATCAGGCTCTCGACCTCTCATTGTGATCTAGGGGTATCCTGATCCTATTCATCTGCGGATAGGATCTGTCCCTCTTCCCAATGCCTCTTCCTGTTCATCAGGCAAAACAGGTGGGGAAAGGGGAGGTCGCTTTGTGGCCGACTGCTGAGTGACCGGCCTGTAAGGGCTCTGTAGATAGATGCTGTAGGACCTTATCTAGAGTCTCTGGAATTCTGGCTAGGTTTTGTAGACCCGCTAGAGATAGAGCGCACACCAATTCAGAATCCAAGCTCGTTTGATTAGCCGTAGCTGTCGCAGAGCTGGCTGGTAGGGCTGTGTGGGATTGTAATTGTGCAGTGACTGCTGCAGTCTTACAGGCTTCACATATTGGCTCAGCCAAAACACTAGCAAATTTAGGTCAGCAAGTAGCCCATGCCAAATACATGGTGGTACATGCAGTTGCCTGCTTGGGAAGGGACTGGTCATCTGTCCTGCCCGTCATGGCTATACTATGTAGTGCCACCCAGTAAGTAAAGATATTGGGGAATATTAGGAGAGTCCAGAGCAGTGAATCACTTCTCCCTTAGAGTGCGATCTGTGGAGACAGAGGGAAGTAGTGAAAAAAAAAACCCCACAGTAGGTCCCATAGAGAGAGGGAAGTGTTAATCCCCTAGAGAAAGAGTAAGGGAAGCTTAACTACCTATTCACCAAGGTAGGAAGAAATGGTGCCTTGTTCTTCTCTGTGAGAGACAGTGAGGCTGGAAACGCTCAGTACTGGAGAGAGATGCGGATCCAAAATGGCTGCCAGAGAGGTTTCCCGGGCTTTGGTATAGTACCTTAGTAAGATGGCGCCCGTGAGGCGCGTGTGCCGTGACTCGTGCACAATGAAATAGACGCAGCGCCAGATGGTGGCGCGAAAGGTCGCTGGAAATGGCACTGAGTTACCAATGCGGGGACTACTTTTAGTGCTGTTGTCCCATTATGATCTACATCTATAAAAGCATTGTTAGCATTCTGTTCCATAGAAAATATTACTTAATATTGATTCATGAGAAAATGTATATTGTAACCTTAACATAAATATCAAATAAAAAGCATGAAACAGAAGGGTGATTTAGACAAACTGTGTGTTGACAGTGTCTTGAGATCTACTGATGACCAGCTAAAGGTCTACTGGTAGATCCCAATCTACCTTTTGGACATCCCTGGCCTAGGGAAATCTTTGTCAGAGAAAAGCAGTGAAAGTCAAACTAAATGCCTAGGGAAATCTTTGTCAGAGAATAGCAGTGAAAGTGAAACTAAATGCCTAGGGAAATCTCTGTGAGAGAATAGCAGTGAAAGTGAAACTAAATCTCTTTCTGCAGAGCTGACAGGCAGCATGTAATGGGGGGAGGGAGGAGGGAATTGACTTACCTCCTTGTGCCAGCCAGGAATGCTCAATAAAAGACATACCCTCCGTCGTGGCTACTGGTGCAGCCTCCGGAGAGCGGGAACCAGTGCCCAGGGTAGTGTGGGGGGAGCTCCCCAGCCTGCAGCCTCCGTAGAGCGGGAAGGCTATAGAGCATCTTCAGATCAGAAGTCCTTGGCTGGAGGGGTTCTGGAAGAGAAACACTGACCCCAGTAGTGGCATGATACTGAATAAATCTGTACCATTGCTCCCAGCCACGAAGTGTCCATCCTCCTTCTGAGGACACTAAAAGAAAACTAAAAGAAAACTGAGGATTGAGGAGGTAGGCGGGGATGAAGCCCAGAGCAGGAGGAGGAGGAGCCACTTTAACCTTTTAGTGTCCTTTCTCCAAGCAACAGGATCTTCATCCCCATGGTGCCTGTGTCCCCCAATCTAGGCAAGAGAAACACATTTTCCTAGACTTAGGGAGCAAAGCATGAAGGTGTAGTGTATTGTGTCTTTTTATACTTGTATTTTGCACAGAAGCTGAAGTGTGGATGGTGATATCCCTTTTATCAAAAGAGAAAAAAATGTTTTACCTATTCCAAAAACCAGCGTTATTCTCGTAGTTCTGTGGCACAATGTTGGACAGATAGAAAGTTTCTGCCATCGCCTCCTGGTGGAAACAAACAGAACTGCATATTATTTATATTTATATATTATATATATATATATATATATACATACACAGCAATAAAAACAGAAACACAGTTGATTAAGATTGCCTACAAGAGAGTGGATAAAAAAAATAAAATAACCCACTGTAGAAAACTTGTTGTCTCCTGCTGGTGCCATGTGACCCCTTGTCCATCCGCTCCCCAGGTAGTCTTCATTTGTAGCACTGAACATCTTGGGAATATTGGGATCAGGCTTAAATTTGCAGTGTTTTCTGTCTGCACTACCTGATGGGAGACATGGTAGTTTGCAGTGGTAATGACACAGCAAGGCATTTAATTTCTGGGTGCTGGTCTAATAATAGTATTACTTACAAATATCCAATAACCGCACTCCAGGAACTTTATAAGTGAAAAAAATTAAAGTGATTTATTTCAACGTTTCTGCTCTTTTACTAGGGCCTATTTGGGAAACCTGGCCTACTAGACCTTTCTGCTCTCCAAGGTGGGATCTTGCGGTTTTACAAACTCCCCTGACTCTTGCTCATGATGGGGATATCCCTCAGTATAGATAGTCTTGGAATGGGTTTGGTTTTCAATGAAACTTTAAGTCACAATTTAGAACTTGAATATCCAAACTGCACGACATGGACCGAAATTTGATCTGGACAAAATATCACCTTTTGATACTCACCTACAGTTTTGGTTCTGGAGAGATGTTCAATTACCCATTTCGGGGTTCTCTTTGCAGGGTCATAGGCTAAAGCATGGTTTATATATTGGCGGGCTTCTGTGCCAGTGAGCGGAAAGCCATATTCTTCCAAAGGGTCTTTTTGTACCGGAGCTACAGGAGCTAATGATAAATAGAATGAATACTTCACAGATAGAAGTCACATCAATGCTACTGTATAAGGCACCCAGCCGACGTCTCACTCTTCAGCACAAACAGTTGAGGTTCAGCTTTCAGGAATTAATATTTATTATACAATGCTGCAGAGCAAAAAGGACTTTACAGAGAAGCCCTGCACTACAGAGCTAACAATCAAAATTTAGTGCCAAAAGGGCAACAAGTTTAAGCGACGTGTCCATGACTAAAATCAGCTGGCGCAAGCGTTATTAAAGGTATTAATAAAGGTATTAATATATATATATATATATATATATATATATATATATATATATATATATATATATATATATATATATATATATATATATATATATATATATATATATATATATATATATATATATATACAGGGCCGCCATCAGGGGTCACAGCCCCAGAAAAGCTGTACAGGGATTGGATAAGGGGATCCAATCCCAATGCTCCTATTCTTAAACGACCAATAAGGGTAAATAAAATCCTAAAGGGATACTGTCATGAGAAACATTTTTTTTTCAAAATCATTTAATAGAGCTGCTCCAACCATTTCTCAAAAGAACATTTCTCAGAAATGCTTTCTGGCAGGCTGCTATTTTTCCTTCTCAATATAACTGAATGTGTCTCAGTGGGACATGGGTTTTTACTATTGAGTGTTGTTCTTAGATCTACCAGGCAGCTGTTATCTTGTGTTAGGGAGCTGCTATCTGGTTACCTTCCCATTGTTATTTTGTTTGGCTGCTGGGGGGAAAAGGAAGGGGGTGATATCACTCCAACTTGCAGTACAGCAGTAAAGAGTGATTGAAGTTTATCAGAGCACAAGTCACATGACTTGCGGCAGCTGGGAAATTGACAATATGGGATTTCAAAATTGAATATAAAAAAATCAGTTTGCTCTTTTGAGTAATGGATTTCAGTGTAGAATTCTGCTGGAGCACCACTATTAACTGATTCATTTTGAAAAAAAAATGTTTCCCCATGACTATCCCTTTAAGGAGAAAAGCTTCTGTGCACGGAGCTGCTGTGCCATATTTTGTGCAGCAACATGCTGAAAGCAGGGGGGCCTGGCTAATCAAGTAAGTGAAGCATGGCCAGGCCCCCCCTTAGACACAAAACACAGGCAAGCAATTTTTTAAAAAATTTGGGGGGATCTGGCCAATTTTTTTTTTTTACTTGCACGGGGCCCCTGATCACCAATGGGTGGGGTGTCCCATCAATGGTTTTTTTTTTTTTAACTTATAAGGGGGCCCTTAGCATCAATAGCTTTTATAACTTGTGTGTGGGGGGGGGTTACCTTTTTTAGCGCTGATGTCTGTGTGGTCTTTTAACTGCAGTGTGGGCGGATCTGGGGTGGGGCTTGGGACCGGGGTGGGCGGGGCCTTTGTTGTACGTCCCCGTGATTTCTAATGGCGGCCCTGTGTATATCTATATAAAGGGAAAGTAGGTAGAAGGGATACAGAAGAGGCAGCGAGTGTCAGATATAGAAGCGCTGGTGAATAGGACTATAGAGGGATATGAATAGACTGGGCACTGACTGGCACGGGCATATGAAAGCATTGCAGCAGTCTATGAATGAACACACTGAGTATTGATCACTATGGCCAAGTCGCTACGTCTCACCCAGTTCGGGTTCCCTCTTGTCATACAGCTGCAGAGCGGCCACACATGAAGCGCTACTCGCTGCTGCTCCCAGTACAAACCCCCCGAGGAATCTCGGGCTCAAGAGCCGCCAGGAGAAAGATGCCACCATGCTTGTTACAGGAGCGGGGAACATCCGGGCATGCGCAGAGAGCCTCACAAGAAAGGGGCGGGGAACATCCGCGCATGCGCATCCACACAGAGAGCCGCACAAGAAAGGGCGGTAAACATCCGCGCATGCGCAGAGACGCTCAGAGAGCCTCACAAGAAGGCGCTAAATCACGAAGTCTTCATTAGTACACTGAGCCCCACCCAGAAAAGCGTTCTTCTGTCAGGCAGCAGCACAATCATAGTGGAACTTCCCGCCGACAGATTATAATTGACAGAAACCTACAACGGCGACTTGTCTGCCTCGGTAGGGTTGCCACCTTATAAAAAATTTTTTTTCCCGGCGCAATGGGGAGAGGCGGAAAAGAAAGGGGCGGGGCGTGACGCAAAAAGGGTCGGAGCCAATGAGGTCTCATTTCCAAACCAGCCAAAGTCAGCTACAAAACCAGCCAAGACACGCTTCAAAAGTAGCCTAAAATTGCACAATATGTGCAGTGGAAAAAAGTCTATAAAATAAATGAATATATGTGAAAATACGCCTTTCTCAAATTGTCACTGTTGCGCAAATTTTCCCATGAAGCAAAATGGAACAGATTTGCTCATCACCAGGGGTTTTACTACATGGGGGGGGGCATAAAGCCCTAATACATATACAATTTCAATAAATATTGGTAAAACAGTGCAACCTCTAGATATTTTTGGTGGCCAGAAGATTTTTGCCCCAAAATTGTCTGAAATTGAGGAAACAAATTGAGGCCCATTGCATGCTGGGTATTGTAGTCTTACATTAAACTTGGCAGTCGGCAAAATGTAAAACAGAAACTACATTACCCAACATGCATTGGGAGACACCGTCTTGGTTCATTAGGTCAAGAAAAAAACTTTGGCTGGTTTCCAAAGTACAAAACAGACAAAGGCCCAAAATGTAGCCCAAGTCTGTACCTTGACTAGTTTGTACAAAACCTGCCTGGGCTTTAAATAAGTAGCCCAATTTGGCTGGAAAAAAGCCAACCTGGCAACCCTGGTTTACTCTCAGTCACTTTTTGGGGGTGTCCTCTGACCTAGCCTGAAAATAAAAATGTATTTCTCTAAATTAAAAAGTTGAAGCTGCTTTTATGCCTGCATCCAGGGGTGTAACTACAGAGGGAGCTGACCCTGCGGTTGCAGGGGGGACCAGGAGGTATAGGGGCTAGGGTTGCCACCTGGCCGGTATTTTACAGGCCTGCTCAGTAAAAATGATGGTTTATCCCAATGTTATTAATAGGAAAAAAAGATAAATATATAGGAAGGCCGGTATTTTTTTCCAGAAAAGGTGGCAACCCTAATTGTGGCCCTATGAAGCCCTAATACCTATACAATTTTAATAAACATTGGTAGAACAGGTCTAGACATTTCGGGGCCCTGAAAAATAACTTGCTGTGGGGCCTAGTAATATCTAAAAATTGAATAAATGCAAAAACAAACAAAAGTGTGTGATAACAAGGCCCATAGGAATATGCCCACGACTACTTACAGATCTCAGATTCATTTTCACCAGGTTTTATTTCCAATATTGTCTGCAACTGTGCCAATGGGTGTCTGGCAAGAAGCTGTTATGAGTACGTTGCTTAATAAATGTGGATGTTCTCGAACTGTGGCGCCAGGGACGAACGTGGAAAATAAAGACTTGGATAAGCCACCCTGGAGCTGGGTGTTGGTTACACCAATGTTTCTATATATCTGTAACCTTATGAGCGAAGGGGGCCCAGTCTGAAGGTCAGTTAGGGGGAGATTTGGGGTGAGTGCTTATTTGTGTCCAAGGTATACCTGGAACTATATCAGGGTGACTGTTACCCCAATGTTTCTATATATCTGTAACCTTGTTATGAGCTAAGGGGGCCCAGCTTGAAGGTCAGTTAGGGTGAGATTTGGGGTGAGTGCTTGTTTGTGTCCAAGGTACACCTGGAACTATAGCAGGGTGACTGTTACCCCAACGTTTCTATATATCTGTAACCTTATGAGCGAAGGGGGCCCAGTCTGAAGGCCAGTTAGGGGGAGATTTGGGGTGAGTGCTTATTTGTACCCTGGGTACCCCTGGAACTATAGCAGGGTGACTGTTACCCCAATGTTTCTATATATCTGTAACCTTGTTATGAGCTAAGGGGGCCCAGCCTGAAGGTCAGTTAGGGGGAGATTTGGGGTGAGTGCTTGTTTGTGTCCAAGGTACCCCTGGAACTATAGCAGGGTGACTGTTACCCCAGCGTTTCTATATATCTGTAACCTTATGAGCGAAGGGGGCCCAGTCTGAAGGCCAGTTAGGGGGAGATTTGGGGGTGAGTGCTTATTTGTGCCCTGGGTACCCCTGGAACTATAGCAGGGTGACTGTTACCCCAATGTTTCTATTTATCAGTAATCTTGTTATGAGGTAAGGGGGCCCAGCCTGAAAGTCACTTAGGGGGGAGATTTGAGGTGAGTGATTATTTGTGCCCTGGAACTATAGCAGGGTGATTGTTACCCCAATGCTTCTATATATCAGCTAGGGTGAGATTTGCAGTCAATATTTATTTGCTGCTTTGGGTACCTCTAGAATTATAACAAGGTGCATTTTAGTCCAAGGTTTCTATATTTCTGCTGCTTCTCTAATATGAGCCAAGATGAACATTGGTCAAATCATTGGCCCAAAAACAGGAATTTGAACTCAAAAAAGCTTACCCATCTTTTAACCCTAATCTAATGTTATCTGCATTGGGGAACATCTCCAATGGTTTGTTAACCATCTCTTTTAGAACAGTACCACATAAACATCTGTTGGTTTAATTAAGGTCTCTTGGCCTTGGAAACACTTTGCATGGATTAAAAAAACTGGCTAAAAAACACTGGTAAGTTTGAAACAACAGTTTATTTTAGCCTACTGGACACAGTTGATTGCTTAAACCCCACCAGAGAGGTCACAAGACTTTCTGCTTCTCACAAACTTCATTTTCTACCGTGTCTAGTCGGCTAAAACTAATAGGAGAAGGGCTTTAGCTAGTACTTTACCATAATTGCTTTTAGGAGCGAGGGCACCCTGATAATGATGAACCAATCATGGCAAAGAACTTGTCGAAGAAAGAAACACAAAGACAAGGGACTGGTATTTACCTGTAATTTATTGTTCATTTTAATATACAAAAAGAGATAAACTTGAAATAGTTCTAAAACTTTTATGTCTTTCCCTACTGGTTGTGGTGTGGCTGCTTCACACGGGGGCACACTATTACATTCATATTTGATTTCGTCGGGCACCCAGTGCAAGTCATTAAAGCAGTCAAACCTGGCACATCTAAGGTCTCAAAGTCTAACTGTTTACTTCCTATGCTCACTAAAAGTAAAAAATAAAGGACAACGCTTCACAGCAAATGCATGAACTATAATACACGGTTCTCTTGAATACACCTTCCGTTGAGCTGCTGCAGTAAAACCAATGCACGTGTTGGAGATCGAGGCATACAGTGCCTGTTTATACATGCTAGTTTGGTATAGATAATCAGCGTTGTCTTTAGTGGAGAGGATGAAATACAGACGGTACGGGTCCCAATGACTCATTTGGCTGAATGTTTTGACCAAATAAGCACTACCTACCTTCTACATTTTCCCTATAATGCAGGTGTATTCAACATGTGGCCCTTACTGGTGCCATCTTGCCCTACTGGTACAATCTTGTTGGCTACTATCACCCATAATAAAATGTAGCCCGAAGTTGCCTCACAAGGAAACTTCGGGTGACTTCGGAAAACGAACGAAGCACCGCAAGTGCCATCCCGCTGGCGATTTTTCATTATAGCCAGCGGGAAGGCAGGTCGGGGAGATTTTCAACCCGGAGAAGAGGCGATTTGTCGCCGGGGTGACTTATCTCCCCGAATCTGCCAGTGTGCCCTTACCCTTTACTGCTTCCCTACTTACTGCAAGGACCAGGGAAGTCACCCCCACTAAAGACAGCTCTGAGATAAATATTTCTATTGAAAAAAATCCAAAATGGGAAACAGCAACAGGCATTAATGGTTTATATATTCATATATATATATATTTATAGGCATATACCATTTCTTTAAACAGGAGACTTTAGCATAATGTCTGTTAAATCAGTAGTACACGCTATCTGCGCTACACTTTTTTTTTTCTTTTTTCTTCATGTTTTTATTAGCTACAATAGTGAAATATACCGTACATAAATTTACACTTTACCAGTCTTTGTATTCCAACAGTACTTTACAAACCATTACTGAGCACCAAAAAAACCTCTCTCTCTCTCTCGTTCAACAATCGGAAAGACATTCTATGAGCAGCTCAGCGTCCGTTGCTAATGGTGAAACACTTGAATCTTGTAAAAAATACAAATTTTAAGAAACGGTTTAGAACATATGCGTTTGATTTTCTTTTTTTCCTGAATATTTCGAAAACCTATACAGAAACAATAGATGTTTTTGAATTTTCTTCCAAAGCCAGCATTTGATGCCGTTTTAGAATACAGTGAGGTTTTCAGAACTTTACATTCATGAATGTGCTTCCAATGCAACGGAGACCGCCGTCAGTCTATAAAAGCAGGAATAAATTCCTGATAAATTTCGACATCAGAAATATCACAAAACATGCACTTTTTTTATGCAGATGGTTTAAAATCGTCAAAGAAATGGCATTGTGCAGATTAAGCAATGTCACACTCATGAGCTTCCAGCTATTGAGAGCTCCCAGAATCCTTAGCCACACCATGTCCACAAAATGACATCACTGCTTTTTAGAATCGGAAAACGAGAGATTTTTTTAATATCTCCTCCATGATTCTACATATATATATATATATATATATATATATATATATATATATATATATATAATTCCTTTAGACTAGACCCTTCCACAAAAAGAATCCAGGTCTTATTATTTACATATACGTTTAACACACAGTCAAACACTTAGAAAATCAACTTTTCTTCTCCGACGGATTCACAGAATATTACCAAAATGCCTTTTTACCAACATGGGAAAAATAAAAAAATTACGCAGTTCATTAATAAAAAAAAGATCCAAAAGAAATGCCGGATATTTTGACAATACGGACTACAAGTACTCTCTAAGCCTATATGGAAATTCAATTGAATTGCTTATTAAAACTAAAAGGGAAATAACCTGCTTCTAAAGTGGATTTCATTTCAATGAATTTTACTCTAAAGTAAGATCGTATAGCTTATTGTGTGAGCAGAACATGCCTTCTTGGATCATATATGATTTTGCCTATGAGTGAGATCAGCATAGTTGTTTGTCCCCAGATAACAGTGGTAGCTGGACTTTTTCAGCTCAAACACCCCTAGGATGCCTAACTGTTGGTCAGGACCTTCCATAGGGCATAATAAAGTTAAACAGTCATTCAGCCATTTTTCAAGAATACATAGGATAGCAAATAAAATTATCATCCCAAAGCTCGCCCTAATATACCTTCAAGCTGGGCTTTTAGGTTTAGAAGAACAAATAACCTTTCTACCCAGTTTTACCCAAACAGGCAGTCAAGCTGAGGGAACACCCCCGCGGTTTATGAACTACAGTCATAGAACTTCACGAGAACATCAGCATCTAATGGTCAAAAGTAGAAAAAATAGCCAAAGCCATGCAAGAGTAGCAAGGTCAAAATATAGTCAAAACGTGTCATTCAGAGTCAGTATATAACACAGAATTAACATATGGATAGCTGTAATACCCTGTACACACAATAACCTATAAATTCACGGTTCAATGAAGAATAAATTGGAACTCCAAGATATCCAGATGCACCCTATTTTGATTGGACTTTTTTTTTACTTATTTCCTTGCATATAAATATGTACAGGAATCAAGATGTATTTGTAAGTAACAGTCTTTTTACTTGTGAAAATTAAAAACAATAAATTAAAATTTTGAACATGTTACAATTTTTTTTTAAAAAAAAAATCCCTGTCACTGAATATATTACAGGAAATGTTTGCATCCGCTCGGCCTCTGGGGCTTACGCTCCATATTGGCCAAACATAAAGGGCAAATGTTTGTGATTGTCGCTGTTTTACTGTACATCAGGGGAAAGGGTATATATTCTGAAAGATTAGGGCTTGTAGAATTCACGGGGTATGGTTGCTTCATTGGATACCCTACGAAATATGCTGCCTTCTTTCTAAACTCCTTCTAAGACCTTTCTCTAAAAAATGGAGAAAAACTGGTCATTACTCCCAAAAAAAAGCTACTTACAAAAAAGAAAGAGGATTATTCCACCAAAATTCAGACAAGGGATAGACAACTTTACTATGGCAAATTAAAAAAAGATTCCAAGTGACTAAGTGCTGATGTACTCAATTTCGTCCTATGGTGCAAAGCACACAAGCGTCAGTCTTGAATTAGTATGTGGTTAGTAGGGATGCACCGAATCCACTTTTTTGGATTCGGCTGAACCCCAGAATCCTTCACGAAAAATTCGGCCGAATACCGAACCGAATCCGAACCCTAATTTGCATATGCAAATTAGGGGTGGGAAGGGGAAAACATTTTTTACTTCCTTGTTTTCTGACAAAAAGTCACGCAATTTCCTTCCCGCCCCTAATTTGCATATGCAAATTAGGATTTGGATTCGGTTCGGCTGGGCAGAAGGATTCGGCCGAATCCGAATCCTGCTGAAAAGGCCGAATCCTGGCCGAATCCCGAACCGAATCCTGGATTCGGTGCATCCCTAGTGGTTAGTGATTCTAGTAGTTCACTGATCATGTTGAGCCTGTTGGAATGAAACTAGTTAGTGTTAAGTATCCAAGCTGGCCCTTTTACTCAAAAGTTGAAGCAACCTCACTCACTTGCATCTGAAGCGGGTAGAAAGCCAAAGAGGGCAGTAATGCTTGGAACAATTGGAAGTTGTACTTCTCCTTAAAAAAAACAACTCCACTTTGGGGCCTGAGTTTTACCAGAGCTTTAGAAAACCTGAAAGCTTTACAGAGGCAGAGGATAACCCAACAAACGGAACACCGCCTCCCCAAATTCAGCTACAATTTGTAAAAAGTATAAAATGATAAACATAAACAAACATTTTCATGTTTAATTAATTTCCCTTACAGTCCTCAAATCCATCCTTCAGTGCCAGTTAACAGGCCTGGTGCTCTGTTTCAGTGTAATAGATACGTGATTAAAACTAAAGACCGAAATAAGCTAATGTTTTAGATACCCAACACAATGCCAACAACATTTAGCACATTCTCTGAAAGCAATAAAGAGGTTGTCCACCTTTAAATAAACCTTTAGTATAATGTAAGAGATATTGTTAAAAAAATTGCAATTGGTTTTCGTTTTTATTATCCATTTTGCAGTTTAGGCAATCTAGTTGCTAGGGTCCAAATTAGCCTAGCAACCATGCATTGATTTGAATAAGAGACTGGAATATGAACAGGAGAGGGCCTGAGCAGAGCATTTGTTTTAGATGGGGTCAGTGACCCCCATTTGAAAGCTGGAAAGAGTCGGAAGAAAAAGGCAAATAATTTAAAATCTATACAAAAAAATTCAAAACCAATTACAAAGTTGCTTACTAAAAATTAACTTAAAGGTGAACCACCCCTTTAAGAGGTAAAACCAAATAACCATTGAACAATGACTTTCTACAACATGCCCATATTCGTAATTTCCTTCATGTGTTTGTAAATTGGCAAAGCCATTTTGCGCAAGGTGCAGGGGAGTGTGAGTTAAATTCTAGGACCAGGTCAAGGAAATAAGCACATACATGATATATTTGGCACAGTAGAGATAGGATGGGAGATGGAAGGGAGCTTGTGTAAAGAGATATACTGAATAAAAAAAAAAGGCACAGAGTACTCAGTCTACTCAGCCAACTGGGTCTACTCCAATAAATGGGAAATATTCTGGTAAAAGAGTACTACTGAAACTACAAAAAAAAATCTACCAAAACGTAGTGGATATTCATGAAATCTGTTAAAAGGTCTATTACTGTCTGTTTTTTTTCAAAATATTTATTATTTGATTGATGCTTTTTCCACCGAGAACTACAGTACACAGGCCTGGCACATATACACACAAGCAAGCTTTATCCCTTAAGTAAAATAGGATACTGGGAAGTTGACAACAAAAAAATGCTGCCATTAATTAGCTGTACATTGGCTCTGAAGCTTGATGAGGTTGTTTTTAGAAGATTATTGACACAAATAGAAGTTTGAGGTAATTGGTTAATAGTAGGTTAGGACAGCTTTTTGGGCTTCCTGCTGTTGACAAGCTATAAATCCCAACATCATCTATTCATGAAGGATACTGGGAATTGGCAATTGCCGGAGCGCTACAGGCTGTCTGGTACTGGTTTACAGAATAAGCAGATAGGAGTGGGTCCTAGAATGAGATTGTTAAAAAGAGGCATTAAATTGAATACTGACAAATAACCATCTGAAGATGAGAGCAGTTGTCCGGAGCCTATTCCATAACTCCTCCATAAAAGAAAGGCACAAACATAGTAGTATACGAAAATATCACAGAGGAAATGGCAAAAAGGATTTGAGGTCTTGGATGTTGTCCATGAGAGTAACACACATTGTTTGTGAATATTGGGTGATAGCTGTGCCATTACTTTATACAAAGAAAGGACAGTTGACTTGTAATACTCCAACTGTAGAGGATCTACAACCTTCATGAACCTTCTGCTACTACAACTGTCTGGGCAATTCTGGGAGTTTAGTATGACAGCAATAAAGGATTGGTCAGTACAAAATAAGGTAAAGTTAAGATACATTCATAGATCTAAATGACGGCAAAACTCATTGGTTATTATTGCTAATGAATTGGTGGGAAAATGAAATCAATCCAGAAATAAACTGCCAACATCCTTTATCGCCAAAGCTTGGGATAGTTGGTGTAAAGTAGGGTTGGGCACGCGGTTGCCCTCCTCTGGCTCACTGGAATGTTATTGCCAGTCCTCAGTGCCGGGGATATAAGGGACTAACTTTTCTTCAAAAGTGATGTCTCTACACTGAAGCGGAGAAACTGATATATCACGATATATGTTCACATTTTCAAGGACAATTACAAAACCCAAGCTCTACTCGTAACAAAGAGGATTTTATAACGATTCACATACTATTCACCAAAAGACTATGTTGCAAAACATTCTTCTACTTGGGAGCAACCATGGAGCAAGCATCTGGCACTTACAGCCACACGATGGAGCAAGCATCTGGCACTTACAGCCACACGATGGAGCAAGCATCTGGCACTTACAGCCACACGATGGAGCAAGCATCTGGCACTTACAGCCACACCCCTTCTCCTACTGAGAACCAGCTCCATCTATGTTTCATCAATATCGAAGCCGAAAAGAGGAATGATCACCACGTGAAACGTCCTATCTGAAGAAAATATGTCAAGAACCTTTAATTCAGCTATATATAAATATGAATAATTATTTGTATTTGAGCAGGAATGAGAGATTTTAAGATTCTGGTATTCTGTGTTTCATTCCTACCAAACTAATTGCAGGGATTATATTAAAAACTGAAACATACACATAATACAAGTGTACCAAAATCCAGAATTAAAAATTGGTTCTCTAACCCAATATAAAAAAATATTTAACGGTCAGGTTTCCGTCTATAAACTGTTACTGCTCCAGTGTAGTTGGACTATTAAAAGCAACTAACCGGTTGCTATGGGTTATTGGTATAATGCAGTTACAATACATAAGCCAAATTCCCTGTCACACTATTATACAAGAGAAGGTCAATTTCATTAAAAGTCAGTTAACCAAATGGAGTATGGGAGGACTCGGATGAAATCCACTTGGACAGTGATCCCCAACCAGTAGCTCGTGAGCAACATGTTGCTCTCCAACCCCTTGGATGTTGCTCCCAGTGGCCTCAAAAGAAGTGCTTATTATTTAATTCCAGGCCTTTAGGCAAGTTTTGGTTGCATAAAAACCAGGTGCACTACCAAACAGAGCCTCAATGTATGTAGACAATCCACATAGGGGCTACCAAATGGCCAATCACAGCCCTTATTTGGCACCACAAGAACAGTTTTCATGCTAGTGTTGCTCCCCAACTCCTTTTATTTCTGAATGTTGCTCAAGGGTTCAAAAGGTTGGGGATCTCTGCACTTGGATATGAAGCTGCCGATAGTACCCTTAACCCAAGAGCAGAACTTGTTGACCATTGTGCCACCATGCTGCTCCACTGTGAGAACTTAGCCCTAATACTTTATGAAGATTCTTCATGCTTTTATGGACCATATAGGGATGTGGCTGAGGTCGTTCAGGTCAACCTAGGCAATAAGTTTATACATATGTCGGTATAGGGGTGTGCTAAGGTTAGGAATCAGTAGAAGTCATTTTGAAAAATATGACTATTTTTCCCACTGTTTTCCATTATATTTATTTCCTGGGTAAAGTATTTTTTTAAGCTTCACATGCATTGATTTTGAAATTACAAATGCTACTTTAGCATTTTAATAAATTATCAAAGTAACCGCTTACCCCTATAGGTTTTGATTGCCTTTTGGAAAAGTGAAAATCAAAATGTCCCATAAATCCAAGTTTTTCAGCTGGAGATGTGTTACATGTCATGAACACTGGACACTTAGGGGCAGATTTATCAATGGTCGAATCTCGATGTAAAAAATAGCTCGAAATTCGACCATCGAATTAAAATACTTCGACTTTGAATATCGAAATCGAAGGATTTTTCACTGAATTTGGCCATCGAACGATCGAAGTAAAATCGAACGATTAAATCCTTCGAATCGAACGATTCGAATGTTTTTATCGTACGATCGAACGATTTTTACTTTGACTTCAAAAACTTAGAAAAATGCTGAAGAAGGTCCCCATAGGCTAACATAGCACTTCAGCAGGTTTAATTTGGCGAAGTATTGAAGTTTTTTTAAAGAGACAGTACTTCGATTATCGATTATTCAAACTATTTTTACTTCGAGTCGAATTCGAAGTAAATTTGAAGTCGTAGTGTCCTATTCGATGGTTGAAGTATCCAAAAAATTACTTCGAATTTCAAATTTTTTTACCTAGAAAATTCCCTCGAATTCAGTTCGACCCTTGATAAATCTGCCCCTTAATCCTATTATTTAAATTTCCATGATACACTTTTTAAAGATCCTACTCTAAAAAGCATTTTCTGAGGAATGTGCGTACATTTCATTATAGAGAGTCTCAGATTAATTGATGTTATTGCATTCTCGGGTTCTGAATAGGAGACTGTATTTCAGTAAATCCATTGGAAGACATTTTTACTATTAGATGATTGACTTTCATCTAGTAAAATACTTCATTTTGAATCATGTAGAACTTTACTGCCTCAAACTGAAATAGAATTCTAATCAACTCATCAAGACTGAAAAAATAACCAGGTCGTTGATCTTCATTGCCAGTGATCAAGAACTGAATTTGAAGAGCCAGCCTAGTATTACATGTTTTACCCCTGGGCTCAATTTACTTTGTTTTATTAAAGCAGCTGCAGCCTGGGCGACAAAATGAAAGTGTAGACCAAGGAAGCTTGCAGATTTCTAACAAAGACAAGCCTTTTCTAAAAAGACTTGCTATGGCTGGGATTGACACATCTGTGTCAGTGCCAAACTGCATAAGGAGGAAGCAGCCATGTTTTCTAGGCCTCTGAAACCTTAACCCAGGGATCCCCAAACTTTTTCACCGATGAGCCACATTCCAATGTAAAAAGAGTTGGGGAGCAACACAAGCATGCAAAAAACATATAGGGAATGTCACATAGGGCACGGATTGCCTATTTGGTAGCACCATGTGGACTGGCAGCCTACAGTAGTATTTGACAGTAACCCTGTTTATTATGAAAACAAACTTGCCTCCAAGCCAGGAATTAAAAAACGAACTTTGATTGCCCTGGGAGCAACATCCAAGGGGTTGGTGAGCAACATGTTGCTCACGAGACACTGGTTGGGGATCACTGCCTTAACCTGATCTATTGAAGGTCTTCCAAACTCATGGTTGCTTTTTCTTAAAGTTAAGAAAAGACATTTTTAAAAAAAGTGAAATTATTGAATCTCAAGGAAATCTTCACACCTAGGAACCTCCTAAGAAACCTACTGTTTCTTTTGAGGCCAAATAAAAGTGCAACATATGTGTTGTCCCCCTGTAACCCCCCCCCCCCAAATGGTTTTACCCACTAAATTGATGGAGATCAACGGTTTCGAAGGCCATTGGTTAAATTAATAAGGGACGTGAAATAATTTATCTTCTCACTCCTATATATTTTCATAAATACAGTGACTTCTAAAATATAAGAACAATCTTATTGCATGATCTCTCAATCCCCTCAAATAAAAATAATAATATGCCTGATTATTAACAAGCTCAAAGTCCAAATGAAACATACTGCATAACAATGTCAAACATTTTAAGCCAGTCCTTAACCATGAGTTATAGAGAAACCAGAAGAGTAGCCACAAAATACATTTTTTTATACCTGTATCTACTGCTCGAAAATACCTTTAAACTTTAAATCTAGGTAACCAAACATCTTACCTAACAAGGAACATATCTTTAAAACTAGAGGAGGATTCCAATCACATTTTAATCAGGGAATGAGCTTCATGACCCTCTATCAATAGGGTATTATACGGAATATATTCATAGCTGCAGCTGGTTGGATTCGTTTGGGAAAGGGTAGATTAGGGCCATTGCCAAATTAATGCTAGGAGGTATGCTGTTGGCAAGTATGAGGTTGAACTGGTTTCTTGTTGCTGTTTATTATTAGCAGGCTTTTAAAGTCGGTGAATACATCAGAAGAAGGATGCCGAAATCAAATATAAATTTGTTATAAATTATACAACCATCTTTGACCAGGGAAATACAGCTTGGGTGTATATTTTCTAAACTGGTAATAGAGATAGCATTGACATACATGTAAAACCTCCAGCTTATGGTATATAAATAAAAATGTATTTATTGTATTATTCTATCAAACTGGTAGTTTCATGAATTTTCTTGCTGGAGACAAACAAAATTAATAGTCTGCTGACCGGCTCCTGTTCACATGACCAGTTCCCAGGAGCGACGTTCCTTAGAACTTGGGCTATTAAGAGTTTTTCCTGAGGACTGATTTTGGAATCACTTTTGACAGAAGTCTTTCAAATCAAATATGGCACTTACAAGAAGTATGTTAAAGCTTATTAGAAAAAAATGTTAGTTAAGAGAGAGAGGGAAAAACACACCCAACTGATGGATAGTTCATTATAGGCCCTACCTACAAGACAACCACATATGTTTCGTTGAAAAGTAACAGTAAGCCTTTTTCCATGGAAAAATCTATTTCAATGTAAATACTGGTTTTTGAACAGTCCATTTTAAGTTTCCAACAGTAGTGAAACATGGCATTCAGAAAAGTCTTACTTTAACCCAATAGGTAAAATATCACCAAGACTTTAAAGGGATACTGTCATGGGGAAAAAAAAAATTTCAAAATGAATCAGTTAATAGTGCTTCTCCAGCAGAATTCTACACTGAAATCCATTACTCAAAAGAGCAAACAGATTTTTTTATATTCAATTTTGAAATCTGACATGGGGCTAGACATATTGTCAATTTCCCAGCTGCCCCAAGTCATGTGACTTGTGCTCTGATAAACTTCAATCACTCTTTATTACTGTACTGCAAGTTGGAGTGATATCACCCCCTCCCTTTTTCCCCCCAGCAGCCAAATAAAAAAACAATGGGAAGGTAACCAGATAACAGCTCCCTAACACAAGATAACAGCTGCCTGGTAGCTATAAGTACAACACTCAATAGTAAAAACCCATGTCTCACTGAGACACATTCAGTTACATTGAGAAGGAAAAACAGCAGCCTGCCAGAAAGCATGTCTCTCCTAAAGTGCAGGCACAAGTCACATGACTGGGGGCAGCTGGGAAATTGACAAAATGTCTAGCCCCATGTCAGATTTCAAAATTGAATATAAAAAAATCTGTTTGCTCTTTTGAGAAATGGATTTCAATGCAGAATTCTGATGGAGTGACTCTATTAACTGATGTGTTCTAAAAATGATTCTGATGACAGGATCCCTTTAACTAATTATGCTGCACTGATGATATAACAATAGTTGGAGAAACATGCATAAAATGTTATTCTACAATAATATGAGACATACAAATATGTATAATGCGCAATGAGTAACCTGTAAAATATATCCTTAGAAATGGGGCTTAGAAATGTCACAGGGCTCCTTGAAATGTCTCTCATACCCATTTATGACCAGGAACACTGCATTTAAATGTGTGCCTACCAGTAGTTGAATGCAAGAGCATGGTGAATGCAGTGTATTGCTATCAAAACCATCTGCTTTAAAGGGAGAGAGTTGTGTTGATTTATTTTTGTGCACTCTAATGTGATTCAATACGATGAGTAAGCAGTGAAGTACAATTCTCGCTTTGCGTGGATTCCATTGGAGAACTTAGAACTATATATATTAATATATAATTGCTGCTCTCCTTTAGGGGAGGGCTAAGACTCTCTATAAATGATCATTATTCTTTGCCTTTGAAGATGAACACTTGATTAAAACAATGTTCGCCATTATAGCCCTTGTATAGCCACTGGAAGATGTACATTTAAATGCACAAAAGCTTGTAAGGGGAAAAGGATGACTGTATTTCAAGCCACATCTGAGCATTTTTTGGCAGGATTTGGAGTGCTGAACTCTTTAAATAATGTATTTAGACCAAGTGACAATGAAAGGTGCTGAATTTTTCCTATGCGCATGTTATACCCCCTTGAGATTTTACAAATTTTCATATGCAAATTAGGGTACGAATTCAGTTCGAGTTTAAACCAGATCCGGAAGTTTGTAAAGCAGGCACTCAAAGGAGGCAGTCTTTCACCAGTCGATTGGAATCAAGTAAAAGGCATTTATTATAGCAATACATATACGGCCTTACGCGTACACAAACACATAGTCATAGGCTGTAAGTGTTTGTAACGTGAAACGCGTAAGGCTGTATATGTATTGCCTGGTGGAGTGCCTGCTCTACAAACTCCTGGTTTGATCCACTCCCCTTGCTGAAGGCTCGGGGTAGTGCACCTTGGCCTCTTCCTCAATTCGGTGGGTTATTATTTGATGTTGGACCATTGTATATTTGTCTACCTATTTATTAAACCAAATCCGTCATGGAAGATGCAGAAATCAGCCGAATTTGATTAAAAAAAAGTGGATTTGATGCGCTTAGTATATAAGCCCTCAAATAATTGAACCATGATCTAAATCCAATGACTTTTAGTGGAGTGCCCTAAATGAGACTGGCAAAACTACAATTACTATTAAATATTTTAACCAGGTTGCTTTTATACATTTCAGCCCTCTAAAATTCCATCACGTCTGAAAAATAATAATGGCAACATGTCATTACTATTAAAAAAAAAATCGTGAAGAACGATAAACTATGCAAACATATTGGGCATATCTTCTTAGTGAATAAAGGTTGTCCTTTAAGGGTCACTGCACCTACTTCAGAGGTGGTCAGAACTACGTGTGCCAAGGTCCTTAAGAATATTCTGATCCAGAATTCAACCTTAAAATGTATAAATTTGATTAATAAAATATATAACCAGGGCAAGAAGGGGCGGGGTTCCTATTTTTAAAGGCTTACTGACTTTTGAAACATGGATAGTAAAAAAAGAATACAGAGGAAACGTGAATGATACCCAGCAATGTTATTTAGACAATTCATCTACAAATGTGTACAATTATTTACAGTGGTGCTTTTATAAAAAAAAAAAAACAAAGGTAGCACTTCCTAAAAGATTTTGAAAATTATTATTTTTTTTTTTTAAAACGTTTTCAGTTTTTCTTAAAACTCCCTTGTCAGAAAAGCCAACTTACATTAAAATATACTTACTACAAGACAACACAACTAAAAATATATAATAAAACTTATACAGGTATAAAATTCTGAGGTATTTCTGGTTTGAGGTGGTCTATGGTCATGAGATTTGTATTGTGATTTTGTTTTTTTTACCTTTTATTTTTTTTAAATCTTTCTTTCGTTTATCATTGGCAGGGCCGGAGTTAGAGGTGTGGGGAGACCAAGGCTGGCACCCCATAATACCAGGATGTACAACATGCAACCCGTCCATTGTTATTAAACCAAACAGTAGATTGGAGAGCAGCAGGTAGGACATACTTGATGTTTATACTGTACATATAACGAATAACCAGGAAACAACATGGAATCTCCTTTGTTATTTTAACAGTTTACTGGGGGCCGAAGGCAAATACCCTTTCTGCCCTACCCCTAAAACCGGCTCTGAACATTGGCCACCAGCCTTTGCTTGATCAACAGCTACCGCTCAAGTCGGTGGTTGATCCAGCACAGGATTAGAGAGGCCTCGGAAGCCACGGAAATCTGAATGCTTTTACGGTTTGACAACATTGCTTGTTTTTTTTAGATGAACATAAAAAAAATGTATGCAAGTGTTTGATAATCAGCAGCATCAGAAAAATTCACGGACTTGAGCAAGATAATGTCAGATCTTGTGGGTTCTCTGAATATGCACCAAGCTAGATTTAAACTTAGAATACAGAGAAAGAGAGCCTTACACCAAAGAAGAAATGGAATCCTTTTTCCTCCGCCAGATGTTTTGAGATTAAATCAAGTGGTCTAATGTTTGGTAAGAGCCCCCAAAACATGGTTGCGGATATAAAAAAACATTACATCTAGGACAAAAACCATATGTGATTCCCCAACCTTTGCCTCACTGCCCTTCAGGTTGGGCTTCCAGTGGTATCTAGGAGAGCAAATAAGTTCTCACCTTGAAATTGGACTTCAACTATTTTGAGCCCCCCTAGATGGTCAGCCCCACAGTTTGGAAACCTCAGGTTTAGGCCATGATTAATTTGGGCCATGTGCCACTAGAGCATGATGGTTCATTCTGCTCAGCAGAAATATTACTATATATTATATCCAGAAATTCTGGTACTGTCACAGGCAGCGAATATATATTTTAAACTGGTGTTTGCATAAAAACTGCCTTTGGTGCACAAAGATTTTTCACACTGAGTCATATTTTTGTGTTACAATAGCCAAAAAGCATCAAGAACTCCCTTCTCTGTACCGCTGTTTCGCAGCAATGCTCTGCACTGGACAATAAAAGCATCCTTCCCCTTTAGAATATTTACCTGAGAAGTTGCTCCACAGCAGTTAATGCTTTTGCCAAATTCTACAAAGGGCACCCAACCCCACCCTCGAATCTACCCTGCCCACACCTAGAACCTCCCAAACAACTTAGTTCTCACAAATGAGAACATTCACTTCCAAATTCCTCTGCGTGTTACACCCGTTAGATCCGTTTAAAAAAAAAAAAAAGACACAACAGATTTTTTGGTGTGTTTTTTGGAACACACTTTCTAAACTAAGAGGGTGATTATGGTGGTTGGGATAAAATCCTTGTTTTCAGAAGGGGTATCCTGTGTAACAGTCTTCAGCGTACTACAAAGTTCTGCAGCATTTGCTTGACTTAGGTGTTTTCCTATGGGTCCTCTTCTGAGATAAAGGAAACCAGGAGAACATTCTCTAGAAATGAGTTTGTTGAGGTTCTGAAGTTCCTGCACCTATTGGCATTCATAAGTCGGCACCTGAATGCTTGCTGAGATGTCTGTTTTTGCTTTTTTTTTTTGTTTTTTTTTTTAATACTTTCGAATGACGTGCTGGTAAAATTGATCCGATCCAAGTAAAATCCAAGAAAAAAAATATTAAAAAGTCAAGATAAAATAGCAGCTGCATTCGTGAGTTTTTTATTTAAAAGTCACTGAGTCTGGAAAGACCAAAGAAACCTCAGATACTGGACTCTTTGGGCGGCAAGTCCACATTGGTGACAGATGTAACAATGGATACAAGGCAGTCCGAGGTAGTGCCGTTCACTGATTTACGGATTTGGGAAATACGCTCCTCTACGCAGCCTGCCGAAAGCCGTGCTTCCGCATCATGGTCCCAGCATTCTTCAATGGTGACGCACAGTTGGGCCAGACCCTGTTCAGGTAGAAAAATGGATGTTTCAGAAAATTTTTCATAAAAGCTAGGTCAATACATGGTTATATATTTGATCACGGAAAAATTCAATAAAACTGAGCTAAAACCCATATTGCTCAAATTTTTAGGGCTTTTTCCTCAAATTGCTCAAATTTTTCTGACTTTTTTCCCCGAATCAATAGATTTATCCCAGTTTTTGCCGAAACCCCCTCAAAAAAAAGTCGTATTTGGATTTGGGCTTTTTGCAGCATCGTGTATAATAAATCTCAAAAAATTCTAGTTTTTTTTCCTCTAAAAATTTGAGTTTTCTAGATTTGTTTTAACATTTGGATTTTAATAAATAATGTAATTTAAATTCTGCTTTCCTAAGATGCCCTTATATTGGCTGAAATTTGCTCTAGATCATGTCTACAGTTGATTGGCTCATGTATAAGGGAAATCGATCAGCCTGCCTGACCAATATTCCTGGCCAGATATCTACTGGGCAAGTTAGAAAATCCCATCAGATTAGGTGCTCTCCCGATGGACTTCCCAACGCACCTATTATGATGGCCACGACGCTGGCAAAGTCAGACAGTTATTGGTTATGACCACCAGCCAAGCAGATTTATACACATATGCTCATCAAATATCCACCAGTCCAATCAAAGGCATAACAATGGTATGCAGGACCCCCAGAAAAAAAATCTTTTGAGGGGCCCACGCACACCTCTCCTTCCAACTACCAGCCCAGAGGTTTCCCCCTGCTCCCTGCCACAAATGCAAATGATATAAGACATCGTCCGGGAAGGGTGAATTTCTTAAAAGTCATAAAGGAAGCAGAACCGATGGTCCCGGCCCCCCAGAGACCACGGGGTCTGCTTCCTCTAGTGTTACATCAATAAGTCCAATGAAACCAGTACAGTCTTACGGATTTTATCATACATTCCAAAGAACTTATAAGGAGTCTAGTCTACACAATAAGCCTTACAGGGTGTTTCAGCCAGTGGTCTTTGAATACAGGGCGTATCTTCTTGTGAACGACAACTTCTTGCAGATCCTCTAGGGAAGGATGTTGCCCAATCTCTTCTTCGAATGGGAGCAGATACTCATCTACTGGCCCTGTCGACAAGGATGAGTAAAAGTCAGTTTAACGCAGCGAAGTACAGACGGTTTCCTAAAGCGTAAATAGAGTCAGAAATGATTTTGCCTTTGGAGCTTATTGGTAGAGGAATGCAAATACCAGCTAGCTGTGGTTTTGCCCATGGCCCTGCATGAAAAAGCATGAAGGCCCAGGCCAGCAGTCACCTTTTTTGATAGAAAACATCTGATCGGTTACTAGACCTGGAGCAAACATTACATTTATGGTTATAAAGTATAGCAGATATGATGTTAATATTCCACATAATGTTCAGGAAATATGCTAATAATCCAGACTTAACAATAAAACAAACCCAGTTTTGCTGTATTTTATTTATATTAAACACAATCCACTGTACCTGAAAAGCAGCTTACAGTTATTATACAGTCGAAAGCTTGTAATAATGACCACAAGGGGGTAGCAAAGACTCACCATCTGCTGCTGTACATCGGGATACTATTTCCCAGAGTACCAGTCCCATGGCATACATATCTATCCTGAGAAAGGAATCTCGCTGAAAGTTAATTGCTCCCTCTAGAACCTCAGGAGCCATATACCTCCTGGTGCCAACCTAGAGAAAGAACATTTATTAAAGTATAACCGTCGGGCTTTTTAGTATAATTCAGATCTACCACTTTCTGTATGTAAAGGAGCAGTAACGGCAAAATGGTAGTGACAAATATATGATATATAGGATGTAGTAATGCACAGGCCGTCCCGAAACCCATGAGAGCCGCGGGTCAGGGCCGGTTCCTGCACAAAATCTTCGGGTCTTGGGCGGGTCTGGATTAAGCTCTTCTCCTGCTCTTCCAGTCTGTGACCTAGTACTGCTGGCTTCCCGAGCCTAAATTTATAGGCTCCCGCCCCACAGTGACATCACAAAAGGGGCGGGATGGGCACGGCTTTATAAATAGAGGGGGAACAGCAGGCTGGGCCAGATACGGGTTGGGAGGGTGCCAGTTAGGGTCGTGTGTAAGTGGAGAATTTCTCAACTCACACACCACTAATAGGTTGCTGTGTAGCCATGGGGGCAGTCATTCAAGTTAAAGGAGAACTAAAGCCTACAAATGAATATGGCTGAAAATGCCATATTTTATATAAAAAAAATTTACTGCACCAGCCTAAAGTTTCAGCTTCTCAATAGCAGCAATGATCCAGGACTTCAAACTTGTCACAGGGGGTCACCATCTTGGAAAGTGTCTGTGACACTCACATGCTCAGTGGGCTCTGATTGGCTGTTGAGAAGCTAAGCTTAGGGCTCGTCACTAATTATCCAGCAGAAAATGAGCTTCCCTGGCTGTAATATAAGCTGATGCTACAGGTTTGCTGATTATTAAATTCTGATGCTAATTGCACTCTTTTCTGTGCTGCCATGTAGTAATTATCTGTATTAATTACTAATCAGCCTTATATTGTGACATTTCTATTCTATGTGTACTGTATATTGTGAGTGGGTCCCTAAGCTCAGTAAGTGACAGCAGCACAGAGCATGTGCAGTGAATTAGCAGAAAAGAAGATGGGGAGCTACTGGGGCATCTTTGGAGACACAGATCTTTACTGCTAAAGGGCTGTGGTTGCCTTGGGCTGGTATAGAAGCACAAAACATAATGTACAACATTTCTAGCTACTTCTTTAGTTAGGCTTTAGTTCTCCTTTAAATAGGGCAATGGGGCATAGGATCAGATAAGGTGTACAGAAAACCGGTTTCTGACTGGAAACTGTGGCTTTTTTTATTTTTCAGGCAAGAATCCTACCCACGAGGCACAAGCAGCACAGTTCTGCTGGAAGGAATGCGTGTGTATAAAGACATCATACCTCTTGTACACAAAGGTATTTAGCATTTTTATTACAGATTTATTGCTGCGCAAGTGATTACCTGCCCGTGTGTATCTCCCGGAGGTTTTCCAGGCTCAAATCGTACGGCCAGCCCGAAGTCTGCTAATATCGCAGTCAGGTCGTTTCTTAGCAATACATTCTTACTTTTAAAATCTCTAAAATGGGACAGGAAAGAGACAGAAAAAAAAAAATTCAATTAACATACAGAGAAGATTCCCTATCTGGATAAAAGCAGTGTTGGATTAGGGTGTCTGGGAAGCACTGAGCGTAATAATAACTTTGTACATTTATTAGCCTTCCTCCCTCCCCCTTTGGGGCACTTGTGATTTGGGAGCCCATCACAAACCCCCTTGCTGCCCTTCCCTGGTGTTAGCCAGGCCATAATCCCTGTTTCTGTCATCTTGTGCATCTGGTTACAGGCCCAGATTTGTGGCGAGGCCACAAAGGCCAGGGCCTAGGGCGGCAAGTTGTTAGGGGCGGCATGTCTCCCAGCCACTTGCTGAAGAGCACCAGTGCTCCGGTACGCCGGCAATCCATATAGTGGTGTGGGAGGTGCGCGGCCTGACACTAGGACCACGCAGTGTAATCCGGCCCTGCCTGGTTATAAATGCAGCCCCAGCAAAGGGTACAAAGAAAGATAGTATCTGCTGCCTGCCATTAATACGGCACTATAAGGTTTGACTCCAGCCAGCCCCCGTCTCAGGTGGACTCAAATGCTCTAAATTTGAGATGTGTAATCGCCGGTCTTTCATCTCTTGTTGAACTGCTCCCAGAATGCATACAGAACTTTTACCATCATAACTACCCATTGGCAATAATGCCCTGGCTAGAATCAAACCCAGGACCCTTGATATGGTGGGGACTTAGGTTTCATTCCAGCCAGAGCACGAGAGCCATATAATTATTACCTTTGCATTTGTTTTTAGATGGGGTCAGTGACCCCCATTTGAAAGCTAGAAAGAGTCAGAAGAAGAAGAAGGCAAATAATTGAAAAAAATCAATGTCAATAGAAAAGTTTCTTATAATTAGCCATTCTATAACATACTAAAAGTTAACGTAAAGGTGAACCACCCCTAAAAGTTTGTTAGTTAAACATATCATATAAGAGGAACCAAAGCAGTTGCACTTTCCTCTTCCTCCTTCTCCCCCCCCCCATACACGGAGAACACTGGTTGCCAGGCAACATCACATATTCCCATCAGGACAGTTCATTGATAAGGAGAGGCTATATCTATTTAAATAGAGTCCAAATAACATAGCATTAAGGGGCACTGATCCCATAAATCCAGCAGGGCCGGCACAAAAGAATCCTATTTAAGTCCCTGGCGGCATCCACATACTAGCTGTGAGTTTTGTGCCTTATAAGGGGAAATAAATGGGGGGGCATTTAGTCACTAGATGGCATTTTTTAAACTCCCTTCAAAGATATATTAAAAAACAAAAAAACAGATAATGATCAGTCTTACCTGACAGTCTATATTTTTCTATTCTGTACATATAAAATTCTCTTTTTTGAAAACCGGGACTTATATGTTAAAGGGCCAGTAAACCTTGGTTTCATCAATTCCGCCTTATATGTTTGCCTAATGGAACTATTTAAACCTGAACCTAAATTTATTTTCTATTTTTCAGTCTTGCATAAGAAACAATGGTCTCTTAGTCTGGAGAGACTCCTTCCTGCCATATACCTCCCACAACGAACCTGTTCTGTTCATAATGCCACTAGAAAATGCCAGGAGACTGAGACATACTGTAGTATGACTGCTCATAGCCTGTATATAGAACTATGGCAGCATAGGTATTCCCCTGTACTAAGCACAATTCAGCAGGAACATCCCCTACATTTGCTCATAGTCTGTACAGAGAGATTCCATAAAACTATGGCAGCATAGGTATTCCCCTGTACTAAGCACAATTCAGCAGGAACAGCCCCTAAATTTGCTCATAGTCTGTACAGAGAGATCCCATAAAACTATGGCAGCATAGGTATTCCCCTGTACTAAGCACAATTCAGCAGGAACAGCCCCTAAGTTTGTCGTAGTCTGTACAGAGAGATTCCATAAAACTATGGCAGCATAGGTATTCCCCTGTACTAAGCACAATTCAGCAGGAACAGCCCCTAAATTTGCTCATAGTCTGTACCGAGAGATCCCATAAAACTATGGCAGCATAGGTATTCCCTGTACTAAGCACAATTCAGCAGGAACAGCCCCTAAATTTGCTCATAGTCTGTACAGAGAGATACCATCAGACCCGGACTGGCAATCTGTGGATTCTGGCAAATGCCAGAGGGACTACCCTAAGATGCCATAGAAAGTGACTATTCAGTGGGTTGGTGGGGATCAGAGTGGGCCTCTCTGTACTTGGAATGCCAGGGCCTATTTTGACTCCCAGTCCAGACCTGTATACCATAAAACTATGGCAGCATAGGTATTCCCCTGTACTAAGCACAATTCAGCAGGAACAGCCCCCTAAGTTTGCTCAGCCTGTACAAATAGAGCAGCACTGTTTTAACATATGAAGAAGCAATTTCTTTAGAAGACAAAAATCCCTCTGAAAAGCAGTGATATGGTTAGCAAATATTCAATTGTATTTATTTGCAGTGCTCAGACAATAACCATCTATGGCCTTAAGCATTTATTGTATCTGAAAAATCATTCAAACTGATCAAAGCTGAAAGGATGAAATAGAAACTCTGATGATAATGAGAAAGGAAAATGACTCCTGACATCTCTCTTGATTAATTTATATTGCCAGAAAAAGATGTTGGGGTGGGTGGATAGATCCTGCTTATAAATAAGGCTTGTCTTGCGTTTATATCCGTATAGTATAGGGATGCAAGGAATCCAGGATTTGGTTTGGGATTCGGCCTTTTTCAGCAGGATTCTGATTCAATCAAATCCAAGTGCCTGTCTGAACCGAATCGGAAAAAATCACGTGACTTTTCAGCACACAAACAAGAAAATAGACATTGTTTAATAGGGATGTAGCGAACGGCGGAAAAAATGTTCGCGAACATATTCGCGAACTTGCGTCAAAAATGCGAACGGTTCGCGAACGTCGCGAACCCCATAGACTTCAATGGGAAGGCGAATTTTAAAAGCTAGAAAAGACATTTCTGGCCAGAAAAATGATTTTAAAGTTGTTTAAAGGGTGCAACGACCTGGACAGTGGCATGCCAGAGGGGGATCAAGGGCAAAAATGTATCTGAAAAATACATTGTTGACACAGCGCTGCGTTTTGTGCTGTAAAGGGCAGAAATCACACTACGTCACTCAGGTGATGTTTCTGGACACGGAATGTGAAAAAGCTCACACAGCTAGGTGGCACTTGGTTAAAGACTGGGCAAACAATGCCTGCAAGGGCAACGTATACAGTAGTGGGTACGGAATATATTATTGCTGCTGTAAAAACATCACTCAGGTGATGTTTACGGACACGGAATTATTATTGTTATTTAGACAGAATGTGAAAAAGCTCACACAGCTAGGTGGCACTTGCATACCTCCCAACTGTCCCTCTTTTGACCACTCAACCCCCTGTCCCTCTTTTGTACTGGAAAGTCCCTCTTTTCTCTGCACTGAACAGCCAGAAAAAAAACAGTTTCTAACTTAATTAGCTTTTGGCAGAGAGCTCAGAACAGCTAACAGGTGCAAATAAGATACTTTGTAACAATTTTGACTCTGGTTGGTGCTGGTAGTGGTGAACTACTAGGAGGAGCAGCACACCAGTCCCACTCCCCAACACAGCTAGACTAATAGCACTGGGCTCTTATAGTAGCAAAGTAAAAAAACAAAAAAGAAAATAAAAGCAGTCCTTACAAGGACTATTGGGTTATTACAGCAGTCAGCAGATGAGAGATCAGCAGCAGTGCCCACAGCAGCTACATACAGAGCACTGCAGTAGAAGGTAGATTACTAGCCAGCAAAGCTACCTAACCTAAAATGTCCCTCAAATCCCTGCAGAGTTCTGTCCCTACAATACAGAGCAGTATCAAGTAGATTACTAGCCAGCAAACTTACTATCAACTGTCCCTCAAATCACTAACAGCTCTCTCCCTACACTAGCTCTTCCAAGCACACACAGGCAGAATGAAAAAACGCTGCAGGGCTTCAGTTTATATATGGAAGGGGAGTGGTCCAGGGGGTGTGGGGGTGGTCCAGGAGGGAGAGCTTCCTGATTGGCTGCCATGTATCTGCTGGTCTGGGGTGAGAGGGCAAAAATAAGCGTCAGCTAAGGCGAACCCAAATTGGCGAACGTCGCGCGACGTTCGCGAACATTCGGCGGACGCGAACAGTCGATGTTCGCGCGAATTAGTTCGCGGGCGAACAGTCCGCGACATCCCTATTGTTTAACCACGCATGCTCTCTTTCCCCCTTAATTTACATATGCAAATTCGGATACGGTTTGGTATTCGGCCGAATCTTTCACAGAGTATTCGGCTGAATCCTAATATAGTGGATTTGGTGCATCCTAAGTACAGTAGACTGGAATGTACATAAGTTCCTTTTGGACTTAACTTTTGGAACTTATCTGGAGATGCCATACTGCCACCCACTTGGTTCCTAATTTCAGAGTTTAAAAGAACAGAACCTGCCATAAAATGGGTAGGACTGGGGCAGATCGAAGAGAGGGAGGATAACGGGCTGGGTCTAATTATTGAGCGTTATTGTTTTTAACATTTTGATAGTAAAAAGCAGCATCCTTGGAGGAACATGGGGTGCTGCTCCTACTCAAATGCTTGAATGCAAACATACAGGCAAGGAAAGCTTTGTTCAGCTCAATAAACAATGTCCACATAATGTAGTGGGGATATATTGGGGTGTGGGGGTACAGTCAGGGGAAACATGCCGTTCTACGTGGAGTCTTGCAGAGCAGCAGTAGTATATGGGGGAAAATAATAGCACTAATCATTAGCTGCTCACACTATTCAGTATGACAGCTATACAGATGCTGCCCCAGCTGCTGGTTTATGATTGAGGCCGCATGTAATAATGTTGTGATTCTCACTGTATGATGTGATCAGATACAATGATGCCGCTATACACACAGATATGATGTTACAACACGCTCATACATGTTTCGTTTTGCAAACGGTTACTATCGCTTTGCTTTTTGATTTTTTACTCCTTATATTATTTGTGTTTCTTTTCTACACCAGTTGTGTCTTTTTATAGTTTGCTTGTTCCATTTCACTTGTCGATGCCATCCCACTACATTGACGTAATCTGACGTCATCGCCTTCACTTTCCTGCTTCGTTTTCCGAAGTCGCCCGATGTTTCCTCACGAGGCAGCTTAGGGAAACGAATCGATCCAAGGGGGAGATTAGTCGCCCCCCCGAAGAAGAAGAGATTTGTCTCAGGCGACCCCAATCGCATCGCGTGTCCTGTGAGTGTGAGTATCCTTCAATGTTCTCTCTATATTTTGGTACTTTGCACCCAGACATTTTTTTTTTACTATTTCTACGAGTGCCAGCATATACTATGTGCACAGTATATATATATATATATATATACACAGACATATATACATACATACATACATAATACATGAATATCTTGTATATTATATCCTTATAAACAGTGAGTTCTGATGTCATCAGTTATAAACGGTGAGTTCTGATGTCATTTCTGTCACATGACTCCCTAAAACTTGTGTATTATAATAAATAAAGTACCCCCTCTTGTAAAATATAAGGATATTATAAGTTACCGAGGAGTTTCATGACCATATAAAAACACGAGGCCTTCCGCCTCGTACTTTTATATGGTCATGAAACTCCTCGGTAACTTATAATATCCTTATATTTTACAAGAGGGGGTACTTTATTCAATATATATATATATATATACACACACATACACTTTTTTTACAGAGTAGAAAATGGTGATTTTGTGGAAATCGGAGTAATAAATTTGGGCCGACACATAAAACTCTTTTAGGAGCGATTGTAACGACTCCACACAAGGCTGAGAAATGGATGAAGGAACTAATCTGTCACACAACTCCTGATCAGAGAGCCCATTACCCAGAGAAAATCTCTTTTCCCAGCTTGAGTCCCACTCTTCCCGCACTAGGCGGCCATTACAGCAAGAGATAACAATGTTTTTTTCTAGGAGGATAATAGGAAAGATGAAATATAAGATAGCAGTCTCTCCTGCAGTGAACTGTCCAGATAATCCCTGTAGAAGGGCCCTAACAGATAACGTGTAAACATTGTATAGGAAAGTAACTAAAACAGATGAATGTCATGGATAACAGAACCGTAAATTCCCTGAATAAACATTCAATGTTTCTGCCCTCTATAACTCAGCCTGCAGCCTTGTGTCTTTATATGGTCACAGAACAACCCCTCAGTGACTTCTAATATCCTTATCATTTACAGTAGGGGGTACATTATCCCTTATAATACATGAGTGATACTCAGAGTTCCTGTATAACTCAGCCTGCAGCCTTGTGTCTTTATATGGTCACAGAACCCCTCAGTGACTTCTAATATCCTTATCATTTACAGTAGGGGGTACATTATCCCTTATAATACAGGAGTGATACTCAGAGTTCCCTGTATAACTCAGCCTGCAGCCTTGTGTCTTTATATGGTCACAGAACAACCCCTCAGTGACTTCTAATATCCTTATCATTTACAGTAGGGGGTACATTATCCCTTATAATACATGAGTGATACTCAGAGTTCCCTGTATAACTCAGCCTGCAGCCTTGTGCCTTTATATGGTCACAGAACCCCTCAGTGACGTCTAATATCCTTATCATTTACAGTAGGGGGTACATTATCCCTTATAATACATGAGTGATACTCAGAGTTCCCTGTATAACTCAGCCTGCAGCCTTGTGCCTTTATATGGTTACAGAACCCCTCAGTGACTTCTAATATCCTTATCATTTACAGTAGGGGGTACATTATCCCTTATAATACATGAGTGATACTCAGAGTTCCCTGTATAACTCAGCCTGCAGCCTTGTGCCTTTATATGGTCACAGAACCCCTCAGTGACGTCTAATATCCTTATCATTTACAGTAGGGGATACATTATCCCTTATAATACATGAGTGAGACTTACCTGTGAGCGATTGCAGGTTTGTGCCCTTCCCCTTTACAGCGGGGCACATCTTCATGTAAGTAGGCCAGCCCACGAGCCATTGTTTCTGTTATGTGACACAGTTCATTCCAGCTCACCAAGTTCCCTTTCAGGTAGTCCGTCAGAGAACCCTGCATTACACAGACACAGGAAAGGAAATATCTCTATAAGAGGAATAGTTCACATCGGGGGTTATTTTGGAATTGCAGATGTGCCAATAGAAGACCTGCCTTATCATGAAATGCAGTGATGAGCCACAGCTCCATCTCCAGGTTGCTTCCCCTCTTCTCAGCGGCAATGAACTCCAATAGGTTTTCATGTTTCATGCCCGGCGTGGTGAAGATCTCTTTCTCACACTGCCACGACTGCTTATCCTAAAAGAAAAACGGGATTTTCTTTATGACTGTGGGGTAACTAAATAACCCCCCCCCCCCCCACATCCACCCGTTTCTATGAGAATTGCCTGCACCCACTGTTGGCAGTGTAAATCACGCATTGGGTAAATTTATTACACAGGTATGGGACCCTTTATCCAGAACACATGGGACCTGGGGATTTTCAGATAACGGATCTTTCCATGATTTGGATCTTCATACCTTAACCTACTAGAAAATCATGTAAACATTAAATAGGCTTCCAATAATGATGAATTATTTCTTAGTTGGGATCAAGTACAGGTATGGGACCTGTTATCCAGAATGCTTGGGACCTGGGGCTTTCCGGATAAAGGATCTTTCCGTAACTTGGATCTAGTACACGAAGTCTACTAGAAAATAAAAACATTTAATAAACCCAATAGGCTGGTTTTGCTTCCAATAAGGATTAATTATATCTTAGTTGGGATCAAGTACAAGTTACTGTTTTATTATTACACAGAAAAAGGAAATAATTTTTACAATTTTGGATTATTTGAACAAAATGGAATCTATGGGAGACGGCCTTTTTGTAATGTGGAGTTTTCTGGATAACAGGTTTCCAGATAATGGATCCCATACCTGTACAAGGTACGCTTTTATTACAGGTATGGGACCTGTTAACCAGAATGCTCGGGACCTGGGGTTTTCCAGATAACTGATATTTTCCGTAATTTGGATCTTCATACCTTAAAGGCAGAATTCAGGGGTAAGACTTATCAGGGGGGAGGCAGGGAGGGGGGCCAATGGGGACCTTACATTGTGGGTGGGGGGGGTTAGTTCTCCTTTAAGTCTGCTAGAAAATCATGTAAACATTAAATAACAGGCTGGTTTTGCTTCCAATAAGGATTAATTATATCTTAGTTGGGATCAAGTACAAGTTACTGTTTTATTATTACACAGAAAAAGGAAATCGTTTTTAAAAATTGTGATTATTTGGATAAAATGGAGTCTACGGTAGACAGCCTTTCCGTAATTTGGAGCTTTATGGATAACAGGTCTCTGTATAATGGATCCCATACCTGTATTACAGAGAAAAGGAGATGGCCTTTCCGTAATTCATAGCTTTCTGGATAACGGGTTACCAGATAACGGATCCCATCCCTGTACAAGGTGCAGTTTTATCATTACAGAGAAAAAGGAAATAATTTAAAAAAAATTGGATTATTTGGATAAAATGGAGTCTATGGGAGACAGCCTTTGCGTAATTTGGAGCTTTCTGGATAATGGGTTTCTGGATAACAGACCCCATAATTGTACAAGCTACTGTTTTATTATTACAGAGAAAAAGGAAATGATTTTAAAAAATGTGGATTATTTGGACAACATGGAGTCTAAGGGAGATGGCCTTTCCGTAATTCATAGCTTTCTGGATAACGGGTTACCAGATAACTTATCCCATCCCTGAACAAGGTACGGTTTTATCATTACAGAGAAAAAGGAAATCATTTTTAAAAATCTGGATTATTTGGACAACATGGAGTCTAAGGGAGATGGCCTTTGCGTAATTCAGAGTTTTTTGGATAACGGGTTGCCAGATCACAGATCCGCATATACTCAGCCGCTAAGGTACTTACAGCTACATGTGTTTCGATGGCTCGGCAGGGATTTTATCCCGGACATATTCAATCTTTTCAGTTTGCATTAAGTAGCCATTGGGGAGCAGTTGCACATGATAACTTGTCGTTTCCAGATTGATTAAAAAAATCAATTAGTGAAGGGGGAAAAAAATAATGGAAGCCAGTTTAAAGGGCAAGTAAAAGCCAGATTAAACATGGGTTGTTTTTAATTAGGGTACAGAGCTGCTGTACTGCTTGTTGTTAGCAGCAGCCAAATGCCTTGCACAAGGACGTTAATGCCAAAAAGTTGAAATTATGGATGCACCGAATCCACTATTTTGGATTCAGCCGAAACCCCTGAATCCTTCGCGAAAGATTCAGCCGAATACCAATCCGGGTGGAAAGGGGAAAACATTTTTTACTTCCTTGTCCAAAAAGTCACGCAATTTCCATTCCCGCCTCTAATTTGAATATACAAATTAGGATTCGGATTTGGTTCAACCGGGCAGAAGGATTCGGCCGAATCCTGCTGAAAAAGGCAGAATCCTGGATTCGGTGCATCTCTAGTTGAAATGGCGCGCCCCTTAGGGGGGTCTTCATAAATGAGCCTTGAGAAATTGCCCCTTTCCAAGAGTAACCTGATGAATGAAGAATGACGAGTGCATCCTACCTGCACGGGGAAGATTTTCACTGCAACATATTCATTCAGCAGACGAGCTTTCCAGACGCAACCGAAACGGCCTCGCGCCTTTATCTCCAGCAACTGCAGCGGCTTCAGCCCGACCAGAGGAGATGGAGGAGGCAGACCGGGGTCCTGAGGGAGAAGAGGAAAATTCGCTCAGTATCTATCCGGAACATTGCTGCCTCCCAATTCCCCGTGTTTCTCGGAAGAGAACAAAGCTGTAATCGGATTAGGGAGCTAAAACATGAGATTTACCTCTGCAATAATCACAAAACCTTATGGGACTTATACTGGGTAACAGCTCTGATGCACACGGATGGGTTAACCCTTTCCTTGCCACAAACTGCTAAATCTGACCATAGCTTATTGGGTTACAAATAAGTCAATAGAAAACTAGGAGTTGCGTTGTGCCTGAACATGCGGAAAAAGAAGGCTAAGGGGCCAGTAAGCGAAACTATCAAAACCTGAATATGAATATATATTAATATATATATTTATATTTATTTAAATAAGGAGTTACTAGCAGAGTCTGTAGTTTCAGCCTTGCTCAACCAATCTAGCATAAAAACTATGCATAGGTATTCCCTTCTAATAAGCAAATTCAGCAGGAACAGCCCCTACATTTGCTCATAGTTTGTACAGAGATACCATAGGTATTCCCCTGTTCTAAGCACAATTCAGCAGGAACAGTCCCCTAAATTTGCTCATAGTCTGTACAGAGAGATCCCATAAAACTATGGCAGCATAGGTATTCTCCTGTACTAAGCACAATTCAGCAGGAACAGTCCCTAAGTTTGCTCATAGTCTGTACAGTGATATACCATAAAACTATGGCAGAATAAATATTCCCCTGTACTGAGCACAATTCAGCAGGAACAGTCCCTAAGTTTGCTCATAGTCTGTACAGAGAGATCCCATAAAACTATGGCAGCATAGGTATTCCCTGTACTAAGCACAATTCAGCAGGAACAGTCCCCTAAGTTTGCTCATAGTCTGTACAGAGAGATACCATAAAACTATGGCAGCATAGGTATTCCCCTGTACTAAGCACAATTCAGCAGGAACAGTCCCCTAAGTTTGCTCATAGTCTGTACAGAGAGATCCCATAAAACTATGACAGCATAGGTATTCCTCTGTACTAAGCACAATTCAGCAGGAACAGTCCCTAAGTTTGCTCATAGTCTGTACAGAGAGATACCATAAAACTATGGCAGCATAGGTATTCCCCTGTACTAAGCACAATTCAGCAGGAACAGCACCCTGCGATTGTTTATAGCGCAGAGAGACCCATACAAATATAAAAGAATAGGAATTCCCCTAAACTCAATTCTGCAGGAACAGCCTACTAAGTCTGCTTTTAGCCTGTAATTGATCAGTGCTGAATTGCTTGTCCCAGTCAGTTGCAGGGGTTAGCAAATGATACCCCAATTTTCCCTGCAACTGCCATGATCCCTGATTAGTTTTTGGATTTTGTAGGCCACAATGGCTTGAGGGATACCTGCTGACACCCCTGAATTCAGTTGCTCCAAACAGGTACAATGTGCATCCTACTCGTACACAAATGCACAACTGCTGTGTCATTGCAGTATAGTAAAGGACCCCCAGCCGTGAACATGATTTCCTCCTGTTAGAGCTTTACTGTATTTGTACAGAGAGAGAGAGAGAGAGAGAGAGAGGTTGGAATGCTGAGTGTACAGTAACAGGCTGCACTCTCCCCTTGTTTATTGTGCTGGCATTCGTACAAGAGCACCCAGGGCCTCTGCAATGTCCGTTATGCAACTGTTGCCTTGATAAATTGCTCCTCCTATAGAGGCCAACACTGCAGAGGAGCCATAAACCCTATTACTTTTTATTGTCAATTAGCACTTCGGCATTAAAAGTGCTGTAATTGAACTCTATTTAAAGATGCTGGGGGGGGGGCGCAGCCATTCCAACACACTCTCTTAAATTATGTTTAATGTCAAACGCATAAAAAAAACAACAACAACAGATCCGGTATTGATTCCCTATATCCTGCAGTTAAGGCTTTGCTTAATAAGGGCCACTTGGCGTTGAGTCAGGTGGAATTGTTCAGCAATTTGTTTATAGAAAAAATAATTTAAAGGACATTAAAGTTGCTCATTGCCAATGTTTATAACAGCTACAATAGCAGCTTGTGATCCTCTGCTGGGACTGCATCATTATAATTAATGGTGGGGGCCATCAGCCTTCCCTAGCCACTAGGGTCACCATATGATTCTTGAGGCACCTTGGGTCTTTCCAAGAAATCGCTTGTTTCCAGATCAAAGGTAAAAAGTGATGTACTTTATTTCAACATCTAATTAATTAAAGATAACGTCTAAGGTCTGACGCGTTTCGAGTGCTCACACTTCCTTTGCCCACATGGTCAAGCTGGCCCAATGGGGTACTACTGTCATAGGTTCATAGCAGCCGCCAGATCAAGCTCCTAGATGCCTGCTACTGCCTCCTCAAAGAGTTCAACAGAAGGCTTGGTTGTTGGTAGTGAAGAGCAAATTTATTCGGCAGCTATGGATTTGCAGCAAAATTCCGGCGAAAAGTTGCCGAGAAAAACGCCCATTGACTTTAATGCATTAGGACAAAAAAAGCCGCCATAAGAAAAAATGCCCATTGACTTTATTGCATTAGGACAAATAAGTCACCATAAGAAAAAATGCCCATTGACTTATGCATTTTGAGTTAGAAAAATTGTCATGTGCGTAAAAAAAAAAAGTCATGCGTAAGACGGGACAGCTAAACGGGACAGATTCGCTCATCACTAGTCATTGGGCATGCTCCCCCTGCAGTTGGTTCTTACAGGCAGCTTAGCCAGTAGGAATTATGGTGTTTCTCAATCAGTCATTCTTTTAACCTGCCCTTACAGTGGGCAATTCAAGTCTATATACCCCCATCTAAGCTCTATAATATGACCTCCTCAGGGGAAACACAGGCTTATAGTTCTTCTTCAAGGGCACCACAGGGTCTATGCTTTCAGCAGGTGCACCTTGGATATAGAAACTCCATATGGACAACCAACTGGGATATTGGTAGGCCCTACAGTAGGTACCCCAGTCCAACACTTCCCCTGATATACCAAAACCCACCTCTGATTTGCCCAAATTCCCCAATCTATCCAAACCCTTCCCCTTTTGTGACAGCCAAAGCCAATCTGGAACGCTGTTCTCATGAGCGGACGGAAAGTGTACGAGGAGCCACGCGTATTATTGGCCACCTTTGTACTGATCCAATCATTCATGCAAAACTTACAAACAATCAAGACAGCAGAAAGCAAAGAGGAGCTGAAGTTGCAGGCAGTCTCTCAGGCAGATTTACTAATACAGACCCCTTCCTAAATATCAACTTACCTCATTAATCTCTACATGCCCGTAGGGAGGCTTTCTATGACGGTACATCCAGAACGCCAGGAGAATTGCCATGGAAAGACCAACAATTGGAAGCAGGGAATAGATCAGAATGTTCAGTACGGAGGCTGACGGCTGGGGCTTCGGATCAAATGTTTCTACAAAGATCACAGGAAGGAGAAAAAAAATAAGTAGGGAGGGGGAGAATAGGAGATTTAAATTTTAGGAGCTTTTAATAGACAGTCTGTCTGAAGCAAAACTCCCATCCGTATATATAAATACATATATATATATGCAAAGAAGTAGTGCTTTATACACACCATATAGTTGAAACCTTCATACTATATGCAGGTGATCTGTCCTAATAATATCATTATTAATAATAATATTAACAGATTATATGGATTTTCTTGGTTAAATAAAGTTTAAAACATTTTCAGGAAAAGTGTATAAAAAAGTGTTATCATCATCAGCAGGCATTTAATACTGGATTGGACTTTGGGCTTCCCTCATCAGCTGTGTAGGGCAAGAGCTTCGCTGGACAATGTGAATGCTCGCTAATGCTGATTTATGTTTGTCTGCATTGCTCCTCTGGCTTTTACCCAAGCGAGGGACCTTGCAGGCACACAAAATAATGGGATACAGGAGCGCAAGGGCAAAAACAATTATTCCACCACCTCTGGGCCTTGCCCTTACTAGGATAATACAAAATAGCTACCTGGGGATGGAGACACTTTACTGAATGTTAAAGAAACGATTGTGAGCTTGGTGTGCAGTGTACTCTATGGGGTTGTATATAACCCCCAGCAATTCTGCTCTACATGCCAGGGGTCAAGGCCTGAAGACCGATGTATGGTGATGAGTCCCCTTCAGACTGAGTTTGCAGTTTATTGGCCGTGTATGAGGCACTCAAGAGGACATGCCCGACTGTTATTTACCAGGCAGATTTAAAAATCACATTGGTCAAGGACTGCACTTGTGTTCTGATGAGATCCTTGTGTGATGTCTACATAGGCCCGCAGTTTGATTAGATCAGCCTAATCATGTGGGTGGCCAAAATTCAAAGTGTATGGCCAGCTTGGCAAAGGAAGCCTGATTTATCAACAAACTCAATTTCGACTAAACTCGATTCGAATTTTTTTCCTCCGAAAAAAAAACAAATGTCAGGAAGGCTACTAACATGTCCAAACTGGTCCCTGGACCTCTCCCATTGACTTATACATGAACTCGGCAGGTTTTAGGTGGCGAATAGTCGAATTTGAGTTCTAGAAGGAGAACTAAACCCTAAAATGAATGTGGCTAAAAATGCAATGTTTTATATACTGAGCTTATTGCACCAGCCTAAAGTTTCAGCTTGTCAATAGCAGCAATGATCCGGGACTTCAAACTTGTCACAGGGGGTCACCATCTTGGAAAGTGTCTGTGACACTCACATGCTCAGTGGGCTCTGATTGGCTGTTGAGAAGCTAAGCTTAGGGCTCGTCACTAATTATCCAGCAGAAAATGAGCTTCCCTGGCTGTAATATAAGCTGATGCTACAGGTTTGCTGATTATTAAATTCTGATGCTAATTGCACTGGTTTCTGTGCTGCCATGTAGTAATTATCTGTATTAATTACTAATCAGCCTTATATTGTGACATTTCTATTCTATGTGTACTGTATATTGTGAGTGGTTCCCTAAGCTCAGTAAGTGACAGCAGCACAGAGCATGTGCAGTGAATCAGCAGAAAAGAAGATGGGGAGCTACTGGGGCATCTTTGGTAACACAGATCTTTCCTGTTAAAGGGCTTTGGTTGTTTGCGGCTGGTACAGAAGCCAAAACATAATGTACAACATTTCTAGCTACTTCTTTAGTTTAACTTTCCTTGTCCTATAAAGGACCAGAGTGTGATAAATCTCAAAATTCGAATTTGAATTAAAACTCGAAACGAGTTTGGATAATACAATAATTTGAGAGTTTTGACCATAAAAAAATTCAAGAATTCGAATTTTCAATTAAATCTGCCTCTATTTTTTTCCAACCAAACCATGCCTCCAATTCTAAAATAAGCACCTGCTTTGAGGGGGGCAAGGGGTTGGTGAGTAACATGTTACTTGCGAGCCACTGGTTGGGGATCACTGCTGTAGAATATGGTACATGTCATGAGTCGAATTGCTAAGTAGCTATGCAGCCTGTACATATGATATGCCTCCTGTTTCCAATGGGTGATGTTTCAACCCCAAAGCTGGTGGGACAGGCAGTATCAGAACCATAAAGTTCCCCCGGTACTAACCCTAGTTTTCACAGCAAGAATGGACCCCTTCATTTAATGGGTTAACAGCGAGCGCACACCTGGACACTTCAGGAGCTCACCGGCCGAGCATTCATCAGTCACTTACCGACTTCAGGCAAATGAGTAAATTTCTTGTTGCAGTAGTTTCCCTCGCAGCAGCAGAAAAAGACTTGGGGGTTTTCTTCCTTGGCAATACATTCCTGTCTGGGAGGCAAAGTAAGAATCATATGCAAGTGTCACTTTCGGGACGGGGGAATCCATCTTGTTTTGGGAGTTTATATCACGTTACCTACACCTGCACTAATGGAGGGGCAGTGGATAAGGGCGATTGCATCTCTGTTGAGCCCTAATGTCCTCGGTGAAGTGTATAGCTCTGCTTTTAAAGCGACAGCACAACCGAATTTAAAGAGCAAGAAAGTGCTATTTGCTGGGGGTTGGCAATGCACCACTTTGGAGTGCTTTGCCCCCATTTTCTAGCATTTACGAAGGGTCCCTAGCGGCGGTCTGGGACTGTTCACATGGGCAGTATGATCTGAAGAAATGCACCCCAACATGCTCAAGGTTAGCGACTATATTCACTGGTAGTGTTCCAAATGGGCACCCCCCCCCAATGAATATCTGTTCCTTTTCCATTAAGAGAAAAAGTCTCTGTACTCAGCACTAGTGATGAGCAATTTTCTTTGCCAGCCATGGATTCGCTGCAAAATTCCGCATTTCGCCATGCGAAACTGCATCAAAAATTCAGCGTCGACAAAAAGGTCGCCGTAAGAAAAAATACCTATTGACTTTAATGCATTTGGATAAAAGTCGCTATAAAAAAAAAAAAACGCCCATTAATTGTAATGCATTTGGTGCGAGAAAAATTGTTGCACGCGTAAAAAAAAATTGACACTCATTGACTTTTTGCGAATTTCTTTGTAGTTTTGCAACTACCGAAGCGAAACAGGACAGATTCGCTTATCACTACTTAGCACCTCACACATAGAACACATGATATAAGTCTAGCACCCCAACATATACTCTGGGGTAGCCCCAAACTACTACTTTATTGCTGCTATGTATTTATCCGCTCTCACACCATGCAATAGAAGTAAAAGGGGAGTGCCATTGCAGGGAAACAAGGATATTCTGGAGGGTCTGTTTGCTAAGGAATGAGTTTACGGCTCTTTAATGAGAGCGACATCCCTGATCATTAATAGGACACCACCCTATGTCAATAATAAGAGTATGTGTTGCTTTAAGTCTGACTCATCTAGTCTGGGGGTGATGGGAACAGGGAGAGCCTGTGCATTTAGGCAAAGCTTTCCATCACACGGTGCCTTGGCTCTCGTAGCTCCCGAGTCATAAATAACCTGCTGTATTATCTTGCAATTTATATTCTGCCAATGTGCAGCGGCAGCGCCCCATCCCATAGTATATTCTGCAGGATTTTAGCAGACAATTTTAGCTGCTCCGCCGCTCTGAATAAATTCAACCCACCTGTGCCTGCAGCTAAAGGAAATCAATTGGAAAACATCATCGAGCAGAAGCTGCCCTGGACCACGTAGAAACCCGACTCGTTTTTCATTTTACCAAACGCAGATCGACCGAGATTTAAGGTTAAAGCATTCCAAATGATATGCCTCGTTCACAAATGTTATAATTGTTTAATTGTTTAATGGGGCAATATATCCCCTTCAACGAATAGGGTTATTACTGAACATATTTCAATAGGCAAAACATATCTATGGTTCTCGTTATTTCATGCACTAAACAACTGAATCACTTTTGCTTTGCAACTTCCTAGTTCTGCCAAGTCGCTGTTTTAGGAGGAAAAGGTAGTAAAATAAGTCACCACTCCACAGATAAGCCCTCTGTATACTGAAATCCTTAACTCACACACTGGATAAGGAAATAGTTTCCTTTGCAAGTATTGCACTAGTTAAAAAGCAACTAAGTGGCAACTATGCCCATTGTATAGGTTGGAATGGTTATGTATACGCGAACACGGCATGTGTACAGTATCCACAGATAAGTCGAGAGCAATAGTGTTGGTAGACCTCAGTTGCTCATGAACTACAAGTCCCAGCGTGCCTTTAAGAAATTAAAATTATTGAGAAATGCTGTTGGCTGTAGTCTGGAAATAGCATAGGACACTTACATTAACTCTCTATGATGCTGCGAGTTCCTCTGGGAGTCTGGCTCTATTAATATGACATATTGGCTTCAAAGTAGCTGGAAACCTGTGTATGTTCTGTAATAAAATTGATGGGCAGTTTTTTGCCTACCTTGCTACATTTTGTTATATAGCCACAATATGTTTTCAACCTAATTAATGTTGTCAACCACTTTATTGTCTTCTTCTCTTGTACAATTTACATGCACTTCAAAAATAATATTTACATTGTAGCATATGTTATCCACTGACTTTTATGGAAGATTTATGGATGGTGCTTATTGTAACAATGGGATAATAGTCTCTGGGAAGGGAGTGTGACTGTGGGATAGCAGGTATAGTAGGGAGAGATGGTGCCTATAGCAACAGTGTGATAATAGTCTCTGGGAAGGGAGTGTGACTGTGGGATAGCAGGTATAGTAGGGAAAGATGGTGCCTATAGTAACAGTGGGATAATAGTCTTTGGGAAGGGAGTGTGACTGTGGGATAGCAGGTATAGTAGGGAGAGATGGTGCCTATAGTAACAGTGGATAATAGTCTCTGGGAAGGGTGTCGACTGTGGGATCGCAGGTATAGTAGGGAGAGATGGTGTCTATAGTAACAGTGGATAATAGTCTCTGGGAAGGGAGTGTGACTGAGGGATAGCAGGTATAGTAGGGAGAGATGGTGTCTATAGTAACAGTGGATAATAGTCTCTGGGAAGGGAGTGTGACTGAGGGATAGCAGGTATAGTAGGGAGAGATGGTGCCTATAGTAACAGTGGATAATAGTCTCTGGGAAGGGAGTGTGACTGAGGGATAGCAGGTATAGTAGGGAGAGATGGTGCCTATAGTAACAGTGGATAATAGTCTCTGGGAAGGGAGTGTGACTGTGGGATAGCAGGTATAGTAGGGAGAGATGGTGTCTATAGTAACAGTGGATAATAGTCTCTGGGAAGGGAGTGTGACTGAGGGATAGCAGGTATAGTAGGGAGAGATGGTGCCTATAGTAACAGTGGATAATAGTCTCTGGGAAGGGAGTGTGACTGTGGGATAGCAGGTATAGTAGGGAGAGATGGTGCCTGTAGTAACAGTGGGATAATAGTCTTTGGGAAGGGAGTGTGACTGTGGGATAGCAGGTATAGTAGGGAGAGATGGTGCCTATAGTAACAGTGGATAATAGTCTCTGGGAAGGGTGTCGACTGTGGGATAGCAGGTATAGTAGGGAGAGATGGTGCCTATAGTAACAGTGGGATAATAGTCTCTGGGAAGGGAGTGTGACTGTGGGATAGCAGGTATAGTAGGGAGAGATGGTGCCTATAGTAACAGTGGATAATAGTCTCTGGGAAGGGAGTGTGACTGTGGGATAACAGGTATAGTAGGGAGAGATGGTGCCTATAGTAACAGTGGGATAATAGTCTCTGGGAAGGGAGTGTGACTGTGGGATAGCAGGTATAGTAGGGAGAGATGGTGTCTATAGTAACAGTGGGATAATAGTCTCTGGGAAGGGAGTGTGGCTGTGGGATAGCAGGTATAGTAGGGAGAGATGGTGCCTATAGTAACAGTGGGATAATAGTCTCTGGGAAGGGAGTGTGACTGTGGGATAGCAGGTATAGTAGGGAGAGATGGTGCCTATAGTAACAGTGGATAATAGTCTCTGGGAAGGGAGTGTGACTGTGGGATAACAGGTATAGTAGGGAGAGATGGTGCCTATAGTAGCAGTGGGGCTAATAGTCTCTGGGAAGGGAGTGTGACTGTGGGATAGCAGGTATAGTAGGGAGAGATGGTGCCTATAGTAACAGTGGATAATAGTCTCTGGGAAGGGAGTGTGACTGTGGGATAGCAGGTATAGTAGGGAGAGATGGTGTCTATAGTAACAGTGGGATAATAGTCTCTGGGAAAGGAGTGTAACTGTGGGATAGCAGGTATAGTAGGGAGAGATGGTGCCTATAGTAACAGTGGATAATAGTCTCTGGGAAGGGAGTGTGATTGTGGGATAGCAGGTATAGTAGGGAGAGATGGTGTCTATAGTAACAATGGGATAATAGTCTCTGGGAAGGGAGTGTGACTGTGGGATAGCAGGTATAGTAGGGAGAGATGGTGCCTATAGTAACAGTGGGATAATAGTCTCTGGGAAGGGAGTGTGACTGTGGGATAGCAGGTATAGTAGGGAGAGATGGTGCCTATAGTAACAGTGGGATAATAGTCTCTGGGAAGGAATAGTAACTGTGGAATAGCAGGTATACGTAGGTCATAGAATATAATAAAAAGCACCTCACTTACCTGTCATAACAGTTGAAGTCATCCAGCCAGCATCCTTTTTTCACCAGCTCTATGAAGCCCGAATTGTTCCTCCAAGACGCGTAACAGTGGAGTCGCTTGTCCTTTTCCCCTTCGCAGCTTTCCACCCCACTTTGGTTGGTCTTCTCCAGTTCCCAGTTGGCATTGTAATAGATGCACTCTCTTGTCTCCACTTCATCGTGTCCTGAGCCTGAACCAGAGGAACAAGATCACATTAAATTCACATAAAACCATTAGCAGTTGTATGAACATTTATAGTTCAGTAAATTACTGACATGACTGGTGTTCCCAATATTCCAGCATGGCTGATGTCTTAAAAAAAGAAAGAAAGCTACAGAGACAGTTTATTGCCAATAAATTAGCCACAATAGTGCAAGCTATAACATTGTATTTATTCTGTAGAATGCTCTTGTTTAGGATAGCAACTGACATATTAGCTTGGTGTAACATCACTTCCTGCCTGAGTCTCTTCCTGCTCCCTCATAGCTCTGAGCTCAGATTACAGCAGGGAGGGGGAGAGGAGCAAACTGAGCATGCTCAAGCCCAAGCCCTGGAGGTTTAAGGAAAGAAATGCTGTTTCTTTTGACAGAGGACTCAGAGCAGCATTACTTTGAGGGTTTACTGGTATATTTATATAGACCTTTCTTAGTTTTAATCTTTCCTTCTCCTTTAAAGGGGAACTATGTTAAACGGGTTAGTTATATCCTAACCAGTTAAATAAGGAAGAATAAACTGGTGTATATATATATATATATATATATATATATATATATATATATATATATATATATATATATATATATATATATATATATATATATATATATATATATAACTCATGTAACACATTCTCAGAAAGTTTAATAGGCAAAAGCGAGAGGGAAAAATCTATTGTGAGAAAGCACGAAGTAAACGGAGACAAGAGCGGAGACAAGTAGACGGCATTTTCCTCGAAACAGCTTCTCAAGCACCGCCGCTGCCAAGAACGTGTAAACACTGGGCACAGAAATAGCAGCCATTGTCTGCGCTGCTCCTGGCACAATAACTCATTCACGCCAAGATTCCTGGTCCCAAAAGATTTTGGAGGAAAGGGTTGCAAAACTCTGTATTCTAAGGAGCGCATGCATAAAGCAAACCTGTATAAGTTACCATCACCATCATCGTTTATATATTTATAAAGTGTCAGGCACTTATAACAAACCAGCTCTTTCCAATAGTTTTACTTCTTTTTTTAAACATACCTGCAAATTTAAGGGCAAATATTCCCAATGGTTTACTTTCTCTTAGGTGGTGCTGCTTTATAAGGAGTAGTGAAAGCAAGGATCGGCTTACACTGAACATTAGTATCAACGGACATATCTCTTCCATCCTCTAGAGGGAGCACTTGTTCCATAAGGCAACCAAACCATGTAAAATGCATGTTCAAGAAACACAGTGCAGATTTGTACAAAGTTACTGTGCAGCCTTTCAGCTGTTGCTAAATACACTTCCCAGCATCCTCAGCAAGTCACTGCAGCCTTCATTAGGAATTGTCATATGGTTAATGAAACAACCCCTAATAATGCAGCTTTCGTACTGATATTGTATGTTGGTTAATAATACTCAACACTCTCTCCTTGCTTACCCCTACTGCTTTATGAGGTCTCCCAAATTACAGGTTTCCTGGCAGAACTCACAGTGGCCCTTCTTAACCTCCCCTCCAGCAATTATTTACCCCTAGTGATAGGTTCTAATCCTGCAAAATGTTCTCCCTCCCCTAAAGGCAGGTTAAAATTCTCCAACAGACATGAAAAGATAAGGTTCCAAAGTGCAACCAACTGCCTCCCCTGTCTTTGAAACATCGGCCACTTGAGATCCAACCCAGCCAGCTGAGAGTGCTAGTTCAGCTATAAATGAATGCATTGTTATTTCACAATCCGTAAAATTTGGGGAGGAATCATGGCATAAAAAATGAATACCATGATACAGGTATGAGACCTGTTATCCAGAATGATGGGGACCTGGGGTTTTCCAGCTAACCAATATTTCTGTAATTTGGATCTTCATACTTTAAGTCTGCTAAAAAATAGTGTAAACATTAAATAAACCCAATAGACTGGTTTTGCTTCGAATAAGGATTAAGTGCATCTTAGTTGGGCTCAAGTGAAAGCTACTGTTTTACTGTTACAGAGAAAAAGGAAATCAATTTTAAAAATATGGATAAAATAGAATCTATGGGAGAAGGCCTTCCCATATTCAGAGCTTTCTGGATAATGGGGTTCCAGATAACAGATTCCAATACCTGTATCAAAAAAAAAAAAAAAGTCTCATAGAGGCTATAATTAGGTGAAGCTGCTTCCTATTGATTTTCCCCACTGAGAAACCCAATTTGTTGTTGGAAATTTGGAATAAAAAAAAAGAAGAATAACGCAAGGCCACAAAAATCAATTGCAAAGTAAATTGCTTCACCCCCTACACCACCCCTGACTCGCCGCTCCGGTGTCATGTAATCAGCTCTCAGGGAGTGAACTTGTGAGCAAAACCAATGCGGGGGGCACAAAGAGAAAGCACTTCTCTTTAAAATACTTTCAAACCATTGGAAATGTATCAGATGTACGTGGGAAGGTTCCATGGGATTACATTTTCTTTCATTATACTTAAAAAAACTGATTTTGGGAGGAGTTCCCTTTAAAAGAGGATTCAACACTAAAGTTGAAAAAACCCTACCCCTCTACTCTACATAGACCACCCTCCGTGCAGATTTGTTCCAGCGGAGTTCACGGGCGGAATCTTCAGCCACTTCGGTAATCTTTGGAATGAGTGTGGTGCTTCGGCAATTCTCATGAGCACATGCGCAGTTGTCGCGCAACAAAAAATTGCTCCAACAGCACATGCGCCTCTACGCCAGTCTCATTCTGAAGATTACCGAAGCGGCTGAAGATGGCGTCCGTGAACTCCGCTGGACAGAATCTGCACTGAGGGTTAGTAAAGACTTAGGGGCATTTGCCCGGGGTGGCAGCTAGGCTGGGGGGGGGGGGAGGGGGTCTATGTGTAATTGGTAGGGTTTTTTTAACTTTAGGGTTAAGTTTTCCTTTAAATATCAGGTTAGTTCTAGATATACGACGAAGTTCATTGCAGACGACAAGACTTTTTTCATGTTATGGCAGTGTCCAAAGGAAGGCCCTCAGAGAATACCCAGGTCACGGTGTCTCATGAGCAAGTCCACGCATCCCTCAGGAGCATACCAAGAGGCAGATATATCAAGGGTCGAATTGCAAATTTGAATTTTCGAGTTATTTTTAAGGTCAAAACTGTCAAATTCGACTAGGGAGTTATTCAAATTCAATTTGAGTTTTTAAAAAAATTTAAAATTCGATTCCAGTTTTCAGGTCTATCCTATTCATCCGAGTTTAAAAAAATTAGTTGTTTTTTTTTAAATAAATTTCGATTGGTCGAATTTCATGAGCGATAAATGTGCCTTCCTGTGTTAAGAAAGTCTGACATCATAATGCAGCTTGTGAAAAAGAATACCTCGGCCATCTGTCCCTGGAATCTTTTAGGATGAATACAGCAGCCTTTCCCAATTTACTGTATTGCATATGGTCTCCTTCTGCAATGCAACCAAGCCTGGGAGCCATCATTCTTTATTTTATATACAGGTATGGGATCCATTATCTGGAAACCCATTATCCAGAAAGCTCCGAATTACGGCAAGGCACATTTTTAAATAGGATAACCTTTTTCTGTGTAATAATAAAACAGTAGCTTGTACTTGATTCAAACTAAGATATAATTAACCCTTATTGGAAGCAAAACCAGCCTATTGGGTTTATTTAGAGGCACATTTATCAAAGGTCGAATTTTTCATGTAAGTTTTTTTAAAATCCCATAAACTCGAAATTCGACCAAAATGTATTATTAATCGAATTTTTAAATTTTTAAAATCAAATTTGTAAACTCTGGTGAATAGGATCGACCCGAAAACTCAAATCATATTCAAATCAAATTTTAGTTTTTAAAAACTCCATTTGAGTTGTTTCTCCAAAAGAAATTTGAATGTCAGGAAGGCTGCAAACGTCTCCCATTGACTTAAAGTAGACCTGTCACCTACACATAAAAATCTATATAACAAAAGTGCAAATTAAACATGGAACACGTATTTTTTTTTTTTTTTTTAAAGCATCCATACTTGTTTAAAGGCGTTTAAATATCTGAGCTGTCAATCAAGTATTACCTGCCCCGCCTCTATGCCTGAGGCATAGAAGTGGGGCTGTCAATTAGTTTCACTTTCCATTCAGCACTTCCTACATGTCACTGCTCTCCCTACATTCCCCCTCCCTCCTTACACTCTTTAATTATGTAGGGCAATGTGTATGGGCATTAGGTCCCCCATTTAGTCGCATACACAAGATTTTGGGGTGATACACAACTTGTCTTAATAACAATGTCTGCAAAATGGCTCCAAAACTGTCAGATTCCCTAGTCGAATCTGCCAGTTTTGACCATAAGCAAAAAAAATCAAAAATTCAAATTTTGAATTTGACCCTTGATAAATCTGCCCCTTAATGTTTACATGATTTTCTAGTAGACTTAAGGTATGAAGATCCAAATTATGGAAAGATCAGTTATCCGGAAAACCCCAGGTCCCGAGCATTCTGGATAACAGGTCACATACCTGTATCTGAAATTTCTGTTCTGTTCATTGCCCCCTTACGGACCCTTATTTTGGGCCCCCTAGTTGGGGGCTATTGCCACAGTTGAGAGAGCACTGCTTTAGAAGGTTAAGAAAAACAAAAAACTTCCCATTAAGTACCATAAGAGAACCAATAAGATAATCTATTCTGCGCCTTCTGTCGGGTCAGCGAGGACAGAGGCAGCAAAGGAACATAATCCCATTAGCTCTTTACGTGGCAAGGCATCAAGCCATATACCGCTTCATTAGCTCCAATGTACAAACAGTGCAAAAAGAGCCACACAGCCATTCAACGTTATATAGACACAATGGATAAGTTAATGTACACTTCTCGGCAACATGGCCCTGAAGTCAAGGGGAGCAACATGTATGAAGGTTACAGTATAAAGAGACTCGTATAAATGCTCCTGCGGCTACAGGGCAACAGCTCTGAGAACAGCAGTTCTATTTTCTAAACCTTTTTCCATTTTCTGTCCATGGAAACCAATTGCCTCCAGATACCCACCACAGAATAATGGCAATCTTTATTATCTGTTATTCTTGAATAGATTTATAGATACTATACCACTACTGGCACCGTTTTTGAGGTTTACCAAAGGGATGGGGGTTTGGTGCAAGCTTGCAATATCTCAAGGTATATGGAGCCTTGCCAAAAAGATCTTGGTATCCTAACTGGGAATGAACATGTCCAAGCCCCAGTCTTATTGAACTTTGAGGACACTTGTGACCCATGCATTAAAGAATAAGATCTCAGTCAGCTGGGCCCTATGCATCGTGGGACAAAACATGGTCTATTGACACTTAGATGAACACCTAAATCTCAGCATTTAATAACTCACCATTGATTAACGGAAAGATCAGTTAAGGCCTAATGCCTCGTCAGTCGACACTGCATGCTACTACTCCTTTACTACCATACTAAATGTTTCTTCTTAAAGGCAATAGATCACCAACATGGTTTGCTCTCTCTCTCTCTCGCTGCAATAGAGACAGTTGTTCCTCTTGACCCAACTGAACCCGACTGGTTTCTTGTAAGGGGATTGCAACATAATAAGATGGCTATAATATTGATAATATGGAAGGTTGACATCAAAAAGCCTAGCAACAATGGAAGATTAGCCAACACTGAAACTGCCAACAGGCCATAAACACTTTCCATGAAGAGCTAAAGAACTTAGCATTGGCTTCTACCATCAGTGATCCAACCAAATAGTGTTGATGCCTCCAAATAGAATGGTGGAGAACTTGGGTTTTCCATGGACTCCATCCCATGAAAGAAGCTAAACAGCTAATGATGGTGCAGAAAAGCCGTCACTTCACAGGGGAATATATATATTTACAGCATTCTGCACCATACCCAAACTGAAGGAGCTTTGTTGTGTCTGAATGATCTGAACTTGCTGACTCATTTGGCCTGTGTGTGCAGTGGCCCGAGACTAGAAAACAACCACCAGCACTGTTTATTCTTCGTACAAAGTCCAGTTAAAGAGGAGTCAAGCCTGAATGATCTTTGGACGGCGACCTCAGAAAACCCCTTTGCGATTCAGAAACCCCCAGCTGTGTGTGTGTGATCAAAAAAGGTCTGCAGATTCCAGAGCACGTCGACTTTCAATTATACATCGGAGCTGCTCGGCAGTTCACCACCTGCACTAGGGCACAATATGTATTCATTGTTGTTTATGGGCAACGTGCCTCCTAAAGCACGGAGGGGGATTTTGTGGCTTCTGCCACTACCACTCGGAGGGAGAAAGGGGACATTTTAAAGCAAAAAGCTTGCGTGTCTAAGTGGCTGACACAAATGCATTCGGAAAACATGCCACTTCCAATGAAGCCAGCCGTGTATGAAGTGGGCTGGCTAAACAAGTCGGAGAGAAGCTTCACTAGGACTATGCATCTTTGACTCCCATGGGCTGTGCTGCATCTCTCTGGTAGGAGATTCCAATGGGCTTTGGTGCCCCACTGCCCCACATGCCAATTTCTCACCATGTTCCCAAGCTGTTTCTAAGAACCACCATACAGTCCTATAGCACCTATAGTCTGAAATATTGCAACACCAAACTATTAACCCACATCCTAAATCATCTCCCTCCTTGTCTGCTGTAATATTTTCTTTACCATTATATTCATCCAGATTTTGTGCCCACTCCATGGAGCCTCAATTCTTATATGTTGCCAATACCTACATTAGTCCCTCAAATACACCTCACTATGCCACCAGTTGTGTTTACAATTTTACTCCACCATACAAATGCTCTTCTAATGTGGGAGTGGCATGGGTGGTTTGGGGTGTTTCTCCGTCTTTTGTGATGAGGGGCATCCTTTGTTCTTTCCACAGGGATCATTCATTACCCCTACACTTAGGGGTTATTTATTAAAGGAAAACTATATCCCCCAAACAATGTAGGTCTCCATAAAAAGATATTGCATAAAACAGCTCATATGTAAAATCCTGCTTCATGTAAATGAACCATTTCATAATAATATACTTTTCTAGTAGTATGTGCCATTGGGTAATCATAAATAGAAAATTGCCATTTTAAAAAATAAGGGCCGCCCCCTGGGATTCACAGTGCACACAAACATACCAACAAACCATACTTGTTAGGTCACATGAGCCAATTAATAGACAGAGTTGTGTCTTTTGCTTCCACACTTCTTCCTGTTACAGTTGCAGTATTTCTGGTCAGGTGATCTCTGAGGCAGCACACAGACCATCACAAAATGGTGGCTCAAGGCAAGAGATGTAAAAGGGCAAGATTTACTTAAATATGTCACTTAATATGATGTAAACTATCTGTTGCTTAAGTATTCATTTTTGGGGTATAGTTTTCCTTTACGGTTCGTTTTCTCCAGGAAAATTCAAGTTTCCAAGGTTATTTTTTTGGTCAAAACTCAAGTTTTCAAGATTTATCATACCCCGACCCTGGAAATAGCTTGAATCTGAAAATACACCATCTAAGGGGTGAATTTATCAAAGAGTGAAGTTCCGCCACTAGAGTGAAATTCCGCAGCTCTCAATTCATTTCTATGGGATTTTGAAAGGCGTATTTATCAATGGGTGAAAGTGAAAGTTCACCCTTTGATGAATACGCCTTTAAAAATCCCATAGAAATGAATGGGGAGTGGCGGCATTTCACTCTAGTGGCGGAACTTCACTATTAACTTCACTCTTTGATAAATATACCCCTAAAACTTGTCAAGGTCATGTGGGGGTCAATGGCAGAGGTCACTGGAACCATTTGAAGATGTTAATAGCTTTAATAATGTTGAGTTCTTTCAGATGGTTTTGCCTGAAATCTCAATCAATTTGAGCAGAGTTTTTTTTCACTGAAGACTCAATTAATTTGAGTTTTCAGGTTACGCAACTCCTGCAGGGTAGTAGTCCACATGGGTTTATCAATTACCCTATCACATCCCTTATTTGTCACCCCATTGAAATTTTTCTTGCTTATGCGGCTCAACAGTTTTTAGATTTGAGTGTGGCTCACGGGGTTAAAAAGGTTGGGGACCCCTGCTCTAAACACACACCCACTCTCCTAAATAAATGTCACAGTTACGGAACAGAATGCTAATAGTCTTTATACTGTTCGGGTATTCACCTAACACTGTCTGCACCAATTATACCAACCCACTAATTTATCTAACATTACCCTTGTAGGGGTTATCTCAAGCTGTCTCACTAGAAAACCCTACCTAGGAAACGTCGGCTGTATTTTTATGTTCTTCTCTGCTCATTATGGACACTTACTGCTAGGGATGATTTCCTTACATTACTACATCCTAAAACTATTATATCTTATCACCTCTCCCTACTACTTGGTTTTTCTTTCACCCACCTTCTAGCTTCTCTATGGTGTAGAAGGAGCTTAAGATTCTTAAAGGGATACGGTCATCGGAAAACATGTTTTTTTCAAAACACATCAGTTGATAGAGCTACTCCAGCAGAATTCTGCACTGAAATCCATTTCACAAAAGAGCAAACAGATTTTTTTATATTCAATTTTGAAATCTGACATGGGGCTAGACATTTTGTCAATTTCCCAGCTACCCCCAGTTATGTGACTTGTGCCTGCACTTTAGGAGAGAAATGCTTTCTGGCAGGCTGCTGTTTTTCCTTCTCAATGTAACTGAATGTGTCTCAGTGAGACATGGGTTTTTACTATTGAGTGCTGTTCTTAGATCTACCAGGCAGCTGTTATCTTGTGTTAGGGAGCTGTTATCTGGTTACCTTCCCATTGTTCTTTTGTTTGGCTGCTGGGGGGAAAAAGGGAGGGGGTGATATCACTCCAACTTGCAGTACAGCAGTAAAGAGTGATTGAAGTTTATCAGAGCACAAGTCACATGACTTGGGGCAGCTGGGAAATTGACAATATGTCTAGCCCCATGTCAGATTTCAAAATTGAATATAAAAAAATCTGTTTGCTCTTTTGAGAAATGGATTTCAGTGCAGAATTATGCTGGAGCAGCACTATTAACTGATTCATTTTGAAAAAAAAATTTTTTCCATGACAGTATCCCTTTAAGGAAAATTAATAAAGTTTTTAACAAAATAATCCTAAAAACGTTTTCCCCATTCCCCTCGGGTGAACTCGTTTGGGACTCGATCCATCAGTCCATTTTGGAAGTGACACGAAAAGCCTTTGCAGCAGGTGCACAGTGTGACATCCTTGCCCAGGGAACTTGATTAATGATGACACTTGGGACTCAAAGCTGTAAAAGAATCTGCATAAAGTCCAGGCTGTGAGTATGTCGGTTCCACCCAGCCAAGAATTTTAGACAGATGATACTAGGGGATTTCCCTCCTCCCCACACTCTTTTCTCACTTCCTACTGTTTTTAAAAGGTCCATATTATCTGCTTTCCAACCTGAAAAAGGGATATAGGTGCGTCACTAAACTACACAATTAATTAGGTTCAACTTCAATTTTTTAAAATAACGGTTTGCACTGGGCTGCTGCTCAAGTTTACCACAAACAGCAGCTCTAATTAAATTAAGTTCTTGCCCATTGGCCAGCTTACCTTTATTGTGGGTCCTACCATCAGCTGGCATGATTAGAGTGCTCAAGTCTAGGAAGCTACTCATGAATAGCACTGTAGGTAAACTACAGTTTACTAACACTGTTTACACTCTCTAACTGTCATATTGATGGGCAGGTAATCTTACATTGGCTGCTCAGTAGCCACATACAAAGCAAAAAAAGAGAAGCGAGTGCTAAATATCAAGCTTTGTCACACTGCAAACACCTAACTAATCTGCTGAATTCATGCATGGAAGCATGTGCAGGTGTCCCCATGGGTTGAAAGCTCCAAGTACCATAACCTAGTTAAAAAGACCATGACGTAGTGGCAAAGTACACTTCACTGTTCATCTATGCATGAGTTCTTGCAGGGGTTCTTTAAGGTCCAGCATTCAGTCATAACCACTACTGTGGGTCAGGAAAAACTCAACCCACATCTGACCCTAACCCACAAAATGTTGCCATTGTAGGACCTGCACCAAACCCTACTTGTGTCTTCTCTCTTTGTACACTACTTCTGGGCACGTCTCTGGTTCCAAGAGAACCAATGTTTGGGAGCAATGGAGGAGCGCATGTCCCCAGTCTGATCTGCACCCAACCCTTAATGCAATGGTTGGCCAGATTTCAACCCAACCCCGTGGGTTTCAGGTCAACCCACACATCACCAATAACTGCCCTTAGCCTATAACATGGCCAGAGACATATGAAAGCACAGAGATCTCAGCCATTGAGCCATAGTTTCATAAGTCTAGGACAGTGTCCAACTAAAATCTCACCCAAATTAATCTTGGGGCTGTGGGCCTCCTGTACTGCCGAGGAGGGCAATAAGCCATTCACCCCAAGCCTCATCCTAAATTAAATGGATATATGCAGAAACTTCCAGCAGAACAAACTCAGAAAGCTCAGAATTCTGATGAATATATTCTCTTTCGAAGCAGATGATTTCATTGCCAAGAAGCAGCATCATTATATCTGAATTTAAACAACGGAGGGAAAAAAACTACTTTCGTGCTATATTTGTTCAGGTATTATTTCTCCCCCCCCCATCTCTGTCACTTGCATAGCCATATTACGCCTTTCAAAATGTCTGCTGGGGAACGCTTAAAGCGATGTCGACATCTCATTTCCTACGGTTCGCAGCTGTCACAGTTTCTCTGCGAGAGCAAGGGTTTTGTCGAGCTCTGAATCTAATGCTTTTACACAACATCGCTAAGTAGAAATCCAATTTTTTACTGATTTTCTGGCAGAAATCACAACCCTTCAAGGGGGGAAAAAAAAAATATGCGAATATCCTTCATGAGGGAAATAGCGGCAATCGAGCGAAGAACATCGGGGTAGCTCGTAAATGCCAAGCGTTTATTGAGAAGATAAAAGGATATCATTGAAATTATTATTGGAGACATACTATGAGCAAAACTCCCCCCCCCCCCACAGATGGAACGGATTAGACTGGCCAAAAGTTCAAGTTCATCAGCTCCTAAGGATATTGTTTCTACTGTGGCACCTGAAGCAGCATCAAGCGTTTTGCCTTCCACATGCAACAAAGCATCAAAATGCCCTAAATTGGCTCCAAATGCTTGCCCCACTGCTCCCCCACATGACTTTCATACAAACTTTTTTGAGCACATGGCGGAGCTTCTCGTATGCAGCAATAGGAGTCATTTTGGTCCAAGACGATGAATTTTTAGCATGAAATAGTCACTGTAGGTTAAATGGCTACATCTCATGTGCTATGGGTTTTAGGGCAATTCAAAAGGACAAGAGAAGCACAACACTGCCTGCCAGCCACAAGCCATCCGGCCACCCACCAGCATGTACCTTATTTCCTCTTCTCTCGGCCACAAAGTCAGGTGGGAGGTCACAATGACTGGGGCCCATCAGATTTTTTCCCAGTGTCCCGTCAGCCAAGTCTGAACTTGTTGATGATTCCTGACTACCCCCTAAAGCTTAGCTTCTTAACAGCATCCTGGAGCCTACTGAGCATGTGCTGTGCCACTGACACACAAATGGGAGCTTCTAGGGGCAAGTTTGAAAGCCTGGACCATTCCAGCTTTAGGGCTCTTCCTATTTGCTTGCACTGGTAGGGGCTAGAAGCACCACAACACAATCTTCTTCCTCATCTTCCTCATCTTAGATCTTCTCTTGGCCCCCCAGGCCAGTGTGCATGAGCAGTACAGAGAAAAGCCAGCTTTTTGCTTTTAACATTTTGGAATACCCTAGTGATTTTCCTTTTCCTTCTCTTTTAATATCTGGAGAGTTTTCCTTGTCATCAGGTGCTAAATAAAGCTAAGCACTTACAATCCAATAAACCCTGGCCGGGCATTCCCAGAGGAAACCCTTAGTGTCTCTGAAACAGATGAAAGGGACTCTGCACCCGACACTGCTCTGCCGCCCCCCCAGCACCCATGCTCTAACACACCAGTGACAAGCCTTCTGACTGTGCCATTGGGGCTCATCAGGGAAAAGGCAGTGACAGGAGAGCATTAGAGCACGGCAGTTTTATGTGACATTTATTTACTAGGCAATAGGGAAGCTGAGTTTATGGGGAAAGTCATTCCCGTGTACTGTACATTTAAATACACAGACTGTATAAAGGAGGACAAGTTCTACCCTGTGTTATTATAACAACAGATGGGTTGCTATTGGTTCCTAGACCAGGATAAAACTTGCCCCAATTTTTATACCTGTTTCTATTTTACAAGTACCTGCACATGTAAAATCATGGGGGGGGGAATCTGGTCCCTGAACTTGCTCCCCTGGGGTTTAGTCTGGGCACATTGGGGTTGTTTACAAAACATCTCTCTGTACAGCCTATAAGCAAACTTTGGAGGTTGTTCCTGCTGGAATTGTGCTTAGTACAGGGGAATACCTATACTGCCATAGTTTTAAGGGATCTCTCTGTACAGACTATGTGCAAACTTAGGGGACTGTTCCTGCTGAATTGTGCTTAGTACAGAGGAATACACACACATATATACATATATGGGGCAGTTAGCTCTCCTGGCTTTTAGCGGGCTGAGAGAACTCGCTTTGTGATAACTATAATTGTCTGAGGTTCTTTTAAGGACATGGGTTTTGCATTGCAAAGATGTTGGACCCTTCCACCTGCTGAATTGTGCTTAGTACAGGGGAATACCTATGCTGCCATAGTTTTATGGGATCTCTCTGTACAGACTATGAGCAAACTTAGGGGACTGTTCCTGCTGAATTGTGCTTAGTACAGAGGAATACCTATGCTGCCATAGTTTTATGGGATCTCTCTGTACAGACTATGAGCAAACTTAGGGGACTGTTCCTGCTGAATTGTGCTTAGTACAGAGGAATACCTATGCTGCCATAGTTTTATGGGATCTCTCTGTACAGACTATGAGCAAACTTAGGGGCTGTTCCTGCTGAATTGTGCTTAGTACAGGGAATACCTATGCTGCCATAGTTTTATGGGATCTCTCTGTACAGACTATGAGCAAACTTAGGGGACTGTTCCTGCTGAATTGTGCTTAGTACAGAGGAATACCTATGCTGCCATAGTTTTATGGGATCTCTCTGTACAGACTATGAGCAAACTTAGGTGACTGTTCCTGCTGAATTGTGCTTAGTACAGGGAATACCTATGCTGCCATAGTTTTATGGGATCTCTCTGTACAGACTATGAGCAAACTTAGGGGACTGTTCCTGCTGAATTGTGCTTAGTACCAGGGTCGGACTGGGAGGCATGGGGCCCACCGGGGCTACTGCCCCAGGGCCCCCTCCAGCCGCCACTGCCGCTCCGGAGTGCTGCAGGGGGCTAGTGCGCATGCACGCGGCGCCGCGTTTGTGCGCATGCGCGTGGCACCACGTTTGTGCGCATGTGCAGCCATTCTATTCTACCGCGACCCCAAACAAAGTGGGGTCGCGCCGCCCCACTAAGTAGCGGATCTGGGCCGGCGGGGCCCACAAGAGCCAGGGGCCCCCGGGGTTTTTCCTGGTGTCCCGCCGGCCCAGTCCGACACTGCTTAGTACAGAGGAATACCTATGCTGCCATAGTTTTATGGGATCTCTCTGTACAGACTATGAGCAAACTTAGGGGGCTGTTCCTGCTGAATTGTGCTTAGTACACGGAATACCTATGCTGCCATAGTTTTATGGGATCTCTCTGTACAGACTATGAGCAAACTTAGGGGCTGTTCCTGCTGAATTGTGCTGCTTCTTTTCAGGTCTGTGAAGGAAGCATTTACACTAGCAAAAGTCGGTTACTCTTATTCATAACCAGCAGTGAAATAGTGGCCTCTAGTGTCTAAACTGTCATGAAAAAAAACAGTACAGTCCCAGCTTGTCTGTACTAATCAATTGCTTTAATAGAGCAAATACTCAATATTCTGTGTGCAAGCGGCTGAACAGCAGTGACTGTAAGCAAGCTGGAAGTGTAAGAGAGAGCATTGTGCTTTATATGATATTTTATCCCCCTCTGTCTCTCTGGGTTTCTCTCCTACTGAGAATGTCTGTCCAACTAATGTAATCCCTCAGTCCTGCCTAGCAACTGTGCCATTCAAACCCCTAAAGAGTTCAATGCAATCCAACCGGCATTGTCTCGCCGCACAATGGCCGCAATGTATCCGAGAGGGTCGGCAGCGAACAACTATCGAATGTAAAACATCTATTAAAAAGCATCCCGCGTCGGGGCCTGGAGCAGCAACACCACCGTTGGGATCACTGCGCCATAGGGCTCGCCGCTTAATCAGATCACACGAATAAAACCCCAACCAATGGACAAAACCAAATTCAAGAAGTCACCTCTTTTCAGAATGTATCACGCTTTCCCGGAGAAATGGCGTCCGCTGAGCCCTTTGCTTCCATATACATTCTCTGCTTCTACAACAAAAGCAAGAGTTCGGAAATTACCTGTTTCTGCTTTCAATAAAACAGAGTGGGGGGGGGGGAAAAGTCTCTTGCCACTAGGGATGCACCGAATCCAGGATTTGGTATGGGATTTGGCCTTTTTCAGCAGGATTCGGATTCGGCTGAATCCTTCTGCCCGGCCGAATCGAATCCGAACCCTAATTTGCTTATGCAAATTAGCCGCGGGGAGGGAAAAGGAAGTAAAAAAAAGTTTTCCCCTTCCCACTCCTAGTTTGCATATGCAAATTAGGATTTGGTTCGGTATTCTGCGCTGCTCAGCGCCATCTGCGGGGGAGTGGAGGGCCAGAGGGGGGCCCTAGACAGCAGTCCCGGTGGGCCCCGGCCCACCCAGTCCGACCCGGCCATAGTCACCCACTTGGCTTAAATCTTAAACTGAAGATAATTTGGGGAGGGAGAGAGAATTTTGATTTGAAGTTTGTCGGCAGGCGACAAATCTCCTCTTCGCTGCGACTAATCTCCCCGATCTGCCTTCCGCCTACTAAAATGTAAATCGCCTGGGGGCAGGCACATGGAGCACTTCATTTTACAGAGTCGCCCGAAGTTTCCTCATGAGGCAATTACGGGAGACTTCGGAAAACGGAGCGCTCCGTGTGCCTGTCCCCAGGCGATTTACATTTTAGCCGGGAAAAGGAAGGCGAAGGCAGATCGGGGAGATTAGTCGCCACGAAGAAGAGGAGATTTGTCGCCTGAATCTGCCTGTGTGGCCAGACCCAAATCTCTATTTCAACATTTTTATAGGGTTTTCCAAAGCGTGAAAGATTTACTTTTTAACAAAGCATATCTAAAATGATGAAAATACATATGATCATATACCATGCAGTTTACAGTACAAGAATATACAACAATTGTATATGAAAACTATTAGAGATCCAAATCTCCCTGAATCTTCATGTGTGCCCATGCCCGTGCCCTAACTTGTACAATATTTCAGGAATATATCCTCTGGAATGTTGCGACATCTATTGTCTGCCACATTCAATGCTGTTGAACGCTCCCTGGAAGGTTTAATAACACCTCAAAGCTCCAATCATGCTAATACAATCAACAACTAACTTCATGACATCCTTACTGATTGTGAAAAACAGATTATGCCGATTGGAGCAAGTCTTCAAGGAATATAAAAAACGCAACAAGTCCAGTTGAGTTGACGTATGTCTACAGCTATACAGCGCTACGCAATATGTTGGCGCTATATAAAAATACATGTTAATAAATACCATGACCTGGATGAATGAGAAACTTCACAAACAAAGAAGTGACCCTTTCTTAAAACCATTGCTATCCACGGCTTCCTTATGTGACATTCACACTAAAACAAGCAGACAAGGTAAAAGTCATTGTAATGCAATCTAAAATAAAGAATGTAACAGAAAGCGGATACACGGATACCCTGAAACAGATACGGAGTCAGATGTTTATGGGGTATCGGTGCAGAAAATTGTCTGGGATGTGTCGGAGGGCAGCGTCACGGAGAACGGTGCAAAATCAAATCATGAAAGCGGAATAGGGAAAATGGAATTCTTCTTCATGCCCAGTAACGTGGCCTTGCTATGATGGATGTGCTAGCAGATGTTTCCCTGTTTAATTGATTCCCAGAATGGTCATATTCAAAATAAGGAATTCAAAATTGAGGAACTAAAAAATAAGGACTAAGTAGAGAAAAAAAATATATAATCTGGCGCAGTAATGGGGACTAGCCTGAAACCCAAAAAAGTCACAACTAGAATCAGAGATCTGCAGAATTATTTTTTTTTCTATATAAATATCTACAGATACTAAATACTTGGCACCAGCATTAAGTTTCTACCAATGGTGCCAGCTTATTGGGTTGTGCATCAAAAAGACAAACATCTGATGCCCCCCAAAGCAAAATAATGTACTTCTAGACATTTATTATTTAAATATATTATACATTAATTAAAAATGTATAATATGGCCAAATAATTAGATCAACTCAAGTAGGCTCACTACCCCATCGGGTATACCCCTGTATAACTCAGCCTGCAGCCTTGTGCCTTTATATGGTCACAGAACAACCCCTCAGTGACTTCTAATATCCTTATCATTTACAGTAAGGGGTACATTATCCCTTATAATACATGAGTGATACTCAGAGTTCCCTGTATAACTCAGCCTGCAGCCTTGTGCCTTTATATGGTCACAGAACCCCTCAGTGACTTCTAATATCCTTATCATTTACAGTAGGGTTACATTATCCCTTATAATACACGAGTGATACTCAGAGTTCCCTGTATAACTCAGCCTGCAGCCTTGTGCCTTTATATGGTCACAGAACAACCCCTCAGTGACTTCTAATATCCTTATCATTTACAGTAGGGGGTACATTATCACTTATAATACATGAGTGATACTCAGAGTTCCCTGTATAACTCAGCCTGCAGCCTTGTGCCTTTATATGGTCACAGAACAACCCCTCAGTGACTTCTAATATCCTTATCATTTACAGTAGGGGGTACATTATCCCTTATAATACATGAGTGATACTTAGAGTTCCCTGTATAACTCAGCCTTGTGCCTTTATATGGTCACAGAACAACCCCTCAGTGACTTCTAATATCCTTATCATTTACAGTAGGGGGTACATTATCCCTTATAATACATGAGTGATACTCAGAGTTCCCTGTATAACTCAGCCTGCAGCCTTGTGCCTTTATATGGTCACAGAACAACCCCTCAGTGACTTCTAATATCCTTATCATTTACAGTAGGGGGTACATTATCCCTTATAATACATGAGTGATACTCAGAGTTCCCTGTATAACTCAGCCTGCAGCCTTGTGCCTTTATATGGTCACAGCACAACCCCTCAGTGACTTCTAATATCCTTATCATTTACAGTAGGGGGTACATTATCCCTTATAATACATGAGTGATACTCAGAGTTCCCTGTATAACTCAGCCTGCAGCCTTGTGTCTTTATATGGTCACAGAACCCTTCAGTGACTTTTAATATTCTTATCATTTACAGTAGGGGGATATACATTACACTGGAAGTATACGATACATTCAGGTGTACAATAACACACTCCTCTGTCCGCTCAGGCTGTAGTCATTTCCCACTGTAACTGTTACTCTGGGACCTGCGTTCGACGCTCTCTAATCAGGAGTTAAAATAAACGTTCTAAGAGCACAGAAAAAAGCGTTTTATAGGACAGTCTGTAAAACAAATCTTAGAAACATCTTTGTAAATGCTCAGCCATCTGTTTATTTGGAATAATAAAGTAATAATTAGTGATCATGAAGGAACCGAGAGCAATTGATGGCGTCGTTAAATGCACCTGTTTCCCATCAAAGCGGAGCTACTGTACAGAAATATAAAGCCGTGGAAAGAGGCTTTAAAATGTATACAGGCTTGTTAGGCGGATTCGGCTCAGAAAAAGGGGGGACGAGAAAAGGAGGCGAGGAAGAGGCCGCATAGAGTGATCCGCATTTAGCCATAGACAGATGCACGGAAACTCTCACCGAAATGTTTAGGAAAGAAGAAAAGTGAGGGAAGACTTGAAAGAGTGAGAACCATCTGCTTCTTTATTTGCCTAACAATACCAAGGAAGGGGGCTGGCGGCTCTTTGACCCTCTCAAAGAAATACCCACGGACACACATGCCCTCAAATGAACTGCAGAAATCCATCAAAACACAACTGACTTCTTATTTTTTTGGGGTGGAGGGATGGGGGGGGCAGAGTGGGGAACTTAGAAAGTAACAAAGGAATTAACTAAAGGAGCCCAGCTCATAAGTAAAAAAAAATAAAAAGCATGTGTTATGGGAATGAAGGCATGATTAGCTTCTCATCTTTTTTATGGGATTTGGCGCACTGCTAGTGCTCTCCCCATTATTAATGCACTGCTGAGTAAAGTAGGAGGATCCAGACATTCACATATATACAAATGAGTAGAAAGTGTGTTTTACAGAGCAGAAGCAGAACAACATGAGAAAGAGAAAAGAACTGTGGCTGTTGGATTGCAGATATAGTAGGGAAACATGGTGTCTATAGTAACAGTGGGATAATAGTCTCTGGGAAGGGAGTGTGACTGTGGGATAGCAGGTATAGTAGGGAGAGATGGTGTCTATAGTAACAGTGGATAATGGTCTCTGGGAAGGGAGTGTGACTGTGGGATAGCAGGTATAGTAGGGAGAGATGGTGCCTATAGTAACAGTGGGATAATAGTCTCTGGGAAGGGAGTGTGACTGTGGGATAGCAGGTATAGTAGGGAGAGATGGTGTCTATAGTAACAGTGGGATAATAGTCTCTGGGAAGGGAGTGTGACTGTGGGATAGCAGGTATAGTAGGGAGAGATGGTGCCTATAGTAACAGTGGATAATAGTCTCTGGGAAGGGAGTGTGACTGTGGGATACCAGGTATAGTAGGGAGAGATGGTGTCTATAGTAACAGTGGATAATAGTCTCTGGGAAGGGAGTGTGACTGTGGGATAGCAGGTATAGTAGGGAGAGATGGTGCCTATAGTAACAGTGGGATAATAGTCTCTGGGAAGGGAGTGTGACTGTGGGATACCAGGTATAGTAGGGAGAGATGGTGTCTATAGTAACAGTGGATAATAGTCTCTGGGAAGGGAGTGTGACTGTGGGATAGCAGGTATAGTAGGGAGAGATGGTGCCTATAGTAACAGTGGATAATAGTCTCTGGGAAGGGAGTGTGACTGTGGGATAGCAGGTATAGTAGGGAGAGATGGTGCCTATAGTAACAGTGGAGACCCAGCAGTGATTCAATCTGTAGCAGTTCAGTAGTTGTTCAAGAGCACCAACCATTTTGGGGAGTTGCAGCACAGCCACTCTACATTATTAACATGTCTCCACAACTTCGGCTTTGCCCTACCCCTAAATGAGGCCCAGTGTGTCGGAAGCAGAGAGGGGAAACGTATGGCAGAGGGAAGCTCACGCATGTTGTGCTGAAAGAGAGCAGAAGCCGTTTCTTGCAATAACAAAGCATGGGAAATACACACCAGCACAGGCTTTGTAGCTGCAGGGAATCATGTTACACCGGTGGAGGACAAGTCAATCAGGAGCACAATAAATATTCAAATCATATTGTCTGGCAGCCAAGACATTGGTGACCCTCCTCTCCTTTCACCATGACCCACTGGGGTCCCAGACACAGACTCATAGAAACTCCAGGACAGAACTAAACCCTGCACTATGGGATACACGCCTAAATCAATATGAAGCTCCATCTCTAGACACCTAATTAAACAGCTTGTCTGGGAGCAGTTTTGGCCCATTGAAAACAAATTCCTGACTTAAAGGGGAAGTTACACTAAAGTGATAAGTGTTGACAAAAAGGGTTTAACTTGCACATCACAACTAAATGGGAGCAAAAAGATTATTTTTTAAAACCATTTATTTTACTTTGTGTGAATCTGTTGTAGTTAATCACCACTGTCCCGGAATGTAAGGGCAGAGACAAAGGCTCAGATTCGAGGAGATTTAATCACCCGCCGATAAATTGCCTCTTCTTCGGAGCGACTAATCTCCCTGAACTGCCTCCCGTCGGCTAGAATGTAAATCGCCGGCGGGGTGACAATTGGTGCACTTTGTTTTCCGATGTTGCCTCACGAGGAAACTTCGGAAAATGAAGCGTTCCGAGTGCCATCCCGAAGTCGATTTAGATTCTAGCTGGCGGAAGGCGGTTCGGGGAGATTAGTCGCCCCAAAGAAAAGGCGATTTATCGGCAGGTGACGAAATCTCCCCTTATCCGAGCGTGTGTCTCTGCCCTAAAAGCTATTTGGGTGCAGCTCAAGGTTATTCGGGTGCAGCTCAGCAGTGATCCGATTAGTAGCCCATTATATATTTAATATATATTGCACATGGGATAAGCCCCCCTAAGCAGCCCCTTGTTACTAGAGGTTGTCAGACTTTGACTCAGGGCATCTCATTTGAGAAAATGAAAGGAAACATCTGATTAATCTCTGCTATTCGGCAGCGACCACTTCCAGCCAGCACTTCATTCCAGGAGACTCTGAGAAATTGGATAATTAAAAGACAATTAACTTCCCATCGAAGAGCCCATTTGTTTTATTTGCGTGCCATTATGCCAATGCACCTTTCATGCCCAGTGCTTCTTAAATTTCCTCTGACATATGGCGACTATGCTGGGGAAAAAACAAAACGCCAAAAATTTGTATTTGGTTATGTCCCCTTTGGGTTGGGAATTAGTTTTTTGCAGGTTTGGTACAGCCAAACCCAATCAGAACCATGATACATGTCTCTTTAAAGGGATTCGGTCATGATTTTTATGATGTCGTTTTTATTTCTAAATGACACTGTTTACACTGCAAATAATTCACTCTACAATATAAAATGTCATTCCTGAACCAGCAAGTGTGTTTTTTAGTTGTAATATTGGTGTGTAGGCTCCATCTCAGGTCATACGAGGCACCTGGTAATATATATATATATATATATACAGGGCCACCATCAGGGGGGGACGGGGGGGACAAGCGTACCGGGCCCGGGCATGAAGGGGAGCCGGCAGCGCTGCATTTTTTGAAGATCCGGGCCCCCCTTACGAGCGCCCGAGCCGTACGTCTTGCCCTTGCCTCTTGCGTTGCCGAATGCGGAAGTGCCGAAAAGCCGATGCGCCGAAAAGACCCGAAGTCACGGAAAAAGCCGAAGTCCTGAAGAGCCGAAAAGACCCGAAGTCACGGAAAAAGCCGAAGTCCTGAAGAGCCGAAAAGACCCGAAGTCACGAAGCGCCGAAAAGACCCGAAGTCACGAAGCGCCGAAAAGACCCGAAGTCACGAAAACAGCCGAAGTCCTGAAGCAGCGCAAAGACCCGAAGTCACGAAAACAGCCGAAATTGAAGTCCTGAAGCAGCGCAAAGACCCGAAAGGAGGCGAAGTTGAAGTACTGAAGCCATGAGTTCAATTCTACTGAACACGTTTGTGTGTTTTTTTTTTTTAATCCCCTGGCCACCAATGTATTATTTTAATATTCTATAGGCCCCTGCAACCAATCTTTTTTTTTTAAACATTTTTTTTTGGGGCCCCAATTTTTTTTTAACTCGTAAGGGGCCCCTTGCCACCATTGTTTTTTGTTTGTTTTTTTAAAAAAAAATGTAATTATTTTTTTGGCGGCCCCAATTTTTTTTAACTTGTAAGGGGGCCCCTGCCGCCAATGGTTTTTTTTTTCAAAAAAAAATTATTTTTTTTTCAAATTTTTTTTGGGGCCCCAATTTGTTTTTAACTGATAAGGGGGCCCCTGCCACCAATGTTTGTTTTTTTTTTACATTTTTTTTGTTGGGGCCCCAAGTTTTTTTTTACTTATAAGGGGGCCCCTGCCACCAATGTTTTATAAGGGGGCCCTGACCATCAATAGCTTTTTACAACTTGTGTGGAGGGGGGTTACTTTTTTAGCGCTGATGTCTGTGTGGTCTTTTAACTGCGATGTGGAGTGGGCGGGATATGGGGTGGAGCTTGGACGTCAGTGTGGGCGGGGCCCAGGGGGCCCCAAAAATTTTGTTGTACAGAGCCCCGTGATTTCTAATGGTGGCCCTGTATATATATATATAGGTAATATTCCCGGGTGCAGCGGAGGAGCAGATTCTCCGCAGGCCGAGATTCTTAGATATGAGAACTCGTTGCCTTAGATAGGATCTGGGCACATTAAGATTAGAACAAGCTCTATGAAATCTCTGATTGGACCTTTGGCTATCTGGTTGCAGAGGATTCTGGAAGTTGTAGTTTAGCTGCCAGCTGGAGAGTTAAAAGTTGCATATCCCTGGAGCAGTCAGTGATTTAGATTTGCAACACATTAGTCGACCATTTGAACTCTTCTTTGGCCTCAAACCAAAGGTTCAGCTCTTCTGACTCGGAGCCAACTCATCCAAAGCCAAATTTAACTGGCACCCCCAACACTCCCCCAACCCTCACACACACTGTCCTGTCAAAGTGCCTGTAAACTTGAGTGTTGTTGTTGGCAGGTGAACTCGATCCTCAACAATTTCCTCCACTTCCCAAACACACAGATGATTAATGGAAAGTCTTCCAAGGGAACACCCCATGCGTGGGAGCATTCCCACATATCAGCCCAATAGCCAGCAACACTAGGGGGGGGGGATCTGGCCACATGGAAATAACATATTAACCATTTTTTGCTGCGCTCCCCTGCATTGCACTTTCTTCCATTCAGCCGCAGGGGAGCAGGAGTAAATGAACTCAATTATTGTCAATGGGGCTGTACTCACACAGACGCAAGTAAGCGGCAAACGCAGGTGAAATGCAACATGCTGCGTCCCACCTGCATTTGGCGCTTACATGCATCTGTGTGAGTACAGCCCCATTGACAATAATTGAGTGCGTTTACTCCTGCGCTCCCCTGCAGCAGAACAGGAAGAAAGTGGAACGCAGGGGAGTGCAGCAAAAAATGCCCGTGTGTAAAAGCCCTTATAAAAGGTTTATCGGTTGCCAGTGCAAACAAAGGTAGACCACTCATCGTCAGAAGATTAACCTGCCACAGCCTAGTGGGGCTCATTTATCAACACTGGGCAAATTTGCCCATGGGCAGTTACCTATAGCAACCAATCAGTGATTAGCTTTTTGAAGCCAACTGCAAGTAGAACAATAAATGCAGCAATTTGATTGGTTGCCGTGAGTTACTGCCCATGGGCAAATTTGCCCAGTGTTGATAAATGACCCCCACTGTTGTTGAAGTACAACTCAGCTGCCTAAGGGCCCTTACTCACGGCGTTTGAAGCTGCGCTCCCCTGCATTCTGGGTTTATGTGTTCAGCTGCAGGGGAGCGCAGGAGTAGATGCGATGAATTCTTTTCAATGCAGCTGTACACACACAAACGCATGTAAGCGCCGAACACAGGTTGGGACGCAGCATTTTGCATTTTTCCTGCGTCGCTTACATGCATCTGTGAGAGTACAGCCGCATTGAAAAGAATTCATTGCATCTACTCCTGCGCTCCCCTGAGGCTGAATGCATAAAACCGGGACGCAGGGGAGCGCAGCTTCAAACGCCCGTGAGTAAGGGCCCTAAAGATGCTGGGAGAAGCAGATAAATGACTACTAGCCCTGGCTCGCATACACACAAGTGTCAATTTCACACCATAAGAAGCTATTGGAGTAATGACCGGGCCAGTTCATTTTAAAGCACCTGGTTGAAAAAGGTTTATTAATGGCCAATCCAAGAAACTGTAAATGGATTCCTGGATAAATGGATCGTTCCCAGATACTCATCAGCGCCGCAAGACTTCCTTCCCTACGTGCACGTTAAAGGAGAAGGAAAGGCTAAAAGTAAGTAAGCTTCATCAGAAAGGCCTATATAAATACACCAGTAACCCCTCAAAGTAATGCTGCTCTGTCAAAAGAAACACCACAATTTTTCCCCTTCTATTGTGTACTCATGGGTTTCTGTATCAGACTTCCTGTTTTCAGCTTAAACCTCCAGGGCTAGGGCTTGAGCATGCTCAGTTTGCTCCTATCTCCCTCCCTTTTCACCCCTCCCCTGCCTGCTGTAATCTGAGCTCAGAGCTACGAGTGAGCAAGGAGAGACTAAGGCCGGAAGTGATGTCACAACAAGCTAATATGGCAGCTGCTATCCTAAACAAACAGAGAGCTTCTAGAGCTGTTTACTATGGTAAATAATTCTGTAGAATAAATATAGTGTTATAGCTTGCACTATTGTGGCTAATCTATTGGCAATAATCTGTTCGGTATCTTTCTCTCTTCTTGAACCATTGGTCACTTGGAGATTCGCAAATAACCCACCAAATGATTTTGTTGATGGAAGTGACTACAGTAAGGAGTCACTAATGCAGAAAAGGGGGATTATTATTATTTTCTAACTAACCACATGACTGATGCTTTCTGCTCTCTGGACAGCAGAACAGTAGAGGCTGGGATTAAAAACAAAATTCCCATTGAGCCTAAAACATATTGGGCTGCGCAGAAACAATTGCATTATTATGATCAAGCAGGAAAAGAAGAATTTCTTTGCTTTCATGCGTACTGAGCTCTGTATAAACAAACCTTACACTTTGTTGTGATTGTTGTTTCTTAAGATGGCCATACCTAAAGATATCCGCTCGTCTAGTGACAATGCCAAACAAGCGGATCTTTCCTGATATGCCCACCAACGGTAGGGCTATATAGAGGTGATCAGAACAATTGGCCCTAGGGCCGAGCAATCGGATTACAATGAGGAGCCATGGGCTCTGATGGGTAGGTCGCCGGACCTTCCCGATCGATTTCGTGGCCATAATCGATCGGGAACACCCGTCGGAAGCCCCCATACACAGGCAGATAAATTGCCGAAATGGAAGCTTTATTTGCCCGGGTATGGCCACCGTTACAATTAAGCAGAATTTCCCTCGCAAGAACCAGGAAGTTAGAAGCACAGGGTAGGGGCTGGAAATAAAAAAAAATGCTCATCATGCCTAATACCCTGTGCAGAGCATTATTATTAGAAAGCAGTAAAGAATGATTGTTTTGCTTTCACACTTACTCACAGATACTGAGCTCTGTATAAACAAACACCCCCCTTGCACTTTGTCGTCACTTTTCAGGCGTACAGATAAGCAGAAGCTGCCTTGTTAGAAATGCAGAGCAGTTTCAGTTTTCCTGTTTTCGCTGTTCAGCTGAAGAAATAAGAAAAACCCTCTATTTTTCTTCATTAAAACAATAAACAAATGGTATGTTCAGCGCAAGCAGCAGTGAGGCCGTCTCTACTTGTGTCCCCCTCCAACCCTTCCCTCACCCCTCAGCATGTTGAAAGCCACCTCCGTGCCGAGCACAAGATTCCAAGAGTAAAAAAAGCCACATTCAGCCTTATTTGTTCTATTGAGCAAATATATACATTGTTTCCGTTCATACTGCTGACCTCAAATAAAAGAATGTTTGTATTGTGAAGCCAAACGCAAGGCAACGGCGGGAGGAAATGTTCGGGGAAGTGATGAATGGCTGCGCCTATTCTCTACAGCAGCCACTAAAGACTTTATTGTGGGTCACACACAAACACCCAAATCAGGTGAAGTTGTTGGACACGTGACACCAAGATCCCCCAAAACTACAGTCCAGTCCTGGCTCTGGAAATATGTTTTATAGCACAGTACCTTTTATATACACATCTGACTTTCTAAATAAATACCAACGTTTTCTAATAGATTCTGCATTTGGACACTAGGTGGAGCATGCATTAGAAGCGATAACAGTCTGATGAAATCTGCGGTTTACGGCATTGCTGTAAAGATTCCAAACCAGCTCTCTAATCATTTTGGCCACTTCTACTGTAGGTAAACTGGGAAAACCTAAAATCTGATGGGTAATTTGATTAACAACCTTCTTCTCTTCCTCTGTTGATCGTAAGAACCAAGAAATGAAGCGGTTTCACTTTAGGGCAGAGACACACGGTCAGATTCGAGGAGATTAGTCGCCCTCATTTTCCAGAACTACCTTCCCCTGCCGACCCGCTGGCTAGAATGTAAATCGCCGGCGGGATGGCAGTTGGAGCGGTTCGTTATGCGAAGTCGCCCCGAAGTTTCCTCCCAAGGCAACTTCGGGCGACTTCAGAAAACGGAGGGCTCTGGGTGCCATGCCGCCGGTGATTTGCATTCTAAGCGGCGGGCAGGCAGTTCGGGGAGATTAGTCGCCTCCAAGAAGAGGAGATTTGTCGCTGGGCAACTAATCTCCCCGAATCTGACCGTGTGTCTCTGCCCTTAGCATTACTTAGAAATAGCCGAAACCATAGATATTCCACGCACTAGCATTGAAGGGGGAGGGGCACAGAGCCAATTTAAAGGGTATATATGACACCCCTTCCTTTTTATTTATTTCTAACCACCTCCACCCCTTACTTAAATCACTGATGCCAGGACAGTAGTAGCAGAATGATCAAGTACTCTGAATGGCAGGATTTCTAGGCCCAGTTAAAAAACAGAATACACAAAGTGCTGTATAATTTGTTGGTTTGGGCACATATACTTTTGAACGTTGGGCATATGGCAGACCCTTGACCCATACCTCCCAACATTTTGGAAATAGAAACGATTTGCCGCTTGCTTAAATGTTTTGACCACACCCATTTGTGTGGCCACACCCCCTAATTACCATGTAATATTTACAAAATTTAGCAGGTTAAGAAAGCTTGAACACATTTCTTGTTTTTTTGTGTTATTACAGTTTTCCTTATGAAGGTGAATAGCCCTTTAATTTGCAAGTCACAGTTTCCCCAAGAGACCTGCTTATCTTAAATTTTTAAAATAGTTGCTTTGCTTATATTTAATTGTTACAATTGTTTCTTTGTTTATCTTAAATTGGTACAAATGTATCAAAGTCCACCTGCCATGTATTTTGGGCTCTCTGCCAAAAGCCAATTACGTTTTAGAAACTTTGTATCTGTTCAGTGCAGGAGATCAAAGAGAAAGTCGGGACGTTTCAGTAACAATCCGGGACTGCAGGTTGAGCGGTCAAAATCGGGACTGTTCTGCAAAAAAAACGGACAGTTGGGAGGTATGTAAAGGAGTCTATGGGTGGGACTAGTGCACAATAACATCAGCCTTGCCATTTATCCTTCGGCCTCTGTAGACTTCTTCCAGCGCAAGCAACATGGCAGCTCCAATTCTGCATATGACCACGCAGAGAAGCAATACTCAGTGGACAGTAATTGAGCTTTGCACTTATTTATTAGGTGAAAAAGAGGGGCAGGAAACATATTTACCATATTCAAACGCCTCTTTTGACGGTCAATTGGATTAAAAGGGAGACAGATGCACAATATAAATAATAGAGGATTAAATCCTAGAATTTCGGGCTGTTCCTCTCCCACTAAAGCAATGGCCAATGTTCCACGCAGCTTCTCCCAATAAATAAAGCCAGGGAGGCATCTCATTTATAGCCTGGCCCAGATGCAACATCACTGCAATTCCTGATTAGACACAGCAATGCGGGAAATAGATGAATACATGAAATTAGCAGGGGAATATTCCAGATATTTCTCTCACATTTCAGACTGTGAAGCAATGAAAAAACAAAGTCTTTGTACATTCCTCTGGCCAGGATTCTTCCAACAAAGGGGAAACTGTGACATGAGAATTATTTTTTATTCTTGGTTATGTTCCATGTCCCACACCTCAAAAGCAACTGTCTAATATCAATCACTGACTACAAGATGCAATATACGACCATGGTATATCTGTGCTGTAGGGCACAATTAAAGGTATTTTATCTGATTCTCCCTCCTACTAAAATGTATTAAATCTGATTGTCCCTCCTATATCCTCCCCGGATAATAAAGGCAGGGCACGTTTAAGGCCAACTCAACCTATTTATGCCAACCTGGCCCCATGCCCACAGGGAGCCCTCCACCTGGCTTTGAAAAATAAGTAATGCCCAAGGGAAGCAGCTGGGGGTGAGGGAGCTGGCAGAGAATAAAGTTTAAAAATTATGTAACCAAAAACAGAATTCCTACCATCCGCCAGCAACAACATTGTTGATTACGATCAGTCTGTTTTCATTGACTCGACAGTAAGGGTGGTGGCACACGTAACGTTTTGGAGAGATTAGTCATCCATTGACAAAGCTCCTCTTTTTCGGGCGACTAATCTCCCTGAAATGCCTTCCTGTCGGCTAGAATGTGAATCGCCGGCGGGATGGCACTCGGATCTCTTAATTTTTTCCGAAGTCGCCCAAAGAAACGAAGTAGCGATCAGAGTAACATCCCACCAGCGATTCACATTCTAGCCGACGGGAAGGCATTTCTGGGAGATTAGTCGCCCGAAGAAGAGGAGCTCTGTCGATGGGCATGTAATCTCCCCAAAACGCTACATGTGACAACACCCAAACAGAGCTTGTGGCTGGTGATTTTTGTTACCAATTGCCCTGATGCCCCCACAACCCCAATTTTTAGACTGCTGAACATTATGCAGATAAAGACACAGCCCTAAGGCCCCATACACAGGCCAATAAAAGCTGCAGACAGACCAAGTCGGCAGCTTATCGGCCCATGTGTAGAGCCCCCCGACGGGATTTCCCGATCGATATCTGGCTGAAAGTCGGCCAAATGCCAATCGGACAGGTTAGAAAATCCGGTCGGATCGCGGCCGCATCTTTTCATTGATACGGTCCCACAATCCGACTGCCCGTTTGGCCTCCGTTATATCGCCCACTTCAATTGCCAAACGAGAGGATCTGTAAGTCTATGGCCACCTTTAGACACAGTCTCCTGATCTCTTTTGGAACAAAGTGAAAGGGAACAAGGTTAAAAACAAAACCATAATCGATCTGATACTTGTGGTACTTCACCCCTTTTTGTAGGTTATAGAATTCCCTATTCTTTGCATCTTCAGTTGCTCTTCATCTTTTATAGGACTTTTGAATTATTTTCCACTCCTCTCTGCCTCGTTTCAGCTTTTGAATAGGGTCACTGACCCCGACATCCAAAACAAAAAAACTATTCATTTATGAGGCTACAATGTTATTGCTATTATTACTTTATTTTCCTATAGATCACTCGATTCAGGTCCTCTCCTGTTCATCTTCCAGTCTCACATTCAAACCACTTCCTGATTCGGGGTTGGACTGGGCCAGTAGGACACCAAGAAAAACTCAGTGGGCCCAGACCCAGACCCGCTCCCTACATTAAACTAATGCTGCTGCCCTTGACCTTCATCCTTGGCCCTGGTCATGGGCCTTAGAAGAAAAAAAGTGCACACAGGGGGGCCGGAGGGGGCTTTACGGCTGGGGACAGTGGCCCGGTGGGTGGGGGGCCGGATGGGGCCGGGCAGCAGAACCAATGGGCCCCAGACCCCCCAGTCCGACACTGGCCTGATTGCGAGGGCAAACTTGACAACTGATCATTAGAGGCTTGAAGCTTGTGAAACTGTAGCCATAAACCATTACAAACCCCGGGATCCATAATACGCTGAAAGCAGCAAAGAAATGTCCTTGTTCTATTAATTAATTTGTTTGAATAACAAGTAAAAACCTTGTTTTGAAAGAATTCAGAAACTATGTAAGAAAATAATATAAAAAAGCTATTTAGCTCCATTCAAGGTGTGAATACACGGCACACAAATAAAGCTTGCCGGCGTAGTCATCCTCCGAATGTTCCGAGCGCTCATCGGATGAAGCCATTCAGTGTTTGGCTAGTAGCCAGCTGGACTCCATCGGGGGCTTTTCCTTTCCTGCCGTTAACGCTCAATTCAGACTCTCGCTCTCGTACGGATCTCTATTTATAGCAACTGGCGAGAAACCAGCCACAATTCAACCACAACTCAGGCACCACGGGAAGGGAAAAACACTACAATCATTTTGTTTTCATTATGTTCTGCAATAAGCAGTGGCCACGTGCGCCCGCGGATGCAGGAAGGGAAAAATGAGTAGAGGAAATAAGATCGGGATTTATAGCAAACTGCCCTGGTGGTTATAGAGGCACCATGACCTCCGATTCTCCTGTAGAATTCCTCAGAATTTAGTACAGGGAATACCTATGCTGCCATAGTTTTATGGGATCTCTCTGTACAGACTATGAGCAAACTTAGGGACTGTTCCTGCTGAATTGTGCTTAGTACAGGGGAATACCTATGCTGCCATAAGTTTATGGGATCTCTCTGTACAGACTATGAGCAAACTTAGGGGCTGTTCCTGCTGAATTGTGCTTAGTACAGGGAATACCTATGCTGCCATAGTTTTATGGGATCTCTCTGTACAGACTATGAGTTAAAGTAGAGGGCTGTTCCTGCTGAAATGTGCTTAGTACAGAGGAATACACACACATATATACATATATGGGGCAGTTAGCTTTCCTGGCTTTTAGCGGCCTGAGAGAACTCACTTTGAGATAACTATAATTGTCGGAGGTTCTTTTAAGGACATGTGTTTTGCATTGCAAAGATTTTGGACCCTTCCACCTGCAAAAGAGTCAGCTTATCCCAAAATGCTTGGGAATCTCAATCTCATGTCAAGCACAGCAAAGACTCTCAGTGAATTAACCTTGCTCCACGGTGCATGGGCAGAACCTAGAAAACCATCACTGACATAAGGCACAAGCAGAAAAGAGACTAAAAAGACTGATCTGATGACATTATATTGTGCCACCCTGAGGACAAGGAAGGTGCTAAATATGGTGTCAGAAACTATAGAAGCAGCCAGTGCGATAAAGTACAGTGACCTCATTTGACTTATTTCTAAACCCTTATGTTGGCCACACCAGCCGATATATACAGGGATGGAATCCTTCATCCAGAAACCAGTTATTAAGAAAGTTCCAAATGAAGGCACGTCCATCTCCCATAGACTCCATTTTCATCAAATAATTCACTTTTAACAGCCATTTCCTTTTTTGTAATAATAAAATAGCACTACCCTGTACTTGATCATGGATCCTTTAAGACAAAACAATCCTATTGGGAGTATGGAGATCCACATTACGGAAAGACTGGAAAACACCAGGTCTTGAGCATTTTGGATAACAGGTCCCATACCTGTTTTTCTCTTTTGGGATTTTGGATAACGACCCGTTATCCAAAATCCCAAAAGATTTTAGCAGTTTTTCTCTTTTTTTTTTTGGTGGGGTCGCAGGAGATGGTCACTAGCTGAATAGATTTTTGAAGAATGACTTATAATCTAATAGTATCAGATCCATAACAATAATCAAGAATCACCACGAGAGAAGCAGCTGGACAGTTTGCTTGGGAATCATTGAATATCCACCCGTGTCGGACATGGTACCATACAATTTAATCTGCTGCCATTGAACAAATGAGGCAAAGAAATATATCAGCCCTATATCTTCCCCAAGACTTCAAGCCATGAGGTCACACATGTACGTGATGTCATACCTGAAACAAAACATGTCAGTTTCCATTTCCCAGTACAAGGCACATCAAACTATATTTCACCAAAAAAAAAATGTAAATTTCAGATTGGCCCTTAAGCGGCACGAGAACTAGAGACAACACGTCTCATCCCACTTCTCTGCCGTAATATTCTCTGGCATCGCCCGCGGCAGATCTCTGCAGAACGGGAACTATCTAACATATTAAATGATGTTTCCATTTAATTTTAATACGGAACAGTCAGGTTTTATCCGATACTGGGAGAAAAATCAATTAGCGTTTCCTTTCTGTGGTTAAATTAATAGTTTCTTCGGAGACTCTCTAAAAGGCAATAATAGAAAACCTTTTACACGTCATGGGTGAATAGAGGCCGGATGACAAGAGCAGGGAGCCACAACCAGTGCCTGACAGTCTGCAGTCAGAACTACAGCTCCCAGCATTCCTGGAAAATGTTTAAGCTAATGATACACAGCATTTGTTTTATCCTCCAGTGCAAAAATGCCTGTTACTACTCGTACTACCTGTCATTGACTTAAAGGGTTGGTTCACCTTTAGGTTACGTTTTAGGGCAGAGACGCTCAGATTCAGGGAGATTTAGTCGCACAGTGATAAATTGTCTCTTCTTCGGGGTGAATAATCCCCCCACGAACTGCCTGCTGCCGGCTAGAATGTAAATCGCCGGCCGGATGGCACTCCGGGTGCATCGTTTTCCGAAGTCGCCCGAAGTTTCCTTGTGAGGCAAACTCGGATGACTTTGGAAAACGAAAGGCAATATTAAGGAGATTTATTGATGTGTGACTAGATCTCCCATGTCTCTACCCTTACTCTCAGCCTTTTGGCTAAGATCAAGGGGCTGATTCACTAAGGGTCGAATATCGAGGGTTAACCCTCGATATTCGACTGGGAATTGAAATCCTTCGACTTCGAATATCAAAGGATTTAGCGCAGATAGTACGATCGAAGGATTATTCCTTCGATCGAACGAAAAAAATCCTTCGAATCGAACAATTCGAAGGATTTAAATCCAACGATCGAAGGAATATCCTTCGATCAAAAAAAGTTAGGAAAGCCTATGGGGACCTTCCCCATAGGCTAACATTGACTTCGGTAGCTTTTAGATGGCGAACTAGGGGGTCGAAGTTTTTTTTAAAGAGACAGTACTTTGACTATCGAATGGTCGAATAGTCGAACGATTTTTAGTTTGAATCCTTCGATTCGAAGTCGTATTCGTACTCGAAGGTCGAAGTAGCCCAAAAAAACCTTCGAAATTCTAAGTTTTTTTACTTCGAATCCTTCACTCGAAGTTAGTGAATCGGCCCCCAAGTGTAGTATCTGTTCTTACAAACTGTCCCGTTTTTAGAGGGACAGTCCCTCTTTTGACAGGTCAAGCTGCAGTCCCTCAATGAATAGCCAGAAAAAGAAACAAAGTTTCTAACTTAATTGGCTCCTGGCAGAGACCCTAAAACAGCCACAACAGAAGATAAGATACATTTCTAACAATTCATACATATAACAAATGTATCTAGATAAGCAAATAAGTAATTGTAACAGTATAAGATAACAGGTCCCTTGGGAAATGTTAGACTCACAGCTTAAAGGGCAATTCAAACTTTTATAACCTGCGAAATTTTGTAAAATTAACATGGTAATTAGGGGGTGTGGCCACAAATGGGAGTGGTCAAAAAATTTGCACCACACTTCGCGCGGCAACTTTTTTTTTTTTTTTTTTTTACAAAATGTTGGGAGGTATGTCCAATCCTCTGGTCATGGGCCTAAACATTATGGAAGCCTAGGTGCTGAGCGTCCTACGGGGGGTGCCTGACTCGTGCTGGATCTCACACATATGCACTAGGCACTTTAGGGTTTTTATTTTACTTATTTCTTTGCTCTGGCCAGGGTTGTCAGGTCTAATTTTCTAAATTTCTAATAAAAACAGCCAAAGTCAACTACAAAACCAGTTCAAAACTAGCCAAGTGGCACTTCGAAAGTCCGAAAATAGCAAAAATTTGTGCAGTGAAAAAAAAATCGAAAAAAACACCTTTTTAAAATATTCATTGTTTCACAAATTTTTTCATTTTAAAGCAAAATGGGATAGATTCAAAGCCCTAGATTTGTGGAAAAGCCACCAAGGCCCGGCCCTAGGGCGACAGGATTTTAGGGGGCGGCATTCTGCCCAACCACACCCACATTGGTTCAGAAACACTGGGTTTTTTACATTTCCTGTGCGCCAATGTCTATTGCTCTGGTCCCGATGGTGAAAATTTGCAGGAATAAAGAGCAGGGGAGGGGGCAATGAACGGCAGCGGACCTAAAGGTCATGGATTTGGTGCCCTGGGGAAAGCTTTGGTGGAACCCATGGTTAAAGGGACTCTCCCTAGCCATAAGGCGAAGAAGAGTCCGAAGACCCTTGCTCAATGTAGCTTCGGTGAAAGAGACGGCCGAAGACTTTGGACACCTTTAGCGCCTTTTGGACTAAGGCTCTAGAGTATTTTGGAGCCTATTCCTTTTGGTAGGATTCACTGGCGACACCCACACTTTGCACTTTTCAGCACTGTGCACTTTGGGTGTAAGCAGGGCCGAATTTACATAGAGGGCGTCCCTAGACCCACTGCCATTCGTCACCCCTGTCCCCTCCCCTTTATTCGTGCAAATTTTCATCATCAATGGGGAAATTTAAAAAAATGATTGTATCTCCAGCACATCCCCAGTGTTTTTGAATCAATGTGGGTGTGGTTGGGCAGCATGCCGCCCCCCTAAAATCCTGTCGCCCTAGCCCCGGGCCTAGGTGGCCTTTCCACAAATCCAGGCCTGGGTGTAAGAAAGCACGACCTCGGGCTTTCAAAAAAAAATAAAAATTAGTATGTCATAGAATGTCCAATTTTTAGCAACTTTTCAACTGGTCTTCATTATTTGTTTTATAGTTTTTTTAATTATTTGACTTTTAGCTTTCAAATGGGGGTCACCGAACCCACCTAAAAATAATTTCTCTGTAAGTCTACACCTGTATTGTTAATAATACTTTATATTACTCATCTTCCTGTTTACACCCTCTACAATTCATAATCTATTCTCTTGTTCAAACCAATGTATAGTTGCTAGGGTAATTTGAACCCTAGCAACCAGATGGCTGAAATTGCAAACTGGAGAGCTGCTGAATAAAAAGCTAAATAACTCAACAGCCACAATTAATAAAAAATGAAAACCAATTGCAAATGGTCTCAGAATATCACTCTCTACATCATAAAATGAAACTTTTCAAAGGTGCAAACCCCCTTTAAAATGGCAACTGCCTCCCCCGTCATCCAAATCACTGGCAGGCAACAGATTTTGGGGGTTATTTCTATACTGAAGCAGTGAATGTGTAACAGAGGCTGTTCGTGCTTTGCTTACTGCTCCATAATGCTGAGTCAATGAACTGCTTTGTCTCTTGTGGATTAGTAAAGGATATTCCGCATACCAGGCATTCTGCACCTTTGCAATCTTTGTGCTCAAGCAGAAAGAAACACTGCTGCCTTCGTAGTCTGAAATAGAACGAATGTAAAGAAAAAAAAATATCCAGTCGACTGCTGGGCTATTGTTCTTAAATGTATTTTATTGGGCCTGACACGTTGCAAAACCCGAGTGGTTTCCATTTACAGCACAAGAGTGCAGCTGGGCCTTAGGGTCAGGGCACACAATCAGATTCGGGGAGATTAGTCATCCGGCGACAAATATCCTCTTCTTCGGGCGACTAATCTCCCCGAATCTGAGTGTGTGCCCTGACCCTAAGGCCCAGCTGCACTCTTGTGCTGTGAGATTAGTCACCCGGCGACAAATATCCTCTTCTTCGGGTGACTAATCTCCCAGAACAGCCGCCCGCTAGAATGTAAATTGCAGGCGGTATGGCACTCGGATCGCTTCGTTTTCCAAAGTCACCCAAAGTTGCCTCACGAGGAAACTTCGGGTGACTTCGGAAAACAAATCGTTCGGGGAGATAAGTCGCCCCGAAGAAGAGGAGATTTGGAAAGATAAGATAGGTTGGCAGAAGATCAAGGGACAGAATGCAGTTATATATTTATTGTTTTATAACGCTGGCCACCTCCTTCCCAGCGAAGAGTTGAGCTTTGCTGTCCATTTATGCAACACATACAACAGTAAAGTTGCAGCTGACCTGCATGCCAATGATTCCGTTTATTTCCTGGGGGTGAATAACCTTCCATTGGCGCCAGCCAAAGGTATCTTCATTCTACAGTCACCATAAAAACAGGAGGGGGATGAAGGATAAACTAGAGAATGTAAATGTGTGCAGTAAAGGAGAACGAACAACTAAAATAAAATCTGGATATAAATGGTGTATATTATATACAGACCTTACTGTACCAGCCAAAACAGCCCTATAACAGTAAAGATCCAGGCCTTAAAAGTTGTCCCCAGCGGCTCCCCATCTTGGATCTTGTTAGGCCATCTTTTGTGTGTCAGTGGCACTGCACATGCTCAGTGAGCCCTGGGCTGCTGCTGAGAAGCTAAGCTTAGGGATGGTCGGAAATCATCAGCAAAAAAATAATAATAATCAGTCATAGAAATTAATGTTACAGGGCTGATCTAAGCTGCCTTGTAGCATGACTTTGACTTTATTGCTTATTAATCTTGTGTGACTTTTTATTTTATATATATATATATATATATATATATATATATATACACACACATACACACAGTGTATATTATTGTGACATTTCTGTCTGTTTCTGTGTGTACTGTATATTGTGAGTGGGTCCCTAAGCTCAGTAAGTGACAGCAGCACAGAGCATGTGCAGTGAATCAGCAGAAAAGAAGATGGGGAGCTACTGGGGCATCTTTGGAGACACAGATCTTTACTGCTAAAGGGCTGTGGTTGCCGTGGGCTGGTCTGATAATGTTTAGCATTTGTACTCTTCTTCTTTAAGCTTTCATTCTCCTTAGGGCCCTCTATGTTTCTAAGACTCAAGGGAAAATGCCCTTTCTGTCCTACCCTTAAACCAGCTCTGGGCTCATCAAGCACAAGCCTGTATTTAGCATTGAGTCACGGTGCTGGAAAGCCCATTAGGCTATAGGTTAGCTTGGTAGTCAGAGCTATACATTGGGAAAGGGGAGAAATTCTGTATTAATGTAATTGTTCTATGAAATGGTCTTAAAGGACCAGTAACATCAGAAAATGAAATTGCTTTAAAGTAATAAAAATATAATGCAGTGTTGCCCTGCACTGGTAAAACTGCAGTGTTTGCTTGAGAAACTCTACTATAGTTTATATAAAAAGGCTGCTGTGTAGCAATGGGGGCAGCCATTCAAATGAGAAAAAGTTCAGGTTACACAGCAGATAAGCTCTGTAGAACATAATGGTGTTATCTGTTATCTACTATTTAACCTGTGCCATATAGCCTTTTTTAAATTTCCCTTATTGCTACACAGCAGCTTGTTTATATAAACTATAGTAGTACTTATCTGTTATCTACTGTGTATCCTGTGCTTGAATGGCTGCCCCCATGGCTACACAGCAGCTTGTTTATATAAACTATAGTAGTACTTATCTGTTATCTACTGTGTATCCTGTGCTTGAATGGCTGCCCCCATGGCTACACAGCAGCTTGTTTATATAAACTATAGTAGTACTTATCTGTTATCTACTGTGTATCCTGTGCTTGAATGGCTTCCCCAATGGCTACACAGCACCTTGTTTATATAAACTATAGCAGAGTTTCTGAAGCAAACACGTCAGTTTTACCAGTGCAGGGCAACACTACATGATATTTTCATTACTTTAAGACACTTTAAATTTTTGGTGGTACTGTTTCTTTAAAAGTGCTTGGGCATAAGAGAGACCAATTTAAATTAAAGCAGCAGACAAGGCGATAGGTTTCCATATACAAGATGGATTGCTTGTAGGGTTTCGCTTCTAACCAGTTTTGTTATGCTAGGCCAATACAAAGACCAGACTTCAAGCACCTAAAAGACATGACATCAGCAGCCCCCCTACCCCAAACACCCAGTGTGCCCTGAGCCTCGGCACGGCAAGCTATTAGCGGAATTAGGGAACAAAGAGCAGCAAAGAAAGTAGAAATTTCACCATGCTGAATCGAGCAGACAAATCTGGTGAGTTGCAGTTTATTTCTAGACTGCGCCTATTCATCCCGTGGCAATGCCATCCTCGCAGAGAAAGAAAGGGGCTCCTCGAATGAAAGGGACTCGGCCGGCTGTGTGCAAATAGAGGCGAAATTAATTTAGAGGAACGCAATCTATTGACGTGGCCGCACTCAAACTGGAGTCAATTTAAAATTTAAATCACTTCTCAGAACAAATGGCGAGGCCAGGGTGGTTACCGGCGCTGGTATTTCTAAAAAAAACAACCAATTGAAGGCATCTCTCTCCCCAAACAGAATAGCGAAAACTGGCAGCACAGCCCATCCGTGCCCCATTTTCATGCAAATGGACATTGTTTTTCCGGGGGGGGATGGGGGCACAGCAGGTGTTAGACTATGCGCTCCCTGTCTGAAATAAGAAGCCCAGAGAAGGGATCCTGAGAAATTTTGGGGTTGGTTTCTGTACAAAGGAACATTTTCTCTCTCTCAGCCATAATAATTATAATATAATGCCAAAGTGCTGAACCTGGGAGGGAAAAAATAAAAGGCTTGGGGGGGGCCACAAATCCTTCAGTCAGCGTGCATACAGCCCACTGGGTTAATTGAATTAAAGGATTAATATAAAGATAGGGGCAATTAAGGGATGTGATGAAGGCAATTTTATCCATTATCCAATTTTATCCATTTTAAGAGATATAAAAAGATTGATAATACAGTGATGACTTGTTTCACATTAAATATCTTCTCTATGCAGTTGTATTATATTAAAGGGATACTGTCATGGGAAAAAAATGTTTTTCATAATGAATCAGTTAATAGTGTTGCTCCAGCAGAATTCTGCACTGAAATTCATTTCTCAAAAGAGCAAACAGATTTTTTTATATTTAATTTTGAAATCTGACATGGGGCTAGACATTTTGTCAATTTCCCAGCTGCCCCTGGTCATGTGACTTGTGCCTGCACTTTAGGAGAGAAATGCTTTCTGGCAGGCTGCTGTTTTTCCTTCTCAATGTAACTGAATGTGTCTCAGTGGGACATGGGTTTTTACTATTGAGTGTTGTTCTTAGATCTACCAGGGGGCGGTTATCTTGTGTTAGGGAGCTGTTATCTGGTTACCTTCCCATTGTTCTTTTGTTTGGCTGCTGGGGGGGAAAGGGAGGGGGTGATATCAATCCAAAGTACAGCTGTAAAGAGTGATTGAAGTTTATCAGAGCACAAGTCACATGACTTGGGGCATCTGGGAAATTGGCAAAATGTCTAGCCCCATGTCAGATTTCAAAATTAAATATAAAAAAATCTGTTTGCTCTTTTGAGAAATGAATTTCAGTGCAGAATTCTACTGGAGCAGCACTATTAACGGATTCATTTTGAAATTTTTTTTTTCCATGACAGTATCCCTTTAAGGAGTGGGAGCTGGGTTGACGTTGAGTATGGGGGCACAGGACACTCCTACTGTACATATGCCCATTAAGGTTGCCACAAGGCCAGTATTTTACAGGCCTGGCTGGTAAAAATGATGGTTGATTCGAATGTTATTAATAGGGAAAAAAGATAAATGTATAGGAAGGCCAGTATTTTTTTCCAAAAAAGGTGGCAACCCTAATGCCCATGTATACATGAGTGAAAGCTGCCATACTGTTTGCTGGTGCTGTGAAGTTATAGCTACGGTCTGCAGCAAGTAGATAATCAAAGAATCAACGTCAACATCAACCAATTTAGAAAAAAGGACTGAGCTGAGCTGTTGATACACCTAAAGGCAGCCATACACATACAGATCCGCCCGTTTGGCGATTCCGATATGCCCACATTGAGACGGGCGATATCGGGCTGATCCAATCGTGGGCCCAACGATCGGATCATAATGCAGCCAATTCGGGCTGTCGGATCGTGGAACTGCACCAATGAACAGATGTGGCCGCAATCCAAAGGGGTTTTCAACCCTGCCCGATCTACATCTGGCTGACTGTTGGCCAGATATCGATCGGGGAAGCCCGTCGGAGCCCGACTCGGTCTGTCGGCAGCTTTTATCGGCCCGTGTATGGCCAGCTTAAGGGTTATGGCACGTGGTATATTTTGCGCCCACAGGGAATCATGCACCCAAAATTGCCATCATTTGAGCCAAACCAAAGATGATGACCAATTAGATGTCTGGTTGAATTGTAGGGGGGTATCAGACAGACAGACTGTCAGGAGGGTCCCATACTTGAGTAAATATCTCAAAGCACAAGTGTTGAGTATTAGAAGGATGTAGGCATGGAAATTAAATGAAAAACGTTTATACTTCACCCCCATGATGTTAGATCAAAAGTAGCAGCCCGAACTAGGGATGCACTTTTTGGAATTCGGCCAAACCCCTGAATCCTTTGTGACTCGGCCGAATACCGAACCAAAGACTAATTTGCATATGTAAATTAGGGGAGGGAAAGTAAAAGGTGGGACAAATGTTTTTTACTTCCTTGTTTTGTTGGAAAAGTCACGTCATTTTCCTTCCCATACCTATTTTACATATGCAAATTAGGATTCAGTTTGGCCCTGCACAAGGATTCCGAATCCTGCTTAAAAAGGCCAAATCCAGAACTGAATCCTGGATTCGGTGCATCCCTAGCCTGAACCCTAAAATCAGAAAACATCTACTTTAAGCCGCAGCCTGGTGTGACATTAGCCTTTGGACGTCATTATATTGGTCTACGTTTTCCAGGGGGGTCCCTGAATGAACGGCTCCGCTACTCTTGAGATTGTATGGTGGGCAGGGAGAATAGTTTTTTTTCCCACGGAGAGAACTCAATTGTTCAGCCAGCAAAAAGGCAAATAACAATGTGCAGTTAAAAGAGATACATTTGTTTGACACAATGTAACAATATAACCATTGATCATGAAAAGAGAGATCAAAGGAGCGTGAGAGTGAAAGGGGTGGGAGAGTGGGAGAGACAATAGGGGGCGCATGCTAATTTAGACAAAACGCGCCTTTATAGACGCATCGGACCCACCATCCACGTTTGTGGAAACAGCTGTCGCCCTACTAGTCAATGTCTATGGCGGCCAAGGGTCCACCAGCAATCAATAGGGGCTGCCATTAGAGATGCACATAGATAATGCTCAAGGAAAAGCTGATTAGTGCAAATGACTGCTTCTCTCTCCTCATCTGATTGATTGTTATAAGATATAAAGGAAGGGGGGGGGACAAATATATACACAGGGCTAGATTAGGGGGGGGGCGCTCACACTCTTGGTGCTAAACATTTCAGCAGGTCTTTTCTCCAGAAGGTTTTTCCATTTTAGGATATATAAAATAAGGGGACTGTGATCGGCACCGATCTGGCAGAAACATGCACATCTACATTAGCACACTTAATATATACACACTCATTTCTATACATTACCATAAAAGCAAATCATTTACACAATACAAAGTCCTTTGCTCCCGACTCTGCACTTTAGACTTCCATTTGTTAATGCCATTTTATACATAGGGCCCTACCGCAAACAGACTGCGTACATCAAATCCAAATCGAACAAAATTGATTTAAATTAAATATATCCGTGTCACATTGCTGTCTGATAAAGCCAGTACCTTTCTTATGTTTCAAATACAGCCATATCCTCATTTGGTTTATCTATGGCTTGTGCCTGATGAAGATATAATAGGCTGAATGTGTTTTCATTTTCACTTTTTTTGCTGGATTTCGTCAAGATTGGGGAAGCTATATTATGCAACAAAGATGCGGCGTTGGAGCAGATGCATTCGTCTCCATTGCTGCCTATGGGAAAAAAATATGAACCCTCTACCACGGCATAGGTAATTTTCACAGCACAGAGCCTGCTTGTACCCCCCAAAGACCGGCTTTGAAGTCACAAAGGAAATCGAAAAGGAAATTGCTGGAGAAGAGACGTTATTAGTTGAGATGTTTACTTGCCATTATGAAGAATAGAAACATGGCAGAACAATGGCACACTTATGCCTGTCTAGTCGCAGAGATTCTCAAGGACTACAAAGCACTGAAGGCAGCTCCCAATCACTCACAGGGTTGTTATCAATGGATTCCGATAATCAGCAGAAGACAGACCCTGGGCAGCACCCAAAAGAAAAACAAGCAGCACTTCTGTCGACAGCCCCTCATGACGTCCAATATTCTCACGTCCTCGCTGCCTCTTCGATGACGTACAGGAGTGTTAGATCTAGAGGTGATTTATTGTATATCCAGTCTGCTCAAGATGTATGTAAAGGATCATCAATGAAACCGGGGCAGCCCTTCATGGCATCCAATATTCTCATGCTCTTAATGCTTCTATGACTACGTAGTAGAGTGCTAGACCTGGAGGTGATCTATTGTATATCCAGTCTGCTCAAGATGTATGTCAATTATCATCAAGGTAACCAGGGCAGCCCTTCATGGCATCCAATATTCTCATGCTCTTGCTGCTTCTATGAAGACGTAGTAGAGTGCTAGACCTAGAGGTGATCTATTGTATATCCAGTCTGCTCAAGATGAATGTTAAGAATCTTCATAGTAACTGTGGCAACTGTGGAATCTACCTCTACAATGACGTAGTAGAGTGCTAGACCTAGAAAGGATGTTTTGTTTATCAAGGTTCTTATTGATTCTATGAAGATGCCAAAGAGTGATAGACCTAGAGGTGATCTATTGTACAGTATATCCAGACTGCTGAGGCTGTATATTAAGCAACACCATGGTTATTCTCATGTTCTTTATGTGTCTATGATGAAGAGTGCTAGACCTAGGTGATCTATCTGTTCTGCTCAAGATGTATGCTAGGGATCAGGTAACCGTGCCAGCCACTTATGGCACAAAATATTCTTAGGTTTTTGCTGCTTCTATGATGTAGAAGACCTAGAAGTGATCCAGATTGCTCAAGATGTATGTTGAGCAACATCATGGTAACTGTAGCAGCCCCTCATGGCATCAAATATTCTAATGCTCAGTCTGTGATGATGGGTGCTAGACCTAGAGGTGATCTAATGTATATCCAGTCTGCTCAAGATGCATGTCAAGGTAACGGCTTTCCACATAGAGGAACAATTCCCACACACGGATAGACAAATAGCCTTTGGATTGCCTAGAAAGTATGGGAGATACAAGTGCTCACAAATTTTCAACAACCAAAGACATCCCACAAGAAAGTTTTTAATTTCAGTGAATTCCAACTAGGTTTCGATTGCTCAGAAATTACATTGATAAGGTTAGGGTTACAGGGGGAAACATCCCCATTGTATGAAAACATTGAAAGAAGTCAACATTTTGAGTGAAGCAAGTGTCAATGAAATGAAAGTACAAAGACAAATACATGAGAGCATGGATACAACATTTTTCTATAGTTCCAGTTTCAGTTCCATCAGACTACGCCCACTATTTCCAATACTTTGGGCCTTCCTCAGTGAGCCAGCCCTTGGGTTTGGGAACCATTCTCTTTTGTTTTATGAGCAGCCATCCCGCAAAAAGCCTGCAGGGTACATCTTCCTTTTTCTCTCAGTGGAATAATATAAGCAGACACCATCTGTCCAGAAAGAGGTCACACACAGTGCTTCACAAAAAGTGGGCAGCATAGCCCAATGAGGAACATATTTGTCTTAGCTTCAAGATAATCTTAATGGAGTATCTTGGAGAGCACAGTTAGAGCAAGACTTGAAATGAACAGTTCTTATCACTTCTGGGAATTATGGCTAAGATGGGTACTGGACAAATATTTGGAAGCGCAATGTTTGTGGCCGACAATCATTACTTTAATGGCACAAGTAGGGACATTGTAAAACTATCCCATCATAACTATTCCCCTGTATGCAGCATAGTTCTGCTGGGTATATGAAGGGTATAGTACAAAGGAAGGTATAATTGTAGGATGAGTTGCCACCAAACGAGCGTGCTTATCGGCTAAGTGCAGAAATATTGTTTAATTATTTTCCTCGATAACTAGACCTTCTTGGCGTGATTCTACTGGAGTCCAATCCTGGCATTTCTACCAGGAGTCATCGAAGAAACTTTCAATCTAACTTTAATTAAGCACTGTTCTGTGTGGCACCATTCCATGGCACCACTAGCGGTGGCCCACAGCCCAGCATAGTAAATTGTAGTGCTAAAGCCAAACACAAAACTGGATTGAAACTTAAGGTGTTAGTGCCAGGGCTTCCCTCAAAGAACTTCACAGAAGGAAACTACTTATTTCATTATAATTTTAGGCATCGTACCTACATTTAAGGGATTTTATAATAAGGTGTGATACAGTTGGCAGAGGTCTATGAAGCAAGGCCAACTACTTCTTCTTTGCTTCTAATAATATGCCCCTTCTTCATGGCCTCTATCAGAAATAATGGGGCTCCATACTACTTAGTTATAATGGTGATTCCCCCGGGAACCTTAGTTGTTAGTACACTCCCTGCATGGACTTCCCTGGGTGATGGGCCATACCAACTAAGAAGAATAGCAGGACTGGAAATGTAGGCAGAAGAGGCATATGCCTAGGGTGCAATGGATGGTGGGTGCCAGCACGTATCTCATATATAGCCTACCCCTAGTTCTAGTCCCACCCCACTTCCATGGGTTCCTGACACATGCCTTTGCCGTCTTCTTTAACTCTGGCCCAGTTTTCTGCCCTAAAAGGACAACCTACGTTCCTTTCATAAAACAGAATCATGCAGGTATCATTTTAACAGACTACTTAAGTCTGAGCAGTATCCTGGAGAGAACATATGCACCCACATTCTTCCTAGGGTTGCCGGCTGCTTTGGCATATAACATACCTTCCAACTGTCCCGCTTTGAGCGGGACAGTCCCGCTTTTGACAGCTCAACCTGCTGTCACGGATTTGTACTAAGTCCCGGGTTTCTCTTTCATATGCTGCACTGAACAGCCAGAAACAGATACAAAGTATCTAACTTAATTGTGTCTTGGCAGACAGCCCAGAATAGATACTTGACATTCTTTTGTAACAGTTTGATAAGATAAGAACTCAGACTCACAGCTTAAAGGGCAATTCACCGTCATTTGCAAAACTGTAATAATATATAAAGACCATTAGAAATGTGTTCAAACTTTCATAACCTGCCAAAATTATGTAAAATGAACATGGCAATTAGGGGGTGTGGCCACAAAAATGGGCGCACCAAATCTTTATGTCCCTCTTTCTGTTTCCTAAATGTTGGGAGGTATGCGTATAATACTGGCACTGGTACATTTGTAAATCCAGCCCGGCCCTAGATGGTAATTTAGTAGCTAGGCTGGTCAAATACCAACTGGCTTGCAACCCTAATTCTACCCTTTATTAGGAGCCTGGGCCTCCTTATTCACAGCATTGGGCAAACCGGGCTTTCCTGTTAATAAATAAGACTGTGTATAATACAATGAGATTCACTGGGAAGGCAAATCTGATTCAGGGTTGAACTGGGCCGGTGAGACACCCCCCTCTGACCCAGACCCTGGGCTGCCCTGTAATCTCCCCCCTAATCACGGGCACAAATAGAAAACAGGTACACTATGCTCAGGGGCAGGGGGGAGGTTGGAGGGGGGTTGCAGCTGGGGCAGGGAGGCTTGAGGCAAAATCCCCAGTGGGCCTCGTATCGTCTAGTCCGACGCTGATCTGATTACACAGCATTTCCTCCCCAAAATTTTCTCTGAATACACACACACAAAGTGGGACATGTAATAAATGGCAACCATGATTGAATTGCACTGCCCTGTGACAGTTGCCTCTGAAGGAAACTTTGGGTTGGCGATATGTTGGGCATAACAACAGCGATTTCAATTATTGGCAATGTAAAGGCGTTTTCGGGAGATTTGTCACCCACAGCCGCTCATGAAAATATCGGGGTTGTCAAATCTTCCCGTGTGCAACTGCCCTCACCCTTTTTCTGTTGTTATCCAGCAGGTCTGGCTCTTGCTGGGCTCCCGCATGGCTGAGGATAGAGGAATGTGCAAGCGCCCTTGCATGTAATAAACATCAGCCATTCCTAATGCAGCACAATTCAAATGCTTTTCCCCTTCACATCTCATCAGCATCAAACTTGCCTTACGGGTCAGTGAGCCTTTGATCTTTCCTTTTAGCAGCAGAAACACATGACACTTCAAAGCCTTCTAATAGCCCCTAGTTGTAATGAGGATTAAATTGTACAGGCCTCCATTTAGGGAGGAAAAATGCCATCGTTATTTCAGGAGGGGTATTTTGTTTTAGAAAACAATGGAGATTTGCACCTTCGTGCTCCCTAAGCGGCCCGACCTGCAAGGAGATCGTACTCTGGAAGCAGAAACTCTCTGCTTTTAGCTTTTATAGTGGAAAATGTATGTTTTTATAAGTGTAGTATGGGAATACATTTGTTAAGGGAGCACTTAAGGTGGCCATAGATGTAGAGATCCACTCGTTTGGCAATGTCGCCAAAAGAACGGATCTTTCCCCGATATGCCCACATTGAAGTGGACGATATCGGATCAGAACGGAGGCCAAATGGGCGGTCGGATTGCGGGACCACATCAACGAAAAGATGCGGCCGCTATCCAATGGAGTTTTTTAACCTGCCCGACTTTCGGCCAGATATGGGAAAGCCCGTCGGGGGGCTCTACACACAGGCCGATAAGCTGCTGACTTGGTCTGTCTGCAGCTTTTATTGGCCAGTGTAAGGGGACTTTAGGCCAGTCCGAGATGTTGTGGGCTGCGGTATACCCTCCATCGTACAGCATCTGTATACATGGATTAAAGCACAAGCAGCAGTCCTATAGAAATTGTTGATTATAACTTTCCAGAACCCCTGCTTCAACTTCTGCAATCTGTAAAGGTGGCCATACACGGGCCGATAAAAGCTGCCGACAGACTGAGTCGGCAGTTTATTGGCCCGTGTATGGGGGCCCCTGACGGGCTTCACCGATCGAGATCTGGCCGAAAGTCGGCCAGATCTCGATCAGATGGGACGGGACAAAAAAATCCCGTCGGATCGCGGCCGCATCTATTCGTTGATGCAGTCCCGCGATCCGACCGCCCGTTTGCGAACGCTAGGAATTGTTGGGCCCTAGGGCCCACGATCGGATCAGCCTGATATTGCGCACCTCAAGGTGGGCATATCGGAGGGAGATCCGCTCGTTTGGCGACATCGCCAAACGAGCGGATCTATCCATGTATGGCCGCCTTTAGTCAAAAAAAAGTCTAGAGGGGAGCTGCCTTCCAACATGGCATCAGACTAATCTCTTTAGGATTCAGGACGGTCTAAATTTTTAACCAATGGGACCCTGACCCATTGGGCTAACTGGGCCCTGGGGCCCACCATACAAGCTTTCTAACTGCAGAATTGCACATGGATTGGCAGCTTCTATCTTTGTCCACATCACATATGGTGCCGGACTCCCTGCACATTACATTGGTATCAAGCATCTGAAATTTGAAATTTGATCCACGATAAATGTGCCTCTAGAAGTTAACGTAATGGCGAACCACCCCATTGAAGGGGAATTACAAAAGCTGCTTTTTTTGTGGCCTTCGTTTTCCAAAGTCGCCCGAAGTTGCCTCACGAGGAAACTTTGGGCGACATTGGAAAACTAAGCGCTCCGAGTGCCACCCCGCTGGAGAGGAACGCAGTTCAGGGAGATTTGTCGCCCCCGAGAAGAAGTAATTTGTCGACCGGCCGACTAATCTCCCCGAATTGCCGCGTGTGTTTCTGCCCTAAAGGGGAAGACCACATAAAAACAAACAAAAAAAAAAAAACAAATAAAGCAGTTTTTGGAATTTCCCTTCAATGGGGTGGTTCACCATTACGTTAACTTCTAGAGGCACATTTATCATGGGTCGAATTTCGAATTCATGAGAGTTTTTATAAACTCTAAGAAATTAGATTTTACTCAAAATCTGATTGGGGGGTTATTTTTTAAGACAAACTTTAACGACCCGAAAACTCGAATTGAAATCGAACGAATTCGACCAAACTTGAATTGAGTTTTTTTCTCTGAAAAAAAACTCGAATTTCAGGAAAGCTACAAACATCTTCAAACTGGTCACTGGACCTCTCCCATTGAGGCAAATAGTCGAGTGGCAAATAGTCGAATTAGAATTCTTAACGTTAAATCTTGAATATAGTTTTTATTAAAAAAAAAAAAAAAAGTCGAGTTTGGATAATTCACTAATTGTATTTGACAGTTCGGACCATAAATTTTTTTTTAAAAATAAATCTGCCCTTTAGTATGTTATAGAATGGCCAATTCTAAGCAACTGTTCAATTGGTCTTCATTATTTAAAATCTTTATTTTTTTTTTTTAATTATTTGCCTTTTTCGTCTGACTCTTTTCAGTATTCAAATGGGGGGTCACTGACCCCATCTAAAAATCAACTTCTCTGTAAGGCTACAAATGTATTGTTATTGCTACTTTTTATTACTCATCTTTCAATTCAGTCCTCTCCTATTCATATTCCAGTCTCTTATTCAAATCAATGCATGGTTGCTAGGGAATTTGGATCCTAACAACCAGATGGCTGACACTGCAAACTGGAGAGCTGCTGAATAAAAAGCTAAATAACTCAAAAACCACAAATGATAAAAAATGACAACCAATTGCAAATTGTATCAGAATATCACTCTGTACGTCATACTAAAAGTTATCTTAAAGGGGAACAACCATGGATGCCGGAAGCCGGCAGTGTGAGGTCGCGGACTGGGAGAGCAGAAGGGAGCACTTAACCCGCGACTGAAGAATGTTTTCGGCCCAAACCAGTTCAACCTGTGGGTAAACTCACTGGTCCTGTGGGTTTTGGGCCGGCCCACACATCACTACTACAAACCAAATATTAAAGGGGAACTCCACCACAAAAACTGGGATTCTGCATAAAGGAAGAACGTTATTGCACTGAATAGTCATTCATTAGACACTGGGTTTAACTTTTAACGCGGTAGAAAGCAGAGTTTATTTATCTCAGAGTTGGACTCTCAGACCTGGCTTCTGCAGTATTATTTCCTCTGTTCCGCTGGTTTTGACTCCTGAAACAACCGGCCAGGCAGGTGCTGCTTTCAATGGTAGTTCCATTTACAAATAACTCTAAAAACCATTAAGAATGTTTACAGGGGTTGTTCTCCTTTAAATGAAATTTTAGAATGATATAGAGAGAGATATTCTGAGACAATATGCAATGGGTTTTTATTTTTTATTACTGTATTAGTGGTTTGCGATTTCTTCTCGTTGCTAGGGTCCAAATTTCCCTAGCAACCATGCATTGATTTGAATAAGAGACTGGAATATGAATAGGAGAGGCCTGAATAAAAAGAAGAGTAATAAAAAGTAGCAATGACAATACATTAGTAGACTTGCAAAACAATTTGTTTTTTTGGATGGGTCAGTGACCCCCGATTGAAGGCTGAAAAGAGTCAGAAGGAAAAGGTAAATAAGTAAAAAGCTATAACAAATAAATTATTATTGAATAAAGTTGCTTAGAATTGGACAGTGTATGACACACTAAAAGTTAACTTAAAAGGTGAACCACCCCTTCAATTAATGAATAGGGGAAATTTGTTTAGAAGAATAAATGTTTCCAGTCTCGCTCACGAGGAAACTTCGGGTGACTTTGGAAAACGAAGCACCACGTTTTTTCATTCTAGCAGATGGAAGACACGGGGAAGGCAGTTCAGGGAGATTAGTCGCCCCAAAGAAGAGGCAATTAGTCGCCGAATCGACTAAATCTCCCCGAATCTCACAGTGTGACCCTAACAGAGTCAACAATGCTGTTCACCAGGGATCCCCAACCTTTTGAACCTGTGAGCAACATTCAGAGGTAAAAGGAGTTGGGGAGCAAAACTACCATGAAAAATCTTCTTGGGGTGCCAAATAAGTGTTACGATTGGTCATTTGTTAGTCCCTATGTGGATTGTCAACCTACATTGAGGCTCTGTTTGGCAGTACACATGGTTTTTATACAACCAAAACTTGCCTCCAAGCCTGGAATTCAAAAATAAGCTCCTGCTTTGAGGCCACTGGGAGCAACATCCAAGGGGTTGGAGAGTAACATGTTGTTTGCAAGCTACTGGTTGGGAATCACTGCTCTACACAAATCAGGTGGAATTGAACTCATCCTCTTGAGTGGCAGCTCCTTAAATTGCCTCTCTATGAAAGCCCTGCCATGTAGGGTGAACAGCCAAGGTCACATTACCCACAGCGGCTGAAGAGCTCAGATATAATTGCTAGCCCTGTGAATAGAAAGAACTATTTATTTGCTTAAAGGGAAACGAGTAGATGGCAGAAAGGCAAGGTAATATTGCTTACATCGATTAGCATTTCTTTACATTCCCAGGCACTGATTGATTAGCAAGAGCGTAGAAAAATAAATATTAAAAAAAAAACCCTTACAGAGGTGGTTAACTTTTAGTATGTTATAGAATGACTTACTCCAAGCAACTTTTCCATTGGTCTTCATTTTTTTAATAGTTTTTGAATGATTTGCCTTTTTTTCTAACTCTTTGCAGCTTTCAAATGGGGGTCACTGACCCCATCTAAAAAACAAATACTCTGTAAGGCTACAAATGTATTGTTATTGTTACTTTTTATGACTCATCTTTCTATTCAGGCCTCTGCTATTCACATTCCAGTCTCTTATTCCAATCAATACATGGTTGCTAGGGGAATATGGACCCTGGCAACACACTTCAAACTGGAGAGCTGCTGAATAAAAAAACGAATTTCTCTAGCAACCATGCGTTGATTTGAATAAGAGACTGGAATATGTATAGGAGAGGCCTGAATAGAAAGATGAGAAATAAAAAGTAGCAATAACAATACATTTGTAGCCTTACAGAGCATTTGTTTTTTTAGATGGGGTCAGTGACCCCCATTTGAAAGCTGGAAAGAGCCAGTAGAAGAAGGCAAATAACTAAAATTATGAAATTATTAAAAAAAATAAAAATAAAAATTATAAAAAATAAATAATGAAAGCCAATTGAAAAGTTGTTTAGAATTGGCCATTCTGTAACATAATAAAAGTTGCCTTAAAGGTGAATCGCTCCTTTAACAGCAGGTGTCGACGTTGAAAATGCCTTATACAGTTGTAGCAGTGTAAAAAATATATATATATTTTTTTAGCGGATTCTGTTAACCGTCACAATGTATGAAGTATCAAAGGAGAAGTGGAATAAAACAACAGGAACAGCATTAAAGGGGAAACAAGCGCACAAATAAAAAATTTTGCCCAATGAAGGAAAATGGAATTCTAAGCAGCTTTCTAGAAAAGAAAATCTTTCCAATGGTTTTTACGTTATTTGCTATTGAAGCACAGTATTTGTCCCTTGTTTCTGTAGTCTAGAAATCTGCTCTCCTCCAAGCAGGACTCCAGTTCCCATAATGCACTTTTCTGGTCTGTTAATTGTAGAGCATGCAAGGCATCATGGGAACTGAAGTGTTGGCTGGACTATGGATTAAATGCTGCAATGATGTCAGTACTCAGGCAAAGGAGACAGAGGCAAAGTTTTTAATACTATTATAGATATTAAAAAAAACAATGATTGTTTGTAATGAATGTATATTGGGAATTTGCTTAAAATCGAATTTTTTTTTCATTATGCAAAAAAGACTATTTTTGGGTGCAGTTACCCTTTAATAGGTCCTAAAACTAGAGTGGAGAGGCCGTATTTCTGTGTTATATGAGGAGGAATTAACATTTTATGTGTTACGGGTACCAGGCTAGTGAATTGGATTTATAAGACACTAAAGGAAGATTAATTTGATAACCCAGAGCATAAACCGTTGGCTAGAGACGAAATCTGTGAGCTAAATCACTTGCAGGGAATTTGGTTGCCTTATATTAACCCTTACCTGACTGAACTACTTACAGGTTTCCTGCATATTAATATATAAAGTCTTACCTTAGGGTCAGGCCACACTGGGCGTTTTGAGGGGGAGATTTGGTCACCTGGCGACTAATCGCCTTGTTTTTGTGGCAACCAATCCCCCCAAACACCTTTCCTGACTCTGCGCCCGGCTAAAATGAAAAAATGCCGGCGATAATCACACGCGGCAATTTGTTTTCCGAAGTCGCCCGAAGTTTCCTCGCGAGGCAACTTTGGAAAATGAACAGCCGCGTGCGATTAGCGCCGGCGTTTTGTGTTTTATTTTGTGTTTTGTAGATGGGGTCAGTGATCCCCATTTAAAGGGATACGGTCATGGGAAAAAACTTTTTTTTTTTCAAAACGCATCAGTTATTAATGCTGCTCCAGCAGAATTCTTCACTGAAATCCATTTCTCAAAAGAGCAAATTTTGAGAAATTTTTCTATATTTAATTTTGAAATCTGACATGGGGCTAGACATATTTTCAGTTTCCCAGCTGCCCCCAGTCATGTGACTTGTGCTCTGATAAACTTCAGTCACTCTTTACTGCTGTACTGCTGATATTACCCCCCTCCCTTCCTATACCTTCCAACATTTTGGAAATAAAAAGACAGATAGAAAAGTTGCTGTGCGTACCACAGCGAATTTTACCACACCCTTTTTGTTGCCACACCCCCTAATTACCATGTTCATTTTACAAAATTTGGCAGGTTATGAAAGTTTGAACATATTTCTGTAGTTTTTTTCAGTTATTACAGTTTTGCTAATGAAGGTGAATTGCCCTTTAAGATGTGAAGGGACCTGTTATCTTATATTATTACAATTACTTATTTGCTTATCTCAAAATTGTAACACAAGTATCTTATCTGCAGCTGTGGCTGTTCTGGGCTGTCTGCCAAAAGCCAATTAAGTTTGGCTTTCTGTTTCTTTTTCTGGCCACAGTGCAGAGAAAGTACAAATGAGGGACAGCGGGTTGCGCTGTCAAAAGAGGTACTGTCCCTCTAAAAACGGGACAGTTAGGAGGTATTCCCCTCCCCCCAACAGCCTAACAACAGAACAATGGGAAGGTAACCAGATAACAGCTCCCTAACACAAGATAACAGCTGCCTGGTAGATCTAAGAACAGCACTCAAAAGTAAAATCCAGGTCCCACTGAGACACATTCAGTTACATTGAGTAGGAGAAACAACAGCCTGCCAGAAAGCAGTTCCATCCTAAAGTGCTGGCTCTTTCTGAAAGCACATGACCAGACAAAATGAGCTGAGATGCAAGTACACACCAATATTACAACTAAAAAATACACTTGCTGCTTCATTCTATAACATACTCAAAGGTTTACTTAAAGGACCTTTTAAAAAACCTTTCAAAACATATCCCCAACCAAAAATGCAGGCTAATAGAGCCCACACTCCGGTTGGAGGTAAGAGTAACTATTTTTTTAAAAAAAAAATTGCCCCTGCCAACGCTAGGAGACTCGGATGGGGGTTCCAGGTGAGAGCGGCCATGGCGCATGACTTTGTTTATGATGTCACGCACATGCCCATAATGAGCGAGTTGCGGCATTTACTCATTATGGAACAGAAAATCACCAGCACAACTGGGTAATACTAGCAGGGAGAAACATTGCATCCGCAATAAACGAGCAAGGGTTCTTCTCCCTGTTAGTATTACCCAGTTGTGCCTGCGATTTTCTGTTCTTCTACACTGAAATTGAGGTTGCCAGTCCCCAAGCACCGGGGATTCATGCCTATTGGACGGCCAGGGTGTGCGAGGGTAATTCCTATTTTTCCATTTACTCATTATGCACGTGCATGTTCCCCAACATGGAGCTCCCTCCCAGTGCGGGGGGGGGCATAAAAAAAAAAAAAACTACTGTTACCCCCAACCGGAGTACAAGCTTAAATAGCCTGCACCTTTGGTTGAGGATAATATTTTTTGCATACCTCCCAACTAGGGTTGCCACCTTTTCTGGAAAAAAAATACCGGCCTTCCTATATATTTAACTTTTTTCCCTATTAATAACATTGGGATCAACCATCATTTTTACCAGCCAGGCCAGTACAATACTGGCCAGGTGGCAACCCTACTCCAAACTGTCCCGTTTTGAGCGGGACAATCCCTCTTTTGACAGCTCAACTCGCAGTCCCTCATTTGTACTAGAAAGTACCGATTTCTCTGCACTAAACAGCCAAAAAAAGATACAAACTTTCTAACTTAATTGGCTCTTGGCAGAGAGCCCAGAATAGATACTTAAGATACATTTGTAACAGTTTTGTCTCTTGGGAGAAGTTAGACTCAAGCTTAAAGGGCAATTCACCTTCATTAGTGAAACTGTAATAAAACATAAAAACGACAGAAATGTCTTCATACTTTCATAACCTGGCAAATTTTGTAAAATGGGCATGGTAATGTGTGTGGCCGCAAAAGGGGCGTGGTCAACTTTTTTTTTTTTTTTTAACCGGTATTCCCCTATATAGTAAGGTCAGTTCTGCAGGAACATTCCCCTAAATGTGTTCATAGCCTATACAGATAGATATCATGAAACCTACCAGTAAATGTATTCCTCTGTACAACATAAAAAAAGGGTTAAAAAAAGAAAAAAAAGAAAGTACAGTGCACTTTTAAAGGGACACTACTTTATCAGCACTTCAATTGCCGTCAGCCAGGCTGTGGGGATGGAGATCACCGATAAGCGAATATGAAAGGCAAGAATGCATGCGAGTCTTCCAGAGCATGATGTAATAATACTGGCGAATACATATGCTCAGCTTTGCATATATTGATAAGATGGAAAGCATGCAGTGACGCACATTCTATTTTCAGTAACATCAGGGGGGGAGCCGTTTCCCTGCACTTCTCACATCCCATGGAGAATAGACGGAAGGAACCATGCCAGCCCCCTCCCAGGTACTGTACTTGCAGCAGAAGCTCTAGAACATAATGGGGAATTTTACACGTATCTGTGAATATCGCTAGGGGCACTTTATCACGTAAATGCAATTTGCACAAGGTGGTTATAAGCAGTACATTCAAATTTTGGCTCATGGGGTCCCAGCAGGTCCCACTGTTTGTAGGGTGCCACTTATCTCTACCCCCTCCATGTCTCCATCTTTTTAAGGGCAGAGACACACGTGGAGATTCGGGAAGATTAGTCGCCTGGTGACAAATCGCCTCTTCTTCCTCGTGAGGCAACAACGGGCGAATTCGGAAAAGGAAGTGCTCAGAGTGCCATCCCGCCGACGATTTAGATTCTAGCTGGCGGAAAGGTAGTTCTGGGACATTAGTCGCCCGAAGAAGAGGCGATTTGTCGCTGGGCAACTAAATCGCCCTGAATCTCCACGTGTGTCTCTGCCCTTCTACTGTTCCACTGAGGAATACAATACAATATGTATAGAAACAATTCTGCTGGAATGGATTAAATGAGAATACGGCAGCTCACGGGTGATCAACTTTTACCAATCAACTCACAAGCCAATCAGACAGACATTTGTACAAGGGGGCCCAGACATAGGCCCATGGGGGTTATTCAGTGCAGAGATATCAAAAAATCTTTAAAGGAATAGTAACACCAAAAAAAGTTAGCCAAAAATGTAATGTATAAAGGCTGGAGTGATTTGATGTATAACATGTCAGTCACAACACTACTTCCTGCTTTACACTGACTGGTTACCCTGGTTACCAGGCAGTAACCAATCAGAGACTTGAGGGGGGGCACATGGGTCATATCTGTTGCTTTTGAATCTGAGCTGAATGCCGAGGATCAATTGCAAACTCACTGAACAGTTATGTCCCATGTGGCCCCCCTTATAGTCACTGACTAACTCAGAGTTAGAGAGCTGAAAAGCAGGAAGTAGTGTTCTGGCTATTATGTTACACATCCAGTCACTCCAGCCTTTATACATTACATTTTTGGCTAACTAACTATATTAGAAACATTTTTTATTTTGCACAGCCTGTCTATTTACACAGTTTTTATTTTCACACTGAACTGTTCCTTTAAAACTGGTTGGATATTGCCTAATTTTTCTTAATTTAATATGTTATTATGTTCCTTTTCAGTGAGAAAGATGCGGCTGCCCCATAGTTTGAAATATAATAGAAACAAGATTTCGTACAGGATCAGATGAGATGTATTGGGCAGTACCGCTACATTGTTATATAATGCAACACGGTCAAAGAGTTTTGCAGCAAACGACTCTTTTTGTAGGCGAATTGCAATACAGGGGGTAAAGTGTAACCTGCCATTGTTCATGGTTTTATTTGTTATCTAAAGGACTTTTTGGACTTTTCACTACACTGGACTCAGTAACCACAGTTACGCTGATCACTATGAGGTCAGGCTAACAAATCCCCAATGCAGTGACCTCGTTGAGTTAAGTTTTTAGCAACCTATCACGTCAAGGGGGTGGAGTTTATATGGATTTAAAAGCTTGTTTGTAATGTGCACCGATTAACACTTGAAAAAGAGCCACTCGAAACATGTGATAAATAAAACCTTGCAGTACCTGCGGTTTTTCATTCCTGTTTGTCCACAATTCTAAAGACTTGGCATTTATGAAAGAGCTGGCCTCAGGTCACAGAACCCCTCAGTGACTTCTAATATCCTTATCATTTACAGTAGGGGGTACATTATCCCTTATAATACATGAGTGGTACTCAGAGTTCCCTGTATAACTCAGCCTGCAGCCTTGTGCCTTTATATGGTCACAGAACAACCCCTCAGTGACTTCTAATATCCTTATCATTTACAGTAGGGGGTACGTTATCCCTTATAATACATGAGTGATACTCAGAGTTCCCTGTATAACTCAGCCTGTAGCCTTGTGCCTTTATATGGTCACAGAACAACCCCTCAGTGACTTCTAATATCCTTATCATTTACAGTAGGGGGTACATTATCCCTTATAATACACGAGTGATACTCAGAGTTCCCTGTATAACTCAGCCTGCAGCCTTGTGCCTTTATATGGTCACAGAACCTCTCAGTGATTTCCAATATCCTTATTTACAGCAGGAGGTACATTGATATTTATTATGATAAATTCACTGTCTAAAACATGACAAATATTTAAGTCTGCTCAGGAAGCAGTAGTAAATCTAGGGTGAATCACAACTGCAGAAACAGCTTTTGTCAATTAAACCAGTTTCCAATCAAAGTAGGGAGAAAGACATTAATGAAGAGAAAGTCAGTCCCCAGCCTTTCGGAATAATAAGCCAAAAAGCAGACTTTCTCTGGCTCAATCAACTTCTGTTTAAAGTAATAATTTCCCGGCTATCAGATCCACTCAGAACTGGGAGAGAGGTCAGCTTTCTGTATATTGTATCGCATCTGCAGTCGGGAACAGCGGAGATTAAAGTCTGAGTGTAAATTAAGAAAGTCTTCTCTCTGCTGTTATTGTACCAGTCACTCGCTATGTTTTATCTCTGAACAGAAACATATGTTCTGCTAGACGGTATAGCTTCTTTCACTTGGGATATAAGTCTGCTTAACCCATCTGGTGCCACTGGAGATGAGTGTGTATGTAAAATGGTGTGAATTAAAGGGTAACTCACCCAAAAATAGTCATCTGAAGCATCTTTCCAATAAAGCTTCATTATAAGCGTTCAGTGGTTTTATTATTATCTGAAAATAATCTGCATGTATGTTTTAGGAGTGTGTGGGGGGGGGACCAGTGTACCCAGAGAAAACCCACACAGACACGGAAAGAACATACAAACTTATTGCCCTGGTTGGAATCAAACCGGGGACCCCAGTGCTGATCAGTCACCATGGAGTGATGCTGGAAGGCTTGGGGGCACATACATTAATATGCATTAAACAGTTTTGAGAAATATTTGTTTTCAACAGCAAACCTGCAACTGTGCACTTAAGTTTGCAGACATTACAATAAAAACTTAATAGTGAAAATATAAGTGACTGCAGCACAGGCAATAATGTACACAATGAAATTAGCACTACTATAGACTGGAAGGGCAGCTGGTTGGTTTAGGTTATTAATTTTATAAGCTTTTGTAATGAAGTTTACATGACATTATTTATATAGAGAAAATGGTATAGAAAAGAGCACATTTAATAGATTAGCACAGCCAATTCCAGGAGTGTGTATGTGTGTGTTTGTGCATATGTTTCTACACAATAAAACTGTGTTTTTATTAGCAGTGGGGCTAATAGCCTCTGGGAAGGGAGTGTGACTGTGGGATAGCAGGTATAGTAGGGAGAGATGGTGCCTATAGTAACAGTGGATAATAGTCTCTGGGAAGGGAGTGTGACTGTGGGATAACAGGTATAGTAGGGAGAGATGGTGCCTATAGTAACAGTGGGATAATAGTCTCTGGGAAGGGAGTGTGACTGTGGGATAGCAGGTATAGTAGGGAGAGATGGTGTCTATAGTAACAGTGGATAATAGCCTCTGGGAAGGGAGTGTGACTGTGGGATAGCAGGTATAGTAGGGAGAGATGGTGCCTATAGTAACAGTGGGATAATAGTCTCTGGGAAGGGAGTGTGACTGTGGGATAGCAGGTATAGTAGGGAGAGATGGTGCCTATAGTAACAGTGGGATAATAGTCTCTGGGAAGGGAGTGTGACTGTGGGATAGCAGGTATAGTAGGGAGAGATGGTGCCTATAGTAACAGTGGGATAATAGTCTCTGGGAAGGGAGTGTGACTGTGGGATAGCAGGTATAGTAGGGAGAGATGGTGCCTATAGTAACAGTGGGATAATAGTCTCTGGGAAGGGAGTGTGACTGTGGGATAGCAGGTATAGTAGGGAGAGATGGTGCCTATAATAACAGTGGATAATAGTCTCTGGGAAGGGAGTGTGACTGTGGGATAGCAGGTATAGTAGGGAGAGATGGTGCCTATAGTAACAGTGGGATAAGTCTCTGGGAAGGGAGTGTGGCTGTGGGATAGCAGGTATAGTAGGGAGAGATGGTGTCTATAGTAACAGTGGATAATAGTCTCTGGGAAGGGAGTGTGACTGTGGGATAGCAAGTATAGTAGGGAGAGATGGTGTCTATAGTAACAGTGGGATAATAGTCTCTGGGAAGGGAGTGTGACTGTGGGATAGCAAGTATAGTAGGGAGAGATGGTGTCTATAGTAACAGTGGGATAATAGTCTCTGGGAAGGGAGTGTGACTGTGGGATAGCAGGTATAGTAGGGAGAGATGGTGCCTATAGTAACAGTGGATAATAGTCTCTGGGAAGGGAGTGTGACTGTGGGATAGCAGGTATAGTAGGGAGAGATGGTGCCTATAGTAACAGTGGATAATAGTCTCTGGGAAGGGAGTGTGACTGTGGGATAGCAGGTATAGTAGGGAGAGATGGTGTCTATAGTAACAGTGGGATAATAGTCTCTGGGAAGGGAGTGTGACTGTGGGATAGCAGGTATAGTAGGGAGAGATGGTGTCTATAATAACAGTGGGATAATAGTCTCTGGGAAGGGACTGTGACTGTGGGATAGCAGGTATAGTAGGGAGAGATGGTGTCTATAGTAACAGTGGATAATAGTCTCTGGGAAGGGAGTGTGACTGTGGGATAGCAGGTATAGTAGGGAGAGATGGTGCCTATAGTAACAGTGGGATAATAGTCTCTGGGAAGGGAGTGTGACTGTGGGATAGCAGGTATAGTAGGGAGAGATGGTGCCTATAGTAACAGTGGGATAATAGTCTCTGGGAAGGGAGTGTGACTGTGGGATAGCAGGTATAGTAGGGAGAGATGGTGCCTATAATAACAGTGGATAATAGTCTCTGGGAAGGGAGTGTGACTGTGGGATAGCAGGTATAGTAGGGAGAGATGGTGCCTATAGTAACAGTGGGATAAGTCTCTGGGAAGGGAGTGTGGCTGTGGGATAGCAGGTATAGTAGGGAGAGATGGTGTCTATAGTAACAGTGGATAATAGTCTCTGGGAAGGGAGTGTGACTGTGGGATAGCAAGTATAGTAGGGAGAGATGGTGTCTATAGTAACAGTGGGATAATAGTCTCTGGGAAGGGAGTGTGACTGTGGGATAGCAAGTATAGTAGGGAGAGATGGTGTCTATAGTAACAGTGGGATAATAGTCTCTGGGAAGGGAGTGTGACTGTGGGATAGCAGGTATAGTAGGGAGAGATGGTGCCTATAGTAACAGTGGATAATAGTCTCTGGGAAGGGAGTGTGACTGTGGGATAGCAGGTATAGTAGGGAGAGATGGTGCCTATAGTAACAGTGGATAATAGTCTCTGGGAAGGGAGTGTGACTGTGGGATAGCAGGTATAGTAGGGAGAGATGGTGTCTATAGTAACAGTGGGATAATAGTCTCTGGGAAGGGAGTGTGACTGTGGGATAGCAGGTATAGTAGGGAGAGATGGTGTCTATAATAACAGTGGGATAATAGTCTCTGGGAAGGGAGTGTGACTGTGGGATAGCAGGTATAGTAGGGAGAGATGGTGCCTATAGTAACAGTGGGATAAGTCTCTGGGAAGGGAGTGTGGCTGTGGGATAGCAGGTATAGTAGGGAGAGATGGTGTCTATAGTAACAGTGGATAATAGTCTCTGGGAAGGGAGTGTGACTGTGGGATAGCAGGTATAGTAGGGAGAGATGGTGTCTATAATAACAGTGGGATAATAGTCTCTGGGAAGGGAGTGTGACTGTGGGATAGCAGGTATAGTAGGGAGAGATGGTGCCTATAGTAACAGTGGGATAAGTCTCTGGGAAGGGAGTGTGGCTGTGGGATAGCAGGTATAGTAGGGAGAGATGGTGTCTATAGTAACAGTGGATAATAGTCTCTGGGAAGGGAGTGTGACTGTGGGATAGCAGGTATAGTAGGGAGAGATGGTGCCTATAGTAACAGTGGGATAAAAGTCTCTGGGAAGGGAGTGTGACTGTGGGATAGCAGGTATAGTAGGGAGAGATGGTGTCTATAGTAACAGTGGATAATAGTCTCTGGGAAGGGAGTGTGACTGTGGGATAGCAGGTATAGTAGGGAGAGATGGTGCCTATAGTAACAGTGGGATAAAAGTCTCTGGGAAGGGAGTGTGACTGTGGGATAGCAGGTATAGTAGGGAGAGATGGTGTCTATAGTAACAGTGGATAATAGTCTCTGGGAAGGGAGTGTGACTGTGGGATAGCAGGTATAGTAGGGAGAGATGGTGCCTATAGTAACAGTGGATAATAGTCTCTGGGAAGGGAGTGTGACTGTGGGATAGCAGGTATAGTAGGGAGAGATGGTGCCTATAGTAGCAGTGGAATAGCAGGTATAATCAGTATTCAGTACTATAAGGGTAAGGGCAAATCTAGAGATTCAGGGAGATTTAGTTGCCCGGCGACTAATCGCCTCTTCTATGGAGCGACTAATCTCCCCGAACTGCTTCCCCGTGTCTTCTGCCTGCTCCAACGAAGAAACACCTGCGGCAATGCACTCGCGCCGCTTCAATTTCCGAAGTTGCCCGAAATTTCCTCGGGAAATTAAACGATCCGAGTGCCATCCCGCCGGAAATTTTGATTCTAGCCGGCGGAAAAGCAGCTTGAGAGGCGATTTGTCACTGGGAGACTAATCTCTTCGAATATCCACGTGTCTCTGCCCTTATAAAAACTCTGGATAATTACTAATAGAAACGGGATTATATAAATGATTCCTTTCTTTGCATTGCATGAGCGAATAAAAATACGAAAGACAGAGGTTCAGTGTCCCTTTAAGCCAAGGATTGCAATGTGCCTGTGGCTATTTATTGCTCATTATGTAATGGGTCAGTAAATAGAAGGCAATCACACACAGTTCATGCTCACAACATTCCAAAACACACTGACACCAAAGATCTGCTAAGTCTATCTCTCCAGAACATGATAAGAGTCAGGCCTCAAAAGCATTAAGGGCTGCAGATCCCTGTGTAACACTGAGCACAAACCTTGGGCATCACTTGCCCTTAATTAGACAGACTAAAAACTGGAATGGCAATCAGGAAAATGGAGCAAAGCTTAAAGGAACAGTAAAACCAAAAAATTAAAGTGTTTTAAAATATAATATAGTGATGTCCTGCACTGGTAAAACTGATGTGTTTGCTTCAGAAACACTACTATAGTTTATATAAACAAGCTGCTGTGTAGCAATGGCAGAAATTGAAAAGAGTCTATATGGCACAGGTTAAATAGTGGATAACAGATAACATCATTATGTTCTACAGAGCTTATCTGCTGTGTAACCTGAGCCTTTTCTCCTTTGAATGGCTGCCCCCATTGCTACACAGCAGTTTATTTATATAAACCAGTGATCCCCAACCAGTAGCTCGTGAGTAACATGTTGCTCTCCAACCCCTTGGATGTTGCTCTCTGGGTCCTCAGAGCAGGAGCTTATTTTTGAATTCCAGGCTTGGAAGCAAGTTTTAATGGCATAAAAACTAAGTATAGTATCAAGTAGAGCCTCTTATAGGCTGCCAGTCCACATAGGGGCAACCAAATAGCCAATCACAGCCCTTATTTTGGCACCCCAAGGGACTATTTTATGCTTGTGTTGCTCTCCAACTCTTTTTATATTTGAATGTGGCTCACGGGTAAAAAAAAAGGTTGGGGACCCCTGATATAAACTATAGTAGTACTTATCTGTTATCTACTGTGTATCCTGTGCTTGAATGGCTGCCCCCATGGCTACACAGCAGCTTATTTATATGAACTATAGTAGTACTTATCTGTTATCTACTGTGTATCCTGTGCTTGAATGGCTGCCCCCATGGTTACACAGCAGCTTGTTTATATAAACTATAGTAGTACTTATCTGTTATCTACTGTGTATCCTGTGCTTGAATGGCTGCCCCCATGGCTACACAGCAGCTTATTTATATGAACTATAGTAGTACTTATCTGTTATCTACTGTGTATCCTGTGCTTGAATGGCTGCCCCCATGGCTACACAGCAGCTTGTTTATATGAACTATAGTAGTGTTTCTGAAGCAAACACAGCAGTTTTACCAGTGCAGGGCAACACTACATTATATTTTTATTATTTTAAAACACTTTCATGTTTTGGTGTTACTGTTCCTTTAAAGAAGACATATAGTATAAATGAAAAACCCATAATTTTTGGAAGCAATTATGAGTAATATATAGTGTTGCTTTTACATGGTGTTAAAAAAAAATATTATCTTTAAAAATCACAACTTTATTGGAGCTCCCTATAGATGTTCTCTTGTCCCTGTCTGTGTTTAAATGGGGGTGGGCGTGTCCTTATGGTCCCTGCCAGAAGCACAGTAGGAGGGGGACAGCCAATCACAGCTCTGCAGGCACAAAAGCACAGACAAGCTTCAGTTTCCTATCAGGTCCTGCTGGCTGCTGATTGGTTCCTGTCCTACAGTGCAGTGAGTTTAGTGCCGCCGGCTCCCCTGCACACCCTGGGAATTCAGGGAGCAGGAAGTGGAAGGGAGGGATTATTAGGGTTTCTGCAGAAATATTCAATAAATCAGCCTGAAACACTACTTTTTTTTTCCAATTCTTCTATATCTAAATGAGTAAAATGCACTGGTACATTCTTATTTTTTACACAAAATGTCTCCTTTAAGGTCACAATACCATTTGGATCTCGGTTGCAGCCTTTAAATGTAGTAGTTTGTATTTTAAGGTCCCTTTAAGTGTGAAAGCAATAATGTGTTTGAGCCTGACAGTTCTTGACAAACTCATCTCTATATAATGAGGCTGAATGGCCGTGCGTTGGATCTGGGGGAGGCTTGAAGGGCTGGGGTGTACGCTCATATCTGTGTAATACAGCCGCACAATGAGAGTCTTATTATTCTAAATGAATGAGGAGTATTAATAGCGGCTGGAATATGAATTCTTATGAACAGGCAATGATTTATTGTATCAACTCACAGATTAAAAAAAAAAACGTCAACATTTGGTAATTAAAGAAACAGTCTTTTAAAGGAATGAAAATATAATGTACAGTCGTGATGCACTGGTAAAACTGGTGTGTTTTGCGTCAGACATTCTAAAATAGTTTATATAAACAAGCTGCTGTGTAGCCATGGGGGCAGCCATTCAAGCACAGGATACACAGTAGATAACAGATAAGTACTACTATAGTTTATATAAACAAGCTGCTGTGTAGCCATGGGGCAGCCATTCAAGCACAGGATACACAGTAGATAACAGATAAGTACTACTATAGTTTATATAAACAAGCTGCTGTGTAGCCATGGGGACAGTCATTCAAGCACAGGATACACAGTAGATAACAGATAAGTACTACTATAGTTTATATAAACAAGCTGCTGTGTAGCCATGGGGACAGTCATTCAAGCACAGGATACACAGTAGATAACAGATAAGTACTACTATAGTTTATATAAACAAGCTGCTGTGTAGCCATGGGGACAGTCATTCAAGCACAGGATACACAGTAGATAACAGATAAGTACTATTATAGTTTATATAAACAAGCTGTTGTGTAGCCATGGGGGCAGCCATTCATGCACAGGATACACAGTAGATAACAGATAAGTACTACTATAGTTTATATAAACAAGTACTACTATAGTTTATATAAACAAGCTGCTGTGTAGCCATGGGGGCAGCCATTCAAGCACAGGACACAAAGTAGATAACAGATAGTTACTACTATAGTTTATATAAACAAGCTGCTGTGTAACCATGGGGGCAGCCATTCAAGCACACGATACACAGTAGATAACAGATAAGTACTACTATAGTTTATATAAACAAGCTGCTGTGTAACCATGGGGGCAGCCATTCAAGCACAGGATACACAGTAGATAACAGATAAGTACTACTATAGTTTATATAAACAAGCTGCTGTGTAGCCATGGGGGCAGCCATTCAAGCACAGGATACACTGTAGATAACAGATAAGTACTACTATAGTTTATATAAACAAGCCGCTGTGTAACCATGGGGGGCAGCCATTCAAGCACAGGATACACAGTAGATAACAGATAAGTACTACTATAGTTTATATAAACTAGCCGCTGTGTAACCATGGGGGCAGCCATTCAAGCACAGGATACACAGTAGATAACATACGTACTACTATAGTTTATATAAACAAACCGCTGTGTAACCATGGGGGCAGCCATTCAAGCACAGGATACACAGTAGATAACAGATAAGTACTACTATAGTTTATATAAACAAACTGCTGTGTAACCATGGGGGCAGCCATTCAAGCAAAGGATACACAGTAGATAACAGATAAGTACTACTATAGTTTATATAAACAAGCTGCTGTGTAACCATGGGGGCAGCCATTCAAGCACAGGATACACAGTAGATAACAGATAAGTACTACTATAGTTTATATAAACAAGCTGCTGTGTAGCCATGGGGGCAGCCATTCAAGCACAGGATACACTGTAGATAACAGATAAGTACTACTATAGTTTATATAAACAAGCCGCTGTGTAACCATGGGGGGCAGCCATTCAAGCACAGGATACACAGTAGATAACAGATAAGTACTACTATAGTTTATATAAACTAGCCGCTGTGTAACCATGGGGGCAGCCATTCAAGCACAGGATACACAGTAGATAACATACGTACTACTATAGTTTATATAAACAAACCGCTGTGTAACCATGGGGGCAGCCATTCAAGCACAGGATACACAGTAGATAACAGATAAGTACTACTATAGTTTATATAAACAAACTGCTGTGTAACCATGGGGGCAGCCATTCAAGCAAAGGATACACAGTAGATAACAGATAAGTACTACTATAGTTTATATAAACAAGCTGCTGTGTAGCCATGGGGGCAGCCATTCAAGCACAGGATACACAGTAGATAACAGATAAGTACTACTATAGTTTATATAAACAAACTGCTGTGTAACCATGGGGGAAGCCATTCAAGCACAGGATACACAGTAGATAACAGATAAGTACGACTGTAGTTTATAAAAACCATGGCCATGGGGGCAGCCATTCAAGCACAGGATACACAGTAGATAACCAATAAGTACTACTATAGTTTATATAAACAAGCTGCCGTGTAGCCACAGGGTCAGCCATTCAAAGGAGAAAAAGGAGAAAAGGCAAAGGACACACAGTAGATAACAGATAAGTTCTGAAGAATCCCATTGTATACTATAACACTTATCTGATATCTGCTGTGTATCCTGTGCATTTTCTCCTTTTTATAGCTGCCCCCATGGCTACACAGCGGCTTGTTTATATAAACTATAGTAGTTGATTAGTAGTAGTTAGTAGACGTTGATACGCCGATCATCGTGTCAATCTTTGGGAGTCCTGTCCAGTTTCCCAATCTAGAAAACCAGGCAGGCAGTTTTGACCAGGGCGGCCCTTCCAAAAACAAGGGTGTCCGGGTCAAAATCGGACAGGTGGCCACGCTACTATCCTATTGCCGTCAAAAAAAAAAAATGTAGGGCAGGGGTGGGATTTAAAGAAATAGTAACACCAAAAAAACCAAAGTGTTAAAAGGAATAGCTCAGAATAAAAATAAAAAACTGGGTAAATTGATAGGCTGTACAAAATAAAAAATGTTTTTAATATAGTTAGTAGTATTTTTATCATCAAACATTGAAGCAGACCAAGTAGCTTGATGGGGCTGTTATGAGCAGTGGCCGGTCACACCAAAGGCCCCATCAAGCTACTTGTTCTGCTTCAATGTTTGATGATAAAAATACAAATGTTTCCAGACATGAAAAACTGGTTTCATGCAGAGTAAGAGCCCCCCACAAGTCCCTGTGACCCACAAGCAAGTGACTCGTTGGAGCTTCAGAAGAAACAAACCACGGTTTCCCTTTAATGGCTGTATATTTTATATCAAAGAACTGGTGGGAAGAGAAGAGTGAAGGGACAGATGTTGCTTTCTATCGGGAGATAGCGTTCCCATATCGAATCGCTCAGAGGGGCCGTCGTGAAATGAATCTTTTGTTTAATTAATACGAGCGCCCTCCTGCCAAACGGAGATTCCTGACGGACAGGCGCAGCTGCTCCCGACAAACACGCAGCTTCCATTCTCGGGACCTTAAAATTCCAGTTCCACAATGAACTGCAAAGAGACCCGGCCCGTTGTCCCTTCTCAGCTCGCTTCCGTCGCCACGACTATTATTAGCGCCGAGAGAAAAAGTCGCTCTTTAGCCTCCAACACAACAACACGAATGTGTCAAAGTAATACGGTTATTAAAGTGAATGTGATTCTAAGCAACTTTCCCATTTACAGAAACTTAAATGTAACTGTTCTTGAAAGCAATATCTGTTCCTTTCTGTTTTCTGGTTCTGACTGTTGAAACAATGTAGCAGAAGTCCGGTTTCCTCCAGGCCTGTTAATCAGCTGGGTTCTACTAGATTGTTTCTTGAATGAGAACCAGCAGTGCAGAGAATAATAGACAGATAAGGGGGCCCAGTCTGAAGGTTAAGTTAGGGGGAGATTTGGGGTGAGTGCTTATTTCAGCCCTGGGTACCCCTGGAACTATAGCAGGGTGACTGTTACCCCAATGTTTCTATATATCTGTAACCTTGTTATGAGCTAAGGGGGCCCAGTCTGAAGGCCATTTAGGAGGAGATTTGGGGGGAGTACTTATTTGTACCCTGAGTACCCCTGGAACTATAGCAGGGTGACACCCCAATGTTTCTATATATCTGTAACCTTGTTATGAGCTAAGGGGCGCAGTCTGAAGGCCATTTAGGGGGAGATTTGGGATGAGTGCTTATTTGAGCCCTGGGTACCCCTGGAACTATAGCAGGGTGACACCCCAATATTTCTATATACTGTATCTATAACCTTGTTATGAGCTAAGGGGCCCAGCCTGAAGGTCAGTTAGGGGGAGAATTGGGGTGAATGTTTATTTGTGCCCTGGGTTCCCCTAAATAGTTACACAAACCAGCCTTTCTACATCGTTATGGTTACCGATTCTCTTTATTAGCTTGTTTACAGTCTATACAATAATGCAGATTGGTTACTATTTGAAGGACATTGTATCTAATCTCATCACAGAGACTGCACACACTTATCTTCATGCTGTTGTAAGCTTTATGACAGCATCATTTAGTGGACGAGGGGGGGGGTGTTCTGATGTAAGAGAGGGGCGTGGCCAGCTAAAAGCAGTAGGTCATGGAACTATACGACATGAAAGCATTAGCTCCTTACTCACACACAGCACAGGAGGAACATGGGGGCACAACAGAGACTCCAGCTACTAAAGCTGCACCAATTGCATTTTATTTCAATTAAATTAACTGACAATCAGTTAAGCAACTTGCTTTTATTAAAAGTGGAGTTGATTACTTTCAAATAGTCCTGTAACCTTATTATATTTGGTACAAAGAGATTCACTATATGGCCAAAGGTATCCAGGCACCTGCCTGTGCAGCATCTCATTCCCAATCCAAGGGATTCAGCAGGAACAGCCCCCTATGTTTGTGCACAGTCTGTACAGAGAGATCCCATAAAACTATGGCAGCATAGGTATTCCCTGTACTAAGCACAATTTAGCAGGAACAGTCCCCTAAATTTGCTCATAGTCTGTACAGAGAGATCCCATAAAACTATGGCAGCATAGGTATTCCCCTGTACTAAGCACAATTTAGCAGGAACAGTCCCCTAAATTTGCTCATAGTCTGTACAGAGAGATCCCATAAAACTATGGCAGCATAGGTATTCCTCTGTACTAAGCACAATTTAGCAGGAACAGTCCCCTAAGTTTGCTCATAGTCTGTACAGAGAGATCCCATAAAACCATCGCAGCATAGGTATTCCTCTGTACTAAGCACAATTCAGCAGGAACATTCCCCTAAATTTGCTCATAGTCTGTACAGAGAGATCCCATAAAACTATGGCAGCATAGGTATTCCCCAGTACTAAGCACAATTTAGCAGGAACAGTCCCCTAAATTTGCTCATAGTCTGTACAGAGAGATCCCATAAAACTATGGAAGCATAGGTATTCCCCTGTACTAAGCACAATTTAGCAGGAACAGTCCCCTAAATTTGATCATAGTCTGTACAGAGAGATCCCATAAAACTATGGCAGCATAGGTATTCTCTGTACTAAGCACAATTCAGCAGGAACAGTCCCCTAAGTTTGCTCATAGTCTGTACAGAGAGATCCCATAAAACTATGGCAGCATAGGTATTCCCCTGTACTAAGCACAATTCAGCAGGAACATTCCCCTAAATTTGCTCATAGTCTGTACAGAGAGATCCCATAAAACTATGGCAGCATAGGTATTCTCTGTACTAAGCACAATTCAGCAGGAACAGTCCCCTAAGTTTGCTCATAGTCTGTACAGAGAGATCCCATAAAACTATGGCAGCATAGGTATTCCCCTGTACTAAGCACAATTCAGCAGGAACAGTCCCCTAAGTAAGCATTTATAGAATGGCACACTCATCCACCAAACATTGTTTAACTTTCGTATATTGCTGATCTCTGGCTTCCACTAGGGGAAAGTAGCAGCAGTCAGTATGCACAGCCCATTGGAGTCCTTACAATAACAGGACAGGCATGAGAGGGGGCAGGGAGTAAGGAGACTTCCAGGCACATGAACACAGAAGACAAACTGCCTTAATTGAAATCTGATCCCCTATCCTTCCCCCCCCCCACAAACTCTCAAAAGCTATGGACAAGTGACAAGCAATTTTCTGCTGAGCAACAGCTGACCCTGTATGTGTGAAACTATCACTGGCAGCCCTCCAGCTGTGGCCTATAGAGCAACTCCCAGTAGCCTTTTACTGTCTGCAGGAATTATATAAGGGAGCAACACATTCTGTAAAATCATTCTTTGTACTGTGACCCCTATTTTCTGACAAACTGATGGCTGCCCTGAGTAGGGATCCTGCAGAATTTATTTGGGATTGAGCTGATCCCCAAACTGGATCCTGAGTCGCAAGACAAACTATTTTGGCTGTGGAAAAACGCTAGTGTGGTCATCAGGCTACGGCGCATTCTGATCACCAATAGACATCCCACTTCCCACATGGGTACAATTCCAGGTTTTTGGGGTCTATTCCCAAGGGAACTTCATTTATTCAAGTTGGCGGTAGGGATCTCCTGCCCTAGGGGCTGTGGTGCACGGGTGGGTTTTGATACTGGTAATAAAAACACCGCCACCCGCAGCTTTGGAACAGAAGCAAAAAAAAGAAGTATTTTTATAAAAGGAAAGCCCCCTCATCTTCTAGACAAGGAAAAGTCACAAGAAGTGTGCGTGGGAGTAACACATTTTGGAAATATTTTAAAGGCAGGTAATTACTCTGAACATAAACATTGCAGTGTTTGGGTTACTTTGCTGAGAAGGAGAGGAGCACAACTCGCGCCGTCGCACGCGCTCATTAACATCCAGTCTGACTGCTATGGGGGCAATGATACAGATATTTATACAGGGAGCCGACTACAAACATGATATAGCTATATAGTGTATAACTGTATCCATATCAAATTCACTTTACATTCCTTTATGTATTATCCCTGTGTTTGTCTTGTACAGGTATGGGACCTGGGAATGGTTGGGGCCTGGGGTTTTCCGGATATGGGGTCTTACTGTAATACATAATACTATATATATATATATATATATATATATATATATATATATATATATATATAGATATATAGATATATAGATATATAGATATATATATACACCTTATAGCTACTAAAACATAGTTAATATAAACATTAACTCACTAATTCAATAGGCTGGTTTTGCTTCCAATAAGGATTAATTATATCTTAGTTGGGATCAAGTACAAGCTACTGTTTTATTATTACTACAGAGAACATGAAGGGACCTTCATGTTCACATTCAAGTATGATTGTAGAGAGGGATATTCTGTGACAATTTGTAATTGGTTTTAATTGTTTATTATTTGTGGTTTTTAAGATATTTAGCTTTTTATTCAGCAGCTCTCCAGTTTGCAGTTTCAGCAGTCTGGTTGTTAGGGTCCAAATTACCCTAGCAACCTGGGCCTACGGAGACCCGTCAGACCTTCCCCGGTGGGAATTTCCATGTCCAATTAAAATATGATCTCATGATTTCTGACCAATGGGGCAGCCAGTACTAAGCCCCCACCCCTATACATTGGGCTATAAGCTGGCAACTTGGTGTGGAGCAGTTAAATCTGAAACCGGAGAGATGCAGAACAAAACAAACAGCGTCTGACTGGGGGAATCTGGGCCCACCGAGGATGCTCCCTCAGGGCCCCCCACCCCAGCTGCAACCAGGGCCAGGGAGGAAGGTAAGGTCTGGGGCAGCAGCAATGGTTTCAGGCAGAGAACATGTCTGGGCCGGTGGGCCCCCACCAGGTTTTTTCCCAGTTTCCGCCGGCCCAGTCTGACCCTGAATATAAATATTTAAAAAAAAACTCCCAAAAGATAAAAATGAAGACCAAGTGCAATTTTTCATGAGTAATAAAAAGGAAATTCATGGAAATCAAACTAGACGGGTGATCTTTGCCTTTAAAACTAGCCCACTAGCTGGCCACACTAGATCAGGGACATGGACGCCGACACAGAGAACTTTTTCATTGCATTTTTTTGCTGTCGGCCTGACACAAAGATTTCAGCAATTATAAAATCTTCTAAAATAAATCAGCAGGTGGGAAAGGGGCGGCCCACAGATACGTAGTAAGTTAGGTTGAAAAAAAAGACATGTCCATCAACCTTTTATCTTTTTTTAACCTGCCTAAGGGCTCTTACCAGGGGTGCTTCGCCAATGAGGCAAGTTGAGGCTGTCGCCTCAGGCAGCAGCGCCCCACTAGGTACCAGGGGCAGCAATAATGCTGCTCCTGGTACTTTAAGAGCGAATTTCCGGGGGAGGGGGGGCAGCAGCAACTGCTGCTGCCTCAGGCGGCGGAGGGGCCAGGATCGCCCCTGGCTCTTACTGACGAGCGTTTTTACCTGCGCTCCCCTGCGTTCCGTTTTTCTGCATTCAGCCGCAGGGGAGCGCAGGAATAGACGCATTACATTTTTTCCAATGGGGCTGTACTCACACAATGTGTAAAAGAAACGGATCCGCACACACACCGATTAGTGCAGTCGGGGATTATCCCCTTTTTATTCAGCCACCAAACATCAACGTTTCGGGGGGGAGCACCCACCCTTCATCATTGATCCTGATGAAGGGTGGGTGCTCCCCCCCGAAACGTTGATGTTTGGTGGCTGAATAAAAGGGGATAATCCCCGACTGCACTAATCGGTGTGTGCGGATCCGTTTCTTTTACACATTGGTTGCTAAGGGACCCGGCCGGGTCAACGGAAGGAACGCACCACCAGCTTGCAGGATTGGTGAACTACAGGTGTGCGGTAGGAGAATTACATTGTAATCAAGCTGTACTCACACAGGCGCGTGTAGGCGCCGAACGCAGGAAAAATGCAGCATGTTGCGTCTCAACCTGCATTCGGCGCCTACACGCGCCTGTGTGAGTACAGCCCCATTGGAAAAAATGTAATGCGTCGATTCCTGCGCTCCCATGTGGCTGAATGCAGAAAAACGGAACGTAGTGGAGTGCAGGTAAAAACGCTCGTCAGTAAGAGCCCTAACTGCCAGTTGATCCAGAGGAAGGCAAAAAACCCCATCTGAAGCCTCTCCAATTTGCCTCATAGGGGGAAAAATTCTTTCCTGCCGCCAAAATGGCAATTGGATGCGTTGCTCTCTTTAGCTGCCGAAGAGGAAATTACCGCCCCCGAAGCTTTTAGGGCCCGTCCGGATTTCAGAGGATTAAATGTGAAAGTGTCACACTGGGTCTGAATGGCAGCAGGGAGAATCTGGATTTAAACATTCACGTTTGTGACCTTCAAATCCCGCTGTATAATAGCATTACTCCGCTAAGCAACTAAGCGCTTGTGCACGCGGACTAAAGTGACGTTAGCCCTTCTCTTGCTTGTATTTAATATTTACCAGAGAGATAGCGCAGGGGGGCTAGAGATGAAGGTGCCCCACAATACTTGAGGGCCGTGGTCTCCATTTCGGGTGAAATGATCTACATCATAAACAAAACATCAAAAATTGAAAGGAAAGAGAACTCCAGCAGATTTACTGCAAAAACATTTATTCCGGGTAGCGGCAACACTGTTTCGGGTCAGAACCCTTTATCAAGTTTACAAGGACCATAACTATGTGTTTCTATTCAAAGCAAAATTGACCTTTAACCCATTAAGTCCAAAACATTCTGGGTAAGCAATTAAGGTAAGAGCCAATTAAGCTCAGACTAAAATGGGAGTGAACCCTTACTATTATTGGGATAGCGATGGGCGAATAAATTCGGCAGGCATGAATTCACTGCAAATTTCCGCCACCAAAACTGCAGCGGAAATTTGCCGGCGTCAAAAAAATGTTGGACGCGCGTCAGAAAAGTCGCTTGCGTCAAAACTGTTGCACCTCAACATTATTCGGACGCCCATTGACGCAAGCGCCAGAATTGACGCGGGCATCAAAATTCGCAAATTTTTCGGTGAAAAAAAAAAACATTTGCCCATCGCTAGTTACAAAGTGTCATAGATTTACAAAACATCTGGTAATAAGGCATAAAACATCAATTGATGTTTTAAAACCAACATTAGAAAGCTCATTTTGTGCATAAAAGTACATCATTGTGATTTAGTCAATGCGTAATATGTTGCAAAGTGTCATGTATTTACAAAACATCTGGTGATAATGTGTAAAACAACCAACCAAGTGATAATACATAAAGCCAACATTAAAAGACATTTTTGTGCAGTCGTATGTATCAGTCCATAATATTCAGAAGGAATTCGGGAAAAAGTATCCAAAATTATATTACAATATTATGAAAACTAAAGTCTTTCAGAGACTGTATAATCTTAATCTGGAAAAGAATCCAGGATTAGTGATGGGCGAATAAATTTGGCAGAAATAAATTTACAGCAAATTTCCACGTTTCGCCTCCGGCGAATAAAATCGCGAAACTGGCGTGAAATTTCAACATGCGTCAGAAAAGTTGCTTGCGTCAAAACCATTGCACATCACACGTCAACATTATTTGGACACCCATTGGTTTTAATGCTGGCATCAAAATTCGCACTTGCGCTTGTAAGACCATTAGCAAGATTCACACTTCTAGAGGCCACTGCAAAGAAACCTAACTTCATTAGATGATAGGAAACTGCCCCAGCTAGGATTGAACCTAGATCCCTTGTAGCGCCGGAGTCACAAGTTTGATTCCAGCCAGGGTACTATTTACATGGAGTTTGTGTAATACATATACCACATAGTACATTTTAAATCTAATAGCGCATAGAGTGGGCCCTTGATGCCAGGCTCTCTGATGGGCCCAAGTCCAACATCAGTTTATAGCAAATAGGTTCTGACAACAACCATGGCTTACAGAATAAATCACTTATATGAGAGAGCCGCAAGAGCTTATACAGGTATGGGGCCTGTTATCCAGAATGCTCGGGACCTGGGGTTTCCCGGATAATGGATCTTTCTGTAATTTGAGTCTTCATGCCTTAAGTCTACTAGAAATTCATTCAAACATTAAATAACCCCAATAGGCTGGTTTTGCCCCCAATAAGGATTCATTATATCTTAGTTGGGATCAAGTACAAGCTACTGTTTTATTATTACAGAGAAAAAGGACATCATTTTTAGAAATTCTGATTATTTAGTTAAAATGGAGTCTATGGTAGCCATTCCGTAATTCGGAGCTTTCTGGATATCGGGTTTCCGGATAAGGGATCCTATACCTGTACTACGAAACACTAGTCTTTGCTTTATTTGTTGTGTTCATAGTATTATCTGGTTGCTATGATCTCACTTCCCTTAGCAACAAGGCCGTTGTTTGACTGATCTATTCAGGTCCTTCGCTTATTAATCAGGGGCGCACAGGCTAGTTTGCATGGGGCCTTCTGGGGGTATAACAGCCTGAATGTACCATGAAACCTGAACCCCAGTGAAATTAGGAGACATCTCAGAGAGAGACGCAGTGGGAGCCAGCCAAGCACAGTAACTATCAGCAACAACTTAATGTTTATTTAAATGCTGCAAAGCCATTTTTCTGCATTAAGCCCATTAGCGTGTTTTCCTTCCCAGAACGAGAGATCCTTACACGCAAGTGAATGGCAAATGGAAGTGCCCAACAAAGAGAGGGCTGGAAATTTGGGAGGTTCTTAGCACAGGAAGGCAAAGTCTGTAGCAGTGAGGCCTAAAGGCAGTGTTTTCTTCCCAAGGGAGACATTCTTCACCCACCCCCATCACAATGGCCCCCAGCAAGAGGCCAGGAGGTCAGGCAGCTGTAACATGTTTTCTACTTCAAGGGCAGTTGCAAAGAAATTGCCAACCAGGAATTCCAGTCTGGAAAAGCCTCGCTCATTTAAAAACATCTCGATTTTTAAACCTAATTTGTCATTTAGTGTTCACTGTCCATTTATTTTGCCTACTAATGGCCAGTAAGCTCCAATTTTGTGGCCAATATTGGTAATCTGCCATTACTTTTTCAAACCTATGGAAAGCCGCCTAGAATTTAACCTGCATGGTCGCCTTTTCCAATATGAAACAATATGGTTTTTTTCCCTAAATGACTCAACATTATATTTAATAATAACAAGTTTGCAATTGGTCTAATGTGACATCATAGACGGCTATGGAGGATTCCAAGCAGATCAAGGTTGGCGAAACTCTGAGCCACACACAAGACTGGTCGGTCATGCAGCAACCAATCAGCTGGAGCTTTGCCTGCATCCCCCAATACAATACGCTGCTCTACTTATAGATCTAAACACAATCTGCAAATATATCCCCAGGCACTCAGCACTGCATATCTCTACCATTCAAAAACCCAATCTGATTGCAAGCTCCTTGAAACAGTTTCCTTTTCCAGTGCCATTCAGCAGCATTCACTCCCACTGCAATAATTACTCACAGGAGTCCCATGTCCTCCATTGTCCTCTCCGCACGACTAACCTGTCCGTGCCACAATGGCCCTATTTGCTTACACCATCACTTTCTCTGACAGCTTTCCCCAAGGACTGCAAGCTTGCTGAGCAATGGCCCTGCATGGTTGCCAATATAACGGTTTTAAAACCTTCTTTCGGAGGGGAATTTTTACAGATACCGACAGAGAGAGAGAAGTTTGTTTCCCTTTAAAGTTAGAAGTTTCCATTCTAGTGACAGCATGTTTTACATTTTACATATTTTGCATCAGTAAGAGATACGTTTCACACGTTTGCTGTAGGAGATGTTTGTGTCCACCACTGTCAGCACTTAAGGTGGTCATACACAGGCCGATAAAAACTGCCGGCAGACTGATTTGGCAGTTTATTGGCCCGTGTGTGGGGCCCTCAGACTGGCTTTCCCGATCGACATCTGGCCGAAAGTCGGCAGATGTCGGGCAGGGTTAAGAATCCCATCGGATCGTGGACCATATCTGTTAGTTGATGTGGTCCTGAGATCTGACTGCTCACGATCGGAAGAGCCCAATATCGCCCACATCAAGGTGGGATCAAGGAGAGATCTGCTCGTTTGGCGAAATCGCCAAAAGAGCGGATCTCTATGTGTATGGCCACAATCAGAGTCAGATAATGCATTTTATGCATCTTGGAAACGTAAGATCTACGGTGGTGGTACTTCGTATTAGCTCTGTAGATTCTACATACTCCAACGCTAAATGGTGAAACATAAATGCCAGAAGACTGCTAGACTGCTGACTCTCCATAGCCATGCAGTGTCATCTGATCTTTGGCCAACTAAACTTGGCCAACATGTGGTCAACAAATGAGAAGATCTTAGGCTAGGGCCAGGCGATGGAAAGGACTGTGGATTCTCCGCAAGTGGAGAACCCTGCTGCTCCCTTTGTTCTGAAGGTTCAGGGTGGATCTCATTGTGAAATGCAAAATGTTGTGTTTCGGTGTCAAAATCCATTGGGTCTACTTGCACCCACGCAGAAATAATGCTTCTCGTTACAGGCAGAGCATGAGCAGCAGGGGAAAAGAGTCTCCGCAGGTCAAGGTTCGCAGTCATCTGGCCCTAACCTTATAGGAGCCCAGAAAGGCAAAGGTCAGGGCCTGAACTAGGGTCATCAAAAGAAGCAAGACCCCAACAGCATAAGACCACCATGCCCCTTCCCCCACAAAAGAACCTTCAGAGTAGCCCAGCACACACAACTACCTACCTGCCGTTTCAGGAAAATCACACAGTTTGCAGTGAGCGTGCAAATTTTCCAGGACTCGAGCGGCTACAGAGGGAGCAGACCCTCATAGTCAAGGCCCCCCTGTCTCCTCTGCAGGGTCTGCTTCCTCTATAGTTACACTACTGCATGGTGGGAACTTAGGTGAATGGAAAATGGGCAGTTGCCGTATGGACCAGGAAGTGTGGTGGCAATGTGTGCCTGGAAATTGCGGTTTATCAACATCATCATCATCTTATCTATAGGGCAGAACTTTTCAGTAAACTTTATTTTTAAAATTCAGAAATTGCAGTAAAACAAGGTTTACTTCCCACTCCTGTATGTGTATTTTCTTTTAAAGGTTAGTTCAGATTGGTTAAATTTTAATACATTATAGACTTTCCTATTCTTAGTGAGTCTTAACTTGGTCTTTATTTTCTTTTATAGTTTTTTTCCCCCCAACATTTGCCTTCCCCTTCGGCTTCATTCCAGCTTTGAAATGGGGGTCACTGACCCCGGGAGCTCTCTGAGGCTACAATTTTATTGTTACTTTGTATTACTTTTCTTACTTTTTCAGACCCTCTCCTGTTTTGAAAACCAAAATGAGTGAAGAGCAAGAGATGGCCTGAATATAAAGCTAAAGCAATAAAAACAAGAACAAAAATCTAAGCCCAGGGTCACCGACCTTTGCAGCCAGCCAGAATCTTAAGTTTCACTTTGGAGTTAGGCAGAATTAAAGGATAAAAAAATAAAAAAAATAAAGTAAAAAAGAGAACAGCTTGCTAGGTTATTTCCATCTGCAACATAGAAAAGAGCAATTTAAAGGGCATACTAAACCAACAACAGTGATATTGCCTTAATGAAAGAAAATATAAATTGAAGCAACGTCCCAATATGCATTAATTACAAGTTTGCATGAGTTTTGAGAGTTATTTGTAAAAGTAATTGCTATTGACAACAGTATCCACCCGTTTCTACTCTGGTGGGGAGCTGATTTTGCAACATTCTTTTGGGTCAGATTAGAGAAAGGGATTCACAGATGCGGCTTCGGATAACAATTACATTTGCAAACAACTATATAACCATTGATTTTTTTTTTTAATGAATGTATATTGGTAAGTTGCTTAGAATTACATTTTTCTTTGTAATGCAAATTTTCATTTGTGGTTTTTAAACCTCTTTTTAAACACTGAAACACCCGCATTTAGGGCAGAGACACATGCTCAGATTTGGGGAGATTAGTCACCCAGCGACAAATCTCCTCTTCTTCGGGGCGACTAATCTCCCCAAACTGCCTCCCAGCCGGCTAGAATTTAGGATGGCGATAGGTGCGCTTCATTTTCCGAAGTCGCTCGAAGTTGCCTCACGAGGAAACTTCGGACGTCTTCTGAAAAACGAAGCATTCGAAGCAGACGATTTAGACTCTAGCCGGCAGGAGGCATTTCGGGGAGATTAGTGCCCCAAAGAAGAGGCCTCACGAGGAAACTTCTGTCAACTTGTGCCATCCCGCCGGCGATTTACATTCTAGCCAGCGGGAGGCAGTTTGCGGAGATTAGTCGTCCCGAAGAAGAGGCGACTTATCAAGATGCGACTAAATCTCCCGAATCTGAGCGGGTGTCTCTACCCTTAAAGTTAGTCTTTTGTCTTATCTGTAGTTAGGGTTGCCACCTTTACTTAAAAATAATACCGGCCAGTGGAGGGCGGGCACCAAAAGGGGGAGGTCCGCATTGCAAAAGGGGGTGGAGCTACATGGTGTGCCGCAAAAGGGGCGGAGCAACATCGCAGAGACGTCTACGGCGCTGGAAAAAGGTAAGTTCTTTGCGAATTGGGAGCAGGCCAGGGACCTTTTTTAAAGGGTATTACAAATTACCGGCAATTGTATTGCCGGTAAATTTGTAGTACCGGCCCCAGCCTTGGCAGGTGTTTTACAGGCTAGGATGGTAAAATACCGGCCAGGTGGCAACTCTATCTGTAGTCCCTTTATTGTGAAGCCATTCAGATACAACAGTATAACAGTATAACAGCAATGATCTACATCAGAGCTTTCCAACTGGAGGCCCATGGGCTGGATGTGGTCCTCCAAAGGATTAGAAGCTCAGAAGATCCTTAGATTTCCCTATAAAACATCATACATGTAATTTAATCCAGCTCACCATCATGCTGTACGAGATATATTTAGCCCACTACATGTAATAAATTAGACAACTCTGATCTACATAATAAACCATGACTAAACCAGATCTCCCATGTCACAAACACGACAAAAAAAGGCCAACAAATGTAAATCAAGGTCTCCTGTTATTGAGCATTTATTCAAGGGCTTCAGCAGTGATACCTCGAGGAGTACATATTTAATGCTACTCTAAACTGTGCGGTGTAGTTTAACACCACAACACTTTGCCATTGTTACCCTAGGAAGCAGCACGTGAGGCTGCCAGTGACATCAGCAAGCTCAGCATTTCCAAAGTGTAAACATAATGAATCACATCCCATTGCTGCTTAGCAAACCGCTGCCTGCACTTGTTAATTAGCTAAAAATAAAAATCCCCATTGAACTTGGGCGTTTGTTATTTTCGGTCATTGTAAAAGAATTTACTCTACTGTTCCACGGATCAGCGCGTCGTTCTAGATGGAAGTAGCACAACAGACAACCCCTGGGTTAAAAGTGAGTTGACACAATTAAGCAGGTTAGAGAAAGCATTTCCCCCAGCATTACAGGGGACACACTATAGATAAAACAAAGGACATATTTTCCTATATGAAACAACTGGTAGATATTCTCAATATATCTGTTGGAGATGTTCAATGTGCCCAACCATCATCAACCAAAATCCATTGCCTATTGGCGGGAGGCTGTGTTGGAAATCTAATTCATCAATATCTTGCTCGAATTGCCTACGTCAATACATTGCTCACCAGACAGGATTTTAGAAACCACCATTGGTTTGCCTCATACAAAGACCAATAAGGTACCAACCGCATTGACTGGCGTGTGTAGGACTAGCTTAATATTCCAGAGACCAATTTACTTAAGAAGGAATCCCTTAAACTGGTCATAGATGTTGAGATTTTTAAAAGATCCGATCCTCATCGTGAGACCACGATTTTCTCGGAACGATCGTGCGATCGTACGAGTTGACCATCAACTAAAAAGTCCAATTTGCCAGGAAAACAAAGGGGAGCTGCCTGCTTGGCCCTGCAAACATAGAGAGATTGCACTGGGACCGACAAAGATGTTTTGACCTGGCCGATCAATTTCCTGACAGATGTCGGCCGAAAAATCGGAAGAGGAACGATCGTTCGAATCCCACTATTATTGCCCCATTTTCAGGAGATTAGCCGCGCGACCATTTCGAAGGATTGGTCGGACTTCGCTAAAATCGCTTGTTCTGCAAGAAGAATCGTCGTGTCTATGGGGGGCTTTACACAATGCATATACTCACTGCTAGTTGGTCACCCAGCAGACCCTGACTTTACAAACAAATAGGAGCAATGTATTAACTGGTGCAAAGTTTCTCCAGATCCAGTAACCATTAAGATGTTTGCTTTTTATCCCTCAAGCAAACTGATGAAAAGCAAACATCAGATCGATTACTGGACCAGGTGAAACGTTGCCTCTATCCTAACTACACTAGAGCATGACCACCGCAGTTTGGCTCCTATGGGTTACTAGAATCAACACTTGCCACTCTCTAAATTCCTCACATTATTTTGGAGTTGGACTGTGAAGCAATTTCCTTACAGCACGGCTTGTTGGACCTTTGTGGTTAAGACCTCCACTTGCAGAAACATCATTTGTTCAGGACCATTTTAGCTCATAGTAAGATAACAGATATAAGGAACAAGTGTTCAGCTCTAAAGCTGGCCATACACAGGCCGATAAAAGCTGCCATCAGACCGAGTCGGCATCTTATCGGCCCATGTGTGTGGCCCTCAAACGGGCTTCCCAGATCATTATCTGCCTGAAAGTCAATTGGGCATGGTTAAAAATCCCTTTGGATCGCGGCCGCATTTGTTGGTAGATGCGGTCTCGCAATCTGACCGCCCATATTGGCAGCATTATGATCTCAGGCCCTAAGGCACACGATCGGATCAGCCCGATATCGCTCAACTTAAACAAGCAGATCTATATGTGTATGGCCACCTTTAACCTCATCCTATTTGACCTTCTATGTGGGTCTCAATGGGTACATAGAAGACCATATAAGTGACACACCCAGATCTGACCCTAAATGACCTTCAAGCTGAGCTCCTTGTGTCATTGCCCCAGTACCATCCAAGGAAGCCAAGTGCCCTAAAACCAGGCAGCTAAGCAATGAGGAAGAGGAGTTTGACTTCTTGCTCAGCCAAGTCTATTGTTTACCCAGTTGAGACCAGTATTCAGCAAAGAACTGTTCCACACATCCTTAATGGCTTTTTATATGTTTGCCTTCCTCTGGATCAACTAACAGTTAGGCAAAATAAGTTAGGTTAAAATAAAGTTAAAAGGTTGAACGTGTGTCTTTTTTCAACCTACCTTACTATGTTACTATCCTGATTGCATCTATGACATTGGTACCTATAACCAGTCCCCCTCTTGGTTCTGAAGGACAACGCAGTTCTACACTACAGGTTGGCAAAGGTGCTAACTACTTGCCATCTGCTGACCAGGCTCACGGAAAGTACTTAACCAATCCCTAAATTAAAGTTCACGGCCAAAACTGGAGGCAGGCAGCTCTGTATTTCCATAGTAACAAGAAAGTGTTTGGCTCAAACAATAATATCCAATGGTTGATCTCACAGTAACGACAAATGTTCCTTGTTGGTTCCTGATGGACATCTTTACTTGCATGGTCCATCTGCATCTTGTTAATGATTCATCATTCTACATACAGAACGATCGGTCTTATGACCTTTCACTGGTGATATGATAAGATCTCTGCGTGTTTATCCGCTTTAAGTTTCCAATAACCTCAAGATAATGTCGCACTAAGCAAACTCCCAGCAGCACATAAACATCAATGGAAGGTGAGGAAAATATAAACAGCATGGAAATGATCAGCAGAGACCACACCAGGAGGATCTTCTCTGCAACCCTACCTGCATTTAAACAATACTTGGACACTACTGAGACACCCACATGGCACCACTTCCTGGGTATAGGGTTGTTCTGCATTGTGGGTTGGGTACTGGTGGTAGGTCCAAGGTTATTTGTGAGACCTGTCACCTAAACACTGACTACCATTTAGGGATGCACCAAATCCAGGATTCAATTCTGGATTCTTCCTTTTTCAGCAGGATTCAGATTCGGCCGACTCCTTCAGCCCATCTGAACCGAATCTGAATCCTAATTTGCATATGCAAGTTAGGGACGGGGAGGTAAATTGTGTGACTTTTTATCAAAAAACATATGCATATGCAAATTATGCATATGCAAATTAGGATTTGGATTCAGTTTGGCCGAATCCAAAATAGTGGATTCAGTGCATCCCTACTACCATTAGGGTCGGTTTTGATTACTAAGGGTTAGTTCACACGAGGTGATTCGGGGAGATTTTTGTCGCCTGGCGACTAATCGCCTCTTTTTCTGGGCGACAACCTCCCCGAACTGCCTCCGTTATAATGAAAAGTCGCCTGCGCTACAGCACACGCGGTGCTTCGTTTTCCGAAGTCACCCGAAGTCGCCTCACGAGTCAACTTCATTATAGCTGGCGACTTTTCATGGATGGGAAGACACACGGAGGCAGTTCGGGGAGGTGGTCGCCGAGAAGAAAAGGCGATTAGACGCCAGGCGACAAAATCTCCCCGAATCTCCTCGTGTGAACTAACCCTGTGATCAAAAGAGACTATTAAACGCCAATGCATTTGTAGCTTTGGTCTAATTTAACAAGGACCTGAGTTCAAATCCTCCTTGTGCACCTGGCATCCACATTCACATAATCAAACTCTTTACCTGATTATTTCCTCCTACAGAACTGAACGATACAGCATAAAAAAAACCCAAAGATCTTTATAGTCCCTTATACCATCAATCGCCCATCCAAAATCACAGAAGCCGAGAGGACAAAGGCATGTGGCACTTGCTCTAATAAAAAAAAAAAAAACTTTCCTGCTCTAAATAAAGCAAATGTTCCGCAGGAATAAGCAGCATGTGTCCCATTTCCTAATGCCTCAACCACCACTTTCTTTTTATTTCTCAATTGCATTTGTTAATCAGCCTCCTCTCCTGTGGTTTTAATGTGAAAATGAGAGAGAAAAAAAAGCAGATGACAGTGCCATGTCTGTTGTGTGTTATAAACAGTGTCACTGCATATTTAATGAGCGTCGCGAACAAAGGAAAAAACAGGGGATGGTGGATTCAGTGTACAGCTTTCTTTCTTTTTTTAACTTCAGCTGGCTGACCACATTCCTAAAGAAAAAGCAGCAGCTCCTACGTACCAGCCCCAGCCCCACTGGTCCTCCCTATGTTAGAGAAAGAGAGAAAAGCAGGGCTCACAAAAGAAGCAGCACACACCCATCTACCTTTATAAACCCGCAAAAGCAATAAGGCACTTTCCGAAACTAAGCACCCACTGCAACGGCATAGCCATCCCCTTGTATAAGCGTCAAAAATAAGACCAAAAACAAGAATACAATGTCGATACAGAACAGAAGCCCCTTCGATGCCAACGATCACAATATTTAGACATGGGGGGAGGCTCATTCACAAGAATTTTAGGAATATATTGCATTTTCTAATGCCTTGCTGTATTCACTCCATTGTATTGTCTGCAACAATTAAGAAAATGGTGTCTCGATGCGAGCGAGTGAAAACGGCGCTCTCTTTATTTAGCCTTTAAAAACATGATTTTTTTTTTTTTTTTTGGAGGGTGTGCGTTAACAGATTTGTTTACATATCGAACAAGAACTCGTTTTAATCCAAATCTCCTCCCCACTCCCCCTGAAGTCATCATAACACGGGGGGGAAGGAAAAGCAGCCATAGACCAGACTCAAATCCAAAATTAGATCTGCCAGCCATAGGTATTTTGGGGTGAAGGACGAGCTGCTGAGTCGGTATGGGTTGGGGGGGGGGTTATATTTTAAATGTGCGGCACAGATAAAGGCAAGGCAGGCACAGAGATGCCAATTCTGTCGTCCAAATAGTTTATACCCAGCCACAAGCAGCATTTTCAGCTTTCTGCAATAGAGTTGTATGAAACAGGGGTTAAATGAGGTTTGATAAGGACATGGAGAGAGAGAAAGAGAGAGGGGGGCGCTGCACACACACCAGCAGGGGAATCATGGTATAAATCTGTACGAGCTGCTTCAGCTGCCATCTCTATATATACTGTATATACTGCACGCATGACACAGCCAAGGAGCATATTGATTCATGATAGAAGACTGTAAAAAGCACCCACTACACACACACAAAGAGACAGACACACACACACAGAGACACACATATACAAACAGACAGACAGACACACACAGACAAACAGACACACACACACACACAGAGAGACACACATAGACAGACAAACACACAGACACACACACAGAAACACACACAGAGACACACACAGAGACACACACAGAGACAAACAGACAGACACAAACACACACACAGACAGACACAGACACACACGTGTATCATGCAGCCCCCTCCATACAGTATAGAGTAGAGTTTATAGAGTACAGTTTCAGACCTTCAGCGACACCATTGTTAAGGGAAAAGTATTAAATTAGGCTGATATTTATATCCACAATGTATTATTTAATAAAGCGAGAGAAGCCAGGCGTGGGTGGCACGGTATCAGGGTGCTACGGGGTGGGGGGCATCTTTATATAGAGACATTGTGGCACTAGTACAACACACTCCAGTTGGGCATCATGATGTGGAGGTGCTATGGCAGTAGAACAATGCAGCACAGTCACTATATGGACTCAGCACTGTATGGTGGCACTACAAGGAGGCATCACTATAAGGAGGGCGTTACTGTATTCATGTTAATGTAGCGACACATCCCAATAACACAATACAGGGTCAATCATTTTAAACAAGGGGGCACAGGATCCGTGTAGAGAAGAGGCTGGCGCTGTACATTGTATCAACAGGCACATTATACAGAGGGTGGCATTGTGTATAGAACCTGCAGCCTGGCACTGTGGGAAGGAACCATTATAAGGAGGGTGGCATTGTGTATAGAACCTGCAGCCTGGCACTGTGGGAAGGAACCATTATAAGGAGGGTGGCACGGAGCATAGAAATAGGAGGTTGGCACTGCTGTGTGAGCTGATAGCTGGATGCCATTCTGAAATAGAACAGTCGGCTAAAAATATACCGAGATCTTACAAATCCAGCAACGTGACTATGGGGAGGGCATGTTATTATGTTTCATATCAGTACTGAGTATTACACACCTCCCAACCACAAATCAAAGGCAAATGATTCATCTGACAAAAATACCCCCCCCCATAGAATGAAGATCAATCACACAAGGCTTCATTAATACAAAAATCACCCCCCCCCCCTCCACAATCAGGAAACACTAGAAGGAAACAAAAGCCCCCAGTTTATCAGACACGATCCAATCGCTCCCCAGGTGAAACGAAAGCATCCAATCCAATCCAGGGAAATGAGCTGGAGTAACACATGGCAGTAGTGTAGTACTAGTATTATTATTATTATTATTATTATACTGGATCTGACACAGGGGGGGGGGGGGTGCACAGTAAGGTCTCCCCACCCCCACTCTCCTGGGTTATTAATGGGATCCTGCTGCTCTTAACCCTTTCACTGCTGCAGCTCTCCAGCCAGTACATTCCCATCAGCTTTACTTTGTATTTGTAAATAAATCAGCAGCAGCCCATGGGGAAGAACATTGTGCCAAGGGGAGACACGTGCACTTTCTCTTATGCCCAATACAATGCACCCCCCCCACACACACACAGGGAATGCTGGGAGATGTAGTTCAGTAAAGCACAGCAGCAAGGAAAATAAACAAACGCCGCCCCCTTCTTTAGCTTGAACTTATTTAGCATAAACACGTTCTGTTATCCGGAGCTTCCCAGTTAAACCTCTGGCAGGTTAAATATAAGGCAAGTTCTTTACTAGTTGCCCTGTTGGAGCAGGAGGAGGAGGTTTGTACCCCCCAAATGCCCCTCTAAATTAATGCTCCACCCCCCCCCCAAATAAATGCCCCATTCCGCCCTCCCCCATCGTGTCACTCACCTGCGCGGAAAGTTGCAAGAAGAAGTAGAAAAGTCAGCGCTACAGACGCCCCCATGCTCCTGGGATCCGCTTCTCTCACCGACACAGATAAAATCCCATTCGGCCGAGTTAATTCCTTTACAGTCGCAACGTTGTATCAGTTCCCCCCCAGCAGCTCCGATTATTCGCAACAATGTCGCCCAATCCCCCGCCGCAACAATGTCGCGCTCTGGTCGCTCAGCGGCCGCGGCAGGAGGGATGAAAGACGCGTGGGCTCCGCCAGGGAAAGGGTTAAAGGCGAGTTGTAATGTGGATCCGTGGGAATGAAATGAGAGTGTGAATGGGGAGCAGAGGCAGATCAAACAGCAGCGACTCCCCCCACCCTCATGCAACGACTCCACCTTCTGCAGCAGCAGCTTCACATGAGACACAGGGGGAGGCTCAGACTCACAGGAGCCCAAACTTCAATGTGACAGATACACAACTGCCAGGGAAAGAGGGGAGGGGCCGCACCGGCTATTATTCACTGCACTGTGTGGGGCCCCCCAAAATCCTGAACTCAGTCCAAAATGGCTTCTAAAAAAAGAAAGGAGAGAGGGAGAAAGAGGAGCAGAGGCAGGAGGGAAACCCGGATGTTTGATACAAAGGCAGGAGGGAGGGAGGGAGAGGGGTGGTAAAAGCACAGGAGGGAGGGGAGCAGGGCACGGCCCCCAGGCATGGGAAAAAGAGAAAGGGGAGGGAGATTCCTGCTAGCTGATTGGCCGGCTGCTCTGCCGCTCATTAAGCACAGAGGGCCCTGGGGTAGTAAAGAGGGAAGGTGAGAGGGTCCCACACAGTCTGTTGGGGAGAGCGAAACGCGCAACGTGAGAGGAACTCATTGTCTTACACTGTCATTATTATTATTATTATTATTTTATACACAGACACTAAGGGACTTGTACTGTATGTACACGCGTGACTGATAGCTCTGTCTACTTTACATATATCTATCTATCTATAGTCATATGACAAGTTACATATGTGTGTGTATATGAGAAAAGCACCGAGGTCTCAGACTTTTTTATATTTATTTGACCTTTAAAATTGCAAGTTCAACGAGATCTATCTATCTATCTATCATCTATCTATCATCTATCTATCTATCTATCTATCTATCTATCTATCATCTATCTATCTATCATCTGTCTCTTCTCTCTCTCTCTCTCTCTCTCTCTCTCTCTCTCTCTCTCTCTCTATCTATCATATATCTATCTATCTATCTATCTATCTATCTATCTATCTATCTATCTATCTATCTATCTATCATCTATCTATCTATCATCTGTCTCTTCTCTCTCTCTCTCTCTCTCTCTCTCTCTATCTATCATATATCTATCTATCTATCTATCTATCTATCTATCTATCTATCTATCTATCTATCTATCTATCTATTATATATCTATCTATCTATCTATCTATCTATCTATCTATCTATCTATCTATCTATCTATCTATGCTCTAAGGGCACTTTATCTTTGTAATTGCATATATTTATTTATTGTCCCTGTACTGTAAAAAAAATAATAATGTTGTGTACAGAAATAGTGTTATATAAAGCTAAAAATACTTGTTTATTGACTGATCATATATATTTATTGGAATATTATTCATCTCCTGCTGGCACTGTATCAGGCAAGTCAATCTCCAATGATGGGAAGAGACAAAATAAAAGGCTAATGTGGGGGTTCCTTTGACTGTAGAAAAAGTATTACGGTGGGTACAGAAGCCTTTATATGTATTGCATCCTGATACTGTGTATAAGAATATATGCAGTACCTAAAGACCAATGGAGGTGTCCAGCCGGAGGTATAAAATCACCCCTGTCTTTTTCTCAGAGCAACCCCACAAGCAATGTACACCAGATTAAAGGGGAAGTAACCCTTTCCCTGCGGCTGGACTTAGAATTGTGATGCCAATAGGTTTCCAGCATGCTGTGACAGGCAGAGGGCAGCCCACAAGTAAATGTGGTTTGAAGCTCTGCTCTATTCCTCGTGGCGGCAGGAGAACTTTTTCTTTCATACTGCGGCGGCTCCCTGGAATCCGGTTGCTTGTTAGGAGGAGAATAATGGGGGTTGCGGGAGGCATAGCTCCCCAAAAAGACACCAAACACTCTATATTCAGATATCATTCTAAATTCTTCAGGAGAAAGATTTCTGTTGGTGTGATCCCTGGATTCAGACTGCGTATTAGGCGGAATATAATGAAGGTCTGGGGAGGCATAGCACCCCCAAAAGAGACCAACTGCTATATATTCATATACACCTCTAAATTCTACAGTGGAAAGCTTTCTGCTGGTGGGCTCCCTGGATTCAGGCTGCTTGTTTATATACACATACAGGGTTATTTATCAAAGGTCAAGTTTGTGAGGATTTTTCTACCTTGAATAAACTCAAAACTCAAATGTTTCCTTATTTATGAAAAAACTTGAATGTAAAAACCTCGCATTAATGCAATCGGGGGGGGGGGGGGAGGGAACTCGAACTGGTTGAGTTATTGGTGAAAAAAAAAACTCAAATGGCTCGAATTTATCAAGTTTACGAGCGCAGTCCACCAAACCACCCCCCCCCCCCAAAAAATCATGAAGGCTAAAAGCATCTTCAGGGGACCTTAATGACTTCTACATGACCTCAACAGGTTTTAGCCAGAGAATTTTCAGTTTCAAGTTACTGGCAGCTTCAGGGCATAATAAATCTTTAAAAATTCAAGTTTTTTTTAACCCGAAAAACTTGAGTTTTTCAAGGGTAGTTTCAGTAAAAAAAAAAAATTTCGGGTTAAAAAAAAAAACTTGACTTTAGAATTCTTACTGAAACTACCCTTGAAAAACTTGAATCGATTAAGAAAACACAACTCGGCCCTTGATAAATAACTCCCATAATATTTTGGATTTGTTCATAAAGTCATCTAGATCAGGTCTGTGCAGCTGGTGGCCCCTGGGCTGGAAGTGGCCCCTGGGCTGGAAGTGGCCCCTGGGCTGGAAGTGGCCCCTGGGCTGGAAGTGAGCCTGCAACAATAACAGAACTATCAGTGCTGTCGCCCGTGTAGGCAGAGCAGCCGGGCCCTCCATCTACCCTCCAGACCTAGTTTTCAGCCCAAGGGGGTCCAGGCCTGAGTACAATCGCACCCCCAGTAGTTCAGCCCCTGGCACGCAAAGGACATTTATGGTATTTAGTCTGGTTAAAGGTCCAACAGACTTTGACATTATACACAATCAGCTCACACCATGGAAACAGACAGACATCACTGCTTTGAATGTTGTCGAACTACACTCTTCAAGTCATAGCAGCCAGAAACATTAGTGGGATGCTGGAACTTGATGTTTAAAAACAATTAAAGGGCCATGCATGCTCTATTTCATCAAGTCCAGTCTGTCGGACTGATCTTGTTGGCTGCAACTCCCAGTCTGGTGTGTAGGTGGGGAGTAAAGGGAATTGTTGTACAACAGCTTGTAGGCTGTGGGTTGTACACCTCTGTTCTGTATACACACACACACACATTAGGTCTTAACCACTCTGGAGCAGGTCATCAGGAGAAGACCACCATCAACAAGCCCATGTGGTCCTTGCCCTCTCCAATGAGTATCTGACTAAATCATGGTGGAAAATCCCATCAGAATATAGTCCTCAGCTCTCTGAACAATCTGATTGCCCTGATTTGACCTACTGTGTGGGCCAGTAGGTCAAATCTATCCGAGATCCAAATGTACCAAATCTATCCGAGATCCACTCAAAAGTAAGAGCCACACAACACCACCTGCTGGTGGAACATGGTATTACAACAGATGGGATTCCCACACTCTTCACGCCTTGCAGGGTGGGCAATGATGATGATGAGAACTATAGTTGCTTTTGCAGTGTTCACTAGTAGAGTAATATAGTTCATTACTAGAAATAGACCAACCAGCCCCCCACTCAGTGTAGTTATTTTCCATGTTGGGCAACATAGTGGCACAGTGGATTTGCACTGCTACTCTGCACAATTAGGGTCGTGGGTATATTTTCAACCAGGTGACCGTCATGTATTGTTGCTAGTTTGTGTGGGATTCACCTGAACGCTCTGCTTTCTTCCTACACGTAGTTAATTGGCTTCCGATGAAATTGACCACAGTTTGCGAGAAAAGGAGAATAGATTGTAAGCTCTAATGGGACAGGACTTGCTGTGAATGTCTGAACATTAGTTACAGCTGTGACTGCCCCCCTGGCTGTTTGTCTCCTGTCAGACCAGACCCCTCTACCTGTGCCCCATAGTCATCAGTACAGCCCTTGTTTATAAAGATCTGCACCATTTGTCTAATTAATCAAGGAATCACATTCCCATCTTGTCTGACAATTAACCCTGTTAATTCAGCGCGCTGCCTGGCGGTCATCTTTGGAGTTACTGCTAAGGGTATTGGCACACGTAGCATTTGGGGGAGACTAATCTCCCCGAAATGCCTCACGAGGAAACTTCGGGCGACTTTAGAAAACCGAAGCGATCTGAGTGCCATCCTGCCAGTAATTCACATTCTAGCTGGCGGGAAGGCATTTCGGGGAGATTAGTTGCCCGAAGAAGAGGAGATTTGTTGCTGGGCGACTAATTCCCCCAAATGCTATGCGTGCCACCACCCTAAACTTACCTTTTTCTCTGCAATATTGCCAAGATACTCCCCTTTCTTTTACAAATAACAGCTAAAACGTATCCACCTTAGACTATTGCAATCTCCTACTAACCGCTCTCCCTGACTCCCAGCTCTCTCCCCTGCATTAATTAAAGAGATTTTACATGGCTTTTCATCGGTTAATAGAGCTGCTTCAGCAGAATCCTACACTGAAATCCATTTGTCAAAAGAGGAAACAGTTTTTTTTTATATTAATTTTGAAATCTGACATGGGACTTGACAAATTGTCCGTTTCCCAGGTGTTCTCAACTATGTGCTGATAAACTTCCGTCACTCTTTACTGCTGTACTGCAAGTTGGAGTGATATCACCCCTCCCCCCCCAGAAGCCTAACAACAGAACAATGGGAAGGTAACCAGATAGCAGCTCTCTTGCACCTGCATTGCTAAAAATTCTTCCATATGTGAATAGCACTCAATAGTAAAAATTCAAGTTGTGACTCCTCCAGTCACATTGAGTAGGAGAAACAGTAGCTGATCAGAAAGCAGTTCCATTGTAAAGTGCTGGCTCTTTCTGAAATCGCATGACCAGGCAAAATGATCGGAGATGGCTGCCTACACACCAATACAAAAAAATTACACTTGTTAGTTCAGGAAAAACACTTTATATGGAAGAGTGAATTATTTGTAATGTACACAGTGTAATTTAAAAATGAAAACTACACCATAAAAACCATGACAGAATCCCTCTAACCTCTGCTATTAGGATCCTCCTGCTCTCTCCTAAGAGGGAACTTGTTCCACCCTAATTAAAATCCTTAGCATGGCCACCTGTTAAGCAAAGGATAGCATATAAAACCCTTCTGCTTACATGCAAAGCCCCCACTCCTCTGCTCCTCACTACATTTCTTCTCTTGTCTGACTTTACGGTCCTGGTCATCTCCTCCACCAGTGTCGGACTGGCCCGGCGGGAAACCGGGAAAAAACCCGGTGGGCTCCGACCCCTAATGGGCCCCCACTGGGCCAGACCCCTCTCCCGACCAGTTTGTTAAAAAAAAAAAAGATTTCTTTAGGCGCCGCGCTGCGCCATCTGTGCATGCGCGCATGCAGAGCCCTGAGCGGTGCCTTTCAAGCAGGAGCGTCGAGCCGCGCCGTAAAGCAGGCGCACAGTGTGCATCACAGTAGGGGGTCGGAGGGGGCCCTGGACAGTAGTCTCAGTGGGCCCCGGGCCCCCCAGTCCGACCCTGTCCTCCACTCCTTTCAGACACCATCCACACCCACTTCCACCTCCCATCTTAAACCTTTCTGTCTCGCTGCTCCTTACCCAATCTCGGTGTCATAATTCAAAGATGGGGCCCTAGTTCTGCAATTATGGAAGGACAAACAGCAGCTGAGATGCAGACAGTTTAGGATTAATTCAAGGGATTAAATAGATTTATTGTATCTGATCCTTTGTATTTGCACTCCAGGGACTTTATGATCCAAAGAAGTGGTTCTGATTGGATGGATTTGCACCAGGACGTCAAAACTCTGTATTTATTTACAAGCAACTCGCCCAATTCAGATCCCTTATTGTGCCAACAAGAGTGACGCCCTACACTCTAGATGCCAATGTTGCTCTTCTAGTGGAGGTTGTTAAATTTAACCTCCAGAATCTCGGAATTATCGTTTTATATCAAGTGTGTTTGGAAGTGAGTCAGCTCCTTCTTGTTCTTGAAGTTGTGTTTTTTAAGTTGTGTTATTTTCTGGCTACAGGCATTGGCGTTTCCACCTAATATTGGATGTGTTTGGAACTGAGAAACTGTCAATTGGCAAGTTTTTGTGGTAGCAATCGTTTTTTGTCTGAATCCATTGGATTTTGTCATATATGTTTTTTTAAAGATAGTTTGAACTTGAATGATATGAATTGTAAGGATAATTACAGTCAAAAGTGTATATGAATTTTAAGGGTCTTTTTATTGATTGATTTTGAATTATTTTTGTGAATTCTTAGACTGGCCCGTCACTGATTAATTATATTGTGTAAATTGTAAAATGTAAAAGATAATCATTTTTAATTCCACTTTGTGTTTTTCTAAGGTCTTTATATTGCATAATTGGAATAGTTTTCGGTTGGTTTGAGCCACCAACACGTGGAATGAAAACAGCACCAAATGGGGCAGGGAGGTGTTTTAGGAAAATCAAAGGGTTACATTCATTATTTATTTTCTTTTTATTCCAAGATATTAAGGGATACATGTGCTGTTAATATGTATGAATTGTGTTACAACAGCGCCACCTGCTGGTCATTTTCCCATCAGTCTGACCACCAAGTAGTCAAGGAAGTTGTCAGGAGAAAGAAAGAGGCTGCTCTGATGTTCTTCTGCTTAGGAAAGATTTGAGAAACGTTTCTAATGTATTTCCTAAGCAGAAGAACATCAGAGCAGCCTCTTTCTTTCTCCTGACAACTTCCTTGACTACTTGGTGGTCAGACTGATGGGAAACTGACCAGCAGGTGGCGTGGTTGGAACAAAATTCATTCATATTAACAGTACATGTAACCTTAATATCTTGAATAAAAAAAAAATAATTAATAATAATTAATAAAGAATAGCACTCTTTTACCATACTTGTGCTTTAAAGGGCAGTTTGCCTCAGTTCATCTGAGTTCAAGTCTAAAAGCCCTATACAGGTGAATAGAGAGCTCTCCAGTTCCTACCTTGGGAAGTCTCCTTCAACCTATATGTTAACGTGAACTTGGCCTTTAAACAGACAATGGAATACACTGCTTATTAGCAACTCGTACCCAGAGTAGATCTGATCTGAGCTGTCAGTGCTTGCACAGTGGCCCTACCAGGTTTGGTAGAGAAGCGATGCATCTGGCGCACAGTCGTGCTTTTCTCTCTGCAGTTTGCCAATTAAGGAGCTGCCAATACATTCTTGAACATTCATATTTCATATCCCGTCAGAGCCGTGTTTCTCGTGTAGGAAGAAACCCCTTCCAAGCCATTTGATCAAACATTTATGGGATGCCCATGAAGAGGTGTCTCTGCCAGTGCCCTTAAAGGGACAGTGCATCCCTGTGCTGCGTTATTTCTGTTCAGTTCATTAGAACGGCAGGAAAAGAAAGATGATGTTCTTACGATAGGTGCAAAAGGGAACGGTTTTTAATGTGATCTTACCTGCTTCCATTCTAGCTGTCTGTATAGCATAAGCTATATGATCAGTGTTCTTCCATTGGATTTGTAGTGCTTGTAAAATAAAATAAAACATATCCCTTTAGGTTGGAAGCAACTCTTATGAGTCATATTTTCCCAATGCTCATATTTCCCTTAGCGATGCATATTCATGAGAAGCAAAGATGGAGATCCGGCATAGGCCACTTCATTATTTATTTAATGCTCCTTACCCAGCAGCACGTGCACTTGCACACTCACACACACACTCACACACACACTCACACACACACTCACACACACACACATATATAAATATGTACAAAAAAAACCCGCACCACCAGGTCTTGATAAGAAAAGTGAAAATCAAAATGTATTCAAGGTTTTGGCTTAATTTATTCAACGTTTCAGGGTTCAAAGACGGCTCAAGTAAGAGAGCCGAAACGTTGAATAAATTTTGATTATCCCATTTCTTATAAAGACCTGGTGGTGCGTTTTTTGTTGTTGTAAATATAATTGTTTTGTAACCTAACCAGCACACAGGCATTGCGGCTATTGTTTATCGGTGCACCAGTCTGGACTTTCTTTGTATATATATGTGTGTGTATGGGATCCGGAAACCCATTATCCAGAAAGCTCCGAATTACAGAAAGGCCATCTCCCATAGATTCCATTTTATCCAAAGAATCCAAACTTTTCAAAATGATTTCCTTTTTCTCTGTAATAATAAAACAGTAGCACTTGTACTTGATCCCAACTAAGATATAATTAATCCTTATTGGAAGTAAAACCAGCCTATTGGGTTTATTTAATGTTTACTTGATTTTCTAGTAGACTTAAGGTATGAAGATCTAAATTACAGAAAGCCCCAGGTCCCAAGCATTCTGGATAACAGGTCCCATACCTGTACTCTGCGGTCCTGCGCTTTAGACAGTTTGTTCCAGTGTATTGTAGTTTATCTGGAAGTGATAAAAAGAGTATGAGCACTGCTCTCAATGGTGTTTGGAGTCATTGCAGCAATGTCGTATTTCAAAGATTTCAGTACAAAGTCCTTTTAGCAGTTCATTTTCTGTGCATGCTCCACCTAGTGGCAAAATGCATTAGTGTCTATTCATAAGACCTTAGATTAGGATTGTTCACAAGTTTAGTATGATGTAGAGAGGGATATTCTGAGACAATTTGCAATTGATTTTCATTTTTTATTATTTGTGGGTTTTAAGTTATTTAGCTTTTTATTCAGCAGTTCTCCAGTTTGCAAATTTCAGCAAACTGGTTGCTTGGCCCAAATCACCCTAGAAACCATACACTGATTTGAATAAGAGACTGATATATGAACAGAAAAGATGAGTAATAAAAAGTAGCAATAATAATACATTTGTAGCCTTACAGAGCATTTGTTTTTTAGAAGGGGTAAGTGACCCCCATTTGAAAGCTGGAAACAATCAGACGCAGAAGCCAAATAATTCAAAAACTTTCAAAAATAAATAATGATGACCAATTGAAAAGTAGCTTAGAATTAGCCATTCTATAACACGCTAAAAGTTAACTTAAAGGAAAACTATACCCCCAAAATGAATACTTAAGCAACAGATAGTTTATATTAAATTGAATGACGTATTAAAGAATCTTATCAAACTGGAATATATATTTACATAAATATTGCCCTTTTACATCTCTTGCCTTGAACCACCATTTCGTGACTCTATCTGTGCTGCCTCAGAGATCACCTGACCAGAAATACTACAACACTAACTGTAACAGGAAGAAGTGAGGAAGCAAAAGGCAGAACTCTGTCTGTTAATTGGCTCATGTGACCTTACATGTGGTTTGTATGTGTGCACAGTGAATCTTACGATCTCAGGGGGCGGCCCTTATTTTTTAAAATGGCAATTTTCTATTTATGATTACCCAATGGCACATACTACTAAAAAAGTATATTATTATGATAATGGTTCATTTACATGAAGCAGGGTTTTACACATGAGCTGTTTTACTCAGAATCTTTTAATAGAGACCTACATTGTTTGGGGGGTATAGTTTTCCTTTAAAGGTGAGCCACCCCTTTAATTCAGATATGGGTTAGGCTAAATCTATGTAAATCTATGTAAACATCGCAATACTGTAAATAGCAAACAGCATATTTTAAATAATTAAAAAAATAATAAATGTCACAAAATAGACTTGCTACAAATTCTCTCTGTACAGACTATGAGCAAACTTAGGGACTGTTCCTGCTGAATTGTGCTTAGTACAGGGGAATATCTATGCTGCCATAGTTTTATGGTATCTCTCTGTACAGACTATGAGCAAACTTAGGGACTGTTCCTGCTGAATTGTGCTTAGTACAGAGGAATACCTTTGCTGCCATAGTTATATGGGATCTCTCTGTACAGACTATGAGTAAACTTAGGGGCTGTTCCTGCTGAATTGTGCTTAGTACAGGGAATACCTATGCTGCCATAGTTTTATGGGATCTCTCTGTACAGACTATGAGCAAACTTAGGGGCTGTTCCTGCTGAATTGTGCTTAGTACAGGGAATACCTATGCTGCCATAGTTTTATGGGATCTCTCTGTACAGACTATGAGCAAACTTAGGGACTGTTCCTGCTGAATTGTGCTTAGTACAGAGGAATACCTTTGCTGCCATAGTTTTATGGGATCTCTCTGTACAGACTATGAGCAAACTTAGGGGCTGTTCCTGCTACATGTGTGTAGTCAGTCAGCCTGGTTCAATGACAGTTTGAGCAACAGCTTTGAAACTGAAATGAGAATCGGAGGCGTTTTAGTATTTCCATTAGGGAATTGCAATGAAAGGTGCAATATAAATAGAAGGTATAGTTGCCCTTTAACTGCCAGCTCAAAGCATGACCTATTATTATTAATAATAAGTTCTGTTTAGGTTTCTTTCACTCATGTTCCCATAAAGACAAAACAACGCGACCCCCTCGCTCCGGCTTTCCTATCTCTCCGATGCTGGAGCTTCAGATGGATCGTAACTAGACTATAGCATGAAGCCCTGATTGATTTTACAGCCTATTCACACACACGGGCTATAAAGCACATAATGGCTAAACAGCACATGGCAACTGCTTCCATAATATATATATGTCTTATATGACAACCAATAAAACGGACAATGGTTTATTAGGAGGCTCCGGGGAGCAGCTCTCGCTGTGTCTTTCATTTTTCCCGAATTGTTGCATTTTCCAGTCGTGCAGCTTCCCTGTCTCTGAGCAGAACGCAGGCCGGGCTCATCCCTGAAACAGAACATGTTCTATTTCAATATGGGATACACTGCAACTTGGAAGCAGCAACTAAATCTCAGCTGCAGTTTTATTATAGGTACAGCAGTGCCATCTTACCAGCTGCCTCCCCCCTCCGCATGGAGATGCCACATGGAATTACTGGAACCTGTATCAGACCCACCAAAGAACCTGACAGCAATTAGATATCGATAGAGACACTGGCAAACTGGGTTTTATATAATTCTGAAGAGGAAATAATGATGGGAATTCTCCTAGGCTGGGGCCCATAGAGTCTGTGGTACTCAGGTAGGCCAGTCCCATCTCCAATAGGACAGCCAACCAGTACTCGGGTAGAGCAGTCTAACCGGAACTCAGGTAGGTCAGGCCAACCAGAAATCAGATAGTGCAGGCAACCAGAATTTAGGTAGGGCAATACAACCAGAACTCAGGTAGGGCAGTCCAACAGAACTCAGGTAGGGCAGTCCAACCAGAACTCAGATAGAGCAGTCCAACAAGAATTTAGGTAGGGCAATCCAACCAGAACTCAGGTAGGGCAGTCCAACCAGAACTCAGATAGGGTAGTCCAACAAGAATTTAGGTAGGGCAATCCAACCAGAACTCAGGTAGGGCAGTCCAACCAGAACTTATATAAAGCAGTCCAACCAAAATTTAGGTAGGGCAATCCAACCAGAACTCAGGTAGGGCAGTCCAACCAGAACTCAGGTAGGGCAGTCCAACCAGAACTCAGATAGGGGAGTCCAACCATAACTCAGATAGGGCAGTCCAACAAGAATTTAGGTAGGGCAAGCCAACCAGAACTCAGGTAGGGCAATCCAACCAGAACTCAGATAGGGTTGTCCAACAAGAATTTAGGTAGGGCAATCCAACCAGAACTCAGGTAGGGCAGTCCAACCAGAACTCAGATAAGGCAGTCCAACCAGAATTTAGGTAGGGCAATCCAACCAGAACTCAGGTAGGGCAGTGCAAGCAGAACTCAGGTAGGGCAGTCCAACCAGAACTCAGATAGGGCAGTCCAACAAGAATTTAGGTAGGCCAATCCAACCAGAACTCAGGTAGGGCAGTCCAACAAGAATTTAGGTAGGCCAATCCAACCAGAACTCAGGTAGTGCAGTTCAACCAGTACTCAGGTAGGGCAGTCCAACCAGAACTCAGATAGGGCAGTCCAACAAGAATTTAGGTAGGCCAATCCAACCAGAACTCAGGTAGTGCAGTTCAACCAGTACTCAGGTAGGGCAGTCCAACCAGAACTCAGGTAGGTCAGTTCAGCCAGTAGTCAGGTAGGGCAGTCCAACCAGAACTCAGGTAGGTCAGTTCAGCCAGTAGTCAGGTAGGGCAGTCCAACCAGAACTCAGGTAGGTCAGTTCAGCCAGTAGTCAGGTAGGGCAGTCCAACCAGAACTCAGGTAGAGCAGTCCAACCATGAGGGGGGCAGCAAGCAAGATGATTCTGCTGAGGGTCCACCAGGGATGTTGTAATGTGATCTTTTCGGTAAGTAGGCTGTATGGTTGCAGGTGTCAGGAATCCTGCCTGCTCTGTGCACTCCCAACTCCCTGTACTTCTTAAGAATATGTCTGACCCGCATCTGTAATACATTTTTGATGGCCCCCTTTCAGCAACAATCAAGACCCACCTATACATTGGCATTTGCTGCCGCCCTTATAAACACATGCCATGTAATGGGCGCCAGAGAATACACATGTTGCATCTATTTAAAGGCAACATCACTCTGCATTTTCAGAACGTCTCGTCTTTAAACAAGAAAAGGTATAAATTATTTATCTGAGGCAGAATCTCCGGCTTGTCAAATCTTACTTGAAACATATATTTCTATTTTTCTTTTCCGCTGCAAAACACAATAGAGAAACATTGATCCATTGAAAAATAATCACTGGCTTAAATGCACCGGGGTCTCTCCTCTTAAGCACCGCCGCCAATAAATAAAAAAGGCAATTTTTTTTTTTTGGTTGATGTTTCCATAGCGATGGCAAGTGTGAGGCTTTTGATTTCTATTTTTAAGTGAATGTATGTTATTTATTAATGGGAATATTGGAAAAAAAGGAATGAGTAATGCCACCGGTAATGAGAAGTATTTTATTATATGCTTAGCGCAGGTAGTGCCGATGAAACGACTCCGAATGAAATGTATAAGAGGAAAAGCGACAGTCATTAACTGACAAAAGCACCTGCCTTGTTGTACCGTAATGTGACACATATCCCTCTGCCCATAAATGTCTCAGCTTCCTTATTATAATCCACAGATTATCTGTCTCACCATGTGTTATAACACACTTCTAAATTAGGGTCGGAATATCACTCATGAATTAAAAGCGATAATGTACCCCCTACTGTAAATAATAAGGATATTAGAAGTCACTGAGGGGTTGTTCTGTGACCATATAAAGGCACAAGGCTGCAGGCTGAGTTATACAGGGAACTCTGAGTATCACTCATGTATTATAAGGGATAATGTACCCCCTACTGTAAATGATAAGGATATTAGAAGTCACTGAGGGGTTGTTCTGTGACCATATAAAGGCACAAGGCTGCAGGCTGAGTTACACAGGGAACTCTGAGTATCACTCATGTATTATAAGGGATAATGTACCCCCTACTGTAAATAATAAGGATATTAGAAGTCACTGAGGGGTTGTTCTGTGACCATATAAAGGCACAAGGCTGCAGGCTGAGTTATACAGGGAACTCTGAGTATCACTCATGTATTATAAGGGATAATGTACCCCTACTGTAAATGATATAGTGAATAAAGTACCCCCTCTTGTAAAATATAAGGATATTATTAGTTACCGAGGAGTTTCATGACCATATAAAAACACGAGGCCGAAGGCCGAGTGTTTTTATACAGGTCATGGAACTCCGAGGTAACTTCTAATATCCTCATATTTTACAACTGGGGGTACTTTATTTATTATAATACACAAATTTTAGTGAGTCATGTGACAGAAATGACATCACTACTCACCGTTTATAACTGATGACATCACTACTCACCGTTTATAAGGATATAATTTACAGGATATTCATGGCTTTTGTGTATTATAAGGTTATTAGAAGTCACTTAGGGGGTATGTTACTATATAAAGGCACAAGGCTGAGTTATTCATTGAACTCTGAGTATCACTCATGTATTATAAGGGATAATGTACCCCCTACTGTAAATGATAAGGATATTAGAAGTCACTGAGGGGTTGTTCTGTGACCATATAAAGACACAAGGCTGCAGGCTGAGTTATACAGGGAACTCTGAGTATCACTCATGTATTATAAGGGATAATGTACCCCCTACTGTAAATGATAAGGATATGAGAAGTCACTTAGGGGTTATAATATCTGTATTATCCTCCACATACAGAATAATACTGTGTGGTTAGTTTAAGTATAAAGGTCTATGCCGTCACTATTTTTCGTTGGGCAGTATCCAGAGACAGTCCATGTTCAGCAGTCCAGCCAGTAATATGATTTGCAAAGAATAAAAACACACGTATATTTCTGAGTTGAAGAGGAGGGTTGGGGGCTGCATGTGATATATGAGGCTTATTTTTTACACCTTTCGCTCTGTAGGCAAAGAAGACGTCATGGAATCTGTGTTCCGACAAAAGAGTAGAAGGAAATCTTCAGCTAATCACAGCTACTTAATTCAAGGGCCAGTCAAGCTCCATCTCTCCCTGCTCATCACTCGCTGTCTCATTTGCAACGAGAAGGCAAAACCACTTGTACAATAATAATCCGAAATTGCAACGCAGCAAACAGACTTGGACTATGAAGACGCAGTGATACAGTTAGCACAGATTAGACTAAGGAACAGCGGGATTTTAAATGTTAAAGGGGAAGTAAACCATGGGGCTATATAGTCCGCTCCCTACATAGTAGCCCAGGTGCTGCTCCCCATATTGGGCTTTGTAAGGCAGAGCACATACACACAGTGTGTTACCAGGATGCTGGCAAATAACAGCAGGATACTGTCATGAGAAAAAATGTTTTTTTTTCAAAACACATCAGTTAATAGTGCTGCCCCAGCAGAATTCTGCACTGTAATCCATTTCTCAAAAGAGCAAACTGATTTTTTTCATATTTAATTTTGAAATCTGACATAGGGCTAGACATATTGTCAGCTTCTCAGCTGCCCCCAGTCATGTGACTTGTGCTCTGATAAACTTCAGTCACTCTTTACTGCTGCACTGCAAGATGGAGTGATATAATTACAGGATATTCTTGGCTCTTGAATATCTTAAGCTATGAATATCCTGTAAATTATCTTAGCCGTCGGCCTTTTGTTTTTATATGGTCATGGAACTCCTCGGTAACTTATAATTACTAGCGATGTCTCATTTCGGTTTGCCGAAAAATCCGCAAAACGCTGAAAAAAATTGCGAAACTCCGATATATTCCCGAAACACATTGATGTCAATGGGCCTCAAAATAATTTTGATGCGCAACAGATTTTACGTACGCGTGAGTTTTACATCCAAATGCATTAAAGTCAATGGGTGTCTAAGTTATTTCAACGCCCAACTAGTCCAGATTTGCATTAACCAATTACCTGCCACTGGTGCATTGCCGTGTACCCTACACAGGAGCAATTCTGGACCCAAGGTGCCCTGATGCGGGCACTGTGATGCCTCCCCTTTCCCGACTGATTTTACCTATGTTTTATTGTGAGCACTGTGAAATATGCTGGTGTTATATAAATAAATGTTAATAATGAATGTTAATAATTGTAGGGGCTGGGGTCATATCGCTAGTGCAGAGAGTGCAACCTTTTGTGCAATATATAATATATATATATATATTTTTATATATATATACACAGGTATGGGACCTGTTATCCAGAATGCTCGGGACCTGGGGTTTTCCGGATAACGGATCTTTCCGTAATATGGGTCTTCGTGCCTTATGTCTACTAGAAATTAATTTAAAAATTATATAAACCCAATAGGTTGGTTTTGCTTCCAATAAGGATTAATTATATCTTAGTTGGGATCAAGTACAAGCGACTGTTTTATTATTACAGAGAAAAAGGAAATCATTTTTAAAAATTTGGATTATTTGGATAAAATGGAGTCTATGGAAGACAGCCATTCCGTAATTCGGAGCTTTATGGATATAGGGTTTCCGGATAAGGGATCCTAAACCTGTATATATATATATATATACTGCCAAATTTTGTAAAATGAACATATATATATATATATATATATATATATATATATATATATATATATATATATATGTTCATTTTACAAAATTTGGCAGTTTATGAAAGTTTGAACACATTTATGTTTTTTTCCAGTTATTATAATTTTGCTAATGAAGGTGAGAGACATACGTGGGACTTCGGGCGACTTCAGAAAATGAAGCGATCCGAGTGCCGTCCCGCTGGCAATTTAGATTCTAGATGGCGGGAAGGCATTTCGGGGAGATTAGTCCCCCGAAGAAGAGGCAATTTGTCGCTTGGTGACTAAATCTCCCCGAATCTCCACATGTGTCTCTGCCCTAAGCTGTGAGTCTAAATTCTCCCAAAAGACCTGTTTATCGTATTTGTTACAATTACTTATTTGCTTATCTCAAAATTGTTACAAAATTGTCTTAGTGCACCTGGTGGCTGTTCTGGGCTCTGTGCCAAAAGCCAATTAATTTAGAAACTGTATCTTTTTATCGCTGTTCAGTGCAGAGAAAGTCAGGCCATTTCAGTTCAAATGCGGAACTGCGGGTTGAGCTGTCAAAAGCGGGACTGTCCCGCTCAAAACGGGACAGTTGCGAGGTATGTTTCAACAACTAAAACAACCAACATCTCACAGTAACCAAAGGAGCCGAAACAGAAAACTGGGTCTCTGGTTCTTCCCCATACAGGCAGGGACGGTCCTAGCCCCCGCCCACACTACTCCCCTCCCCCCCAAGCATAGACGCATGCACTGGAGCACTGGAGAGCTGCGCATCCCCAGTGCTCCCCATAAAGTCACTGGGCAGCATGCCACCCTAATATTTTACCTCCCTAGGCCCAGACCTTTGTGGCATCTGCACAAATCCTGACCTGCATGCAGGTGTTAGCTGAGCGTAAACTAAGGTTGCCACCTCACCCCTTTAAAACTGAGACATATCTGCAGCCTGTATGGCAATTCATTTAGATGCATGCTGCAGACTGAACTGATTTATGTGCAGCCATGCATCTAAATGAAGTGCTAATTAGCCATGCAGGCTGTGGATTATTATTAATTATTATTAACATGTATTTATATATTTTGCATCGCTGTATATGTGTTCGGTTTTAAAGGGGTGATATGGCAACCCTAGCGCAAACGTTAATCCGGTAAAAGCGCTGGAGACATTAAAGTGCCGCTAATGACTGGCAGTGCCTGGATCTGTCTAATTGCTTTACTTTCCCCCTAAACCCCCCAAGGATGTGCTGGGCAGCTGTAAACCCCACAACATATGCTCTGTAATTGGATTCTCCCGTCCCAGAGGATTGTGGGACATTCTGGCTCCAGATTTGCTCATTTGTATAGGAATAAATGCTGCAAAATGAGCAAAGTATAGAGCCAACACACACACACTGCTAGCCTTGAGTCCTCTGCCTGTTGCATTATGGGAGAGATATCTCAAATCTAATGTTCTTCTTGCACTTATTAACACAGAACAAAAGCGTTCACCTAAAAATTATCTTTTAGTATTCTGTAGAGAGGGATATTCAATTTGCAATTGGTTTTCATTTTTTATTATTAGTGGTTTTTGAGTTATTTAGCTTTTTATTCAGCGTCTCTCCAGTTTGCAGTTTTAGCAGTCTGGTTTCTAGGGTCCAGATTATGATCATATTGCATATTGGCAGGATTAATATCTCATCACTGAATGTTTAGCTGGCAGTTTGCCGGGACGTCACAGGGTCAGCAGGATCATTAAATAGGAACACATCTAAGGTCAGTGTGTGAATCAGAGGATTGTCCTTATGTAATAATGCTAATAATGAGTAAGAATGCTAATAATGAGTAATTATGCCAATAATGAGTAATAATGCTAATAATGAGTAGTTATGCTAATAATGAGTAATAATGCTAATAATGAGTAGTTATGCTAATAATGAGTAATGCTAATAATGAGTAATAATGCCAATAATTAGTTATTATGCTAATAATGAGTAATAATGCTAATAATGAGTAATAATGCCAATAATGAGTAATTATGAGTAATAATGCTAATAATGAGTAGTTATGCTAATAATGAGTAATACTGCCAATAATGAGTAATAATGCTAATAATGAGTAATAATGCTAATAATGAGTAATAATGCCAATAATGAGTAATTATGCTAATAATGAGTAATTATGCTAATAATGAGTAGTAATGCTAATAATGAGTAATAATGCTAATAATGAGTAATAATGCCAATAATTAGTTATTATGCTAATAATGAGTAATAATGCCAATAATAAGTAAGAATGCTAATAATGAGTAATAATGCCAATAATTAGTTATTATGCTAATAATGAGTAATAATGCTAATAATGAGTAATAATGCCAATAATGAGTAATTATGAGTAATAATGCTAATAATGAGTAATTATGATAATAATGAGTAATAATGCCAATAATGAGTAATTATGCTAATAATGAGTAATTATGCTAATAATGAGTAATAATGCTAATAATGAGTAATAATGCCAATAATGAGTAATAATACCAATAATGATTAATTATGCTAATAATGAGTAAGAATACGTGGCAGGTGCACTTAGATAGTTTTGTGACAATTTAAAATAAGCAAAGAAACAACTGTATAAGTCTCTTGGGGGAACTGTGGCTTGCAGCTTAAAGGACAATTCACCTTCATTAGCAAAACTGTAATAAAACATAAAAAAATTGGTTCAGACTTTCATAACCTGACAAATTTTGTAAAATGAAAATGGTAATTAGGGAGTGTGGCCACAAAAATGGGTGTGGTCAAACAATTTTGCCACGCTCTGCACGGCTAATCATTCTGTCTCTCTTGATATTTCAAAAATGTTGGGGGGTATGCATGAGACTTAACCCTTCACTTAGTACATCAGGCCTAGCTCTTCACTTAGTACATAAGGACTAAATGTGACCATAGACAATTATATGGTAATTATATCGTATAAAACTCATTTTCATATGATATTCAGTGCGTGTATGGATATTGGTCCACTCGCTGATTGCGCTGGCCGGAAATGTTTAACCCAAACATCAGCCATTGCTAATGCTGAATGGTCAGATACAGGTAAAATTCTATTGTTTCTCCCTGTATATCTGACCATTCAGCTCTACACGTGTGTGAAACAAATGATCTTTACTGATGGGCAAATTTTCCCATTTCGCCGGAAAAATTGGCAAAATGCATTGAAGTCAATGGGAATGATTTTGACGCCCGCAACAATTTTTTACGCGCACCTAGGGTTGCCACCTTTTCTGAAAAACTGTACCCGCCGGTGGGGGGCAGGAACAAAAGGGGCGGTCTGTGATGTAAAAGGGGGAGGAGTCACGTAGCATGATGTAAAAGGGGGCGGAGCAACACATGTGATGCTCAGGAGGCTGAAATTAACGGTAAGTTCTGAGCGAATTGGGGGCAAGCGACAATTTTTATGTGCGTGACTATTCTGATGCGCACCCAGATTTTTTTGCCGTGGCGCAAATTTGAACCTGGCCACCTTAACGTTTCACTTAGTACATGAGGCCTGGCCTTCAATTTACTGTTTTGAAAACCCGCCAGCCCAAATTCGCACCCATGTCAGCATTTTAGTGCCGTGACCTTCCTTAGTCTGGAGGTCGCAGCAAAAACATTGCATCCGCACAGACACGTGTTGCGAGCATGCGCATGAATGCGGCGCTGATGAACGTGCCAGAGGGGGCCCTTGAGCAGTAACACCGGTGGGCCCAGGGCCCACCAGTCCGGTTCTGTGTATTAATATCATTTAATACAGGTATGGGACCTGTTATGCAGAATACTCGGGACCTGTTGTCCAGAATGCTTGAGACCTGGGGGTTTCCGGATAGCAGATCTTTTCATTATTTGGATCTTCCTACCTTAAGGGTAGGACTACATGGATGATTTCCACGTGATCCGACAAGCTGCTCATTAACGCAGGTGTCACATCGGATGCGACAGAAATAAGTTAAGTAATGGGATTGTTGGACGGTGTCGCAGCGTTGATCTGAAGTCGACTAGAAAATCATGTAAACATTAAATAAACCCAATAGGCTGGTTTTGCCTCCGATAAGGATTAATTATATCTTAGTTGGGATCAAGTACAAGCGACTGTTTTATTATTACACAGAAAAAGCAAATCAGTTTTAAAACTTTTAATAATTTGATTAAAATGGAGTCTATGGGAAACGGCCTTTCTGTAGTTCTGAGCTTTCTGGATAACGGGTTTCCAGATAGCGAGTCCCATACCTATACAATTATTTTTTACCACTGAGCGGATTCGCTGATATTGTCAGTGCTGCCGGCTGGAGGCGCAGACACGTAAATTCCAACTCCGGTTATTAAATAGCTGAATGACTTATCGTTGTTGGAAATGGCGGGCGCAGTGAGAACACGAGCAGATAAGCGTGTGACTGTGCAAAGCATCAGAGTTAAAGCTCACAGACAAACGGCGACTGGGAAACAGGGGAGTGAGATTTACATGTATTGTCGCTTATAGTTCTCCGCCAACACGAAATGTCACAATAAAAACCTTTCCTGGCGCCCGGAAAAATGACATTTATCTTAATCTTAAATGTTTGTATCTGGTGCTCCCCTTGTAAGAAGTTTAGTCCCACGGCCCAGAGACAAATCTGTAGGGCAGGGGCTTATTATTCTGCACATTATTCAGCCCCCCACCCATCCACATAGTAGCAGCAATAGGATCATGGAGGGCACTATTATTAAAGGCAAAACAAACCCTGTTTCTAGGTTTGTTTATTATCCACACTGTACTTGTATTTATGTACTCGCATTTATCATTTTTCCCTTTGTATGTCATTAAAACTTCAATAGCTAAATGTGTAATTATGTCTTATTTAGCCCTTATAAAAAGGGTTACTATCTGCAGATTCAGCTTTTCATACAGTACATCTGGAATTGTCCTCCCATAGCCCTCCTGTAGTGTTATAATAATGTCTTTGCTGGAAGCATTTTAAGGGTGTAATTAAGGAGCCATGCCCTGTTATTCATGGGTAATTAGAATTTTATTGTGTAGTTGGAATTGACCTCATATAGGAATTGCTGCCATATTTATAACCCTATAAGTTTGATTTAGCTCTTTACTTATCAGATCACAGCTGACCTGTCAAAAACATGATCTGATGATCAGATCCAATCAATGTGTATAAGGGCATTGGCAGATCCAGACAGGTCATGGCTTGTGCCTGCCCAGAGTTCCCTAACATGAGCATCTGAACAACACCCAAGTTCGGGGACAGGTAAGTGACAGGTAGGGGGTGGGTAGGGGACAGGTATGGGATGGGTAGGGGAAAAGTGAGGACAGGAAAGGGAATGGATAGAGGATGGGTAAGAATCAGGCAGAGGATGTGCAGGGAATGTCTAGGGAACAGGTAGGGAATAGGTAGGGAACGAGGCATCTCCACTCCATCTGGTTCAGAGGAAAAACAGAAGAAACAGAAAGAAAACACGGCTAATGCCAAAAAGGGTATCCTGAGAGTTGTGGGGATGCTTAGTGTTGCTGGAAGGGCTCTTGTTTACATATTTGGTAGTAATTCTGTGTGGAGTGGAGGCGCAATATCCATTCAATTAGTGGAGAATCTATTTTGTATAAGGTGAGACTGGAGCTGGAACAGAGACTGTGAAGTGTGGCCTTTTCTGATTTATATTACCCTTCTTGGGTTATTTTCTAAGAGACTTATACTAATGGATTGGGACATATTTAACTAAACCTTTGGTGTTGTGAGCATGTATTGTGGCACTTCTTCATATTCTTATATGACACTTGGGTGAAATTTTGAGCTAAGGAAGCTACACTATATATATTTTTTGTCATGTCTTCCCACAATTCCGTAATTGGAGCACATTGTTTTTGAATTTGAGGGGAGGGGTAGGAAGGGGTAGGGGACAAGTAAGAGGCAGGTAGGTTGACCAGTAAGAGACAGGTAAGGGATGGATAGGTGACAGGTAGGAGACAAGTAAGGAATAGGCAGGAAATGAGTAACCGATGGGTAGGGGCTGAGTTGTGATAGATAAGGGACAGGTAGGGGACAGGTAGGGGAAAAGTAAGGCAAGAGAAGGGGTAGGGGATGAGATGGGGGGTAAGTGATAGGCAGCGGACATGTAAAGTATAAGTAAGGGACAGACAGGAGATAGGTAGGAAAGGGTATGGCACAATTAAGCGATAGATAGGGAATAGGTAGAGGAGGGGTAGGGAAACAGGTAGGGGACAAGTAAGAGACAGGCAGGAGATGGTTTTGTAACAGGAAGGAGGCAAGTAGGTGATTGGTAGGAGACAGGGAGGGGAAAGTCAGCGCACACATTGGGACAGGTTGGAGACAGGTACAGGAAGGGTAAGGACAGGTAATTCATGGGTAAGGGAAAGGCAGGGGATTGGTAGGGGGCAGGTAGAGGTCAGGCAGGGAGCAGGTAGAGTACAGGTAGGGGTTGGGGTGGAGGTTTCCTATGTGCCCTCCTGTAACCCCATTATTAATACACGGCTGCTCAGTGCAGGTAGCTGTGTAGTCAAGGGCCAAATGCAAGTCTCTGCTGTCTGTTTTGGAGCACAGGGACCTGCAGCAATTCTATAAAGTGCAGGACAGGGACAAAGTGCAAAGAACATTGCAGATTATAATGTGTCCGATTATTGCACTTTGCCCTGCACTTAGTAAATGACTTCCAAGTGTAACTCTCCCACCTCGAAATATTACAGTATTCACTAAATCTATTTTACTATCAAATAAACCCCAGTTAGACCAGTAAATCAAATTTACCATTAAACTTTGGGTTGAAGTGAATCTCAGTGGCTCTGACTTGGTGATACAATTGTTTCCTAATCATGCCACTGACCTGCTGGTTAATAACCCCCTAGGGACTGCCATTGGCTTGGTTTGGCTGCAATTGATAAGAGATAATCTAGTTAACGGAGCATGCGCTACCAATGCATGCTGATTTATCCCCCGTCACTAAATTTTATATTATTTCTTTAGAATTAAAGCTAATTTTATGGAAAGTTAATAGCATTAAAAAACAGTTGTAGCAGCTGAAGAGACATGAGGGTTCTGACGTTGCAATTGAGGAAAGAAAGAGGCAGAACTTCCCAACAGGAGTAAAGAAGCAAAATGCACATACATTACCCTGTCCCCCTAGACTGTGAGCTGTGCAACAAAAACAAAAACAACACCCCCTAGAGACTATAAATATAGGCTGCACTGAATGTACAAAGCACATGTTGTTGTCCCTTATTGGAAAGGCTCAGATGAGAGAAGCGTAAAGACTGATTTCAATGCTCATTTATTATTTAACAGTTATTTATGTCGGGGCCTAGAGCAGAGACGGGCCATTGATAGGCATCTAATAACACAAATAAAAGTCCTATAGTAGGTTGTGCACCCATACAGTCAGGCTGTTGAGCAGGCAGGGTGCATGTCAAATTGCCATGCCTTGCAGGGGTTGTCTAGTACAGGTATTGGACATTTTATCCTGAATCCCTGGATCCTGGAATTTTCCAGATAACAGATCTTTCCGTAATTGGGACCATCATACCTTAAGGGTGGTGGCATATGGAGAGATTAGTCGCCCAGAGACAAATCTTCTCTACTGGGGGGCGACTAATCTCTCCAAATGCCTTCCCCCCAGCAAGAATAGCAATCGCCAGCGGGATGGCATTGGTTTGTTTTCCGAAGTCGCAACCAAAACCAAAATGATACATATGCCATCAGCTAAGTCGCTTGCAAGGAAACTCTCACACCTGATGGAGCATAGTCAGCACTTTGATATTTGACAGCCCAGCATATCACACAGAGTCATCCTGCAATGTCAGCATTGCCCACAGTAGCTGGCTGCTTGCCACCTCTGGCTAAATAAGATCATGAGCACTAAAATTCTTTCTTCTCACTCGGAAGAATATCGTGATCCAGGAGAACTTTACTTGACGTCTACTGGAACATTGTGCTCCAGTAGAACTCTACTTGCAATTCTACTCGAACATTGTGCTCAAGTGGAATTATCCTTGACTTCTACCTGCACATTGTGCTCCATTCGACGTCTACTTGACTTCTACCCAAACGTTGTGCTCCAGTAGAACTCTACTTGACTTCTACCCAAACACTGTGCTCCAGTAAAACTCTACATGACTTCTACCCCAACACTGTGCTAAAGTAGAATTGTTACTTGTTGTGAACTTTTTGTAAATCTACTTGACTTCTATTTTGGTAATGTAAATCTGGTCAAAGTTTGACCAAAATTCCATTATGTAGATAGCATTTCAAGGACAAAATTGCTGACGAGGTATCAAATCCTGTTGAATGTCTGCTCTCATTTCGCCCAAAAGAAATTCTTCATCTTCCTCTAGGAAATAATGGGATTTAAGCCCTGGGAACGTGGTGGATTTCAAAGTTCTCTCTAAGTAAGGAGAAGTAAGCAACATATGTAAAGTTGGGAAAATCTTGATGAGTATTTTCCAATTTTGACTCTTTATCAACCTGCCCCAAGAGTGTTGGGTCCAACAGCTGACACTTTCAATGTATTATTTATACCAAAGCTGATCAACTTCTTACGAGATGGTTATGTAAAATGACTATAGTATGAAAAATGACTATAATAATGCACTATAGTAAAAAAGGAAAGGTCAAGAGTGACGAATATCAGTCAGCAAATAATTCCTGCGGACAAGAAAGGGCAACGATCTCTCTGCTATAAGATAAACTCTTTGCTTAGGCCACATTTCCAATGTAGAGAAAGCTCCTGCTCACCTTCTTAAAACAAGGCATGTCGGAATTAGAAAATAAGAGAATGGATGTAAGATTAATCAAGGAGGTCTGGAGCCTCTCTATAGAAAAGAATGATTTCCCTGGGGGAAAAGAGATTAAGAGTGGAACTAATGACTTGGAAAATACATAACATCATACAGTGTGGGGCTTGTAGGGTGAATGCTAACCTTTAGAGTTTTTAGCTGGAACAGAACTGATAACTGGGCTTGAATGCTGATTTCTCGATACACACAAAGGCACCTTGCAAAGAGTTATAGGTCTGGACTTTTTAAAACATGTATTATAAGAGAAAAAGCACCTCCTACTGTAAATGATAAGGATATTAGAAGCCACTGAGGGGTTCTGTGACCATATAAAGGCACAAGGCTGCAGGCTGAGTTATACAGGGAACTCTGAGTATCACTCATGTATTATAAGGGATAATGTACCCCCTACTGTTAATGATAAGGATATTAGAAGTCACTGAGGGGTCCTGTGACCATATAAAGGCACAAGGCTGCAGGCTGAGTTATACAGGGAACTCTGAGTATCACTCATGTATTATAAGGGATAATGTACCCCCTACTGTAAATGATAAGGATATTAGAAGTCACTGAGGGGTTGTTCTGTGACCATATAAAGGCACAAGGCTGCAGGCTGAGTTATCCAGGAACTCTTAGTGTCACTCATTTATTATAAGGTATAACGTACCCCCTACTGTAAATGATAAGGATATTAGAAGTCACTGAGGGGTTTTAATGGCTTTATTCCCAATGATATTGTGAAACAGTTTGGTAGTTATGCACATGCTTTTAACTTTGAAGCGATTTGGCCTTTTGGGGAAAAAAAAGTGAAATGAAATGAGCACATAATGTACATCTGAAATCCAGGGCATTTGGACATCATTTCTGGATATCTCACTGTGTTTCCCAATAGCAGATGGTTACAGTTTGATCAGGAAGCCAAAAAATCCCTGGAACTAAGTGAAATGTTGTTGGGTAAAGGCTTTGTTTTTGGCAAAGTCGCCCATCGCGGCTGATAAACAGCTGAATCAAACTTGGCTCCTGTCCATCACAGAATTATCCTGAATTTTATCAGTGTTTTGCTAATAATTTGGAGTGTGGTGGGTTTGATGGAATAAGCACCTTCAGCAAAGTCAGTTCAGCTTCCCGATGAAGGAGACCTTAGTTCATGGGTGATATAGACACACAGGAACAGCAGGGTTGGAATCTTGTATTGGGGGTCCGGGGCCCACCGAGGTTGCCTCCTCAGGGGCCCCACACCTACCAAGCCACAACCCTTGTTTCTTCTTCTTGCAGCAATGATTGGGGCCAGTGGGAGACATCAAGAAGCAGCACCATGAGTCTCAAGTGTGGAGCAGGTCTGGGTCAGTGGGGCCCATAAGGGTTGGGGCCCATCAGGTTTTTTTTCCGCCAGTCCAGTCCAACCCTGGCAAACGGCATAAAGACTGGCTAAAAACTCTGGTGTGCTTCACGACCAGTTCCTGTATATAATTCCCTAAGTTCCAGTTTTGAAAAAATGAGACAGTTTAGGTCAAGCCCCTCATCCTTCATTCCCCCGAACCAAAAATGCCCCCCCATCTACCTCATACCCTGGGTGAAATTTATTAATGGGATTGATAAAGGAAGAAAGATCTCCTGAAATGGGTGCGTGTAATGAGCCCATAAAAAAGAATCAAATTTATTTGCTCAGATGTCCAAACTGGCTTTATCATGAGTTCTGGAAGCAATTAGAAGCTCAGCCGAGGCCGGAGGAAGCATTACCAGGCAATATCCAGGTGCCGAGCAATATTAAGTCGTTTGTCTTTGGTAATACCTGATAAGATTGGAGCCATGTAATTACAGGCCAGGGTAATTTACTAGAGAATATCCTGAGAATAACTGCTATTGATATTGAAATAATAATTATGGTACTTAATGTGTTCGCATTATGATTTGTACCGTCAGAAACAAACAGATAAAAGCTTGGGGTTGAGATTTCCATGCAGGTGCACTTTCCTCCCGCTGAGACAAACTGCAATAAATAGCAGGTAGGAACACAGACTCAACTCAATTGCAATTCATTACTCTGCATTCTGATACAGATGTGGGACCTGTTATCTAGAATGCCGGGGGTTTCCAGATAACGGATCTTTTCTTGATTTGGATCTTCATGCCTTAAGTCTACCAGAAAATCATGTAAACATTAAATAAACCCAATAGGCTGGTTTTTTGTTTCCAATAAGGATTAATTATATCTTAGTTGAGATCAAGTACAAGCTACTGTTTTATTATTACAGAGAAAAAGGGAATCATTCTTCAACATTGGGATTATTTGGATAAAATGGAGTCTATTGGAGGTGGCCGTAATTCTCAGTTTTCTGGATAACGGCTTTCCAGATAACTGATCCCAAACCTGTTTCTCCATTAAGTTTTCCATGTTATAAAAGGCTTCAATTTAGCTTTTTCTAAAAGTTTATCTAACAAGCTGTCCAGGCTCTTTTTGTTTTTCCACTTGTACATGACCAAGAGTAGAAGTGATCTCTTTGACATCAGAGGCTGCATTCATTGGTCACATTCTTTGCTTTAGTCTTGTGGGCAGATTCAACGGCACTTTCCTTAGCTGCCCAACCCTAGTGATGTCACAATAACAGAGCCTGAATAACTTGTTGGATAGGCTTTATAGCACTGATATGATAGGTCTGCCCCAATGGTTAAAGGGGAAGTAAAGTCTAAGATAGAATAAGGCTAGAAATGCTGTATTTTGTATACTAAATATAAACATGAACTTACTGCACCACAAGCCTAATCAAACAAATGATTTATGCTTTCAAAGTTGGCCACAGGGGGTCACCATCTTGTAACTTTGTTAAACATCTTTGCAAGACCAAGACTGTGCACATGCTCAGTGTGGTCTGGGCTGCTTAGGGATCATCATAAATTATCAAAACAGCACAAGTCAAATAACATCTGCCAGAAGCCGATACAACAAGACTGATTAATAATCAGAATATACAGACTGCACTGGGTCCTGTGTTGTCATGTGATCTTATGTGGATTTTATAGTTTTTGTATTGTTTAATACAAACTTTCTTCCAACTCTGCAGAACCAGTGGCTGCAAAAAATAATCCTCCAAATAGAATCCCAGTTTATCTGTTTAAATCTGGCTCCATGATCTTTTTCCCTGCAGCTGGAGTTGGAAACAGTAAAGGGGATGTAAAGGCAAAAATAAAATCTAATACAAATCTCTACACAGTCGCCGACTGGCCTACTGGGAAACAAACAAAGCTGCTTGAGTCCTGCATGGCTGGGAAGTAAGGCGGGGGCTCCCCCTGCTGTTCATAAGTATGATTGTTTCCCTGCAGAGCAGTTAGGGACTGTCTGACAATTCCTATCAAAAGCAGTTAATGAAGGGAGAATTTCACTGCATACAGTCAGGTTTCTTATAAAAACGGTACACATTTTTTAATTAAAGTATATTGGAGATAGGTTTCTTTTTCATTAAAAAAAAGTAAAAATGGGATTTTATTTTTTTGCCTTTACATGCCCTTTATGGAAAGATTCTGGGTCTGCCCCAATGGTCAAGGAAAGATTTGGGGAGTATGCTGATATGCCAGAAATCCCAGCTTGACTGTCTACACCAAAGGGTTGGACCTCAAAGAAACCATTGACTTTAAAACACAAATAAAAAGACTCAACTATACCTTTTATAACTCAGGCAGCAGAGGATGGGGTTAACAAGAAGGGCAACAAATAATATTCTATAACTGCAAAGTATTCAAAACAACCCACTGGGATGAGATACTCAACGGAGGTATTTTGGTCGGCATTTCATTCATTCAGCCGGCACAAAGCAATGACTCCACTTCAGCAGTAATTGCTAAATCCTGATGCAGGGGATCCTAAACCACTCAGGAGTCGGTACAGCCAGTGCGGAGATGCATTGGAGAGGCACAAGAGATGCAGCGCTCACAGCGGGAGGGAACAGCATTAAGCTTCCTCCTAGTGCAGCGATAGAGAGAGAATGTCAAATGTGTCAGCCATCAGAAATGTCATGGGAAAGCAAGTTATCTTTAAGTTTGTAACATGTTTTTGGACTATCCAGGCAAAAGGGGTTAACATCCAGCTAGCAGTGGCGTAACTAGTTGTTACTGGGCCCCATAGAAAATTCAATTTAGGGCCCCAAAATATTTATAAGTTGGCCTATTTTACCAAGATATATTAAAATTGCTAATTAGGGTCTCACTGGGCCCCCTACACTCCTGGGCCCCCTGCAACCGCAGGGTCTGCTTCCTCTATAGTTACGCCCCTGCCAGCTAGTATATTAGAGCATGGGGTACACCGGACTCTATCCCTTAAGGGCCTTCGCAAAAGGGAAGTATTGAAGGTGTGCTGTAGAGCAACTACAACTCCCACGGGCTACTGTGCTTTAACCAATAAAGAAACAGGTCTGGATCTTACCCAGTTGAGGGGTCAGAGAGTAGAACCTAAGGCCTGATAACCTATCCTCTGTGTCCCTTCACTGTAGGCAAAACTTACAGCCTGGGAAGCTACTCCTCCTTGATGGAGCACAAAGCTGCTTTTTCTCTCTTCCCTCTCTGTCTTACTCCCTTTGAGAGTCTATAACATTATATTCCTGCCACTCACTAGCCTCATTCACTGGGTGCCTCTAGGGCAAACTGGCTTTACTGGGCCTTGTTGTACCCAGGCTCCCTGAAAACATCCGGATGGGTCAAACACCAGGAACCAAAGAGGAAGCTCCACCCCTTCTCACTCACTATACCAGTGTTACAGGAAGTGGTGACAACACCTCTTGGCCAATAACTGGGACAACTAGCTACATGGGCATCAGCAACTAGGGAGATCAGTGTAGGGATTTAAAGCTATATGGTCACATTAACCCTATGGGTCCCTACAGGTTTATAAATTGAGTAGCACTAAATTGTGTATAAAAACTGAAAGGCACCGGCGATGATGATGATGAGGATGATAGATAGAAAGGTAGATAATAGACATGATAGATAGATATAGACAGGCAGACAAATCAATAGATAGATGATAGATAGATAGATAGATAGATAGATAGATAGATAGATAGATATATGACTGATAGAAAAATAGATGATAGATACTGTAGATAGTTAATAGATAGATGAAAAAGAAAGAGGATAGATAATAGATAGATGATAGACAGTAAGATAGATACGATAGCCAGATATGATAGACAGAAGATGTGTATGATAGATAAAAAGATTCTCATGGAAACTCATGTATTGCACTTACCCTCTTGCCCAGAATGGAGTGTAAAGAGTTGGAGGGGACATGTGGGGTCACATCTCTAGCTTGTGGGTCTTTTAAACTCGGGTGCACTGGGGGAGCCATATATGTCTCATCTTATGAAATATTATTTTTGAGGTTTTCTAATGGGTCTGCTGCTTCTGGAACATACTTAAAGGGCTACTTCAACTTCCAATCAGCAGGTAGAATTTTTTTTAGCCTGCTAACTGAAAGCAAACATTTGATTGGCTGCTATGTGTTACTGCTAAATCCCCATAAACATTGTATACCATCTAGCCTTACAGAACATGCACAACAAGGGTGTTTTTTTGCCCTGTGGCCCTCAATCCTTCCCATGTTGCCTGGGCCCCTTGCCTCTCTAACCTCAGCCCTGAAGTTTGCTGGAAATTATTTCTATGTCCCATGTTCTCTCTTTGTGCTGTGTCAGGGATACAGTAGAGCGGAATTTACTAGCATGAGTTCATGTTGGTGATCAGCCAAAGTACCAATGAGATCACACATGGCACAGAGCCAAGTGCTAAGCATTAACCAGACAAATCACAGATTAGTACCAATGGGCACTCTCCCTGGGACAACTGGCCTTACTGACTTTTCATAAGGGTCTCTGTTCTACCATTTGATTATTTTAGGGGAATGGATAAGTCATAATTGCCGAGGAGTGTGCCAATCATTATGGTTCATTCCATTTCTGGGTACTGTGTCTACATTTACCATGGGATCTGGTATATACTGTGAACCTATGCCCACCCTCAGCCATCACCAAATGTTTTCAGCCATTACTTCCTGGCCTAAGTTTGTGAAAATGTTGAGGCATGGGTGGACTTCGAAGCTCAAAATCAAAAGAGGCATAGGGCACCACCAGCAGTAATCCTGTCTTAAACTCAACACTTCTACCCAATCATGCCCCCCCCCACATGAGGCCGTGTGATATAATTGTTTGTATCGAGAATGGTTCCCAATCCTGCGCCATTGTCTCCGATACTCCACCATAACACAACTTAGCATGAGATGGTGGCATCGCTGCTGGCAGATAGAGCCTTCAATGGGTCCCATCAAATTGTTTTGGCCTATCAATTACTTAGACTTATTGGTAGCTTCCCTTTACATTGGTTTCATGACAATCTTGAGTAAGGAGATGTTCAAAGTTACTCTTACTCAACAGTGTAATGTCATTTTCAGACTTGTGAAAGGACCCAGTCGGGGCCCAAAACATTGCCTTGTTTGTATCTACATATGGAGCTATTAAATCACTTTTGAAGCACAAATACTGATGTTGTGGTGTGCTACAATGTACCAGGAACTTTGGATATTATTTAACATATGGCTGGTGGTCTTTTCACTGTTTAGCACCCTACCCTCAACACGGTGTAGAGCTCTCCATACTTGAGTGGAATCCTGAGCTACAAGATCTTTCTCTCTCAAAGATTTCCATCCATACTATGAACATCATACCCAGGGCTTATTATGATAGACTTTATCAGGAGACACATGGACCTGCTGTAGTCATCCAAGAGATCATTGTGGTCCCACCATGTCCAAGATCTCCTCTTGTAGATCTCTTTCCTAAAACATCTGAAGCATTCCACATAACTCAAGCATGTATATGAAGATGGGGACCTCCCCTGTCCCATTGGACTTATTCATCATGGGTTCTTCAGAGGTCACTTTCCAGACACTGGGATGGATGATACCCTTAATATAAACCCTGGCATCCCACAAGGCTTCTCAATGTCAGAAAGGATTAGCGGCTCATTAGAGAGTAACATGAGTCGTGTTGGCTTGACTTCAGTTGTTGAGTCTGTGGAAGCAGCCCAATCTCATTTAGGCACATTCTAAATGTTCTAAGATACATTATCAGTTGCTTAACAGCAGTCGAGTCTATTCAGTGCCGCTATACATCCCGCTGAAATGATGAGGCAGCAAAGGCTGTAAGGAGACAGCGGAGAAGCGAGTATTGTGATCTGTTATAGTCTGATAACTGTCGAAGTGTTACCTTTAAATTGTGTTGCTTAAACATTTATTCAAGGGCTGCAGAGTAGGATAAGCAGAAAGGACAACGCAGGCTATTTACATTTCAATCAGTCATTCTAGAGAGAGGCAGGATTATAATTGTTGGTTTTAGCAATAGGGAATACACAGGGTGCAGCACCCTCACCCCTTCTGTGTCTCAAATCTTTCATGCAATGTAACCAACAATCAAAAATGCTACAATCAACAGAAGGAAGGAATCCATTATACATCATACAGTGAATATGGGTCTGATTTATATGTAGAATAAGTATGTACTTATTCTATGTATGTACCACTCCTTTGTACCCAATGTGTATAATTCATTTATTTTCCATGCTGGAAAGATTTGTTACATGGCAGCAAAAAATTTACCTGTCTCTTAATCCTCATCAAACTAAAGGTTGGAAATGTATGATAAACTAACAAACATGTTCCATGTCTTTTAGCTCTCAAGCAATACATAGATACACTGTGTGAAATAGCACCATCTCTTCCCAGAGACTATTATCCACTGTTACTATAGACACCATCTCTCCCTACTATACCTGCTATCCCACAGTCACACTCCCTTCCCAGAGACTATTATCCACTGTTACTATAGGCACCATCTCTCCCTACTATACCTGCTATCCCTCAGTCACACTCCCTTCCCAGAGACTATTATCCACTGTTACTATAGGCACCATCTCTCCCTACTATACCTGCTATCCCACAGTCACACTCCCTTCCCAGAGACTATTATCCACTGTTACTATAGACACCATCTCTCCCTACTATACCTGCTATCCCACCGTCACACTCCCTTCCCAGAGACTATTATCCACTGTTACTATAGGCACCATCTCTCCCTACTATACCTGCTATCCCACAGTCACACTCCCTTCCCAGAGACTATTATCCACTGTTACTATAGACACCATCTCTCCCTACTATACCTGCTATCCCACAGTCACACTCCCTTTCCAGAGACTATTATCCCACTGTTACTATACGCACCATCTCTCCCTACTATACCTGCTATCCCACAGTCACACTCCCTTCCCAGAGACTATTATCCACTGTTACTATAGACACCATCTCTCCCTACTATACCTGCTATCCCACAGTCACACTCCCTTCCCAGAGACTATTATCCACTGTTACTATAGACACCATCTCTCCCTACTATACCTGCTATCCCACAGTCACACTCCCTTCCCAGAGACTATTATCCCACTGTTACTATAGACACCATCTCTCCCTACTATACCTGCTATCCCACAGTCACACTCCCTTCCCAGAGACTATTATCCACTGTTACTATAGACACCATCTCTCCCTACTATACCTGCTATCCCACAGTCACACTCCCTTCCCAGAGACTATTATCCCACTGTTACTATAGACACAATCTCTCCCTACTATACCTGCTATCCCACAGTCACACTCCCTTCCCAGAGACTATTATCCACTGTTACTATAGACACTATCTCTCCCTACTATACCTGCTATCCCACAGTCACACTCCCTTCCCAGAGACTATTATCCCACTGTTACTATAGGCACCATCTCTCCCTACTATATGAGCTGACAACCTATTTTTGTGCAATTTAGATGCAAATGATAATTTGTCTAAAACCAGGTTTCTGTACCTGTTTAGGAAACCTAGGTTTAAAGGGGAAGAGTCAGTTTATATACTTATGTTGTTGTGAGCCTAAGCTGGATGAGTCTGTGCTGTCTGGGCATGGAACTGTATGTACAGTTGGAAACATTATTTATTCTATATTCTTTTGATCTGCCTCATTCGCCTGCCAGTGGATTTTCTGCACTACACATCTAATCCTCTTAAATTCTCTATTATGGTTTAAATCAGTGGAAATTGCTCCAGATTCCCACACACACATATGGGCTGCCAAGTGTGTCACAATTATGCCCAGTTCCTTCTCTGACCTATGGAATTCTCTATCTACTTTGCAGGGATGTACAGTGTGTGCTCTTTAATCCTGTGTGCAGTAACAGTCTGTCTCCTTGTAATAGAGTTTTCTTATAAAGGTTATGCTCTGTTTATCTACTTGCACAGTCATCCTAATCTCCCGTAATCATGTGATGTGTGTCTGCTCTTTGCTGCTCAGAGCAACTAGGGTTTGTGCTTATTGTGCTTAGTGCAGGGAATACCTATGCATGGGCCTCCTAGGGCCCGCCGAAATCCAAGAAATATGAAGCTCAATGCTTTATAATGGAGGTGACATATAGGATTATGGTGGAAATAAGAGAGAAGATGTGTGGAAAGGCACGCACACCTCCGACGACACACCAGGTTTGATCTAAAATTTAGATCTTTATTCCATGGGTAAAAACGAACGTCCTGATGCGTTTCGTATGCCTATAACTACGTATCTTTGGGTACGAAATGCGTCAGGACGTTTTTACATATGGTTAAAAGATCTAAATTTAAGATCAAACCTGGTGTGTCGCAGGAGTGCGTGCCTTTCCACACATCTTCTCTGTAATTCACCCAAAGCTACGGATTTGGGGCGCTGCACCCGGGCCACCCCTCATCATTGGTGAGTGTGAGCAATTTCTCATTGATTGAATTACATGGTTTGGATTTCACAGTTTATTACACCTCACCCTAAAGAGATGGACTTCTATCAAATCTATCATTGGGTGAGCTTTTTGGTTATTTGGCTCATAATTGCCACATAAGATAAATTTCATTCGTTTGGATAGAGCCGCTTGTGTTTTTTTGTGTTTCCATTTGGAAATAAGAGAGGCCAAATGGATTACCGTATGGTTGTAGCCCATGACGGTGTCAGTGAAGCCCTGGTTGTGCCTATTTGTTCTATACAGTATAAACGGTGTCTATCATAAGGACTACATAGAGAATTGCATTAATAAAGTCTATATACACAGCTGGTTGGAGTTAAAATGCTGCTAGGATGCGAACGGTTTAGTCTGCACCACTTGATGAGTCTCTCTCTTAATGGGATCGGATCTAAATTGCTTCCCCATGGGCATGTGCCGTTTATCTCTGTAACACAACAGGTATGGGAAGCCCAAATAACTTACTGGGGACCCACACAGCCTCCTGGAAGAGAGAACTCTGATGGCAGACTACAACTGAGACGAGTAAGAAGACAGATGCGCCCCCATCTGAACCCCTATACACTTTGTTATGGGGGCACTAAAATTGGGACATTGGGTAGGATTAAGTAAGAGTACAGCAATAGACACAAAAATATACTTTACAACTATCCTGCCTATCCTTTTATAAACAGTGGGGCAATTGTCCAATATACAGAAACTGAAAAATGATCAACTGAATCGGGGTGATTTCTGGTTAAGCCCACAGCACCGTAGTGATGCCCTTTTACACCCTGGTTACTCCCCATGCTCCGGCCTCCACCAGGGGTATAAACACAGGAGAGACAAAAACCTGAAAGGGCTTACATGTCTGAAACGATGATGTCCTGTGAAGAAGTCTATGGAGCTTTACTCAGAGCTGCGGCCATAAACATGCTGTAGAGTGCATGGCCGGACTGGCAATCTGTGAGTTCTGGCAAATGCCAGAGGGGCTGTAAGAAGCCATAGACAGTCACTGTGGAGTGGGCTGGTGGGGGACTAGTTGTGTCACTGTCAGTGGCGTAAATATAAAGGAAGCAGTCTCCCCAGTCTGCTTATATAGTTAAAGGAAAACTTTACCCCCAAACTGAATATTCAAGCAACAGATAGTTTATATCATATTAAGTGGCATATTAAAGAATTTTACCAAATTGGAATATATATTTTAGTAAATCTTGCCCTTTTACATCTCTTGCCTTGAACCACCATTTTGTGATGGTCTGTGTGCTGCCTCAGAGATCACCTGACCAGAAATACTGCAGCTCTAACTGTAACAGGAAGAGATCACCTGACCAGAAATACTGCAGCTCTAACTGTAACAGGAAGAGATCACCTGACCAGAAATACTGCAGCTCTAACTGTAACAGGAAGAGATCACCTGACCAGAAATACTGCAGCTCTAACTGTAACAGTAAGAGATCACCTGACCAGAAATACTGCAGCTCTAAGTGGAACAGGAGGAGATCACCTGACCAGAAATACTGCAGCTCTAACTGTAACAGGAAGAGATCACCTGACCAGAAATACTGCAGCTCTAACTGTAACAGGAAGAGATCACCTGCCCAGAAATACTGCAGCTCTAACTGTAACAGGAAGAAGTGTGGAAGCAAAAGAGACAAATCTGTCTGTTAATTGGCTCTTGTGACCTAACATGTATGGTTTGTTTGTGTGCACCGTGAATCATACGATCCCAGGGGGCGGCCCTTATTTTTTAAAATGGAAATTTTCTATTTATGATTACCCAATGGCACATACTTCTAAAATAGTATATTATTATGAAAATGGTTTATTTACATGAAGCAGAGTTTTACACATGAGCTGTTCTATGCAATATATGCAATAATATAGTTTTCTTATATTATATATATAAAATTATAGGGTCTTTAATAAAAAAAAGACCCTCCTCCCCAGCCATGAGGAAGGGGGGTGCAAGTCAAGCGGCAGTTGGCGGAGTCGGGACCCGGCCCACTCTAGTTACGCTACTGGCCTCTGTGTACTTGAAATGCCAGGACCTATTTTGACTCCCAGACCTAATAGAGAGCCACTGGTAGCGTTACAAATATCACCCCAATATATTTAGTGCTGCGTATACTGTATCAGCATTATTCCCTATATAATGGAGATACAGGAGACTGCAGGGAAGCCCTTCTGTTTAGATGTTGCTGTTGTCTGGGGAGAAGAGAGTTTTCTGCTCAGCCTGTGATTGTGAATGAGTGGATAAATATCGCTGGGCACATCTCTGGGCTGAAACTGCGAATACTATAAAAATGTGTAAGTGTTTCCCTGGGCGACTGTTGGCCAAATCCTGTTACTGAGTCTAATGATTCCAGTGTATGAGCAACAGGAGGGCAATGGGATGGGTCATATAAACAAGATGGGACTCTCTGTATCTGTTGCTAAATACACAATATAGAGAGCTGGGGTATTTCCACGTGTACTGGTGCATTGCCATACCACCAAACGTTTTGGAAACATCCACGCCCATTTTTGTGGCCACACCCCCTAATTACCATGTTCATTTTACAAAATTTGGCAAAATTTTGCCCATCACTGAGGGGCACATTTACTAAGGGTTAAATAGCAAGGGTTAATTAACCCTCGATATTCGACCATCGAAGTAAAATCCTTCGAATATCGAAGGATTTACCGCATTTACTTCGATTGAACGATTGAAGGAAAAAACGATCGAACAAATAAATCCTTCGAATTGAACGATTCAAAGGGTTTTAATCCATCGATCGAACGATTTTCCATCGATCAGAAATCGCTTAGAAAGTTTATGGGGAAGGTCCCTATAGGCTAACAATGGTGCTCGGTAGGTTTTAGGTGGCGAAGTAGGTAGTCGAAGTTTTTTTTAAAGAGACAGTACTTCGACTATCGAATGGGCGAATAGTCGAACGATTTTTAGTTTGAATCGTTTGATTCGAAGTCGAAGTCGTAGTCGAAGATCGAAGTAGCCAATTCGATGGTCGAAGCAGCCAAAAAAAAAAACTTAGAAATTCAAAGTTTTTTTCATTCTAATCCTTCACTCGAGTTTAGTAAATGTGCCCCAGTGTGTTATCCAGAATGCTCAAGACCTAGGATTTTCAGTGTCTTTCCGTAATTTGGATCTTCACATCTTAAGTCTAATAGAAAATCATGTGAACATTAAATAAACCCAGAAGTTTTTTTTATAATTAGACTCTTAGGCTTTCCATTGGGCAAATCTAATTCTCTATGAATACATTGCAGTTGGTCTCTTTTTCTGCAGGCTAAGCTTTCCAAAACCTTCATTATTCTCTGTCTGATATTGTGGTGGCTGAAAAATGAAAGGTTATCACACACTTTCTTGCCAGCCGCCTCGCCCCTGGATCATTATATCCGAAGCTCCAAAACACAAGGAAATTTGATGAAAATATGAGCCGTTGGATTTAATTTCCTTGTAAGCCGAGTTGGGTATTTTGAAGGATCAGAAGGGCTTTGCTCTGCGTGCATGATGTATGATAAGGGCCAGCGAGTGATTAGGATCCTGTCATTCATTTGTTTTCAATGACAATATCCACTTGTAGAAATAAGTTCTCACCACTGAATTAGCACCGATAGGAACCTCTCCTCAGTATCAATCTTCATTCAACTCACTCAAATATTCGGTGAAATACAATAATGTCGTTGTGGAGATATTCAGGAGTCCAGCCGGCTCTGGACATATCAGGGCTTTCACATTTACAAATATTTTAACCATTGTGTGGCAGAGAGATGAAAGCCTGTCCTGTGAGATTGCTGTTAGCTCTGCTGCCCGCAACCATCTTTTATCTGTTGCTCAAACAAAGCTTTGACTTACAGGCTAACTCAGTTATGTCAATCTGTACTGTAGTGTTATCTTCTACTGGAGGTGCCACCATGATTCCACACAAAGGTTTTTGATGGAGAAAGGAGTGGTTGAGGCTAAACAAAGACATGGGTCTTGCATAGATTTTCTCTATTATTAACATCAGCAGCCTCCAACAGATGACCTCCAGGAACCACTCAGGGGACTTCTCTTCTAGCCTTCACCTAATCTCAACTTCTAGAGATGACTGACTTGTCCTTCAACACGAGTTTGCCAAGCTCTCTAGCCTTATGATCCTTGTGTAGTTTCGTGCTTTTAGATCTTAAAGCTACACTTTATTTACAGGTTATCTTCTCAACAGAAGCATCTACTGGGGCTTACGTCACCCAAGTAGGGATGGGCGAATTTGACCCGTTTCATTTCGCCAAAAATTAGCCGCTGGCTAAATGTCGCCGACGCCCATTAAAGTCTATGGGCATCAAAAAAATTTTGTCGTGCGGTGAATTTTTTTTTTGACACTTGCCTTTTTATTTTGACGCACAACGCCATACAAGTCTATGGGTGTAATTTTTTCGGTGAAACAAGGCGAAAAAATTACGCCCATCCCTACACCCAAGTCTTCCACCACTTCCAAGTCCAAGCACTTTTATACACTGGTGGTCAGTGGACCTCCACTGCCAGCAGAGGTAATATGATTTGCCCACCCCTGGAGGTCACATGACTTGCCCACACCCACCCCTGAGGAGGCTTTCTGACCTTTAAGCTTTTCCCAACTGGTGACACTACATAACCAGAGTGAAGGTTCATCTAAGACCCCCCTACCCACTTTTATAGGTGTAAGCTCATTTAAAAATCTCAGCTGTCAATCAAATATTGTCTGCCCCTCCTCTATGCCTTAGGCATAGAGGCGGGGCAGACAATTACTTTCACTTTCCATTCAGCACTTCCTAGATGTCACTGCTCTCCCCACATTCCCCCATTTCTCTTAACCATTTAATTGTGTAGCCAGGGCATGGGAATGGACATCAGGTCCCCCATTCTGGTGCACAAACAAGATTCTGAGATGATACAAGACTTGTCTTAATAACAGTGTCCACAAAATGGCTCCTGCCTGCTTGTTATAATTATGAATCCCCAGACAGAAGGAAACAAGATCCAAATAATTGATATAGTGTAATTAAAGTTCATTTTGCTTGACTTATGTCATAAAAAAGGATTTTGAATAATTTTTTTGGGTGAGGGGTCCCCTTTAATTTGGCGCTTTCTGAATAACGGGTCCTATACATGTATCTGACAAATGCCCTTTTTTTTGAGAACTGGATTCCTTCCTTTAATTACATGTAGCTGAGCATCAGACAAGGGTTGTTACACGGGTGTCGTATGATCCACCTTCCCCTTCAATGATCACAGCCACCATGCTCGGAGGGATAGTCATTGGCTTTGAACATTATTTATATCCATCCTCTGATCTGTGTCTTCCCACATGTCGCTTGTTTGGAACCCACCTTTTTCTTCTTATGTGAATAATTGCTTGATGTTCCCTACTAAGCCGAGGGAGCGTACACAGGAGTAGTGTGAATTACATATCAATTCATGTGGAATATTATCATTACAAAAGCAAAGATACAGCCGCGTGTGATAAGGAGAGTAAAACCAGCAACATGGGCTGCATTTAAAGGAAAAGTAAAACCCTCAAAACAAATTCATTTAAAATTGTGTTTTTTAGCACTTTTGTAATTGACATAATTTTTCAAACATAAGCAGTTTGACACTGTTAACATAACAAATATAAAAAAAGAGGGCCATCCGCTGTTCATTTCTGCAGACTGGAAACAGACAACAGACTTAAAGGATAAGTAAACCTTTGAAATAAGTGACGAGAGTGCTATTCTAAGCACTTTTCTCATTTACATTCATTATTTATTTTCTTTTTATTTCAAGATATTAAGGGATACATATACTGTTAATATGAATGAATTTTGTTACAACAGCGCCACCTGCTGGTCATTTTCCCACCAGTCTGACCAGCAAGTAGTCAAGGAAGTTGTCAGGAGAGAGAAAGAGGCTGCTCTGATGTTCTTCTGCTTAGGAATAAAATTTGAAACCTTTATCAAATCTGAACATGAAGCAACAGCGCCACCTGCTGTTCATGTCAGACACTGGACACAGTTAGTGAGCAGAGAAGAGTCATGTGAAGTTTCTCCGGTAAGTTCTAAGCAGAGCAACATCACAAGACTTTCCTCTTCTCATTTTCTACTTGTTTCCATTCCGCAAAGTTGAACAACAGGTGGCGCTTTTTTGATTTTTTTTTTTTCAAATTCAATATATTACCAGTGTGAAAACTGCTAATATCTTGAAAAGAATTAAAAAAAAAAAAAGAAAACCGTTTTGGAGCAGCAGACTAAAAACAGGGTGCCAGTTAGCATTCTATGCAGCACATTCAACCACACAGCAAAGCTAATTTTTTAGGTGCCATAATAACACGATTAGTTATGTCAGAAACATTATTTATTAGAAATATCAAATAGTACTGGAAAATGAATCGTTTAAAAGGAGTCAATTTGCTCTTACTCTTGACTGCCCCCCTTCTTTACTAGTGAATAACAGCAGCCTTGCCTTGCTTTATGGCACTCTTGACTGCACCTTCATCCTTACTGGTGAATAACAGCAGCCCTGTCTTGTTTTATGGCACTCTTGACTGCACCTTCATCCTTACTGGTGATTAACCGCAGCCTTGTCTTGCTTTATGGCTCTCTTGACTGCCCCTCCTTCCTTACTGGTGACTAACAGCAGCACTGTCTTGCTTTATGGCACTCTTTTCTGCCCCTCCTTCCTTACTGGTGAATAACCGCAGCCTTGTCTTGCTTTATGGCACTCTTGACTGCCCCTCCTTCCTTACTGGTGACTAACAGCAGCACTGTCTTATTTTATGGCACTCTTGACTGCCTCTCCTTTCTTACTGGTGAATAACAGCAGTCCTTACTTGCTTTATGGCAAGGACTGTTACTTTTTATGTACAAAACTCATATTTACTACATTGTTCCCCGGGAAGGTCTTGGTGAGATGTGAGGGTCATAGTCAGGAATAAAATGCAGATTTCAGTGCGAGTGATGTTTCATCTGGATTATGATGTCATATGCGCATCACATGGGCAGTCAAAACTCAAAACCTTCCTCTGGAGGAAAAAATATATGGGGTACAGTAAAAACTTGCAGTATATATATATATATATATATATATATATATATATATATATATATATATATATATATATATATATATATATATATATATATATTATTGTATATAGTATTTGCAAAGAATCACAATAGCAAATTCACTCCCCTCCATATACCAATTTAAGGGGGGTTTCTAGCAGATAATTGGATGCCTACCTTTTGAAGCAAGTTTCCCTTTCAAGGCGGCTGTATCTCAGACCTGGGAATAATTGGGGAACGGACAAATTAGGAGTAAAAATCAGTGTTTGTAGTGTCGGCATTACTAAGTGTAACCAAGGTGCTGCTTTTATAAGGGTGTGTGTTATTAACATGTTCATTGGAAAATAATTGCTCTGTTTTCCTCTGATTCTCCAAAAGTTAAAGAAAAATAAAGTTGCTCTTAATAAATGTTAACTATTTCCTCGCAAACAATGGAATGATTTATTTTGTTATATTTCAGGAGAACTTAGTAATCACTGAACCCAACCCAGCATAGAGATCTTGGGTGCACACAAGCCTTGCCCGCCTTCTTCTCCCAGGTGCACCCAAATGGACCCAGCACAAATAAAATAAATATTGAAAAATTAAGAGAGAGTAGTGATGGGCGAATTTGGGCTGTTTCGATTTGCCCAAAAATTTGCGAATTTCCCGCGAAATGCACTAAACGGCGCAAAATTCACAAAACTACGTCTCGTTTTTGATGCCGGCGTCCGTTTTTTGGACGCCGGATAATTTTCGTAGCGGTTTCTCAGATTTATTTGCCGCTTATTGCAGGAATTCGCCACAAATTCGTGCCTGGCGAACAAATTCGCCCATTACTAAGAGACACAAATAATAATTGAAAAAAGCTAGATGGCCCCCGATCCCTCTGGAACCCTAGGATAAAGCCTAAGTAAGCCTTTCATTAATCCTGCCCTGGCATTTAGTACAGGGCTCTTCTGCACTGGATTCACGAGTGGCAGTTAGGGGTGGCATGTAGGCATAGTTTTATGGGATCTCTCTGTACAGACTATGAGCAAACTTAGGGGACTGTTCCTGCTGAATTGTGCTTAGTACAGGGAATACCTATGCTGCCATAGTTTTATGGGATCTCACTGTACAGACTATGAGCAAACTTAGGAACTGTTCCTGCTGAATTGTGCTTAGTACAGGGAATACCTATGCTGCCATAGTTTTATGGGATCTCTCTGTACAGACTATGAGCAAATTTAGGGACTGTTCCCAGCGCCGTTTCGGTATGCATTGCCGCCTGAGGCGGCTCCAGTAATGCCGCCCCCCCAGCCCGATTCGATTTCCGGGGGGGAGGCAGCAACGCTAGTGCGGAGAGCGCGATTGCGCTCTCTCGCCCTAGTAAAGCCGAATTTCCGGTTCAAAAACCAGAAATTCGGCTCTTAAATGCACCAGGAGCGGCTTTTTGCCGCCCCTGGAAACCTAGCTGGCGATGCCGCCTGAGGCGAGCGCCTCAGCTCGCCTCATTGGCAGATCGCCCCTGACTGTTCCTGCTGAATTGTGCTTAGTACAGGGGAATACCTATGCTGCCATAGTTTTATGGGATCTCTCTGTACAGACTATGAGCAAACTTAGGGGCTGTTCCTGCTGAATTGTGCTTAGTACAGGGGAATAACTATGCTGTCATAGTTTTTATCATCTGTCTCTGGCAGACTCCCTCATGGTTGCTCCTATTGCTAATATGACAGAAACTAGGCTTTGCCATGGGGTTTAAATATTACAAGAAGAATATAAGGGCAGATAAGGAGGGCTGTGGCCTGACAGTCATAGAACATGAAGCAATATCTTATTCTGATATATTCACCCCTTATAATTCCCATTAGACACAAACAAAGGGAACAGTAAGGCACATCTGAAGATCAGTGGCGTAACTAGATGTTGCTGGGCCCCACAGCAAATTAATTTTAGGGCCCCCAACATATCCAGTGTTTGTCCTGTTTTAACAATATATGTTGAAATTGCTCATCAATGAGAGCCTGGGGCCCCTGTACCCAGTATAAAACGTGGGGGGGGGAGTCCATATTTGCCTTATAAAGGTAAAGTCGGTGTTTCGTTGACTGGAATTAGACAAATAACTTTTCCTATTACTCGAGACTTGCCGAGGGCATCGTATCTGCTTGTGATTTATCAAGAAGAAGGAAGATAAATGGCGCCAGATGTGTGAATTGAGCTAATGGCGGTTAGAAAGAATTCTGTTTATTTTTAAGCAGTTGGGTTCCTATGAAATTACCCGAGATGTGACAAAGCCGAGCCAGTACCTTCTGGTTAGTAAGTGAATGCTGATGGGCCAAAACCAGCGCTTCTTTACTTCTCAGTCGTCCAACCCTTCATCTAATGATACTGATTTGTTTTATCTGGATCCAGGAACCCTCCCAATAGTTGCACACGTTCAAAACTTCATTTGCATCTGATTCACTGGGTGCAAGTCTATCATGCTCAGGGGCGTAATGGGGGCCCACCAGGGCTGTGACACCAAGGGCCCTCCTAGCAGTCCCCGGGGCCCCCTGCAGACTAGCAAACTTCTGCAATATGTGAGAATGCCGGAACCCATACATTGCGGCACTAAAGCTGTTTTTAAAGGGGAGGGGGCGATTGGGGGAGAAAGTCTGAGCCAGCATGGGCCCACTGGGCTTTTTCCCAGTGTCCCACCAGCCCAGTCTGACCATGAGCATGCTTATTAACAGGCCTGGATTCCTGTTTTCACCGCCACGAGGCCGATTCGCGCCGCAGATTCCTAGTGCCCATAACTGCCAGTCTTGGAATGCGGATGGGTGGCATGTCATCCCTACCGTCTTGCCGCCCTAGGCCGGGCCTTTGTGGCCTCGCCACAAATTTGGGCCAGCTTATTAATGCAACCAATTTTGGGAATCCTGGATCTGAACCAGAGGCATAACAACAGTGTGCCCCGCCCCCCCCACCAGAAAAATATTTGGAGGTCACATAGGGACTCCGGCATGCGCATCTGCCTCCACCACCATCCTCCCCCCCCCCCGCGCTGCCGTTTGCACACTCACGGAGTCGCAAGCATGCCAATTTTTAAAGAAGAAAGGGGAGGACACTTAGGTTCGGAACCCCCTTTTCTCTGGGCCCCCCCCTTCGACCCCAGCGGGGGTCTGCCTCCTCTATAGTTACGCCAGTGATTCTGAACCTTTGATCCTGAATCTGCACCAGGTCTAGGGAGGCGGTAGCTCCAGGTTTCCCCAGTGTCGATAGATGCGGTTGTGCAACATTCACCAGAAGAGGCAGAATGGGATGAGCAAAACAGACCCATTTTTATTCCTGCAAAGTAAAACACATGGGGTTTTTTTCTGTGTGTTTTTTTCTGGCGAAAAAATGGCATTTTTATTCAGGCAAAACAAAAATCCTGGTGAAATTCTACTGTCGATTCTTGAAAACGTTTGCTGCAGTTGAACATATAATTTTTGGCACTATATTGTACCAGCAGATCAAAAAATGTTTTCTCATTCTTAAGGGGGTGGTTCACCTTTAAGATAAAATTCATTGTAAGCAACTTTTCAGTTGGCCTTCATTTTTTTTATTTTCTTTTTTTCATTATTTGCCTTCTTCCTCTGACTCTTTCTAGTTTACAAATGGGAGTCACTGACCCCATCTAAAAAAAACAAATGCTCTGTAAGGCTACCAATGTATTGTTATTGCTACTTTTTATTACTCATCTTTCTATTCAGGCCTCTCCTATTCATATTCCAGTCTCTTACTTAAATCAGTGCATGGTTGCTAGGGGAATATGGACCCTAACTACCAGACTGCTGAAATTACAAACTGGAGAGCTGCTGAATATAAAGCTAAATAACTCAAACACCCCAAACAATAAAAAATGGAAACCAATTGCAAATTGTCTCAGAATATCACTCTCTACATCAGACTAAAAGATAATTTAAAGGTGAAAAATCCCTTTAATTGTCAGCTATGTGGAAATGCAGGAGTGTTTTTGGACGCAGGGGGTGTTTCTGGATCAAAGGACAACTGGGGTTTTTCCCTATTGCCCGGTCCGACCCCGATTTTAGGCAAAAATTGCATTTTGCAAACTGCACATTAGTAAATGACTGATAATGTTTTGAATAATTTATTAAAATGGAAAGGAATGGGTCAGATGACGCTCAACCAGGCGCAGACTGAGAGACAGAGAAAAGGATACAATAGAAAATTCAAAGGCAAAAGTTTGGAGAGCAGGAGAGTATCCTTACTGTATTTTCAAGGCACTGAGGGGGTTAATGTGCTAACATTGGTGCCAAAGGGCACTGGTGCTGATGCCAATAACAATCAATCAAAACTGTGTTTTTCCAGTCAGCTTCAGGTTTTAATAACATCCCGGCAGGTTAATTGTCTCCTGATGAAATTGTCTGATTAGACTGTTAGCTCCATGGGGCCGCGGGCTGATAATGTAAATAATGTATCACTTTAGTGCTGGGTAGCGTTATGGCCACATATAAATGAAGGATAATTATAATAAAACAATTAAAATAAAACCCTGATTGCTGTGGGTAACAGCACTGATGTAAATTAGCCCCCTATTTAATAAATTAATCTCAACAGACAGGTGATGTTCATTCATTGATTATGATGAAGTGCTTCGATCAGGGATCCCCAACCTTTTTTACCCGTGAGCAACATTCAGATGTAAAAAGAGTTGGGGAGCAACACAAGCAAGAAAAAGGTCTCTGGGGTGACAAATAAGGGCTGTGATTGGCTAGTTGGTAGCCCCTATGTGGACTGTCAGCCTCAGGGAGGCTCTGTTTGGGACTACACCTGGTTATTATACATCCAAAACTTGCCTCCAAGCCAAAAATAATATATAATCACCTGCTTTGAGGCCACTGGGAGCAACATCCAGGGGGTTGGTGAGCAACATATTACTCACAAGCTACTGGTTGGGGATCACTGGCTTAGATCCATCTAGTTTTCAATAAATTGCTTTCTGTGCTGGTGAACCTTCTATACTGCTGAACTGTTTTACCCTGCACATAAAATAAACCACATCAGTAACTTCTGTTATGTTAGTCTTCTGCATCATTGAACTGTTTTACTCTTCATATAACATTTACCACTGGCATTTCTTAACTGTTATACCTCTTGTAAACTGGCCAATCTTTATTTATTTTCTCATGACCTAGCTGCTGAATTGAATAGTTACCTGTTACTCCAACTTCTTTTTTTATTTTAGTCTTCTGCATCATTGAACTGTTTTATTCTTCGTATAACATTTAACACTGTCATTTCTAAACTGTTATACTTCTTGTACCCTATCAATGAGAACTTTAAAACTGTTTATCCTCCACTTATAAGAATATATTATTGGTATTATTTAATGTGTTACTCTTTCAGCCTTCAATCCATTGTAAATTGTGAATTTAGTTTTTCATCAAGTAGTGGCATTTTTACAGTCATAGAAGTGGCCCCTGCTGAGCTTCCCACAAACCCCTGATGTAAAAGTTGCCGTACAGATAAGCACTCATACCAACAACTTGCCATCATTTTGCATCGTTGACTATCTACAGGTCTTTGGAGGCTTCTTTAATACCATTAAATGCCTTGACATTGTAGTAGAATATCTGCCTTTGAACAGGTATCATAATCTAATCTAATCTAAGGTATCATGACTAATGATGGATCTCCATACTACTAAATAAGTAGGGCCCTCCACACCGTGGTAGTCCAATTATTAGACCCCCAGTCACTTGGTGAGTGGTCCTTTCCAAGCAGTGGGTTGGGTCCCTGATTGAAAATAATTCCTGTGCATGTCACCTCCCTGATCCACCCTGTCCATGCCTCATTATGGCATTACCCTGCCTATAAGCCTCCAAAACCTTGGAAGCACCTTCTTCGAAGATCACATTTTTTGGTTTCTATGGACCACCATCTGCCATGGGGCCCCTGATTGGACTACCCCTTAATCGCTCTAAATGCCGCCATGATGGTATGAATCTGGTTTAGAGGGTGGATCAGAATCTTGGAAAAATTTCATACCCAACCGTGGGTTTCAGCACATGGCTATTAAACTCTCAGAAGGATTCACTGAAGGTTTGCATAGAAATGTTTGTATTTTCTTCCATAGCAGAGCTGCTTATGACTATGAATAAACAAGAGTAATCCTCACAGCCCTGTCCTTTCAGATCCTGGTATTTATATAATCCAGTTTTCACTAAGGTTGAACCAAGTCAATATGAAGAACAAACCAGATAAACTGCCTTTCACTTGTGTTTGCCAACATGCCCAGGAGTATCAGTGTCTCACTCTTCTTGAAGGGTTGGGGATCATTAAACAAACAACAGAATGTATTAGTTTTTCTCTTGTTTTACTTGTTTTATCATACAAAACATATAAGACGTTTGCACATATTTCTATCTATATTTTTCAGAAATCCAGGGAGATGTCATCTGAAATGACTGTAGGTACTGCAAATATAGATGATATAGATGCTCATTGGTGGAGATACTATAGATGGTAAGTTTAGGATAAAGATGGTCAATGTTGGATAGCGACGGTCAGTAAATGATATAGATGGTTAATTTAGGATATAGATGGTCAGTGTTGGATATAGATGGTCAGTGATATACTTGGGCTTGTTAGGAATAGATGATCAGTGTTGGATATAGATGGTAAGTTTATGATATAGATGGTCAGTGATTCATATAAATTAGATGGTCATGTTGGATATTGATGGTTGTGTTGGAATTAAATGGTCACTGTTGGATATAGATAGTTAAGTATTTGGATGGTCATGTTAGCTTCAGATGGTCAGTATTATATATAGTATATATAGATGATTAGTTTAGGATATATATGGCTGGTTTAGGATATCTTTGGTTGTGCTGGATATAGATGGTCAGTGGTGGATATAGATGGTAAATTAAGTATATATAGATGGTCATGTTGGATTTAGATGGTCAGTGCTGGTTATAGATGATTAGTTTAGGATATATATGGCTAGTTTAGAATATATATGGTTGTGCTGGATGTAGATGGTCAGTGCTGGTTATAGATGGTCAGTGATGGAAATAGATGGTTAGTTTAGGATATATATGGCTAATTTAGGATATAGATGGTCATGTTGGATATAGATGGTCAGTGTTGGATACAGATGTAGCAGACCTTTTGAAATATCTCACAGCCACAGTCTTTTTCTGTTTCCATTAAATGATATTCCATTAAATGTTATTTTCTCTGTGTATGTGTCACAAATATAGTCTATTCCATCTGTACTTACCTAGAGCAATGTCACTCCTAACATCTTGCCTGAGATCCTGCGTTGAGCCTAGGCAAATATTTTGTCTCTGCAGGCAAACATTAGGCCAGAATGTCCAAATGTTTGCAAAAGCTTTGGGTAAAAGCTGAATAAGGCACTTGGATAGAAGACTCCAGAACAAAAAAGCTTTTTGTCTGCCAATCAGTTATCATGTGAACTGAATAAATTGCATTAATACTTACTCTAGGGTATGGGGTACTGATATTGCAGCAGTAGGCACGAAACAGCCAATCAGTCAGTCTATTCATAGTCTTAGAGATTGAAGAACTCAATCCATTGTAGTCAATCAGGAGTCTCTATGGTCTGCAGTTTGGCATAACAACCATTGCTTCCACTGCATTACCCTACATTAAACATGAACATGTTGCCTTCTAATCTGTTTTACCAGTTAGCTCAGCAGGCCTTTGGATATGGAATCCACTCTGTTGAATAAACAAACCATAAATGGTTTTTGGCATCTATTATGTTTAAAAAAACAGCATTGTTTTAATCAATAGGCAATTCCAATTAAAGCTTCAAAAAGTCATCATGGCAGTAGGAAGGCAAGTGAAATAGTTGTCGATATTGGATTGGGTAGTCAAATGTTTACTAAAATCTAATTCAAAAACTACAGCAAAATAATTGATTGGCAGAAAAAATTGACTGTAGTTTATGCCACAACGTTTTGTCAGCCTCCTATTGAAAATAATTGGATTTTACCATCTCTGAGCCGGGGAACAAATGGGCTCCAGCGGGATTGGTGGGGTCAAAATCCAACCTGTCCGATAGACCAAACAACCGATCTCCGCCGGACGAAAGATGTCGGCACTCACCACACACGATCCGAAAATCGTACGAATCCTCGTTTCGTACGATAGGATCTGTGCGTCTATGGCCACCAAGATGTAGAACATCATTCATGTCTCGGTAACTGATTTATCACTGCTCCAAGGAATACTCTTTGTCTTTGAAGAATTTGTACCTTTATCCTTCTCGCCATTCTACAACTATATCTGCAAGGTGATCTGAAATGTCCTCTATCATCTTTGTACCTTTAAATCTTAATGCCAATCACTTAATGACCTTACATTGACAAGAAAATTTTTCCTGACTTGTGTCAAGGATCCTTTTTAAATTTTAAATCACCCCATCCCTTTTTGACATGAACTCATTCAGTTGGGTTGATGCAAGAAAAAAAGTGCATAAAAACCATGAACTCATTATGGTTTATTTTTCTTTGATAGTCTGCCTCTGAATTGTAGCAACCATTTTCCAACCCCACTTAGGTTCACAGAGACGTTCAACCCTTTCCTCTCCTTGTTGAAGTCTCTCTACTTTTTTTTAGTGGGCGTGTCATGTCCGGTATCCCAAACCCAGAACAAACGCCAATGTTCTGGTCATGGCTCACGGTTCTGCCTATAACAGCCACCTTTCATGTCAGGAGGAGCCCTTTGCTACTCCAATGCAAGTAGTCTGAGAACCAAGGCGAGGGTTCTGGTCAGGCAAAGGAACCAGAACATGTGTCAGGAAGGACAGGCAAAGAATAAGTGTAGTCATGGAACAGGTTGGGGTTAATACCAATCAGACGGTGCATTACAGAATCAGGAACCAGAAGTGTAGTCAAGGACACAGGCCGGTCAAACCAATCAGTAAATGTAGTACTAAGTCAGGATCCAGAAGAATTGTCCGTTACAGGCTAAGGTTGGTACAGGCAGTGAATCAGAAGATGTCAGGGACAGGCAAGGGTCAAAAAAAGGCAAACAAACAATAAGGGCAGCCAGAAACTATCAGGACAATAGACCTACGTTAGTCAATGAGTCAGTGCAGAACGGAGGGTTATATAGGCAGCCTAATGGCTTACCTGTGGCCAGATAAGCAACAGGAGAAACAAGCCATGTCTACTTGCAAATAAAGGATAGCAATAGCAGTAAAGGAGCTATCTGCTCATATAGAGTAGAGGCAACGCAGACAGCATAAAAACACCAGGTCACTGGTTCAACTCCAGGCAGGGAGTTACAAGGTGGGGCACGGATTCTCTGGAGAGCAGAGGGGCTTCGATTCCAGAATACATCACTTTACAATGGAGCAAGATGTGGGCTGGGTTGATAAGTTAGTCTGTGTCTGATTTTTAGGAACCATCTTGAATTCCATGTCATATAATATGGAGCACCATACTAAAAAAAAAAGCATTACATAAGACAAAAGTGGTTGTTTTGGCAGCAATCCCTAATGTTGCTTAGTTAGGATCAACTACATAGTATTGTTTTATTATTATACAGAATGATAATAAAAAAATTCAATTATTTGCCTAAAACAGACTCTATGGTAGATGGCCTTCTTGTAATTTAGAGTTTTCTGGATATCAGGGTTTTTTGGATAAGGGGTCTTATACCTGTATATTTTCATTTTTGGCAGATTAGATAGTCCTCAGAGTTCACTCCTTATATCTCCCTGATGCTGTGCCGTCTATCTGATCCCTATATTAAGGTGGCCATACACTATTAGATCCGCTTATCTGGCAAGGTCGCCAAATGAGTGGATCTTTCTCCGATATGCCCACCAATGGCAGGGCGATATTTGCTTTAATAATTACAAAGGATTCGCTACCCCATGTGTTTATGTTTAATCAGCACAGCAGATCTACTGCTTCTGAACCTCAAATCATTGCCAACAGCTCTCATCCCTTCTGCAAGTCACCAACAGTGTTATGAGATATTCGCAGTTCTGTCAGGCAACGGGACGCTTTAAAATTCAGTTTTAAGTTTTAGCAGCAGAATTCCTTGCATGGCAATTTAAAAAATCTATTGGAAAAATATCACCAACAACAGATCCATATCCCTATAATGTGTCTGCCAATGTGCTCACAGCATCGATCAATAGCTGCCAATCCAGCCTTGCAGAGTTTGACATGTTATAGATTAGTGGTACATTGGTGGAACAGAACAAGCGTATGGGGAAATAGAGAAATAGATGATAGATAATGAATAAATGGATGAATGTAAATAAATAAATAGAGAGATTAATGATAGATCGATAGATAGATGATAGATAGATAGATAGATAGATAGATACAGATAGATAGATAGATAGATAGATAGATAGATAGATAGATAGATAGATAGATAGATAGATAGATAGATAGATAGATAGATAGATTATGGATCGATAGATAGATGATAAATAAATAGAGAGATAGATGATAGATAGATAGATACTGTAGATAGATAAATAAATAGATATGGATAGATGATATATATATATATATATATATATATATATATAATTAAATCAAAAAAATGCAGCTCAATCCCTTTTTATTGGGTGCACGTGGGTACGGCTTGATATACAAATTAATAGAAATTTACCCCAGCACTCCATATATAAGCAAAAAGAAGACCAGCAACACCGAGATCTCTTGTGATATAGTCAAATCTGTATTGTGAAATCACATGCAAGCCGACGTGACGTTTCGGTCCACACAGGGACCTTTCTCAAGGCAACCATGTTTAACCCCAAATGCATTTAAATACCTGTAAAACCAAGGTCAAAGAACAGGAAGTGACATCAGCGTCATAAAAAAGCCTCATAAGAGGTATGTGTCAAGTGTCAAAATTTCAATAAAATTGACCATGAATCCCACAGTATAAATCGTGTAATAAAAATTTCTATTAAAAATTGTTAAAAACAATTTGTGTGTACAATTTATTTGTTACAAAAAAATTGCTACTCTGTCTCAAATCGCATCTGCTGTGCAGTGTGTAGCGTATATATTGCGAAAGAGTAGTGCAACCAATTTATGTGTGTGTTTTATTTGTTGCAAAAGAATGCTACTCTGTATCAAATCTTATCTACTGTGCAGAATGTGACAATTATGTTGCGAAAGAGTAGTACTATTATGTTTCAAACTTTCACATACTGTGCAGTGTGTAGTATAAAAAATCTTAAAAACAGGCAAATTGCCATTAAAGACATCTCTAATACAATAAACAAACCGTAATCCTCAGGCCGTAAAATAAACTCATATTAATGCCTAAAGTGCATCTAATGCACCATGAATAGAAAAAACAGGAGACAACTACTGATCAGCCCTTCAGGACAGGGTCGGACTGGGGGGTCCGGGGCCCACCGGGACTGGTGTCCAGGGCCCCCCTCTGGCCCCCGCTACCTACTTGTTAGGCGAATCCTTGCTCGGCGCCCAGGCGGCGCATCGCGCATGCGCAAACGGCGCGCATGCACAAACGGAAACGGCGCTCGGCGCGCATGCGCAAAACGGCGCTGCTATGCGCCGAAATTTTTTTAATATTTTTTTAAAAACTGCTTGGGAGAGGGGGACTGGCCCGGCGGGGCCCACTAGGGTCAGGGCCCACCGGGTATTTTCCCGGTATCCCGCTGGGCCAGTCGGACACTGCTTCAGGATATACTGATACGAACACCTAAACCACAGCTAGGCATCATTTTGGGCCACATACCATATATTACAGATTAATACAAACCAAAGAAAGAGTTACTATATGGATACCATTATCTGTTCGTAATCCTTTTAAATCTTATACAACTCATATGGGACAGATGTGCTTATAGAAAACAATTCAAAGCTAGAGAACTGTTCAAGCCCTTTGGGGCAACACAATTAAGTTCATAAGTCCAAAATGCCTCCCTTTGGAGCAGCATCCGGTCTATGTCACCACCACGTGGAGGGTCCAAGATACAGTCTATAGGCATACACTTGAATGCGGAGGCTGGATGGTTTGCTTGTAGCCAATGTTGTGCCACCGGCTGCTTAGAAATATCCTGTTTGGTTTCCTTTTTCGGTTTTGGGTCAAGGGCAGCTCTAATAGTTGAGCGATGCATGCTAATTCTTTCCCTAAGTTGTCTGCATGTTTTCCCACAATAGAGCAGTCCACAGGGGCATTTTATTATATAGACCACATTGCGTGATAAGCAGGAGAGCCTTTGTTTGATACGGTATATATATATATATATATAAAACAGTCATTTAATATAAAAAAATAAATATATGTAACATTGGGGGAAGGTAGGTGCAGAAGTAATGCCACCTGACTCATAATGGCTCTCTGAGCTCTTTGCTGTTATAGACGACCCCAGCTAATGTCCCAGTCCCTAAGACACCCTTACGAAACCCTTCCCATTTCTGAGAGATCACACCCCGGGTGTATGCTAGAGTTCAATTCAAGAGCTCAACCCCAAGCCTGTGTAACTCTATCACGTTAGTGGCTCCTGGAACTTCTTCTAAAGGATACTGGGGTATACAGGGGTGTTGTTTCACTACTTTATGTGGACTAAAATGTTCAATTTTCTTCAAAGGGGAAATCCAGCTGGCTCGCCTAAGTGGTAAATGTAGTTGTAGAAGTAGTAATAGTGGTAAAAATCACAACATTTTCAACCATTAGATATTTGCTACCAAACAGCTGCCCAGTGAATATTACTTACTGATTGGTTGCTATGGGCTACAAGACCTGATGCAAACGTTGTGACTTTTATTACAGTGCAGCATTGGATTGCTAGCTCAATAACAGCTATTGGGGTGCAGTTTTGACACCTCTCTATATACAGTTAGGTCCTTAAATCTTTGGACAGAGAAGACTTTTTGTCTAATTTTGGTTCTGTACATGACCACAATGAAGTTTAAATGAAACAACTCAGATGCAGTTGAACTACAGACTTTCAGCTTTAATTCAGTGGGTTGAACAAAAAGATTTCATAAAATTGTGAGGAACTAAAGCCTTTTTTAACGCAATCGCTTCATTCAGGGACTCAAAAGTGATTGGACAATTGACTCAAAGACTATTTCATGGGCAGGTGGTGGCAATTCCTTTGTTATGTCATTATCAATGAAGCAGATAAAAGCCCTGGAGTTGATTTGAGGGGGGGGGGTGATTTTATGTGGAACAGACAACATTAGCTCCATGCAGGTGAAACAAGCCATCCTTAAGCTGCAAAAACAGAAAAACAAAACATCCGAGAAGTTGCTACAATATTAGGAGTGGCAAAATCTACAGTTTGGTACATCCTGAGAAAGAAAGAAATCACTGGTGAACTCAGCAACGCAAAAAGACCTGGATGTCCACAGAAGACAACAGTGGTGGATGATCTCAGAATCATTTCCATGGTGAAGAAAAACCCAATCACAACAGCCAAACAAGTGAACAACAGTCTCCAGGAGGTAGAGAATCCATATCCAAGTCTACCATAAAGAGAAGACTGCATGAAAGTAAATACAGAGGGTGCCCTGCAAGGTACAAGTCACTCATAAGCATCAAGAATAGAAAGGCTAGATTGGACTTTGCTAAAAAAACATCTAAAAAAGGCAGCACAGTTCTGTAAAAACATTCTTTGGATAGATGAAACCAAGATCAACCTCTAGCAGAATGATGGCAAGAAAAAAGTCTGGAGAAGGTGTGGAACAGATCCAAAGCATAGCACATGATGTATAAAACATTTGGGGGGCAGTGTGATGGCTTGGGGTGCACTGGGACACTAGTGTTTATCCATCATGTGACACAGGACAGAAGCACAAGAATGAAGTGTGAGCTGTTCAGAGACACTGTCTGCTCAAATCCAGCTAAATGCAGTCACATTGATTGGGAGGTGTTTCATAATGACCCAAAACATACAGCCAAAGCAACCCTGGAGTTTATTAAAGCAAAGAAGTGGAATATTCTTGAATGGCCAAGTCACCTGATCTGAAGCCAATTGAGCTGCATTTCACTTGTTGAAGACTAAACTTGGACAGAAAGGCCACAAACAAACAGCAAGTGAAAGCCGCTGCAGTAAAGGCCTGGCAGAGCATTAAACAGGAGCAAACCCAGAATCTGGTGATGTCCATGAGTTCAAGACTTCAGCCTGTCATTGCCAGCAAAGGGTTTTCAACCAAGTATTAGAAATGAACATTTTATTCTCAGTTTTTTTTATTTGCCCCTGAAATGTAGCGATTGTGTTAAAAAAAATTTCTGCAATGTTTTTGTTCAACCCACTGAATTAAAGCTGAAAGTCTGCAGTTCAACTGCATCTGAGTTGTTTCATTTAAAATTCATTGTGGTCATGTACAGAACCAAAATTTGAAAACAGTTGTCTCTGTCCAAAGATTTATGGGCCTAACTGTATATAGCTCGGAGATGACGTCTCCCCCCAGGGGTCCCTCTGAGATTGGGGGTCTAAGCAAATGTCCCAAGTTTATCCCAAGCCGCCAGCTCCGGGCCATGTGTTGATGACCTGCTATCAATTAGAAAGCCATCGATCTGTGCTGCCACTTTCTACATCTCTAATTGAAGTTTGCAAAGAATAGCAATAAGAACCAGGGGAAAGATGAAATAAGGACTAAATGAAATGCGCAGGAGCCATTACAGCAGATCGTCAGAGCAAATAAACATCTCACCTTTCCTCCAGCTGCCGATACAGCAAAACCCGTCCCGTCATCAATCTGAGGCAGACAAGGCTCGAAGCTAATCAACCGAAATCAATATTTCCTAGCCAAGATTCCACTCTGCAAAATAATTGAATAAAAGTGCGAACGGATTGCGTTTGTGTTGATATAAAAAAGATCAAATGACAAAATCATCTATCAGACAGTCGCTGGGAGTGAATTTACATTATAGGCTTTAGATGACTGTTTCATAAAGCAGCACCAGACACTCACATACAAGCTCCTGTACTGTAAATGGAAAACATTTTGGGCGAATGAGTTAAAAGTTATGAAGTTGCACTGGGTCTTGTAACCCATAGCAACATTTACTGATCCCATGCCTGAAAGCAAATATCTGACAGCAGCAATGATCCAGGACTTCAAACTTGGTTACTATACATGAGTTGATTCGCAACTGGCTTTCATTTTTTATTTTCATTTTTTCGGCCAGATATCGATCGGGGAAGCCCATCGGATGGCCCCATACACAGGCCAATAAGCTGCTGACTCAGTCTATTGGCAGCTTTTATTGGCCCATGCATGGGGGCCTTTAAAGTTTCTATGGGAACCAGCAATGCTATCTCTTCATTCGCTGTTAGACTGGAGGGTGTTTAGTAATCTCAGCTGAAAAGAGCCGAGCATGCTCATGAGCCAACAGCCAAACAAATTCCTGAGGGAGCGGCAGAGTGTGTTAGAGGAGTAGAAGGAATTCTAAGTGATTAAGGGGATGCTGCAGCCTTAATGTTAACCTTTTTGGCAGTTATCTAAAGATTTCAATGAGGCTGCTCACTGATTGACCGAAAAATATTTGTGGGGAGGGTTTACATGTCCATTAACAGTCTGAGTGAGGATCCGGTCAGGGGAGCAGGCACATGGCCCACCGGGTTTTTTCCAGGTGTTCCAGTAACAAAACAGTGTTGGACTCGGTTAGGAAAACCTAAGTAGAGGGTCCACCTCTAACGCTGAATTCTGATGCTGCCACTGCTGATGTACTGATGGCTGCCTGCCAGACATGTGCCGGGGACCGCGGGGTCCGATGGACTTTTCCCAGTTCCCTGCTGGGTCCGTCCAACACTTCTGTTCCAAATTGCACTTTACTCAATGTGGCTGAATCCGTAAATGACCCCTTACATTGCTCAGTGCTGGTGCAGAGTTAATACAATAAATCTTGGTGGATTTATATTGTCGTGCATGATGCATTACTTTATTAAGCGCTTAATTAACAAAATAAACGAGTCAGGCAGTTTTTCCCAAAGATTTGCCTTCATGTGCAATTTTTTTAAGTAAACTGTGCCAATTAAAAGTGAATTTAAAGTAAAAATCTGCAAAACAGCTTCCACTGTAAAACAGATAAAGTTTCCTATAAATCAACATCGTTCTCACTGTGCAAAATAGAATACAGGTGTGGGACCTGTTATCCAGAATGCTCGGGACCTGGGGTTTTCCTGGATAAAGAATCTTTCCGCAATTTGGATCTTCATACCTTAAGTCTACTAGAAAATCATGTAAACATTAAATAAACCCAATAGGCTGGTTTTGCTTCCAATAAGGATTAATTATATCTTAGTTGGGATCAAGTACAAGCTACTGTTTTATTATTACACAGAAAAAGAAAATCATTTTTAAAAACTTGGATTATTTGGATAAAATGGAATCTATGGGAAATGCCCTATCCATTATTCTGAGCTTTCTGAATAACGGGTTTCCGGATAAGAGATCCCATACCTGTGTATGGAAAGTTATGGTATGGCTGAGACATATTAATGAAGATGTTATTCTAAGAAACTTTACATCAAAGTAGGTAAGTACTTGCATTCCAACTCGCTCCTCGCACTTCTGTATTATTGTGCGAGGTATCAGTGCGTCCATTCTGTGCCCTCTGTTGAACTGAGTGCCGGTGCCCCTATTGGTGCTGGGGAACCCTGGAGCTGTGGTGACAATTCCAGGAAACCCCACTTAAACACTGATGGGGTTATTTATTAAAGTTACATTGTTTTCGCAGCTTCTGTTTTGCCGCTGAAAACCTGAAAAAGTTGCTGTAAAAAATGTTTCCACAATTTATTATACCCCGAAGCTGTTCCAAGTCTAAATCTGAAAATACGCCATCTAAAATGTGCCGAATTCATGTAAAAGTCAATGACAGATGTCCCTTAACTCACAAAATGTTTGGAGTTTTTGAAAAAATTTCCACTCAACAATAAGGGCAAATCGTGGATTCTAGTTTGGTCAGACTTCCTTGAGTGCCAGAAGTAGTGATGAGGGAAATTTTTGCCTGTAAAAAAAATATCCATAGACTTCAATTTATCGAGTGTTGAAAAAGTTGCAGCACAAAAAAAACGCCCATTGAATTTTTGACATTTCACAGTTTTTTTCAGTGAAACGGGAGAGGTGATGCCATGGATGATACTCTCTTCACTAATAGCATTTTAGCAGCTCCCCTCACTTTTTTTTAAAATAAAAATGAAAAAAGTCATTGGATACATTGTGATGCATCTGGCACCATTCTCCATGTGGTCGCAATTACCCTGGAGTTGTATGAAAAAAATTTGTATTATGGATAAAAAACCACAGCATATTGCATCTGAATTTGCATTATGCACATGGCATTTGTGCTACAATAGGTGCACGGGTGATCCTCTAAGATATGCAAAAAAGTCAAATGAGTCCTGGAGGTCTGATTGGCCAGGGTAGGAATGAGTTTAACCCATTTTCTTCGATCATGCAATAGTACATACAGGGGCACATTTACGTAGGGTCGAATATCGAGGGTTAATTAACCCTCGATATTCGACTGTCGAATATAGAAGTCAAAGGATTTACCGCATTTAGTACGATCGAATGATCGAAGGAACGATTCGAAGGATTTTAATCCATCGATCCAATGATTTTCCTTCAATTAAAAAAAAAGCTAGGAAAGCCTATGGGGACCTTCCCCATAGGCTAACAATGATGCTCGGTAGGTTTTAGGTGGCGAAGTAGGTGGTTGAAGTTTTTTTAAAGAGACAGTACTTCAACTGTCGAATAGTCGAACGATTTTTAGTTTGAATCATTCGAAGTCGTAGTCGAAGGTTGAAGTAGCCAATTCGATGGTCAAAGTAGAAAAAAAAAATACTTCAAAATGCGAAGTATTTTTTATTCTATTCCTTCACTCGAGCTAAGTAAATGTGCCCCACAGTGTCAGACTGGGATGCCAGAAAACCTTAGACCAGAGACCTCCTCTACTTCTATGTTCACCCGTTTTTCTAATTCAATTAATCCAGCGATCCCTAAGTGTGACTCAGATGTTGCTCTCAGTGGCCTCAAAAGCAGGTGATTATTTTTTGAATTCCAGGCTTGGAGGCAAATTTTGTTTCATACAAACCAATTTAATGCCAAACAGAGTCTCCTGTAGGCTTCCAGTCCACATAGGGGCTACCAAATAGCCAATCACAGCCCTTATTGTTCCCCAACTCTTTTTACATCTTAAAGTGGCTCATGGGCAAAAATAGTTGGGGACCCCGATTTAATTAGTTTTTATTCCATACTATCATTTCTCCTTCCCTTCATTTCTTCTCATTTACAAAGATGGAGCAAATGGTTGGGTGAGTGGAAGAGACCACAGACACCTTGGCCCAACAGAATTTTTCCTGGTATCCTATTGGGCCAATCCAATACCCAATCACTGATTTATTTTTGTAGTGCTGGAAGAAATCCATACAAACATGGAAAGAACCTATCAATTCTGTTCTGAATAAAATGTGTTTGTCAAAGTTTAAGGTTCAACAGAAAATATATCTTTAATGTAATTACTGAAAATCTTTGAAAGGGAACACGTTCCAGTGATGTTTTCCTCTGTAATCCTCATAACAAAGGGCTTTTGCTTAACCACGCATCACCTCTCATTTCCCTCGGAGCTGGTTTCTCTTGCACATTCTGCTCAGAAATGCTCCTTTTACATTCACTGATTAGTCTGTAAACACTGTTCTGTCTCCAGAGCCTGCTGGGAATAGAGTTTATTTAAGGGCAGAGCTTATTTTCTGCTCAGTACATCCCTTCCCTTTGTATTTGCATTTATACATGTCAATGAGAAGTTTTACATGAGCCGGAGGAAGGTTCTGGATAGACGCTCTTCCTAGAGGTCATAAAGATGGTAATTTCTCCAGTTGTTGTATATTGATAAAGCCTTGGGCAAGGTAAACCGTATGACATCTGCTTGGATGTGAGGAAGCTCCGACATGGAGACTGAATGTCACAATTAGCTCCTTATTATGATCTTTTATTTGTATGATGCCAACATATTCTGCAATGTTTTTAAAAAAGATTGTAAACTCCTTGTGGAGAGTGAGTGATATATAATCTATAGTCCGGATCACATTCACACTGTAATCACTTTTTATAGGAACTAATCAGTCTTTCTGTATGTTTGAAATGTAAGGGCCGACCCAAAGGCAAAGTGACTAATGCAGTTGATTTTGCCCCAAAGTTTTAAAGTGCCCCTCTTGCCCAAGACCACTGCTCAAAATGGTCTTCCTGAAGGCTTTTCTTAAAGGGCACCTATCACAGCCAAAATCAAACACATATTAACAATCTGACCAGTACAACATAAACACGTTTAATCAAAAAAAAAAATCCCTTACTTTGTCAAATGGGTTCTTTCACTGAGGGAGGCCATACTGAGACTATAACAGAGACTATAATATGCAAATTTCAGGAGCATGCTCAGATTGTAACACTGCTTTGAGTATTCTACCCAGAATGCCTTGTTTTAGTAAACTCCTCCACTAGAAGTATCAGGAGATTTCCCTATCTTGTCCCCTGCTGGTGATGTTATTATGCAAATGAAGGGCACACACTAACTTCCAGCAGGTGGCAGCACTACTGTACAGCAGCTAACACACAGGTTTGGCTGATTTGAAAATAGCTTAGAAGGGTTGATAAGCAACAAGGAATTTCAACTGAGCATGTGCGAGATTTCAGAGCTGCAGTTGGCTGGGAAGATATAGGTAGGAGGAGCCAGTGAAATCCAAGATGGCTGCCTCAGCTAGAACTGCAGTGGAGATAGGGGAGATCTTGCAGAAGGAATAGTGAGCTGATCATTTACATTATACAAACAATTCTAACTGTTTTAAAAATCAGATTTCTTGAACTTTCACATAGTGTATTTACTGAGGAAATGATTTTACTTATGATTGGTGCCCTTTAAGATGGAAAAAATTATATGTATTACACTATGGATTGCATGGCCATCTTTAGTCCTTGGTTCTCTTGACTTGGTTTGTGCAAATCTGAGGCTGATGCAGTGTTCATTATTCATTTTCTGCAGTGATCTTACTGGCATGTCTGGGGTTAATGCCGTGCTCATTGTCATATTTTTGCAGTGATATTATTGGCATGTCTGGGGTTAATGCAGTGTCTCATTATCCATTTTCTGCAGTGATCTTATTGGTATGTGAGCACAAGAGACCACAGACACCTTGGCCCACCGGGATTTTTACTGGTATCCTATTGGGCCAATCCAATAACCAGTTACTGATTTCTTTTTGAAGTGCAGGAGGAAACCCATGCAAAACATGGAAAGAAATTACCAATCCTGTTCCCAGGAAAATGTTTTGTGAAAGTTTAAGGTTCAAAGAAAATATATCTTTAATATAATCGCTGAAAATCTTTGAAAGGGAATAAGTTGCAGTGATCTTTTTCACTTTAAGCCTGGGTTAAAGGAGAAGGAATGCTACGGAGACATTTATTGTGCAATAGTGCAAGCTAGAATGCTATATTTATTCTGTAGAATGTTTTACCATACCTGAGTAAAAAGCTCTAGAAGCTATCTCCGTTTGTTTAGGATAGTAGCTGCCATATTAGCTTGGTGTGACATCACTTCCGGCCTGAGTCTCTCCCTAGCTCTGGGATCAGATTACAGCAGAGAAGGGGGGAGGAGCAAACTGAGCATGCTCACGCCCGGGGCAAGGAGGTTTAAGCTGAAGGCAGGAAGTCTGATACAGAAGCCCATGTGTACACAATAGAAGGAAAGAAATGCAGTGTTTCTTTTGACAGAGGACTCAGAGCAGCATTACTTTGAGGGTTTGTTGGTATATTTAGGTGGACCATTCTGATAAGGCTTACTTAGTTTTAACCTTTCCTTCTCCTTTAATGTAGTGCCCGTTGTCCATTTTCTGCAGTGATATTATTGGCATGTCTGTGGTTAATGCAGTGTTCATTATCCATTTTCTGCAGTGATCTTATTGGTATGTCTGGAGTTAATACAATGCTCTGAATCCATTTTCTGCAGGGATCTTACCTGTAAGTCTGCAGTGATCTCTCTCAGCCGGCCTCCACCACAGTACAGTCCGCAATCCTGTTCCATTGTGTTCCAAATTTAATACAACGTAGCAGATGTTGACTTTTTAAAGAGAAAGGAAATCAGAGTCATTATGTATTCTGCTAGTTGGACACAAATCTGATACATTATATGCTCAGTTTCCATGCAGCTCCATAAAGAAAAAATGGGATTAATGTCCTTGTTGGACCAAAGTTGCACCATAATGAAACCCCTTCCCACATTATTATCTTGTATTGGACTAAATTGCCTGTTATGAGATGATCATCAGGTCATCACACTACTCAGAACAGGAAAAGGGGAGTTTAATACATGTATATGTTTATTGTTCATGTTTAAACAATGGATAAAACATCCACTTCATTAAAACAGTGCTACTGTCTCTTTAAACGTTTGCATGTGGCCATGTCTGGCCCTAACCCACAGCATGCTGCCAGTGAACTTGGAAACAAGTGATATTTTCTGTATTAAGCCTAATAAAATTCATTTGTAGTGACGATAAAGATGCAATATATGTATCATGTCGGAGCAGAGAACAGAATTATTATGCCGGCCGAGCAGAATCCTGCAGAACATGCCGAGTTAATTAAGGTTTTTCCTGGTGAGTTCAAATAGGGTCTTGGTTAAACATTACTCTGCCTTGTTAATGGGCATTTTTATTTTTGCATTTTATGGAGGTGCCCATTGCTGAGAGCACTTTGGAAAATATTGTCATTAAGGCTTGTTGCTGCTGAGATTAAACTGGATACAACGTGCCGGTGAGAATAGAGTGGGAAGGATCAGGCCCATTTTGGGGAATGTAATTAACAGATAAACATGAGCGAAGAATTTTCCGTATGTGTAAATTTAATATAAGTTTGATGAATCTGCAAAAAAATATTTACAAACACAGTGCAGGGTAGGGTTAAACTCCGGACTGGAGGCGGGACTGGGATGTTGTGGGTTTGAGATCGTGACTGTGATGTCATGGTTGTGTTCGGGTGGTCAGGGGGTGGGGCTATTATGTGCTGACTGCCGATTGGCCGATCACTGCATCAATCACAGGGAATCCTGCCCAGTTTTCCTAATTTGGAAAGCCGGGCAGGCAGACAGGTGGTAACCCTAGTGCAAGGTGCTATGTGCACAAACTAAGATATAATTAATTCTTATTGGAGGCAAAATAACCCCATAGGGTTTATGTAATGCTTAAATGCTTTTCTACTAGACTTAAGTTATGAAGATCCAAATTTTGGAAATATCCGTTACCCGGAAAACCAGTTTTCACCCATACAGCCTGGTTTTTGGAAGGGCTGTTTGGGTGAAAACTGCCTGTTTGACTTTCCAAATTAGGAAAACCGGACAGGACATTCCAGTCAATGCCATAGCGATCAGCCAATCGCTGACAGCCACATCATCAGCCCTGCGCTTGATGTCACCCGCCCCACCCACAACGTCATCAGTTCCACCCCCGAGGTCACCCACTCCATCCCTGCCCGGAATTAACTTAGAAAAAGTGGCAACCCTAATAACAGATCCCATATCTGTAACTGCGTCGAGGGTACTGGGTGCAGAGCAAGATGCAAAATACAAAAATGATGGTGGTTTGCACATGTTTTCCACCTTGCCTCTCAATTTGTAAATGAGGCTTCTCATTTACAAAAATTTGCAATGCAACTTTTCACTAGGCAGCAATTGCTGTGAAAATAACTTTTTCAGTAAGACTTTGCAATGGCATTTGAATCAGTGGCAGACTCTGTATATTTTGTGAATCTACTAAACGGTAATAAATATCATTAGTAGTTAAAAAAAATTCATAAATGCTGTGCATTAGACCTAGGATGAATCCATTAACCCCCAAGAAAAAGTGTAGGATAAATTCAATGCTAAATCTATATCTAATTCCATATGTAATGACCCAAAAACACAAAACAACTAAACAAAAGACTAGATAAATGCAATAGTGCAGCAGTATATGAAGTGCTCGCTGTGTATGTTTCCACTGGATTCATTTAGACAAAAAGTTGAATCTGACGGATATGGTTGTTTTTTTTATACCTAAATTATGGGTGTCAGTGACCACAGCTTTGTATTGTATATAAGGCCAGCTTAAGCCTCTTCAATAAAAACCTCCCCCACTGCTTATAATCAGATCATCTCTATACAGTAGTTGCCGACATAGTTATAGAGGTAGGATGCATTGTCTGGAATACTTGGGACCTAGGGGTTTGCTGATGCTACTTCAAAAACATCAAATCCAATTTACAATCTGTTTTGTTTTGGGTAGCCGAGGATAAGTAGAGTATAACAGTGCTTTATTAGCAGAGCCATGCAGCCATTACACAACAGTAAGCTTTCACTTTCACTTTTAAGCTGTACAGAAAGTCCTGTGTATGCACAGTACAAGTCCTGTGCACAGTGACACCCGCAGGCCATTTGCATGAACACCACACAATCAACTTGGTTTTATGAAGCTCAGGGATCATCAAGTACAAGGCACTGTCTTATTTCAGCAGGAAAAAAGCAAACCAGTTAAAATTAAGAACTTGCTGAAAATGATGGTTATAGCACTTGTTGGACCTGGTGGTAACAGAACTTGCTGAATATGGTGGTTAAAGCACTTGTTGGATCTGGTGGTTACAGAACTTGCTGAATATGGTGGTTAAAGCACTTGTTGGATCTGGTGGTTACAGAACTTGCTGAATATGGTGGCTAAAGAACTTGTTGGATCTGGTGGTTACAGCATTTATTGGACCTAGTGGCTAAAGAACTCGCTGGATATGGTGATTATAGCACTTGTTGACCCCAATGGTTACAGAACTTGTTGAATATGGTGGCTACAGAACTTACAGAATATGGTGGTTATAGCACTTGTTGGACACGGTAGTTACAGAACTTGCTGAATATGGTGGTTATAGCACTTGTTGGACCTGGTGGTTACAGCATCTGTTGGACCTAATGGCTGCAGAACTTGCTGAATATGGTGGTTAAAGCACTTGTTGGACCTGTTAGTTACAGAACTTGCTGAATATGGTGGTTAAAGCACTTGTTGGACCTGGTAGTTACAGAACGTGTTGAATATGGTGGTTGAAGCACTTGTTGGACCTGGTGGTTACAGCTTCTATTGGACCTAGTGGCTGTAGAACTTGTTGAATATGGTGGTTATAGCACTTGTTGGACCTGTTAGTTACAGCATCTGTTGGACCTAGTGGCTGCAGAACTTGCTGAATATGGTGGTTAAAGCACTTGTTGGACCTGTTAGTTACAGAACTTGCTGAATATGGTGGTTAAAGCACTTCTTGGACCTGGTAGTTACAGAACGTGCTGAATATGGTGGTTGAAGCACTTGTTGGACCTGGTGGTTACAGCATCTATTGGACCTAGTGGCTGCAGAACTTGCTGAATATGGTGGTTATAGCACTTGTTGGACCTGGTGGTTACAGCATTTGTTGGACCTAGTGGCTGCAGAACTTGCTGAATATGGTGGTTAAAGCACTTCTTGGACCTGGTAGTTACAGAACGTGCTGAATATGGTGGTTGAAGCACTTGTTGGATCTAGTGGCTACAGAACTTACTGGATATGGTGGATGCAGCACTTGTTGACCCCGATGGTTACAAAAATTTGTAGAATATGGTGGCTACAGAACTTGCTGGATATTTCGGCATATGTTGGATTTGGTGGCTACACAACTCGATGGATGTAGTGGTGATAGTACTTGTTGGACCTGGTGGTTACAGAACTTATTTGATTAGTGTGGGGAATAGCCATTTAAAATTGGTTATTATTTTTGAAATCTTTGAGCAGTGAATCCTACAATGTCTTTGCCTGAGCTCGAAAATGTGATTTTCACTTTAACTAATACTTGTCACTCAGAAGTTATATAAAAATACATCGATTACGCTTTATAGAGAAGGCAAATGCCACTTAACCTAGATACAGATTAATGGCAACTTATTCCAAGCAATTCAGCAGAGTTATTAATGTACAGGATGAAAGGTTACAGTTCAAGTATCTGCATCATACAAACAGATGAAGCAGCATCTGGCACACAAAGCCTCATTGTTCTTCTGAAGTCAATGGCACGGTGCATGCATTGTGCCCAACCAATACATCACCCATATATTATGCCCCACAAGATGCAGTTGAATAAAAGCTATAACCAGAAAAGTGCTTTATTTAGACCTGAAAACAATGGGTTGTATGTAATAGAAGTCGTAGTCGGAATACCAATCAAAAAATACATTGTAGAATGAATTACTGATCATTAGACGGTTTATTGTGCTGCAAATCATAAATGACTGCTGTGCATTTTTAATATCTGCTCTCTTTTTTTTTTTTTTTTGCCGCTAAATAATAGCTTTTCCTCCACCATTTTTATTGCATGCATTGTGCATACTTCAAAACTTGAATTTTTTTTTGAGCTGCAGATTCCCTAAATTTATACTCAATATGCACAAAAAGGATTATTCACGCCGAGTGAAAAATGAATTGCTGCAAATAGTTTCCCTTTAACAATTTTTATTACATTTCCCTAAATTGTCATTTTTATCAAAATAAACATTTATATTTATTTAAAAAATGTTATAGCCACTTCTCACAGTATAAGTGAATAAATACATATTATATTTAAGTTATTCTAGTTGTGTGCTTGTCAATTTCCTCCCAGCATCTAACTGTCTATAGAAGAGATTATCAGATGTTCTTACATAAATCCCAAGCTATTATTGCTTTACCGCATTGTAGCTGGGGGAGTAAGAATATATGAAAAAATGGCAGTTGAAGAAATTTCATCTTATTATTTAATATAAAACTCTATAAAACATTAAACAATGTTAAAGGCACAAATTTATGACCTATTTCGAAGTTTTGCCGCTGGCGAATAAATTTGCGAAAATGCTGCTAAAAACTGGCCTGCGAATAAATTCGCAAAACTACCGGGAAAATTCGCTGGCAGAAAATCCTCTGTGTCATAAATTATAAATTATTCAGACGCCCATTGACTTTAATGCATTTGGGCAAAATAGGTGCATGCATAACAATTGTTGCAGGCGTCAAAATTATATCGCATCAAAATAATTTTGACGCCCATTGACATCAATGCGCTTCGAAAATGTTTTGCTTTTTCGCGAATTTTGACGGAAAATTCGTGAATTTTTCGGCGAATCAAAATGGGACAATTTGCCCAACACTATTCAGGACCAGGGGTTTTCCAGATAAGGGATCTTTCCATAATTTCTTTTCTTCATGCCTTAAGTCTACTAGAAAATCATTTAAACATTTGGGGGCAGATTTATCAAGGGTCGAAGCGAATTCGAGGGAATTTTCAAAGTAAAAAAATTAGAAATTGGAAGTAATTTTTTTGTATACTTCTACCATCGAATAGGATACTACGACTTCGAATTCGATTTGAATTAAAATCGTTCGAATATTCGACCATTCGATAATCGAAGTACTGTCTCTTTAAAAAAACTTCAATTTCCATACTTCGCCAAATTAAACCTGCCGAAGTGCTATGTTAGCCTGTGGGGACCTTCTAGAGCATTTTTCTAAGTTTTTGGAAGTCGATTCGAAGGATTTAATCGTTCGATCAAACGATTTTACTTCGACCGAAGGATAGCCAAATTTGATGGAAAAAACTTTGACTTCGATATTCGAAATCGAAGTATTTTAATTCGTTGGTCGAATTTCGAAGTATTTTTAACTTCAAATTCGACCCTTGATAAATCTGCCCCTAAATGATGGTTGAGTTGTGTTTTTCCCAAAAGTAGTAGGGTAGTTTCAGTAAAACTTGAATTTTTCAGGATAAAAATTAAACTCAAATTTTTCGAGATTTATTATGCCCTGAAGCTGCAAAAAGCCCAAATCTAAAACTACTCCAGCTAAAACCTGTCGAGGTCATGTCAAAGTCAATGGCAGAGGTCCCTTGTACCATTTGAAAGTGCTTTCAGCTTTCATGGCTGTTCTGTTTTTTTTTTTTCTTTTGTGATTTGAGCTCAAAACTTAGTTGGAAGTATAATTTGATCAATTTGAGTATTCAATTTTTTTCCCCCCAATTGCATTTTTTTACATTCGGGTTTTCTCATAAATAAGCAAACATTCGGGTTGTGAGTTTATTCAAAGTAGAAAGAAACCTCACAAACGCAACCTTTGATAAATAACCCAAAATAAACCCAATAGGCTGTTTTTTCTTCCAATAAGGATTCATTATGGGGATTATTTACTAAACTAATGCAAAAATCCCGAAAAATGTGTGATTTTTTAAAATAAAATCAGACTTTTACTAAACCCCTAGGATGGAAAAGTCTGAAATAGAAAATTCCAGCATCTCAGAGGTTACATATAAGTCAATGGCAGAAGTCCCAATGATTTTTTTTGTGTGAGCTGGGTTTCGAGGAATACTCCGAAGTTTTCGGGCAAAAAGCATAAGAAGAGTTTTCGGGTGAAAAATCCAAAAAAATCTAGAAAATCTGTTTTTTTCCTGCAAAGCAAATTTTCGGGAAAATTTATAATAAATAAGGGTAATAACTCAAGCGGATTTGATCGGAGTTTGTAGCAGAAAATGTTGAGATAAAATCGGACTTTGATAAATAACCCTCTATATCTTAGTTGGGATCAAGTACAAGCTACTGTTTTATTATTACAGAGAAAAAGGAAATCATTTTTTAAAAATTTGGATTATTTGGATAAAATGGGGTCTATAAGAAATGGTCTTTCCTTAATTTGGAGTTTCAATAATTAATAATTTTGATAATTTTAATGATTAATTCTTAATGGAAGCAAAATCAGCCTATTGAGTTTTTGTATAATCTTTTTTATTGCTTTCAAAAAAGGAAAAAAAAACCCCATAGGTATGTACTCGTAACCGCCTATTGGGTTTATTTTTTTCAAAATTAATGTAATAATGGCATTTTAATGTGATGATTAATGTCAAGTTTTTCAGATTTGAGTTTTTTCACAAATATGCTAGCGGTCGAGAACCCACAAAGTCTATCAAAATAAAACGAATTTCTGTTTCAAGATTTAGAAATAATGTACTATAAACTTTTCTTTCCATTCATTTTTTTTTATACTTTGGGGAAAAGAAAAGGGAATTTCTTTCATATTTAGTACATTGTAGTATTTCATACTCATGCACGGAACTGATCCCTGTAGTCTGTTCTTTTTCTGCTGATTTATACCTTCAGCTTAGGGAGCAGATATCACCTTGTTGTTTGTAGAGCAGGCACTCAAGGAGCAGTCCTCCAGACTTATAAAGCAGGTATTTATTGAAGTACAAACATAGATTACAGCCAGGGGTGCTTCGCCAATGAGGCGAGTTGAGGCTGTCGCCTCAGGCAGCAGCGCCCCACTAGGTACCAGGGGCAGCAAAAATGCTGCTCCTGGTACTTTAAGAGCGAATTTCTGGGGGAGGGGGGGGCAGCAGCAACTGCTGCTGCCTCAAGCGCCGGAGGGGCCAGGATCGCCCCTGATTACAGCCTCACGCGTTTCATATTCTCACACCACTTAGGGGCCAATTTATCAAGGGTCAAAGTGAAAATTCTAATTTTTGAATTAGAATTTCCGAGTTTATTTTAGTGTAATTAGACTAGGGAATAGTTAAAATATGATTAGAATTTATCATGTACTGGCCCTTTAAAAATTCAAATTTGACTATTCGGCACTTTCAACCTGACGAATTGCTGTTTTAGGCTACAGGGGATGCCCTGGAATCAATTTTGAGTTTTTTGGTGTCATCTGGAAAATCGAGTTTTCTTCAGAGTTTTATTCACCCGAATTGAATAAAAAAATAACGATTTTTAATTATTTTTTCAATTGGTAGTTTTTAACTCCAAAATCGAGTTAATGGGAGTTTTTATAAACTCCCATAAACTCTAAATTCTACCCTTGATAAATCTGACCCTTAGGGGCACATTTACTAAGGGTCAAATTTCGAAGTTAAAAAACTTTGAAATTCGACCATAGAATTTGATAATTTGATAGTCAAGTCTTTTTTCGATAGAAAACGGTAGTTAACGATCAAAGTAAAAATTGTTTGATCGATCGATTAAATCATTCGAACCGAATTCGAACTTTGACTACTCAAAACTTTATAGGAGGTCCCCCATCGGCTAAACAGCAATTTGGCAGGTTTAAGATGGCGAAGTGTCGAAGTCGAAGTTTTCTAAAGGGACAGTACTTTGATTTTCGAAGCCGAAGTTTTTTCAATTTGAATCGAATTTTGGTCTATTCGATGGACGAAGTATCCAAAAATTACTTCGCAATTCGAAGTTTCTGAATTCGAAAATTCAATTTGAACCTTAGTAAATGGGCCCCTTAGTTTAGGGTTGAAGTGAAAATTCGAATTTGAGAATTTAATTTTCAAGCTATTTTTAGTGTACTTCGACTATTGGATAGTCTAAAATTCGATTTGAATTTGAAAAAAATTAGACTATACGAATATCGAAAATTTATCATGTACTGTCTCTTTAAAACTTTGACTTCGACATTCGCCAACTAAAACCTGCCTAATTGCTGTTTAAGTCTATGGGGGACCTCCTAGAACCTATTTGGAGTCATTTGGTGGACAAAGTCAAAGTTTTTTGGAGCAAATCCTTCGATTCAAATTAGATCGAATGAGGTAAAATTTTGATTCAAACTATTCAAATACAGCCTATTCACCCGAAGTTAGAAACTTTGATTTTTTTTAATAGATTTTGATTGGTCTTTTTTTATTCGAATTTCGAGTTGATGGGAGTTTAAAAAAAGGAATTTTTCCCCCTCTAAGGCAAATTGGAGAGGCTTCAGATGGGTTTTTTTTGCCTTCCTCTGGATCAACTGGCATATAGGTAGTTAATAAAAAAAAAAAAAATGTGCTAGGGTATTTTCCATATAATTGTCCCCTTGACTGTGGGACACTAACAGAATGGCAGAGCCCAATATGGACAGGACCAATGGCTGCAAAGCACAGTGAGGCCCTACACTTTATTTCAACTTTATAAATACATACCAACATTAATAGGTCCCCCCAAAGCACTCTTAAAGGAACAGTTCAGTGTGAAAATAAAAACTGGGTAAATGGATGGGCTGTGCAAAATAAAAAATGTTTCTAATATAGTTAGTTAGCCAAAAATGTATAAAGGCTGGAGTGACTGGATGTCTAATAAAACAGCCAGAATCCAACTTCCTGCTTTTCAGCTCTATAACTCTGAGTTAGTCAGCGACTTGAAGGGGGGCCACATGGGACATTTCTGTTCAGTGAGTTTGTAATTGATCCTCAGCATTCAGCTCAGATTCAAAAGCAACAGAAATGACCCATGTGGCCCCCCCTCAAGTCTCTGATTGGTTACTGTCAGGTAACCAGTCAGTGTAAACCAAGAGAGCTGAAAAGCAGGAAGTAGTGTTCTGGCTATTATGTTACACATCCAGTCACTCCAGCCTTTATACATTACATTTTTGGCTAACTAACTATATTAGAAACATTTTTTATTTTGCACAGCCTATCTATTTACCCAGTTTTTCTTTTTACACTGAACAATTCCTTTAAACAGCAAACGTCTGCAAGTTGCTTAGTTCTGTCAAACAGGCCTCTCACTGCCAACAGCCCAGAGGAGTCTCCAGACTAGCGTCCCATGACAAGCGCTCCGAATGGTCACGTGACTTGTTTCTCTGAGGCTGGCGGGCGTGGCTTTAGAAGAGAGAGGCGTATTTTGCACAGAGGGAATTCTGTCGCTCGGCCGCAGTGGGTGTAGTTGCGCCGCAGTTGGCTGGGGGACATTGGACACGGTGGGGCTCATTTATCAACACTGGGCAAATTTGCCCATGGGCAGTTACCTATAGCAACCAATCGGTGATTAGCTTTTTAAAGCCAGCTACAAGTAGAAGAATGAATGCAGCAATTTGATTGGTTGCCATGGGTTACTGCCCAGTGTTGATAAATGATCCCCGGTGACTTTTAGAGCATGGCGCGGCACCGCCCCCCTTCAGTCCAGTCAGTCAGTCAATAGGTTCATTATAACAGTAGACTGGGGTGCACTATGAGTCTATAAATATATCTCTGAATTCCCCTTTGGGACAGAGGGTGATTTTTTTTGTCTAGGGCAACACAGTATTGCTGTAATTATAATGCCATTTCTTGCAACATTTCACAGAGCCAAATAGCAAGCACGTCGAATTTCCCTTCTGTTGACTCTGGCTCATAACTGTACACAGCTGAGCTCCTCCTGTATCATTAACCATCTTTCCGTTGTCAATTTATTACAAACCCCCCATTTTTTAATGCTTAATAAAGTAACAAGAACGATCCAATAAAGAGTTTTATGACTCATAAATGCATCATTGCCATATGCCATTCATAACATTCTATTAGTTCTCAGATTTGGAACAAGGGACATCAGACTAATTATACATAACATTTTATAACTAATAGTAGTCTATTGTGGTGTAATTGAGCATATGGTCTGAGCTGTGTTTGTGGGTCTCAGTACCTGACATTTACTATTTATTACAGTGTTCGGTAAGATCTGTGAAATATATATATGCAAATGTCCATTTTATATTTATTGTCCAAGGCTTTAATGATTTAGTTGTTTCGTATGCAACTCGTTATCTGAGCAAATGTAATTGCCTGACACAGATTTGCAGTGAGATTTGAATTTTCATAAAAACTTTTTAAAATCTACACTTAAAATCTGCCATGTGTTTTCCCAGCAAAAATATTGTTTGTTTCTTACAGGGAAAAAATATTTGAGAAAAAACACCCATTGACTCCAATATGTTTGGCACAAGAACAAAAGTGTAGAAGGAACTGACTCCAGCGCTCAAGGGCTCAAGAAAAAACATCCATTAACTCCAGTGAATTTGGTCTCAGATATGCCCATTAGTGATGTGCGGGCCGGCCCGAGACCCGTGTGACCTGCAGGTTTACCCACGGTTCGGTCGGGTTCGGGCCGACTCTTGCACTAAATCTTCAGTGCGACTTAGCACTTCTGGCGCCTACATTTATAGACTTGAGGCCGCCCCTTTTGTGATGTCACTGTGGGGCGGGTCTATAAATGGGGACAATATCAGGCCAGGTCGGGTGCGGATTTAGAGGGGCGGGTTAGTGTCGAGTGTGATTTGAGAATTGCTCGACTCGCACATCGCTAACGCCCGTTGACTTCAATTCATTGATGCAACACGCAACCCAAGAAAAACTGTTTATTGGCTCCAATGCATGTGACTTGAGAAAAAAAAACTCGAGAAAAACACCCATTGGCTCATATGTATTTTGGCAAAATTTCACCATTTCACAATTTTTTTGGTGAATTCTGAAAAGTTCTGAAAAATTTCAGGATGTGTCCTTATCTATACCCAGCGCCGATTCTAATGAAGACGCCGCCTGAGGCGGCTCCTTAAATGCCGCCCCTCCCCTCGCAGAAACACTAGTGCGGAGAGCGCAACTGCGCTCTCTCGCACTAGTAAAGCCGAATTTCCGGTTTCAAAACCGGAAATTCGGCTCTTTAAAGTGACAGGAGCGGCTTTTTGCCGCCCCTGGAAACTTATCTGGCGCTGCCGCCTGAGGCGAGCGCCTCAGCTCGCCTCATTGGCGGAGCGCACCTGTCTCTTCATTTTCCCAATGTCCAAGACCTTTTCAATGTAAAAAAAAAAAAAAAGATCGGGTGTAGGGCGGTTACAGAGCAGAGGAATTTCCGACTACTAACTCCTCGGAGAGACTTATTTGGAAACCACGTGACTGTAAGAAAACATATAATCTTGATGAAGCAGAACAAAGGCTAAAGCCGTATACATTTTTAGGGAAAAACTGATGGCTAAAATGATATCAATGTCCCTCATGGCTAAAATGATGCCAATGACCCTAGATACCAAATATAGATAGATTCAGGCAGAACCATCCAAATTGTCCATTACCTGATAATCTAAAATTTGGGGTGATCGTTGACATATCCCAAAAGATGGTCCTTGCATGTCATAGTCACATGAACTGGTACAGTATCTACTAGTAACCCCGACACATGTAATTCATGCTGGTTTTACAGAAAACTGCCCTTTTAAACAAGATACAAAATTTACAGTGCCAACGTTTTTCCTATTAAATATTAAGTTCTGTTACTTCCGGAGAACCCCTTGAGAGTCGACATTTCCCCGATTTCTCTTCTATTACTAACCCAGGGCACTCTGGGAATCGGCGTTAGCAGGAGCAGCTGCTGTAGGAAATCCAAAGGCTTAACGGATCACGGGAAGATGATAATACTTGTCAAATATGCAAAATATGCCCTTTGTTGACATTTCTACACTAAGGGGCCTATTTGTTAACGTTAGAATATTTCCTCACTTGTTTACAGTTTCCACAATTTTATCCGGTTTCCCTGGAAAAAATATTTGCCTGCTTACTCTGGTCGGAGAAAATGTATTTCAGTTGAATAGACATGGAAAAAAATACCAGAATATGTATTAACCCTTTCACTGCCGATTTGGTCATTTGTGAACTTTTATTGCCAGAAAATGTTTGGACATTTTGTTCTCTTTCACTTTAAAGACCTTAAAGACTTAAGGTTTATCCAGGAAAAACAATATATTGTTTTTGTCAGAACATACATTTTCGAAATATGCTAGCATTTTTATATACTTCCACTTCGGTAATGAGTTATAAGCTTCTAAAAACTGTCCAAAAAATGAAATCATATATTCCATATTATAAACAGATATAGTAGAAACATAATTTATTTTATGCATGAGATTGATTTGGAAAGGCCCATGTCTCCAGAATACACCAATAATAAATTTGTATAATTTTATGGAGATTTCTGATTTGTATACCTGTATTATTTTATTATTATTATTATTAACATGTATTTATATAGCGCCAACATATTGCGTAGCACTGTAAAGTAAATGTGATTATACAACTACATCACATGAATTACATACATAGAATATATGGAGTAACAAACATCACAATCAATACAGGTACAAAAAGGTGAGGAAGGCCCTATGCATAGGCATACAGTCTAAAGGGAAGGGAGTAATACGCAAGGTGTGGGAGTGGGCAAGATCGAATTGAGTGGGTGAGAAATGTGGTATTGCGTTTGGTAGTTAAGCAGAGTGAGGGTAGGCTTCTCGAAAGAAGTGCGTTTTCAGAGATTTCTTGAAAGTAGAAAGGTTGGGAGAAAGTCGGACAGACCGTGGGAGAGCGTTCCAGAGGAGGGGTGCAGCCCTTGCAAAGTCTTGAATGCGAGCATGTGAGGAGGTAATGAGAGAAGAGTTGAGTAGCAGGTCAGTAGAGGAGCGTAGTAAGCGAGTGGGTGAGTATATAGAGATGAGTTCAGAGATGTAGGGTGGGGCAGAGTTATGAAGTGCTTTGAAAGTCAGTGTCATTAATTTGAATTTGATTCTGAAAGGTAACGGAAGCCAGTGCAGGGATTGACAGATTGGCGAGGCAGAGGAGGAGCGGTTGCTGAGGTGTATGAGCCTCGCAGCAGTGTTCATTATGGACTGGAGAGGTGACAGTCTCTGGAGGGGGAGGCCAATTAAAAGAGAGTTACAGTAGTCTAGACGCGATATGATGAGAGAGTGAATAAGAATTTTGGCAGCGTCTTGGGTGATAAATGATCGTATTTTGGATATGTTCTTTAGGTGGAAGTGACAAGATTTAATAAGTGACTGGATATGAGGAGTGAATGACAGGGCAGAATCTAGGATAACCCCAAGGCACCGGGCCTGGGGAGAGGGGGTGATAGTGGAATTGTTAACTATGACGGATACTTCGGGGATGCTACTGGTGTTAGTTGGAGGAAAGAGAACCATTTCAGTTTTAGAGAGGTTTAATTTAAGGTAGCGTTGTGACATCCAGGTAGAGATAGCGGACAGGCAGGAGGAGACGCGAGTTAGGAGTTCTGGGTTGAGATCAGGAGATGAGAGATAGATCTGAGTATCGTCAGCATAGAGGTGGTAGTGGAAACCATAAGAATTTATTAATTTGCCAAGGGAGGAAGTATAGAGGGAGAATAGTAATGGTCCCAGGACAGAGCCTTGGGGAACTCCAACAGAAAGAGGTAGGGGAGAAGATGCTACTCCATTGTAGGAGACACTGAAGGAACGATTGGTGATGTAAGAAGAGAACCAGGACAGGGCTGTGTCACGAAGGCCAAGTGACTGGAGGGACTGGAGGAGGAGAGGGTGATCTACAGTGTCAAATGCGGCTGAGAGATCAAGCAGTATTAGTAGTGAGAAGTGATTGTTGGCTTTAGCTGTTAAAAGGTCATTAGTCAGTCGAGTCAGGGCAGTTTCCGTGGAGTGTTGTGGCTTAAAACCAGATTGTAGGGGGTCCAGCAGGTTATTGTCAGAGAGGAATGAGGTAAGTCGGTTGTAGACTAGGCGCTCAAGTAGTTTAGAGATGAAAGGTAGCAGAGAGATAGGTCGGAGGTTGTTAAGATTGGAGGGATCAAGAGAGGGTTTTTTCAGAATGGGGGTGACAAGAGCATGTTTTAGTTGAGAAGGAAACAGTCCAGTTGAGAGGGAAAGATTAAATAGGTGAGTTAAGGCTTTGATTAGACACGGATTGGTATTGCGGAGAAGTTTTGAGGGAATTGGATCAAGCGGGCAGGTGGTAAGGTGAGAAGAGGCCAGAAGCTTTGAGACTTCCTCATCAGTGACAGGGGTGAAGGAGCACAGGAGGGACTGGGGAGTGTGGAGGGAGGGTGGTGGAAGTCTAGGGGGTTGAGTAGTGTAATGTCCCTTCTGATAGTGTCAATTTTGTTTTTGAAGTGCTCAGCAATATCTTGAGCAGAGACAGATGTGCATGGAGGGGGTGGAGAAGGGGAAAGGAGAGTGTTAAAGGTGGAGAAAAGTTGTGCTGGTTTTTTAGAAAGGGAGTTAATGAGTGAAGTAAAGTATGTTTGTTTGGCTTGGAAGAGGCTGGTGTTAAAGGAGCGCAGGGCAGATTTGTAGCTCCAAAAGTCTGATTCTGAACGGGATTTGCGCCAGCGACGCTCAAGTGCACGTGAGTGTCTTTGGAGCGCTTTTGTATGAGCAGTATGCCAAGGTTGAAGTGGCTTGGGTCGAGAACGTTTAGTTTTTATAGGAGCAAGCTCATTTAGGGCAGTGGTGAGAGTACTGTAGTAGACAGAGGTAGCCACATTAGGACATGAGATGGCTGAGATATTAGAGTGAAGAGAGTCAAAGGAAGAAGAGAGATGTGACACGTCTATAGCTTGCAAGTCACGGTAAGTACGTGTTTGGGGAATAGCAGGGGGTGAGGAGGGAGTTAGTGAGAGTTGAAATGTGAGCATATTGTGATCAGAGAGGGGAAATGGTGAGTTAGTAAAATTGGTGGTTGAACAGAGTCTGGTAAATATGAGATCCAGAGCATTACCATTGGAGTGAGAGGGGGAGTCTGAGCACAAAGATAAGCCTAGGGAGGAGGTTAGTGAAAGAAGTTTAGAGACAGAAGAGTTGTTAATGTTGTTAACGGGTATATTAAAGTCACCTAATATGATGGATGGTATGTTAGATGAAAGAAAGTAAGGAAGCCAGGCAGCAAAGTTGTCCAGAAATTGTGCAGTTGGTCCTGGTGGTCGATATATAACAGCAATGCAGAGTGAAACAGGAGAAAAGAGCCTAATGCAGTGAGCCTCAAATGAGGAGAATGATAAAGAGGGAACAGGTGGAAGAACTTTAAAAGTACAGCGGGGAGAGAGAAGCAAACCCACCCCACCTCCAGGTCTGTTACCAGGTCTGGGAGTATGAGTAAGGTGTAGGCCCCCATAGGACAGGGCAGCAGGTGAGGCGGTGTCAGTAGGAGAAAGCCAGGTTTCAGTAAGTGCGAGTAGGTTAAAGGAATTTGCAATGAAATGGTCGTGTATAGCGGTGAGCTTGTTGCAGACAGATCTGGCGTTCCAGAGAGCACAGGAAAGATTAACTGGGTTTTTGGGTATAGGAGTAAGTGTTCTGTACTGTTGGAATTTGCTCCGGAGAGAAGGAGCTCGTGGTCGTGATATAACTGGGATGGGGTAAGGGCCAGGGTTTGGGGAAATGTCCCCAGCTGCCAGCAATAGAAAGGAAAGAAAGACTAAGTGTGAGTGGGATTTATAAGTCCTTCGTTTGTATGAAAAGGAGGAGTTTTGTGGAATAGCTAAACAGAGTACTTTATAAACTTCATGTGTGGAGAGGGAAGGAGAGGAGAGTAGAGAGGCTGAGATTTGTATAGAAGTGGGACTTGCCGGAGGAGGTAGTGAAAAATGTTTATGAAGCATGAGAGTGAAAGGAGGAGAAATGCAGGATAAAGCATGTTTGGAATAAGAAGTAACAAACTAGCAGGTACAAACAAATCTGTTTTCTTCTTATCCCAGATGGTTCACTGATGATTGCAGGGGAGTCCGGTTCCTTTTGCCTTGTCAATGCCTTGTCCAACTGTCTTGTTTAACTGTCATTTCTAAGCACTTGAGAAATTTTAGCACTTGGGAAAGGTTAGCACTCGTGCCATGCCCCAGACACGAGTGCCATCCCCAATACTGGGTCTGAATTTATATGTAGCTGATTGGGAAAACCAGAGCCTAATTAATCAATTAATCAATTAAATAGCTAGCAAAGGGCAGAGTTTTACAGACACCAGAACCAGGTTTGGGGCTATAAAAATATCTCTTGTTCACTGAGGAGGGGACACAGATGTGTGCTTTAGATATTTATCAAAGAACTAAAGTAGAATAGGCCTGACAGACAAAAGTTATTGGGGTTAACAAATACAAGTAGGGATATAGCAGAATTACCAGAATAAACAGTTGCAGTATATGGATATGGCAGTATGTGGATATAGCAGAATTACCAGAATAAACAGTTGCAGTATATGGATATGGCAGTATGTGGATATAGCAGAATTACCAGAATAAACAGTTGCAGTATATGGATAGGTCAAAAACTCCCAAATCGCTGCTTCGGAAACCTGAATACTTCTGATTTCAAGGCCAAAAACTCCACTGACAGCGATGCATTTTTGGCAAGAACAGATTCTGATGAATACAAAATAAGTAAATATTAGTGATGGACGAATTTGCCCCATTTCGATTCGCCGAAAAATTTGCTAATTTCCCATGCAAATTTGCGAAACGCATTGAAGTCAATGGGTGTCAAAATTATTTTGACGTGCGTCAGCTTCGATGAACGTGACTATTTTTATACACGCGCCTATTTTGTCCAAATGCATTAAAGTCAGTGGACGTCTGAATAGTTTTTATGTGCAACAATTTTTATGCGCACAACTATTCTGACGTGCACCCACATTTTTTTGACGCTGCGGATTTATCGCTGGAAAATTTTTCGACAGTTTTGCAAATGTATTCGTGGGCTGTGAAATGTGGCAATTCGCACCTGCCAAATTTATTCGCCCATCACTAGTAAATATGTCTTTCTATTTCAAACTACTCAGTTGCAACGCTTTCCTAAAGTTAGCCGTTTCTATAAAATTTTCGGACATTTTTGAAAAATTACCTCAAAGCTTCCACTTCACAGCATCCTAGCTCCCATATTCCATTAGGTATCAAGATAAATCACCCTAAATATAAATCCCAGTGGTCCACTTAACAGTTTGATGCCCAATGTGCATAGGTTTACCTAAGTATGTGGCCTCTGGGGGCCCCAAAAGTAAGACGTCCCTATCATCCTCTGTCATTCCAGCCACTTCGAAAGCAACACATTTACTGCATTTTATGTGGGACAAAGCTACAAAAAAAGTGTGTTAACCCCAGACAATCACATATTTTTGAAGGTTTACATTCCCCCAAATCCAAAATGGGTAAATACATCTTTCTACTCCAAAGAACCAAACTGCAAAGTTTTCCTAAAGTTGCCTATTTTGATGAAACTTCAGAAAATCATCTCAAAGCTTCTAATTTGTATCATTCTATCTCCCACTTATCATTAGGTACCAAGATAAATCATGCTAAATATGAACGCCAGGGGTTCACTGAACAGTTTGATGCCTAATGTGTATCCCCAAAATTTACCTTGTGGATACTAATATCATTCTTACATTACACTAATTCAAAAACACATTGCCAGTTTTATGTGTGGAAAAAGCTGCAAAAAAGTACAGAGACCCCAGAAAACCATATATTTTTAGAAAGTACCGTATATACTCGAGTATAAGCCGACCCGAGTATAAGCTGAGGTACCTAATTTTACCTATGAAAACTGGGAAAACTTATTGACTCGAGTATAAGCCTAGACACAACTACAGCCCTGTCTCCCAGCAGCGCACATTCCGCCAAAGCAACCCCCCCAGCTATCAGCCGGACTTCTTTGCAAAGTTGATGGTGACAGAGAATTGCCAAGCGGATTACTGTGTACATTGTCCCACTGTCCCACTTCCATGTGCAGAGAGTGCTGTGTGATATTGCCATCACTGTTAATCCTTCATATAACCAACAGAGGGCGCTGTGTGATATTGCAGTCACTGTTATTCTTTCATATAACCAACAGAGGGTGCTGTGTGATATTGCAGTCACTGTTATTCTTTCATATAACCAACAGAGGGTGCTGTGTGATATTGCAGTCACTGTTTTTCTTTCATATAACCAACAGAGGGTGCTGTGTGATATTGCAGTCACTGTTATTCTTTCATATAACCAACAGAGGGCGCTGTGTGATATTGCAGTCACTGTTATTCTTTTATATAACCAACAGAGGGCGCACTGTTCTTTCATATAACCAACAGAGGGCGCTGTGTGATATTGCAGTCTCTCCCCAAGCAAACTGTTGGTATAGGAATGATTAAAAGTGACTGCAATCTCAGCTACTGCCCGCTGACTCGAGTATAAGCCGAGGTAGACTTTTTCAGCACATTTTGGATGCTGAAAAACTCGGCTTATACTCGAGTATAAACGATACATATTTTAAATCTGAAAAATCCAACAATGGTAAAGATGCCTTTCAACACCAAACTACCAAAGTGCAAATCCTTCCTAAATCTTTGTGGTTTTGATAACATTTCTGAAAATTCCTAAAAATGTTGCAGTTATCTCACAGAATGTTTTACATACTACAAAACACCCTAAATATTTACTGAATAGTTTGATGCCCAATAGGTATAGATTTGCTAATGTATGCGGTATGTATGGACCCCAAATGAAAATAGTGCATATAAATGTTCTCACCTGCCAACTCAGCTTTTGCAATCTGAGTCCCCTGACTGCATATTATTTGTCGCAAGACCCCCTAACTGTACAAAGACTCCCAAAAAAACATATATTTTTGGAAAGTACACATTCGGACGAATCCAACAAGACGTCTTTCTACACCAAACTACCAAACTGCAAATCCTTCATAAACATAGGGGGTTATTTACTAAGCTCTGAATAACCGACATTCCCTGAAATTTGAAGAATTTGTGATTTTTTTTTATAAAATAGGACTTTTAAAAAAATCACAAATTTTTCGGAATTTATTAAACCCAGAGGGCTAAAAAGGCAGAATATAAAAACACGGCATCTCAAACCTGTCGAGGTTGCATAAAAGTCAATGGGAACAGTCCCATTGATTTTTGGTTGTGTCGGGGGTTTCGGGCAATTTCACAATGTTTTGGGAGCTTTCGTGTGAAAACTCCGAAAAATTCTGAGGTTTCGGGGAAAATTCACGAAAAAATAGTGAAAATCGGAGCTTTTCCCGCAAAGCAAATTTTCGGGAAAATGTAATAATAAATAAGCGTTAAAAACCTGAGAGGGTTAGATCGGAGTTTGTAGCAGCCGATACTGAGATAAATTCGGACCTTGATAAATAACCCCCATAGTGTTTTTATGACATTTCTGAAAATTAACTAAAAATGTTGCAATTTGCGACATTTATCTCATACAATGTTTTACGTACAAAGGAAAATTACCCTGAATGTGAACACCGGAGATCTACTGAACAGTTTGATGCCCAATATGCATAGATTTACCAAATGATGTGGTATATATGGCCCCCGAATGAAAATAGTGCATATGAATTTTCTTTGCTGCCAATTCAGCTTTTGCAATCTGAGCCCCCTGACTGCATATCATGTGCCGCTAGACCCCCTAACTGTGCAATGAGCCCCAGAAAGCCATAGATTTTTGGAAAGTACACATTCTGATGAATTAAACAAGCAAAAATACACTAAACAGCAAAGCTGTGCTAAAAAAACACTAATGCAATAATAATGCAGGGATAAAATTGCAATAAAACCACAAACATTTGCACAAACCAATGAAACAACAAAATAACTGATCCAACAGCGTAATTAGCGGTCAAAATACTTGATGCTTCCAAAATAAAAATACATGCTTGATGATAACTACAGTAACATAAATACATATTGATGGCAAAATAAGACACAATGCTCCAGATTATGGATAAACCCAGGTTCCAGCCATTCAAGATAATTGACAAAAAAAATTAAATATTAGGTAGCCTTCAACAAATGTACTTCATATAATATATAAACATAATATACAATATAAATAAATATAAACATCAGGTTAAATTATTTTCAATTCATGAAGCCAAAATAATAAATCAGATTAAAACTATTTTATTTTTACAGATAAAAAATAATTTAAAAAAATTCCACTGATTATTAAAACATCAAACTTTTTTATTTTTTTATTGATAATTTTTTTTTAAAAAAAAATCCATTGAATCCATATGCACAGGTGTTCTGAAACCTCAGGATTTAATTAAAAAAAAACGACTGAGATTTTCAGCCTCATTAAAAATTAATTGGACAGTACGATTGTCTCTTGTGCACAAGGATTTTTCCTCAATAAAAAAAGTAACAGCAGATATTCTGTCACATTTGTTCTTGAAAGGTAATGGAAAGAAAAAAAAGTTATGTGTATTTCATCATGATTTTTTCCCCCAATACCGGTTGTTGCCTATACCTTTAAAATTTGATAAATCGGCCTCCCTTTTTTCTCCCCAAATGATTTTTTCCTTATGGTAATGTTTTTTTTTATTATTTTTTTATTATTTCCCTAACATTATTCTTTCACCAACACTAAGGTGGTTTGTTTTTACTAAACTCCGAATGCCGAAAATCCAAAAGATTCATGTTTTATTAGTATAAAATCAGAATTTTAAAAAAACACAAATTTTTCAGAATTTATTATACCCTGAGGATGGAAAAAGTCAGAATCCAAAAATACGGCATCTCAGAGGCTGCATATGAGTCAATGGGAGAAGTCCCAAAGATTTTTTAATCTGCGCTGGAATAATCCCACATTTTCTGGGTTTTTGGTCATAATTTTTTGGAAATTCCGAAAAATTTGTGAAATTCGTATTTTTCATGATTTTTTTGGATTATTTTCCCGCAGATAAATTTTTCTGGAAACTGTATTAATAAATAAACTGAAAAAAAACCGTGCAGATTTGATCAGAGTTTTTTTCAGAAAATATTGAGATAAATCCGGTCTTTGATAAATAACCCCCTACATTTTATGGCATGAACCCTGTCACAGAAATGTTATTTTCATTTTGTTAAGCTAAAGCTGTAAATAGTAAATCACACTCTGTCTTTGGCCACAAACAAACACTGCCTTATGTAATCTAATAACCTATGAACCCAGCCAAGGGTTAATAACAAATATCCACACTTCCAGTATAACAGGGGGAAACAAATCCTCAGACAAAAAAGTAATAAAAAAGTAAAAAGTAAAAGTTCTCAGTTGCACCTCAAGAGAAGACCTATTGATTTTCCAAGAACCGAGAGCTAACGGTATATTCTGTAGTAAGGTTCCCGCTGGACTCCATCCAAAATGATTGATGAAATGTTATGAGTTGCAGGAAGAGTGATCAGGTTTCTCTCATTTCATTTACTGCACGTACACAAATAGTCTTTAGTGGAAGAATTTAGACGGCCACTAATGGGGAAAATCTGGCATGGAACTAGAGGAGAAGGGGCCAAGGGCTATTCTCGAAGACTAAGGTGCATAATCTGAGGAGGGGGGAAAAATTGACGTAAACAAGGACTTGACCCTTCAGTGGTGATGGGCGAATAAATTCACCTGGCGTGAATTTGCGGCGAATTTCTGCGTTTCGCCGATGGCAAATAAATTTACGAAACTCCCATGAAAATTCGCCAGCGAAGTTAAAAAATTTCGGAGGTGTGTCCAAAAAGTAGCTCTATTCGGATGCCCATTGACTTTAACACCGTTGTAAAATTTGATGCGAGCGACTTTTCGGACGCGCATCAAAAATTGACTTGTTTCACAATTTTTTCGCAAAATTTTCACCATTTTTGCACCATTTTCACATGCCTTTGCTTTTTAATAGTGATGGGCGAATTTGTCCCATTTGTTGAAAAATGGCAAAAAATTAGCGAAACGCATTGAAGTCAATGGGCCTCAAAAATTTTTTTACGCACATCAATTTCGGCGCCAGCGACAATTTTTATACGTGTGCCTATTTTGTCCAAATGCATTAAAGTCAATGGGCGTCCGAATAATTTTGATGTCAATTTTTATCGTGCAACTATTTTGGCGTACGCCCCAAATAGATAAGACCCTAACCAATCATCTCCCAACCCTCTCATAACCTTCTCCCAACCCTCTCCCAACTAAACCCAGCAGTCATTACTTGGCATTGTCCAGCCTGCCCGTCTCTGTCACTGCTGTTGTGTTTAGGCAGGGCCATGGCTCACAACTAGTGATGAGTGATTTTTTTTGCTAGGCATGGATTCGTAGCGAAATGCAGCATTTCGCCATCTGCGAAAATTCACCATAACAAAAAAGTCAAGACATAAAAGTCACTGCAAGAAAAACTGCCCATTTACTTTAATGTATTTGGCAAAAAGTCGCCAAGACAAGAAAGTCGCCAAGATAAAAAAGCGAGCACAAGAAAAAACGCCCATTGACTTAAGTGCATTTGGAGTGGGGGGAAAAAAGTCACGTGAGTAAAAAATTGTTGGGCGCAGGGGGGCTCCGCTTATGAGGCGCAGCACCAGATAGGTTTCTAGGGGCAGCAAAAAGCCACTCCTGGTTCCTTTAAGAGCCGAATTTCTGGCTTTTAAACCGGAAATTCGGCTTTACTAGTGCGAGAGAGCGCAATTGAGCTCTCCGCACTAGTATTCCTTTCCCCACCGGAAAGGTAAGCGGGCAGGGGGCGGCATTGCAGGAGTCGCCTCAGGTGGCATTTCCTAAGAAACGGCGCTGTTTGCGCGTCAAAAAAAATATGTTTCTTTTTTATAATAAAACAGTACATTGTACTTGATCCCAACTATGACATACTGTAATTAATCATGTTTACATGATTTTCTAGTAGATCCGGAAACTCCAGGTCCTGAACATTCTGGATCACAGACCCCATACCTTTATGTATAATAGTCAATTGCTCAAAATACATTTCCTTTAGCATTGTAGTTTTGATGTCTTCTGATCTTGTCTTGTTAATACATCAAAGGGTTAAACATAACAGCACAATATGTTACAGTATCAGTGCTATGTCAGCAATCGCCCGGGGCAACTGAGCTTCTTTTCACATGCACACAAGCGCAAGAGTATTAAAATAAATATGTAATGGGGATACTTTGTTAGAGAGGCTGTGCTTTTTTCAAGGTTTTCAAGCATTTCACCATGGGGTTCATGTGCACCATATGTTTGATAAAGATCCATAATGAGGAATATCACTCGCAGGCCTGGAAGCTGGAAATACATTGACTTATCGACACAGCCAAGACTGTGATTATCAGTAGTGATGGGCGAATTTGCGCTTTTTCGCTTCGCTTCGGCGAAAAATTCGCGAAAACGGCGCCGTTTTTTGGCGCCGGCGTCCGTCTTTTCGGAAAAATTTTTTTTGACGCCGGCGAATTTTTGCCGCGAATTTTCGCGGGCGTTTCACGAATTTATTTGCTGGCGGCGAAACGCGCAAATTCGCCGCGAATTCGCGCCTGGCGAATAAATTCGCCCATCACTAATTATCAGGATTGCTATTTAAACTGCTTAGAATGTGCCCGATGTGCTGTATAACTACTATGAAACACATAAAGGGTAGACACGAACTGTGTGTTAAGATTTAATAAGGAAAAACAGAAAATATGTATTGAATGGAACTGGCAAAAAAAAAAATGTCCAGGTTCAGGCAATTGGTCTGGGCGGGCTGCAATCAAACAAGTCTATCAAACAGGCTGAAGGTCAGGGCAGGCAGAAACCATGAAGAGTCAGATAACAAGCAAAAAAAAAAAAATTACAAAAAAAACAAGCAAGATCAAACTGGGAAGTCTGATCATGGGTCAACAAGGACAGATCAGGAACCAGACTGTTAAGGTGGCCATACACTACAATTTCAGGAAAGATCATTAAGTAGAGCTGAACCGTCAGATATCTGCCATACACGTACTGAATATCAAAAATATGAAAATTTCTTTCATACAATAATATCTGTGTGTGTGTGTGTGGCCACCTTTACAGGACAGGAACCAAGGGCAGGATACTTGGACAGGTTGCTCAGGAACTCAGATGGACAAGCAAGAGAGCTAATGATCCAGAGAAGAGAGCTTCATTTATGTTTGAGGAAGATATCAACAGAAGGCTTTTCAATGTATTTATGTAAAAATATTTCAAGCTCTATCTCTTTCTGGAAAGGCTAAGGGACAGATTTACTAAAGGGTGAATTGTCGCCAGTGACCGCTTCTCACACATCGCACCACTTGGCCAGGCGCAAATTCCGTTACCATTACGCTAATTCACTAATGTGCCAAGTTGCAGCCTGGGTGCTGCATGCTGGCATCTTTTTGCTAGCGTTACTTCGTTAATGCGAGCATTTCATAGCGAAGATGCGCTAACGTTCGTTTGTGCCTTGCGAAAATTTGCTACTGATCTTGCGCTTAGGTCAATTTGCAAACGGCGGGTAATTTAAAGGGATCCTGCCATCGGAAAACATGTTTTTTTCAAAATGCATCAGTTAATAGTGCTGCTCCAGCAGACTTCTGCACTGAAATCCATTTCTCAAAAGAGCAAACAGATTTTTTTATATTCAATTTTGAAATCTGGGGCTAGACATTTTGTCAATTTCCCAGCTGCCCCCAGTCATGTGACTTGTGCCTGCACTTTAGGAGAGAAATGCTTTCTGGCAGGCTGCTGTTTTTTCCTTCTCAATGTAACTGAATGTGTCTCAGTGAGACATGGGTTTTTACTATTGAGTGTTGTTCTTAGATCTACCAGGCAGCTGTTATCTTGTGTTAGGGAGCTGTTATCTGGTTACCTTCCCATTGTTCTGTTGTTTGGCTGCTGGGGGGGGGAAGGGAGGGGGGGTGACATCACTCCAACTTGCAGTACAGCAGTAAAGAGTGATGGAAGTTTATCAGAGCACAAGTCACATGACTTGGGGCAGCTGGGAAATTGACAATATGTCTAGCCCCATGTCAGATTTCAAAATTGAATTTAAAAAAATCTGTTTGCTCTTTTGAGAGCAGCAAAAATCTGTTTGCTCTTTTGGAGCAGCACTATTAACTGATTGTTTTTGAAAAAATTTTTCCCATGACAGTATCCCTTTAAAGTTGTATGGACGTCTTTATTAAAAATGTTGGTGCAAATACTTGAAGTTATCACTTTTTCTTACACATGTCCAGGGAACCTTAATAAAGACAAGAGAGTTAATATAATGCCCTAAATGTGAGCCCACTGTAAAATGAATGTTCCATATGTTATGAAATGTCTGGAGAAAACCGGTTACCCAAAAAAAGTTCAAGTCAGCCATAAAAAGTTTAAGTCAGAGCTTTAGCAGGCAATTCTACTTCAAAAAAGGAAAAGTCGCCAGTGTTTCTGGAACTTTAATGCATTTTCGGGCGCACAGGATATGATGTAAGTGACAGAAGATTGAGGAATATCTAGCAGAATATTAAGCAGTTTGCCTGGTTTGAGGTGGCGAAATCAACTCTGTCGAAATAGGTAACGTTCAGTAAAAGTGACGTTCCCGTTGGCCAGCGAATTGGCGCCTGCACTTTTAGTGAATTGTCGATGTCTCTGTGGGTGGCAACACTGGCGAAAAGCCACTAGCGTTAGCCACTTCGCCCTTTAGTAAATCTGCCCCTATGCTTTCCTAAACCTTCAATATTTTCTGCCAATGACATCTCTCTCTACCAGACTAAGCCATAGTTGCTTGGGATTTTTCTAACCCCAGACACATGTTTCACTCCATACATGAAAAAGGTGGAAGTTTGGTAATGGAAGGACCAATCCTTTTATGCAACTAGAGGAAGTCCCTAAATTCAGTCTATATTCTTGCTCATTAGCAAATTCCTACCCCAGAGATATGTTGACTCTTGTTAAAGGGTTCCATCCTTCCCTTCCTCCTGGGTGGACATTTTACACTTGCTCAGGAGCTGTCCTACAAGTTCTAATCATTTCAGTACCCTTATGAAATAAAGAACCATAATCAAACATGTCTCCATGTCCCATAGCTTTCTGACTTGAAGGTTTATTGTCAAAATCTCTGCTAAAGACCACAACATTTATCATAAGTAACAGTTTCTGTAGAACCCAATAAAGACTAAACCATCCTGTTTCTGTTTGCAGAATATATAAATCTCTTCAATATAACCACAGGAATGTTCTTGAAGGGGAGGCATGGGCTGTATTACATGAATACCTATTTATTTCTTCCTTACTGCGTGTGTCGATATAAAACAGTAGATGGTATCCTCCTTGCATTTAATGAGAGAGATCCTTTAATCTATTTCAGGATCACGCCAGCATTTTCTTTATTAAGATTGCAATCGAATGTCAAACACTCTTCAGACTGTAACTTCAGGCAAATAATAACACCGAGGTGGTCCGTTCATTGTACTTTTCTCTCTCAACGAAGGAAAATAAGATGCTTGTTTCAGCAACTGGGAATTGTGTGTGTCTTGGAATGAAGGATTTAGTCAATATAAATTTAAAGTTTGGGTTAAAAAAATAGATAAATCATAACGGTGGGTCTGCATATCTGTGTATCTTAAAGTGTTTAATTCCATAAATCAAACTAACATTTCGACTTGCTTGGGAATTATTTCAAGGTTCAAGCAGGAACTGAAACATTGGTGACATTTAGCCATCACCCTGCTATGATTTAAAGGGATCCTGTCATCGGAAAACATGTTTTTTTTCAAAACGCATCAGTTAATAGAGCTACTCCAGCAGAATTCTGCACTGAAATCCATTTCTCAAAAGAGCAAACTGATTTTTTTATACCGTATATACCCGCGTATAAGCCGAGATTTTCAGCACCCAAAATGTGCTTGAAAATCCTACCTCGGCTTATACGCGGGTCAGCTGCCTTACCCAGCCAGAAACACGCCGCGAAGAAAAGCGCAACAGCGCAAGGAGTGTGTGTCACGCTGCCGGTGCTGCGCACGCTGACGTCATCAGCGCAGCGACAACTCCGGGCCGTAACAACTCCGGGCCGGCCCCCCGCAAAAAATCTTGGAGGGGCCCGGCGCCGGCTGCAGGAAGCAGTATCCCCGCTGCCTTACGCTGCCAACAAGGAACATCCCCCTCCCAGCCAGAAACACGCCGCAAAGAAAAGCGGGTCAGCTGCCTTACCCAGCCAGAAACACGCCGCAAAGAAAAGCGCAACAGCGCAAGGAGTGTGTGTCACGCTGCCGGTGGTGCGCACGCTGATGTCATCAGCTCAGCGACAACTCCAGGATCTCCGGGCTGCCCCTACCCCAGCGATCGATTAAACTTTGAAGGGCCCAGCAGCAGAGAGCAGCTTCCCCTCCCACCCACTAACAACTCTTTGAAGGCGATCAGCACCTACTACAGGGAGCAGCTTCCTGACTCTCCCCTCCCATTGGAGCTAATTTACCGGTAAGGCAGCTGTCTTCTTAATATATCTATTTCATCTACCAGATGTTTTTTTTTTATCATTGTACGATGAATTAATGTTTTAAGCATCATGGCTTGATTTTTAACATTAAACCGACTGTTTGATATTTCTGAGACTTTTCTGAGTTGTGTCTAGGCTTATACACGAGTCAATACGTTTTTCTGGTTTTCATAGGTAAAATTAGGTACCTCGGCTTATACGCGGGTCGGCTTATACACGAGTATATACGGTATTCAATTTTGAAATCTGACAAGGGGCTAGACATTTTGTCAATTTCCCAGCTGCCCCATGTCATGTGACTTGTGCCTGCACTTTGGGAGAGAAATGCTTTCTGGCAGGCTGCTGTTTTTCCTTCTCAATGTAACTGAATGTGTCTCAGTGAGACATGGGTTTTTACTATTGAGTGTTGTTCTTAGATCTACCAGGCAGCTGTTATCTTGTGTTAGGGAGCTGTTATCTGGTTACCTTCCCATTGTTCTTTTGTTTGGCTGCTGGGGGGGGGAGGCAGGGGGGAGATATCACTCCAACTTGCAGTACAGCAGTAAAGAGTGATTGAAGTTTATCAGAGCACAAGTCACATGACTTGGAGCAGCTGGGAAATTGACAATATGTCTAGCCCCATGTCAGATTTCAAAATTGAATATAAAAAAATCTGTTTGCTCTTTTGAGAAATGGATTTCAGTGCAGAATTCTGCTGGAGCAGCACTATTAACTGATTCATTTTGAAAAAAAAATTTTTTTCCCATGACAGTATCCTTTTTTACCCATCAGCCACATTCAAATGTAAAAATAGTTGGGGTGCAACACCTGAGGGTGACAAATAAGGGCCATGGTTGGGTATGTAATAGCCCCTATTTGGACTGGCAGCCTAGAGGAGACTCTGTTTGGTAGTAAACCTGGTTTTTATGCAACCAAAACTTGCCTCTAAGCCTGAAATTGAAAAATAAGCACCTACTATGGCACCACTGAGAGCAACATCCAAGGGGTTGGTGATCAATATATTGCTTATAAGCAACTGGTTGGGGACCACTGGTTTACGGTCTATTGAGGACAGAAAATTACCACTCTCCCTAAATCTTACCCCTAAATGGCTCAGTTTCCACTGCCTTGATCATTTCCGTAGGGGACTAGCCCTAACCATCATGTGCCATAGTAGTGATGTGCTAGGCAGGAAACCTTTCACCCAACCCTAACCCCCAAAATGTTGTCATTGTAGGACCCGCTGCAAACCTGTACCTGTTTTCCCACTTAGTGTGCTACTTCTGCTTGCGCCCTTGGTTCCATGTCAAGTAAATGTTCGGGAGCTGAGGAGTGTACTTCCTCAGTCTGACCAGCACTCAAACAGAACCATAGTGGTCAAAATTTCAAACTCAACTTTTCCGACCTGTGGGTTTTGAGTCAAACAACACATCATTATGCTGTGGTACATGATGATTTAATATGGAGACCTGGTTAGTTGTATTCTAGAACCCCCATGAACAAGACTGGGGAAGACATTTTAAACTGCACACTTCTTTAGCAAGTATAATGAAAATCCATGATGTTCTTAAAGAGCTTGAAGGCACAATCTTAACTTAGTTGTTCGTATTACTGTCCAGTAGTGATGTACAGATCAGGAAAAGCCCAAACTGTACCCGACCCTAACCTGCAAAACCTTTATCCGCACCCAGCCCTAACCCCCAAAATGTTGCCATTTTAGGACCCGCTTCGACCTGTACTCTCCTCTTCTCACTTTATGTGCAACTCTGGTTCAAAGAGAAAGGTTTTGGAGTAGTGGAGGAGTGTACTTCCTCATTCTGACAAGCACCCAATTCTAACTCGCAATGGTTGGTCAAAGTTTATCACCCAACCCTAACCCCCAACATGTTCTTCACCCACCCAACCCTAATGTCCAAAATGTTGCCATTTTAGGACCCGCTTCCAACCTGTACTCGCCTCTTCTCACGCTATGTGCAACTCTAGTTCCAAGAGCAAGGCTTAGGAGCAGTGGAGGAGTGTACTTCCCCATTCTGACCACTAATCAACTGTCATAAAATTACATGCGCGGCAGGGTCGGCGCCGCGTGTTTCCTAGGCGCCATATTGATTCTTAGGGCGCGCACCTCTTAAAGGTACAGGCGCACTGGCGTGATTGCGCCAGCGCACATTGGTGCACGTTTTGGCATAAACTTTGACTGTATTTAAGGCCCATTGATCCCTGCCTGTTCCTGACAATTCTGATATCCGAACCCTGACCTTTGCCTGCATCTCGACTACTCTTTCTGCCTGATCCCATCTGTTTGATTACCCGGTTTTGACCCATGCCTGCCTGACGATTCTTGATATCTGCCTGCCTCGACCCATCCTGTCTGACGATTATCTTGCCTGCTCCATTTGTACCGTGACCTTCGGCCCAAAAGACTCTGCTAACAGATGTGCCCCTTTGCCAGCCAGAACATCTCGCCTTGTACCCCTCGTTAAGTCCAGGTGGCACCCAAGTAAGCTGAGGGCTCCTCCCGAAGCCCAACGGTGGTCACACTACTGGTGAAGCCGAGACCAGGGTGCTTGGCACTTGTTCTGGTATTGGGTGCCGGTCGTGACACCAACTCAAATCCACAATGGTTGGTCAAAGTTCATTACGAACCCGCCCAACGGTGGAGAACCCGTACATCACTACACTACAGGTACTATTATCATCATTTAATTATTTAGCAGCAATGTATTCTGCAGCACTTTATAAAGGTTGATCATTCCCATCAGTCCCCGTCCCAGTAGAGCTTACAATCTAAAGTCCCTTTCACAGTCACACACACCAGGGTCAGTTTTATCAGAAGCCAATGATCCTGCCTGTATGATGTAGCATTTAAGAGGGAACTGGAGTAATACTGCATGTATAAGTCTATTTTCAAAGTATTGGTCCTTAATGGGAAACAATTGATAAAGATTTAACTTATGATGGGCTCAAAACCATCTCTTTATAGTACTTGATGTCTTAGAGAACTACTTTTAGTTCGATATGTACAAATGCACATCAAAGCAGGAACGCTCTGTTGACCCAAGCAAAATAAATATAAACCATTTTACTGTATAAGAAATATTTACCCTTTATAGTCTTTTCATGTTCCCCTTGAACAGATGAGTTATATTTCTGCAACAGCTGGAGAGCCGTAGGTAACAAACCTTTATACGCAGAGAGCCGTGGTTTCATTATTCATACATTGAAATACAATAATCATCTGAGGCTGCAAATATTCACCTATCACGTCCAGTAGCAGATTGAATGGAAATCACTAAACAATCACTCGGTTATAGAAATGCACAGCTCTAGGCCACCACAGTACCTTTAACAGTTGTGACTGAATCTATGCGAGTCAATAAGAAAGAAATGTGGTTAATGTCACTGATCTGAAGATATTTATCATCGTTTGAGCTTTGAATTTACATGACATTTTCTCCGCACAATCTATCAAGGTTCTGAAGTATTGATGACAAACATTTATGAAAGCGGAGTACATGAGCAATATTAGCAGCTAGCAATATCATTTTGGTTGCGTGGAACCACAGACAGTGGTGACCAACATTCATTATTCACAGGACGTTACGATGAGCATTATTGCCTGTATAGTCTATAAATTAACCAGAGATTTGTGGGAACACTGAATAATGCACCACATATTAACCTCTTGACTGAGCAGGATAAACCACTTATAGCAGCAACTTGTATCATAGCCCATCAATGGGGAAGAGAGTGTGACTGTGGAATAGCAGGTATAGTAGGGAGAGATGGTGCCTATAGTAACAGTGGATAATAGTCTCTGGGAAGGGAGTGTGACTGTGGGATAGCAGGTATAGTAGGGAGAGATGGTGCCTATAGTAACAGTGGGATAATAGTCTCTGGGAAGGGAGTGTGACTGTGGAATAGCAGGTATAGTAGGGAGAGATGGTGCCTATAGTAACAGTGGATAATAGTCTCTGGGAAGGGAGTGTGACTGTGGGATAGCAGGTATAGTAGGGAGAGATGGTGCCTATAGTAACAGTGGATAATAGTCTCTGGGAAGGGAGTGTGACTGTGGGATAGCAGGTATAGTAGGGAGAGATGGTGCCTATAGTAACAGTGGGATAATAGTCTCTGGGAAGGGAGTGTGACTGTGGGATAGCAGGTATAGTAGGGAGAGATGGTATCTATAGTAACAGTGGATAATAGTCTCTGGGAAGGGAGTGTGACTGTGGGATAGCAGGTATAGTAGGGAGAGATGGTGTCTATAGTAACAGTGGATAATAGTCTCTGGGAAGGGAGTGTGACTGTGGGATAGCAGGTATAGTAGGGAGAGATGGTGTCTATAGTAACAGTGGATAATAGTCTCTGGGAAGGGAGTGTGACTGTGGGATAGCAGGTATAGTAGGGAGAGATGGTGTCTATAGTAACAGTGGGATAATAGTCTCTGGGAAGGGAGTGTGACTGTGGGATAGCAGGTATAGTAGGGAGAGATGGTGTCTATAGTAACAGTGGATAATAGTCTCTGGGAAGGGAGTGTGACTGTGGGATAGCAGGTATAGTAGGGAGAGATGGTGCCTATAGTAACAGTGGATAATAGTCTCTGGGAAGGGAGTGTGACTGTGGGATAACAGGTATAGTAGGGAGAGATGATGCCTATAGTAACAGTGGATAATAGTCTCTGGGAAGGGAGTGTGACTGGATAACAGGATAACAGGTCCCATACCTGCATATTAAATATAATATTATTCAATTCTTTACTATCATCATAGTTTATATATAATATAATATTTGTCACCTTGGGGAAATTTGCTACTTTTTAGTTCTCTTTCAATGTTTCTTATATCTTTCAGCAGAGAATTCCTAAAAAAAAGAATGGAAAGCATATACAGTAAACAAACAATTGAGGGACCCTGTAGACAAGTTTGAGGGATGTATTATTTACAATAACAAGTTAGATACCAGTGCTGCTTTTGAATAACAGGTTGGCAAGAATTTCTTAAAAATAGGTTCCTTTTATTTTGAGATAATACCAAGTAAAAGAGGAATTTATGCCAACCATATGGCAGGTAGGAAAGCAGATAGGAATTATTAATACAGGTATGGGACCTGTTATCCAGAATGCTCGGGACCTGGGGTTTTCCAGATAATGGATCTTTCCGTAATTTGGATCTTCATACCTTAAGTCTGCTAGAATATCATGTAAAGGGGTCCATTTATTAAACCTTGAATTAATCTGGACAAGGTTTTAAAGGGGAAAACTCAAATTTTTTGTGGGAAAAACATTTGAATTATTAGAGATTTATTATTCCCCAAAAAATCAGAATCTCAAACCTGTAGAGGACATGTAAAAGTCAATGGCAGACGTTCCTGAAAGTGTTTTTTGACATCATGATCTGAGCTGGATAATCCGATAAAGGGCCAGATTCAATCCAATGAGAAAAAGGTTTATCACGTGAAAACTCATGGACACAATTCAATTCAGAAAAATGTATCTCACTGTTTATCACGTGAAAATTCTATTTAAGTCTATGGGAAAAAATCAACTGAATTGGAGGTTTTCTCCTCAAATTGAACCTCTTCCATGACTTTTCACATGGTAAACCATGAGATAACGTTTTCTCATTGAACTGAACCTGGGCCAAAGTCAAGATTTTTATCCAATAATCCGAAAAAGTAAAGTTTTCGTCGAGACAATTTGATAAAGTCAAGATCTCAAAGCATCAATCGTACTATACAAATCGAAGTTTAATTTGTGGGACTTTGTTTTAATAAAACAATTAGATTAATGGTAGTTTTAGTAAATAACCCCCCAAATAAACCCAATAAGATGGTTTTGCTTCCAATAAGGATTAATTCTATTTTAGTTTGGATTAAGTACATGCTACTGTTTAATTATTACAGAGAAAAAGGAAATAATTTTTAAAAATGTGGATTATTTGGATAAAATGGAGTCTATAAGAGATGCCCTTTCCATAATTCAGAGCTTCTGGATGGCGGGTTTCCAGATAACGGATCCCATACCTGCATAGTACATAGTGCCAAAGGCAAAACTATTCTGATCTTGGGACCAATCTCTGTCTGTACCAGAGAGAAATCAGTCAGACAAACATAATAAATGATCAGAATGCAATTCATGTGATGGTTCTCTGGCCATTTTGAGGTCAAGAAGGATTTTTTTACACAATAAGTTGAATTGACTGCTGGGGAATTTATTAATATTAGGTTTTGTCTGCATCAATAACTATGATATAGCACTGCTAATTATTTGAAATAAATGATGGATATATAAAATATATTAAATAGACCTTAAGTCAATCCAACGTGGCTTCACTTACTGATGCTCAGTGGATCATATTCCTTATTAATAGGACTCTGGTGCCTTACAGTTCAAGGCTGCAATCATGGGAATCCAAACAGCTCCACCATTGAAATATAACCAACACACATCCGGTTGCACCTTGAATTGGCGGAGTTCTTCTATACATTCCCACTCACCTAAATACTTTGTGTAAACACAGACGTTCCTGTAGTAGCGTGAATGGCGATCCATCACAATTTGCCTACTTCTGTACTCGGAGAGACCTATTCATCAGCATTTTGGATTTGTAAGTGTTTTTTGTACTTTGAATAAACCCTCAATTAAAAAAACCAGGAGCTTTAATTAATTTATTTAAAAAATGAGAGCATAAAAACATTGGGAATACAACTTGAATACCTCAAACTCCTGTTTTACCCAACCTTTTTTAGTGAGCTTCTCAGCTCAAAATGTTTTTGAAAAACTCAAATTGAATAGCTCCCACTGATTTCTACATGGCCTTGCAAGCTTTTAGATGTGTGTTTTCTTTATCACTTAATAATTATAAAAAAATTGCCGTTTTTAAAACAGTATTCAAAATCGTGATTTTTAAAGCGAAAAAGTTGAATCACAGAAAAGAAATACAAACGTTGATCAATAACACACCATGATTTTTTTTTTTAAATCTGCCTCTTAGTACTTTAGATTCCGAAGGGTTTTACCACCCTTATTTATGTTATCAGTTGCTGCCATTGCACATAACATGTTCCACTATATTATTTCAGATGTTGCCCCATGCTCTTCTAGGATTTGTCATTGCTTTACCATTGCCAGGTTTATTATGTGCTATGATGTAGCTCAGTGCTGTCCCCATTTTCATATTGAGGTTGGACTAATTGCATACTCCATTATATTAAAAACATAATGACCTACACAGATGTCTATTGATGTACAGAGTGAGGAGCACCAATATCTACTGCAGGGCTGGTTTGACTTCTGGGTTCTCCATTGGACAGCCCTAACCCCATGTAAATTACAGTCATTGGTGCTGCATTTTCTAGATCAGTGAAGGATTGGGTTAGCCTGAGAGTAACCTTATTTTACTGAAACCCCAACCTGCAGGACACCTCTTACTGGGTTTCTGGAGAACGCTTGTTTATTGTCCTAGCTGTGATGGAACTATAGAATATTGCCTTCAACAGCTGTGCTTTCCTAGATTTACAACCCTGCTGTTATCTCAAAAGTGTGGTTGAATGCTAAAAGTCTAATCGAGACCCATCCTAACCATACCAACTCAACATAGGCTTGAGATCCTTCTTAGCACCACTCGGCTGCCCTGGAAAACGAAAGTGCCAAGAAAGGGTTAAACAATCAACTCTGAAAGCTTCTGAGATGCCGAACCATAAATGATTGCAAAAGAAACATAGCTGCCTTCTAAATGGATTTCCTGGTTGAGAATAGGGTGGAATAATGAAAGTGCAGAGGAGGCAGTGGGCACTTAATGTACAATAAACAAGAGGTATCTTTAGACGCAAGGCTAAAGGAAAGAGCAAACCTGGATGTAAGGAGAATATACAGGATGATAATTAAAGTGAATAGAACAGGAAAAAGCTTCTAAATGAATAATGGCAGTGGTAATACACAGCAATACAGTAAGAGACCATTCATTTAAGCATTACGAAGAAACTGAAGAAGCTGGAGAATCGCATTGGTTTCTTAGGAAAACAGGTGGAGAGAACACTGAAGAGGGATCATGCTAATAGGAATTACTGATGAAATATCTTTTCACCCCATGAGATAGAAGGCTAAAGAGCTTCTTTATGAACAAACATTTCCATGGAGGGGTAGTATCCAAAATTCACTTGTGCTCTTTATTCCAGATAGACATCTAGGGGGTTATTTAGCAAAGTCCAAATTCATCTCAACATTTCCAGCCACAAACTCCGATCTAATTCAAATGGGTTTTTTCGGTTTATTTATTATTAGATTTTCCCCAAAAAATGCTTGCAGGATTTTTTAGGATTTCTCAGCCGAAAACTCCTATTTTGTATGCTTTTTTCCCGAAAACTCAGGTGTATTGCACGAAACACAGCGCACATCAAAAAATCATTGGAACTTCTCCCATGTGACCTCGACAGGTCTGAGATGCCGGATTTTCTGATTTGGATTTTTCTATCCTTGGGGTATAATAAATGCTGAAAAATTTGTGATTTTTCAAAAGTCAGATTTTATACTTAAAGTACTAGTTTTTCGGGATTTTTGCATTCAGAGTTTAGTAAATAACCCCCTTAAAGTCAGGACCCCGTACTTCATTTAACCTGCAGTTCTCGCTGTGCTCGTTTGAGTGGAATCTCAGGGGGAAACATATTCTACTCTAATCTACCAGGATCCATTTCCATGAAAGGCTTTTAGATGCTTTATAAATAGGTTGTCCTAAGTCCTCAAATAAAATGGAATTAACTTATGTTTTGAGTTTATTTATAGGGCACTTTATGTTACACACTATGGAAAATGAACAGAACGCACTAGACCCATTAATAAGCTACAAAATATATCATTATTAGTTGTCCTTAATGATGTCATCAGTTATAATCAGTGCTTAAAATGAGGATAGATGTCACCTTGGTGTCCTCTTGCACAACACATCTTGTTGCTATGTTCCTGGGTTACCCCATTCTATTCGGTCTGGATAGCTCCTGTTCATCAGATTAAACCTAGGGGTAGGCAGAAGATACACATGCCTAGGGCACAATGGTAGTAGGGGAGCTAGCCCTACCCCTAATTCTGGCCTCTGTAGCTCCTGAGACTGCTGGCTGAAGATGTTATGGCCCTCTGTGTTGACAAGCGGGTGGAGTGAGCTTTGACATTGTTACCCCCCTCTCAACTTGTCATTTGGTGGGGGGACTGGGTTGGGTTTTGGAGGGTGAGTGAGGGATGGGGGGCATGGGGCTTTCCTAACACTACTGTTCATTGTTCCCTTTACCCTTAGCACAGATATGGGACATGTACAACAGAATGCCTGGAAGGTGGGGTTTTCTGGATAAGGAATCTTTGGATCTCCATACTTTAATTCTACAAAAAAGTTGTTAAAACATTGATTAAACCCAATAGGATTGTTATATCTCCAATAAGGATTAATTATTTCTTAGTTAGGATCAAGTACATTCATGAAGTTCCTATCTTTAAATCTCAAAGCGTGATTCCGAAGTTGCTTTATGGTCAATGGTACGAAGAAAACAAATATACAGTATACTACTCGTGTGAACTAAGTATAAAAATTTCATGTCCTTTTACCTGTTGATGCCTTTCCAACTTGAAACATCTCCCCATGCTTTACACGAGATCTATCTCTTTGTAATTTTGCCTTGGGATCAGTACTAATGTGCCATAAGGGATCTAAATGATGCTTGTTTGGCATGCAGATGAAACAGAATTTCTTGTAATTAATCTTTTTGTCTTTAATCTGGCTCATTCATCTTTTATAAAGGTGCAGGTCTGTTGGGCACCTCATCTAGATCTTATAAAATATCCAGTTGAAGAGCTCGGTTTGGAGGGTCCTACAGTTCTCATGTGGAGAACATCCTCACTGGACTGCAGGTGAATCAATAAATAAATGAATTATTCTGACTTATGCCCCTGTACTGTTGAATGATCTACCCTAGGAGGGGGGTGAACATACACTGCTAGAAAGGCCATGCACTAAGGGCTAGGGACCAGTTCTCTGCTAATTGTAGTAAAAAAAACATTATTTCTGAGGACCAAAATCAATACAGTATTTTCTTTCATATTACTGGAAATTGTGGATGGTGCTTGCTCCCAACACCCGTATAAAAGCTTCCCCATTTAATGATATATGAATAGAGATGTCGCGAACTGTTCGCCGGCGAACTTGTTCGCGCGAACATCGGGTGTTCGCGCTCGCCGGAAGTTCGCGAACGTCGCGCGACGTTCGCCATTTTGGGTTCGCCATTGTTGGCGCTTTTTTTTGCCCTCTCACCCCAGACCAGCAGGTACATGGCAGCCAATCAGGAAGCTCTCCCCTGGACCACTCCCCTTCCCTATAAAAACCGAAGCCCTGCAGCGTTTTTTCACTCTGCCTGTGTGTGCTGAAGAGATAGTGTAGGGAGAGAGCTGCTGCCTGTTAGTGATTTCAGGGACAGTTGAAAGTTTGCTGGCTAGTAATCGTTTTGATACTGCTCTGTTATTGGAGGGACAGAAGTCTGCAGGGGTTTGAGGGACATTTAAGCTTAGGTAGCTTTGCTGGCTAGTAATCTACCTTCTACTGCAGTGCTCTGTATGTAGCTGCAGTGGGCAGCTGTCCTGCTTCTGATCTCATCTGCTGACTGCTGCAATAGCAATAGTCCTTGTAAGGACTGCTTTTATTTATTTTTTTGTTGTTTTACTACTACTACTACTACTACTACTACTACTACTACTATAAGAGCCCAGTGCTATTAGTCTAGCAGTGTTGGGGAGTGGGACTGGTGTGCTAATCTGCTGCTCCTAGTAGTTCAGCAGCACCAACTTTAATTTTTTTTTTTTAATATTCATTCTTTTTTTATTTAACTTTTTTTTATTTTACTATCGCTGTAGTAGTGTATAAGTTGACCTTTTAGGCATTATTTGCCCTGTAGGCATTTTTTGCCCAGTGTGTTATTCAACCAACTGCTATCTAGCTGTGTGCCCGTGTTCACATTCTGTCTAAATATCCATAATATTACCGTCTCCAGAAAAAACACCGGAGTGACTTTTTTCAAGCAGCCATAATAAATTTTACGTAATCCGTATCCATCGCTGTAGTAGTGTATAAGTTGACCTTTTAGGCATTATTTGCCCTGTAGGCATTTTTTGCCCAGTGTGTTATTCAACCAACTGCTATCTAGCTGTGTGCCCGTGTTCACATTCTGTCTAAATATCCATAATATTACCGTCTCCAGAAAAAACACCGGAGTGACTTTTTTCAAGCAGCCATAATAAATTTTACGTAATCCGTATCCATCGCTGTAGTAGTGTATAAGTTGACCTTTTAGGCATTATTTGCCCTGTAGGCATTTTTTGCCCAGTGTGTTATTCAACCAACTGTTATCTAGCTGTGTGACCGTGTTCACATTCTGTCTAAATATCCATAATATTACCGTCTCCAGAAAAAACACCGGAGTGACTTTTTTTCAAGCAGCATTCTTATATTTTACGTAATCCGTATCCACCGCTGTGTATACGTTGACCTTGTAGGCATTATTTGCCCTGTAGGCATTTTTTGCCCAGTGTGTTATTCAACCAACTGCTATCTAGCTGTGTGCCCGTGTTCACATTCTGTCTAAATATCCATAATATTACCGTCTCCAGAAAAAACACCGGAGTGACTTTTTTTCAAGCAGCATTCTTATATTTTACGTAATCCGTATCCACCGCTGTGTATACGTTGACCTTGTAGGCATTATTTGCCCTGTAGGCATTTTTTGCCCAGTGTGTTATTCAACCAACTGCTATCTAGCTGTGTGCCCGTGTTCACATTCTGTCTAAATATCCATAATATTACCGTCTCCAGAAAAAACACCGGAGTGACTTTTTTTCAAGCAGCATTCTTATATTTTACGTAATCCGTATCCACCGCTGTGTATACGTTGACCTTTTAGGCATTATTTGCCCTGTAGGCATTTTTTGCCCAGTGTGTTATTCAACCAACTGCTATCTAGCTGTGTGCCCGTGTTCACATTCTGTCTAAATATCCATAATATTACCGTCTCCAGAAAAAACACCGGAGTGACTTTTTTTCAAGCAGCATTCTTATATTTTACGTAATCCGTATCCACCGCTGTGTATACGTTGACCTTGTAGGCATTATTTGCACAGTGTTTTCTTCAAACCGCCATCTAGCTGTGTGAGCTTGTTCACATTTTGTCTAAATATTGATAATATTATCGTCTCTAGAAAAACCACTTGAGTTACTTTTTTTCAAGCAGCATTCATATATTTTACGTAATCCGTATCCACCGCTGTGTATACGTTGACCTTGTAGGCATTATTTGCACACTGTTTTCTTCAAACTGCCATCTAGCTGTGTGTATTATCGTTTCCAGAAAAACCAACTGAGTTTTTGTTGTTGTTGTTTTTTTAAAAATAATGCCAGGCAAAGGCAGGCCGCCACGCAGAGGCCGTGCTAGGGGCCGTGCTGCTATGCAATCCTGTGGCCCTAGCAAATTGCCCAGTTTTAAAAAGCCAATGACCCTGAACTCCCAAAATGCTGAAGAGGTAGTTGACTGGCTTACACAGCACACCCCATCCTCTACCGTTTCTAACTTTACCACAACATCCTCCTCATCCTCCACTGCTATGGCCACCCCACGTAACACTTCCTCCACCACCGGTGCCCCTTCTTCACTGGGGTCAGAGGAGTTATTTTCCCATGAGTTTCTTGAACTGAGTAATGCGCAACCATTATTGCCAGAAGAAGATGAAGGAGATGAGGACCTTACACCAGATTTAATTCTGGCAGAGAACACGATAGAGATGGACATAATGAGTGATGAGGAGGAGGTCCCCGCTGCTGCTTCCTTCTGTGATGTGTCAGAAGAAATTGATGCATCTGAGGAGAATGATGATGAGGAGATTGATGTTTTGTGGGTGCCTAGTAGAAGAGAGCAAGAGGAGGGTAGTTCAGATGGAGAGACGGAGAGTCAGAGAGGCAGTAGGAGAATAAGACCTAGAAGAAGCAGGGAGGACAGCCCGCAGGGATCAGTAGGGCAACAACATGTATCGGCACCTGTGTTCAGCCGGCCAACGCACCCGCCATTGCCGCCAATACCGCCAACTCCGCCAACTTCTACTGTTACCGCCAGATCGCACACTTCCAAAAAGTCAGCAGTGTGGGATTTTTTTAATGTGTGTGCCTCTGACAAAAGCATTGTAATTTGCAATGAGTGCAGTCAGAAACTGAGCCTTGGTAAGCCCAACAGCCACATAGGTACAACTTCTATGCGAAGGCACATGAGCGGCAAGCACAAAGCACTTTGGGAGCAACACCTCAAAGGCAACAGGCAAACTAAAAGCCACACTCCTTCTGGTCCAGCATCTTACTGCTCTACCTCTGCTCTCCTTGACCCGTCTGAACCACCCTCCACTCCGCCTTCCACCTTGACCACCTGTTCCCATTCCCAGTCATCTGCCACCAGCCAAGTTTCTGTGAAGGCCATGTTTGAGCGTAAGAAGCCAATGTCTGACTGTCACCCCCTTGCGCGGCGTCTGACAGCTGGCTTGTCTGCACTCTTAGCCCGCCAGCTTTTACCATACCAGCTGGTGGACTCTGAGGCCTTCCGCAAATTTGTAGCAATTGGGACACCGCAGTGGAAGGTACCCAGCCGCAATTTTTTTTCTAAAAAGGGAATACCACACCTGTACCAACATGTGCAGAGCCAAGTTACCGCATCTCTGTCACTTAGTGTTGGGCCAAAGGTCCATATGACTACTGACGCATGGTCCTCCAAGCATGGTCAGGGCAGGTATGTCACCTACACTGCCCACTGGGTGAACTTGGTAATGGCTGGGAAGCAGGGAATGGGTAGCTCAACAACAACAGTGGAGTTGGTGTCACCGCCACGGATTGCACGCGGTTCTGCCACCACCTCTACTCCTCCATCGCTCTCTACCTCGTCTTCTTCTTCTTCTTCTTACTCTGCTGCTGGGTCCTCCTTCTCCTCCTCCACACCTGTGCACCCCCAGCTCCCCCTAGGCTATTCGACGTGCCAGGTACGCCGTTGTCACGCTGTCTTGGGGATGACGTGCCTGGAAAGCAAAAACCATACCGGATCTGTACTCCTGTCATCTCTGCAGTCACAGGCCGATCGGTGGCTGACCCCACACCAACTGCAGATCGGAAAAGTGGTGTGTGACAATGGAAGCAATCTGTTGGCAGCGTTGAGACTAGGCAATTTAACACATGTGCCCTGCATGGCACATGTGTTAAATTTAATAGTCCAACGTTTTGTCTCCAAGTACCCAGGATTCCAGGACGTTCTCACCCAGTCCAGAAAGGTGTCGGCCCATTTCAGGCGTTCCTACACAGCCATGGCACGCCTTGCTGACATTCAGCAGCGCTACAACATGCCAGTCAGGCGTTTGATTTCTGACAGCCAGACTCGCTGGAATTCAACGCTCCTTATGTTGGAACGTCTGCTGCAACAACAAAGGGCCGTCAACGAGTACCTTTTTGAACTGGGTGGTAGGACTGGATCTGCACAGCTGGGGATTTTTTTCCCCCGTTACTGGGTGCTTATGCGCGATGCCTGCAGGCTCATGCGACCTTTTGAAGAGGTGACAAATATGGTCAGTCGCACCGAAGGCACCATCAGCGACCTAATACCCTTCGCTTTATTCCTGGAGCGTGCCGTGCGACGAGTGACAGATGAGGCTGTAGACCAGCGTGACGAGGAGCTGGAAGCGCACGATTTCTGGTCGGAATCACCAGAACGAACCCAGGCACCTGCTGCAACGCAGGGAGAGGTGCCAGAAGTGGAGTCAGAGGAGGAAGGTGGCTTTGTGGAGGAGGAGGAGGAGGACCAACAGGAGCAGGCTTCCCAGGGGGCTAGTGGTGACCTTTTGGGGACCCCTGGTCTTGTACGTGGCTGGGGGGAGGAGACCGTGGATGATGCAGTCCTTGATAATGAGGAAGCGGAGATGGATAGCTCTGCATCCAACCTTGTGAGAATGGGGTCTTTCATGCTGTCATGCCTGTTGAAGGACCCCCGTATCAAGAGGCTTAAGGAGAAGGACCTGTACTGGGTCGCAACGCTACTAGACCCTCGGTACAAGCATAAAGTGTCAGAAATGTTACCAACATACCACAAGTCCGAAAAGATGCGGCATTTACAAACCAGCCTGCAAAACATGTTGTACAATGCTTTTAAGGGTGATGTCACTTCAGGAACTCATCAACATTCCAGGGGCAGAGGTGCCAGTAATCCTGCCACGAGCACACCTGCAAGGACAAAGCCCTTTGGCCAGTCTGTAACGTCAGACATGCAAATGTTTTTCTGTCCAAGGCAGCGCCACAACCCTTCTGGATCCACCCTCAAAGAACGCCTCGACCGGCAGGTAGCGGACTACCTGGCATTAACTGCAGATATCGACACTCTGAGGAGCGATGAACCCCTGGACTACTGGGTGCGCAGGCTTGATCTGTGGCCAGAGCTGTCACAATTTGCCATGAACCTCTTGTCTTGCCCAGCCTCAAGTGTGCTCTCAGAAAGGACCTTCAGTGCAGCAGGAGGGATTGTAACTGAGAAGAGAACTCGCCTAGGTCACAAAAGTGTCGATTACCTGACCTTTATTAAAATGAATGAGGGGTGGATCTCGGAGGGTTACTGCACGCCGGAAGACTTGTTCTGACTTCTATGCAGCTGTCCTTCTCTTCAAGCCTCATGACTCCACACACAGCTGTCCTTTAGCGTCCTCCTCCCTCCGCCACCGTTACAAACTAGGGTGCAAACCCTACTGGTTTAATTTTTTCTGGCCTCTGTGCTTCAGTGGCTGCAACCAAAAAAACTGGGCAAACAATGTCTACAAGGTCAACGTATGGCGAAAAATGACTATTTTCAGCATTTATATGGCATATTTTTTCTGGCAACTGTGCTTCAGTGGCTGCGTCCAAAAAAATGCATATTTTCTGCATTTATATGGCATAATTTTTCTGGCCTCTGTGCTTCAGTGGCTGCAACCAAAAAAATGCATATTTTCTGCATTTATATGGCATAATTTTTCTGGCCTCTGTGCTTCAGTGGCTGCAACCAAAAAAATTTATATTTTCTGCATTTATATGGCATAATTTTTCTGTCAACTGTGCTTCAGTGGCTGCGACCAAAAAAATGCATATTTTCTGCATTTATATGACATAATTTTTCTGTCAACTGTGCTTCAGTGGCTGCAACCAAAAAAATTTATATTTTCTGCATTTATATGGCATATTTTTTCTGGCAACTGTGCTTCAGTGGCTGCAACCAAAAAAATTTATATTTTCTGCATTTATATGGCATAATTTTTCTGTCAACTGTGCTTCAGTGGCTGCGACCAAAAAAATGCATATTTTCTGCATTTATATGACATAATTTTTCTGGCCTCTGTGCTTCAGTGGCTGCAACCAAAAAAATTTATATTTTCTGCATTTATATGGCATAATTTTTCTGTCAACTGTGCTTCAGTGGCTGCGACCAAAAAAATGCATATTTTCTGCATTTATATGGCATATTTTTTATGGCCTCTGTGCTTCAGTGTCTGCGACAAAAAAAATGTATATTGTTAGCATTTATATGGCATATTTTTCCTGGCCTCTGTGCTGCAGTGGCTGCGACAAAAAAAAAATAATATTGTTTGCATTTATATGGCATATTTTTTCTGGCCTCTGTGCTGCAGTGGCTGCGACAAAAAAAAATTAATATTGTTTGCATTTATATGGCATATTTTTTCTGGCCTCTGTGCTGCAGTGGCTGCCACAAAAAAAAATTAATATTTTCAGCATTTATATGGCATATTGTTTCTGGACTTCTGGTTCAGTGGCTGCGACAAAAAAAACATAATTTTTCAGGAAAGTACACATGCCTAATTTTTCAGGGTTCTGCAACAGTGGCAAAATCGCATCTTTTATGGTCACCGCAGGTGATCAATAAAGTAGACCAAAACTGGGCCCACACTGCAGAATCTGTGTTTTTTGGTTCACTTCACTGTACATTGAATTACCTCTGCCTGACCGTGCACGTGCGCACAAGCACGGTGACTGCTAAACACACCACTACAGAAATATTGCCACCAACAGGACGAACATCCTGGAGGTGACAAGCAACTAGTAATTAAAAACTATTATTTGCTCACTTGACGGTATCATTCATTAAAGCTCTTTGCGTCTTTTTGCGTTGCAGTAAGCACCGCGTTTCGTCTTTGCGTGTGAACAGGCTGTAACTTTTACACGACTTGATTGGCATGTAGACGCCGGACGTTTTAAAGCATTTTATTACACAGGTTTAGAAATGTAGTGTGATTTCTGCCCTTTACAGCACAAAACGCAGCGCTGTGTCAACAATGGATTTTTTAGAAACATTTTTGCCCATGATCCCCCTCTGGCATGCCACTGTCCAGGTCGTTGCACCCTTTAAACAACTTTAAAATCATTTTTCTGGCCAGAAATGTCTTTTCTAGATGTTAAAGTTCGCCTTCCCATTGAAGTCTATGGGGTTCGCGAACCGTTCGCGAACCGCTCGCATTTTTGCGCAAGTTCGCGAATATGTTCGCGAACTTTTTTTCCGACGTTCGCTACATCCCTATATATGAATTGTGCTACAGCTAAAGTGTGCTAAAGCAAGTGGTCCTCTGCACTTACTTATTAATAGGGATGGGTGACTTTGTCCCGTTTTGGTTTGCCTAAAATACACGAATTTCCAGTGAAATTTGCATAATGACGAAAAATTTGCAGAAACAGCTCTTAGTGATGTCATCAGTTATAATTGGTGCTTAGTGGTGTACATCCTGTCACATGACTCACTGAAAAATATGTATAATAATAAATAAAGTATCCCCTGTTGTAAAATATGAGGATATTAGAAGTCAATTCGGAGTTCCATGGCCTTGTGCTTTTATATGGTCAGGGAACTTCTCATTGACTTAGAACATCCCTATATTTTATATATTAACAGGGGGTACATATATACAAAACAAAGTCCTATAGACGTTAATGGGAGCTGTATTGATCCTATTGGACCTTTTTTTCAGACTTGTAAAGGTTTTTTAAAAAAAAAAATCGCTAAAAATTGTCTGAAAAATCAGATTCTTTGAGATTTTAGGGTTTTCATATTTATTACTGCATTTATCAGCCTTTTTTTTCATTTGTACTTTTTATATTAGGATCTTTTAATAAATTAAACGGCATTCATGATTTATTAGAGGTCATATTTTAGTGATATTAGAGCTACAATTTAACACTATTTCTCTAAAACCATGAATGTCATAAAAGTTATTAAAAGATCAAACTTTAAAAAGTAGAAAAGAAAAAGTGGTGAACGATTGGAAAGAACCATACAAAATCCATAATTTTGGACGATCACAAGAGAAAAAAAAATTTGGCTGAAAAAAAATGTGCAATAGGATCAGCGCAGCTCCCATTGACTTGTATGGGATCTCGACTGTGTGAGGACTCACCCTGGTGGTCTAACAGGCCGGTGGGACACCCTCCGCGTTGTGTAGCGGTATGTACTTCCAGGTTTTGCTGCGTCGCGAGCGTCATGACATCATCGTTTTGGTTTGAATTTTGAATATTTAAAGGGGCTTTGTGCTCAAACTCATTGCCAGTTTTTAGGTCTAGTTAGTTAGTTCCTGGGTGTGTTTTTTTTGGTAGTCTACTCTGGTTTTCTGCCAATATTGATCCTGGCCTGCCTGACTACTCTGTTAAATCTGATATCTGCCTGCTTGACAATTCTACTGGTATTGACCCTTGCCTGTCCCACTATGCTAGAACGCTGCTTGTACCGACCTGGCCTGTCTGACCTTGCTTGAATTCTGCCTGCACCGACCCTGGCCTGTCTGACTACGCTTTCCATCCATTCCTTGAACTGTATCTTCCGTCCAAACCCTTGATAATGACCGTGCCCCTTTGGCAGTCCAGAATTCTTGCTTGGCTCCTTTCTCATTAAGACCTGGCGGCATCCGATTAGCGGAGGGCTCCCCCCAAAGTGAAAGGCAGTTGCTACAGGCGGAAGCAGAGCCCGAGACCAGGGAGCCAACACTTGTTCTGGATTTAGGGAGCCAATCGTGACAGACTGCTTTTACTTTGGGAAGTTTTGGATAAGAGGTTTTTATAGTTTTTAGAAAAACAAAATAACTATTTTTTAGAGAAAAAATATGATTAGTGAAAAAAAGGAAATCCAAAGGTTAGTAAATAGGCCCCATAAAGTTTAACCATAGTTTTAAAAAACTCTAAAACCACTAAAATGAGAGTGTTGTGTCTCTCTAGGTTTGAGGGATTCACTTTTCAAGATTGAATCCCTCAAACTTGCCCTTTATTGGCCACCACTGGGATCTCCTGACTGTAGCAGGGAAGGATGGGAGATATAACATGGAGTAAACCACTGCTCTTGTATAAACTATAGCGGGGGTCCCCAACCCTTTTTACCTGTGAGCCACATTCAAATGTAAAAAAAGTTGGAGAGCAAGACAAACCACGCTAAAAGTTCTGGAGGGTATCAAATAAGGGCTGTGAATGGCTATTGGTAGCCCCTATGTGGACTGGCAGCCTACAGGAGGGTCTGTTTGGCATCTGGTTTTTATACTAAAACTCCAAGCCTGGAATTCAAAATCAGCACCTGCTTTGAGGCCACTGGGAACAACAAGGGGTTGGTGAGTAACATGGGGATCATTGAACTATAGCAAAAAAAGGTAAAGTTATACTCACAACATCTTACTCATTAGCAGGGGTTGCAGTGAGGCTTTGACCACAAACTTCTTATTGACAAAAACAAGAGGTCCTTGAGACATTTTCTGCATGAAGCTTCTAAAAAAATGTCTTACCCTTTAAACAAAACAGGGATTGTTTGTCCATATATTGCAATCTAAAGTCAAAGTCAAAGTCATCCCATATCTGGCCAGTCCTACACTCAATTTTCATCTGATTAATTAAGAATTCTATTGCCTAATTATACATTTTACACAGGGACTAAGTTTTACCTGCAACTTACTTGCTGCTTTCAAAGTAAAACTCCCAAACTTGGTTGCCCTTTTATTGGCCACCAGTGGGATCACCTGACTATAGCTGGGAAGGGTGGGAGCTACAACATGGAAGCTGGTCACTGCTCCTGTAGAACTATAACAAACAAGGGAAAGTTGTGCAATGAGGCTGTGAACACAAAATACATATAGAGAAATACAACAGTCCTCTCCACTCAACCCATTATCAATATATTTAGGACATTGAGACATTTTGTGCATACTGCTACTGAAAAATGTCTTACCTTTTAAACAAAATATGGATTGTTTGTCCTACGTCAAAGTCATCCCATATGAGGCGGGCTGCTATTTTGGGGGATATTTAAAAAAACTCAAATTTTTCTAATGTTTTCAATTAAAACAAAGTCAACCTAACTCCCATCAACCAATTTTACAAATTTATCAAAAAAATCAGATTGAAAAAGTTGGTGTGGGGAAAGTCTCAAGAAAATCGCATGAAAATTTGAATCATATAACTTTTCAAATTTGATGCCCGAATCATATGATTATTTCGAAAACCTTGACTTTTTCAATTGTCGTACAAAACCCAGCGCAGATCACAATGTCGAGAAACATCTTCAAATTGTAAAAGGGACATCTGCCATTGACTTCTACATGACCTTGACAGGTTTTAGATGGAGTATTTTCGGATTCGTATTTTTAGCAGCTTTGGGGTAAAATCTCTAAAAAAAAATTTTCTCTACAAATTGAGTTTTCCCACTAAAAAACTCGGCCAGGAAAAATTGAGGCTTCATAAAGAAGCCCCTACATATTATCTCCATTTCTCAGAAGGTCAAACTGATATTGGTATCTCCTCTGCTTCCTGACATGGACTGAAAAGATATCTGTGAAAGACCTTTGTGACATTTACGATTGTGCTGGGGAAAACATTTCATAACGAACAAGCCAACAAGTTCAAGGCCTCACTCGTGTTTTTTGACTTTTCAGCTGCACCCAGCAATCAAGTGTTCGTAAAATCAGCCCCCCCCCCTAATATTACAAAGCATTGTCTGATTAAATTAAAATGTGAATTCAGTTATGGACTCAGTTATCTGGAAATTTGTTATCCAAAAATCTCCCAGATATGGGGCAAATTCCCTAAAGGGCGAAATGACGCTAGCAAAAATTCACCAGCGTGATATAATTTTGGAACTTCGCTGATTTCCTAACAGACGTAGGCGTCACTTCGATAGCGAAGGAGATAGACGCTAGCGTTGCTTCGCACTCTAACGCCAGGCAAATTTTCGCTCTGGCTAACGGACGTGACTCCGCAAATTCACTAAGATGCGGATTTTACTGAACGTTACCTCATTCGCCAGACTTGCCTTCACCACCTCAGACCAGGCAAAGTGCAATGGCGTACATAGATCTTTTTAAGTCCCAAAAAACGCTAGCGTCTTTTCCTTTTTTCAGAGTGATAGCCTGCAAAGGTCCGTAAAAATGTTTTTCTAACATATGACACATAAACTATACAATGGGCTCATGTGTAGGGCATTATAACAACTCTATTGTCTTTATTAAGTTTCCCTGGACTTATGTAATGTAATGTATTTACTGCAACATATACGTCCATTCAACTTTATAATTTCCCACCGTATGCAAACTAGGCAACGCTACGCTAACGCATCTTCTCTTTGATTGCCAAAGTAACGCTAGCGAAAATTCACCAGCATTCAGTGCCCTGGGCGCAACTTCACACTTTAGTGAATTAGCGTTGTCCTAGCGAATTTACACCTGTCAAAGTGTTGCGATGGCTGCAAAGCCGTCGCTGTTGAATTCTCACTGGTTAGGGAATTTGCCCCTAGACTTCATTTAATCAAATAATTTATTGTTTTTTTTTAAATTCCCTTTTTCTCTGTAATAATAAGACAGTATCTTATATCTGATCCCAACTGAGATATAATTAATCCTTATTAGAGGTAAAACAATCCATGTTTAAATTTTTAGCAAACTTTAGGCGGGTTATTTATCAAAATCCATATTTATTTAAATTAAAAAAAAGTCTGACCAAACTAAAATCCACGATTGCACCTTATTTATTGTTTAAAAAGTGATTGAATGAAATTGGTGACAAACTTGATACAATTGAACGAAAACCCAAATCATACGTTTTTTTTGGAGTTTTTTCCTGAATCGCACAATTTCTTTGGGGTTTTTTCCCAAAAAGCCTGAATTTTTTGGATTTTTGCAATAATCACGTTTTCGGGCTAATTCCAACACAGACAACAGAAACTTCCAAACAGGATAGGGACCTCTCCCATTGACTTATATACAACCTCAGCAGGTCTGAGAGGATGGATTTTCAGATTCAGACTTTTTCTTTTTTTTTTTCTCAGGGTATAGTAAATCTCGAAAAATTCAAGTTTTTTTTTCCATTTTGGCATTTGCTAAAAACCCCATGTCCCGAACATTCCGGATAAGTGGTCCCATACCGTTACATTGAAAACTTGCACAATAAATAAGAAAATACAGTCCTTGAAATAGATATCATATTTTATTGCTTAAAGAATGTTTATTGTTACTTTTTCCAAAAGTTCATGGTTTATTATAATGCTAAAAACATTTGACACTGACATATAGCAACAATACTCTGAAAGACATGCACATATTATCCTCATTTAACTCAGGAGAGATACAAGAACAATTTAATCACAGTGGCAGGAATAAGTGTATATTTAAATGTATGCTCTTTATAAGCTGACAGACCTTTTCATTACACTCTACAGGGAGAACACTGATGCATATTTAAGGCTTGATAAAACATGATATTGTGGTGTTTTTTTAGTTATAGTTCAAACTAAACTTACTAAAGTACATGTCTGTCTGACAGCAAGAAAAAGCAGAGATTGTGTAGGATTTAGTGTGTGTTGGGAAGATGAGCAAAATGCAAGGTGAAAAGCTGTGACATTGAGTTTGTCAAAATTAAAAAAAAATTTTATTATACATCGGAAAAAAACACCAAAAAAAAATCTGAATTTTTAGTGGGAAAAAAACTCTTATTTTTCAAGATTTATTATACACCGATTTGGAAAAAGTCCAGATCCAAAAATCCGGCATATTAGACCTGCCGAAGTTAATGGGAGAGGTCCCTACCTTATGTGGATGTTTCTGTAGTCTGCGCTGGAATAAGCCCGAATATCTGACTATTAACAGGCAAAAATTAGAAAAATTTGGGCTTTTCGGGAAAAAGGGAGAAAAAAATTGATTGATTCAGGGAAAAAACGGACTTTTGCTTTATTTTTCCCGGTTTGTCCCCAATCCGATATAATCGTGTTTTTTTTTAAAAAAAAATAAATAAGGTTCAATCGTGGATTCTAGTTTGGTCTGGCTTTTTTTTATTAAAATAATCAGAAACATTCAGATTTTGATAAATAAGGCCCCCCCCCATGTGACTCACGTGAACAGATCCTGGTCAATAAGCTAGGTAGGCCAAGCCATTTAAATATATTGAAGTGGTTGTTCACCTTTGAGTTAGCTTTTAGTATGATGTAGAGAGTGATATCCTGAGACAATTTGCAATTGGTTTTCATTTTTTACTTTTTGAGTTATTTAGCTTTTTCTTCAGCAGCTCTCCAGTTTGCTGTTTCAGCATCTATCTGGTTGCTAGGGGTCTTGCTTACCCTAGCAACCAGGCAGTCATTTGAATGAGAGTCTGGAATATGGATAGGAGAAAACTCTACATAAAGATAAAGAATAACAAGTAACAATAATAAAATTCTAAGCTCATAGAGCAATATTTTTTTGGTTGCCAGAGTCAAGATGTTTTAATTCAAAAACGTAAAAAAAAACAATACAAAATTAAGACTGATGGCAAAGTTGCTATGTACCGGTATAAGACCTTCTATAACATACTATTATTGAAAAAAAATTAAAATCAATTTAAAATTTGACGTTTGATAAATCTGCCCATAAAAGTTGACTTCAAGGTGAACCACCCCTTTTAAATCTCGGGCAAAATCATTCCGTGTGTCATATAAGTATTTAGTTGTTCTTTGTCTCAAGAGCTTGCAATTCACTCTCAGTTAGCCTTATTTCTGCTACTTGTGTTGTCTTGAAAACAATAAAAACCTCTGAAACGTAAGTAGCATTTTTAAATAAAAGCCAAAAAACGAAATTTAAAAAAAAAAAAGACGAAGATAGCAATCGGACAAGTTGCATTTCATACACTTCATCATATTGTCCATGATCTCCAGAAAACAATGTGAAAATAATTCCGTTTTTGTACTGAAAGGAAAAAGGATCATTAGTCATTCCGGCTTTTGGAATGCACAAAAGGAAATTTCTGCTCCCTGCCTCGTCCCCCCTATTTGTATTAATGATAAATTGCTCAGGACTTGGTTTAAAAAAAGGGCAAATACTGACTGTGCAGAATAATAAGAAGCTTTCCCTTTGCTAAAAAATAATCTGGGATCTATAGCCGGATAAATAAATATATCTGAATACAGTTGTAAGAAGGGTTACTCGCTGTAGAATCAGCTATTTATTAGTGCTCAGGGTCAGACCGGTGGGCCATTACCCTCATGGGTCCCGCCGGCCCAGACTTACTCCCCTAAAAAAGAAAGCGGTGCAGCGAATGGTGAATTGTGTCCTTCACACATGCGCTCGCCACGTTCATGCAGGTGTGCGGCAGGGGCCAGGAGGGCCCTTCATTTTGCAATGCCGACCCTATTAGGGTTAGATCAGGGGTCCCCAACCGTTGGGCCGTGGATCACAACGAGGCCACGGACACTCCTGAACTGGGCCACGAGCCCAGCCCACAATTAACGTGACGCGCCGAATTGGATGCCGGAGCGCCAAATTGGACAATGGTGCACCCAAATTGGATGTGGCGCGTGCAAACTTGCCGCTTTAAATTATGAAAAAAATGCCAACGTTTTAATTTTTTTTTACGGCTTTCCGGCATACAGGATATGATGTCGCTGACATAAGATTGAGGAGGAGCAAGCTTAATTTTATCGATTCGCCAGGTCTAAGCTGGTGAAGGAAACTCTGGCAAATGAGGTAACATTCTGTAAAATTCGCACTTTCGTGTATTTGAGCCGAGCAAAAATTCGCCTGGTGATAGGGCATGAAACTATGGTAGTGACGGTCTCTTTTTCTAGCGAATTGATCTCTACGCCTGTTAGTAAATTGCCGATGTCCCTGCAGATGGGATTTCTGGCGAATTTTTGCTAGTGATGGTCACTTCGCCTTTTAGTAAAAGTCACTCACATACGCCCATTGACTAACGCCATCAAAATTGACGTGAGCGTGAATTTTCGAGTTGCACACATTTTTCACAGAAATTCGCCCATCACTATTTTTAGACTCATATCCCCTAAAGAGGATCACTCATCTAATTGTATCAACAAAATGATGTAACTGCTGATTAGTATGATTTATAGCAGGGGTCCCCAAACTTTTGTACCCATGAGCCGCATTTAGGAGCAGATTTATCAAAGGTCGAGGTGAATTTTCAAATTCCAAAAATTTGAATTTCGAGCTATTTTTTTGTGTACTTCGACTAGGGAATAGTCCAAATTTGATTTGAATTTGAAAAAAAATCGAAAGTTCGAATATCGAAATTTATCCTGTACTGTCTCTTTAAAAATTCGACATCGACCATTAGTCATCTAAAACTTGCCGAACTGCTGTTTTAGCCTATGGGGGACCTCCTAGAACCCATATGGAGTCAATTGAAAAATTACGTTTTTTCAAACCTAATTTTTACTTTGATTCGTACAATTTCGTACAATTTCAATTCGGCCGAATACAGACCTATTCGATAGAAAAAGAACCTATTCGGCCAAAAAAAACCTTTGACTTAATTTTGGTTGCTCTTTTTGAATTAGAATTTCGAAGTTTTTCAAATTTGAAATTCGACCCTTGATAAATATGCCCCTTAAAAAGCTTACAGGAGACTCTGTTTGGCAGTACATCTGGTTTTTATACAACCAAAACTTGCCTCCAAGGCAGAAATTAAAAAAGAATCACCTGCTTTGAGGCCACTGGGAGCAACATCCAAGGGGTTGGGGAACAACATGTTGCTCAGGAGCTACTGGTTGGGCATCACTGGCTTGATGGGGGGAAACAACGGTGATGTTACGGTATAATCCTTCACATTTTGGCCCATCTGCTTATGAGGGTTTACAGAATTTTCAGTTTTAGCTCTGTTTTCTCGAGACATGAAATGTGATTCTTATTCTGCAGAGGTAAAAGAATGAAACTTTAATATTAAGTGAGGTCATGTAAGGACACTGACACTTATTCCCCAATAATAATATGGGCACAAGTTACGATTTCTTGAATTTACTTGAGCTCAGAAGTCGTGAACAAATATAACGGTTTTTATAAAACGCCCCTGGCAGTCAATAAACCAATTTGCTTTTTACTTTCTTTTGCCATTACCTAGATAAAACATAATTTGTCATAACAATTATGCAAATATGAAGCAGCAGCAACAGAATGGAACGATTTGTTCCTAAAGTAAAAGTTATTGACTGAATGATGAGTTTCAATTCATGTGCTAGAATGTACATATGTGCATGCTATGTCAGTGTGATATATCTTTGATGTAATAAATCTAAACTTAGTTTTATTTCCTGATTTCCATGGCAACTGAGTGCCAGGGTTCCATGGCATCTAGACAGAGAAGGGATATGATTATATGCATTATAGAGGTTCAGTGTTTTATATTAAACAAATAAAGGCAACTATAGACCTGATGAACAGCTACAAGAGAGACAGATATTATAAGGCAGTGGTTTAAAGAACCCATCACTCCCTTTACGTAGACCGAGGGTTCAAGGTATATATAGGGCAGCAAATACATATTCATAACTAATTTTTATTAACAGGTATTTTTAAAGTGCCAACATCTTCCCAGAGTGTATACATCAAACATAAAAAAATACATACAATACTGATAAATGCAAAAGTGAACGTGGGCCCTGATAAATAGAGTTTCCAATCTATAAGGAAAGGGAGTAAGAGACACAAGTAGAGTGACAGAGGCTCGTAGTGTATACTGATAGAATGCTAGGCTAGATGAAGATAAGCTTTTTAAATAAATTGGTTTAAGAGATTGTGTAAAGGCAAAGAAATAGGTAAAAGGTCTGATGGATAGTTAAAAATGAATTAGAGAAATGAGGTCTTGAATATGAGTATGTGAGAAGGTAATGAGTGAGGAGCTGAAGAGAAGGTCAATAGAGAAGCATAACAAGTGTTTTGGTGAGAACTTGGAAATAAGTTCTAAGATGTAAGGTGGAGCAGAGTTAGTAATGAGTGAGGAATTTAGGAGTAAATCAGTGGAGGAACATAAGAAGTAGGTTAGTGAGTTCTTGGAGAAAAGTTCTGAGATGTAAGGTGGAGCAGAGTTGGTAATTAGTGAGGGATTGAGGAGTTAAATCAATAGAGGAACATAAGAAGTAGGTTGGTGAGTACTTGGAGATAAGTTCTGAGATGTAAGGTGGAGCAGAGTTGGTAATAAGTGTGGAATTGAGGAGTAAATCAGTAGAGGAACATAAGAAGTAGGTTGGTAAGTTCTTGAAGGAAAGTTCTGAGATGTAAGGTGGAGCAGAGTTGGTTATAAGGGAGGAATTGAGGAGTAAATCCGTAGAGGAACATAAGAAGTAAGTTAGTGAGTTCTTGGAGAAAAGTTCTGAGATGTAAGGTGCAGCAGAGTTGGTGGAATTGAGGAGTAAACCAGTAGAGGAACATTAGAAGTAGGTTGGTGAGTTCTTGGAGAAAAGTTCTGAGATGTAAGGTGGAGCAGAGTTGGTAATGAGTGAGGAATTGAGGAGCAAGTCAATAGTGGAACATATGAAGTGGTTTGGTGAGTACTGTTTTAAATATCAGAGTTAGTATATTGAATGTTATCCTCAATTGTAGTGGAAATTAGCGCAGGGGCTGGTGAAGTGGCACAGCCAAAGGAGAGCCCTTGGTTAAGTATATGAGCCGGGCAGCTGAATATATTATGGACTGGAGTGGTGTCAGTCTCTGGGGGGGGGGGTCAATCCATAGAAAATTGCAGTAATAATACATGACATAACAAGAGAGTTAATTAGAATTTTGATTGCAACAGTTGTGAATATTATTTAGGCTGGTGTAAATACCTTGGATAGGCCCACAGTTTGGGTAATGTATGCCTTACATTGTGATACCCCTACAAATGCTCCTCGTTCCCTATGTTTATGATTCTGAGCATACTCACCACAAGAGATTATTTCTAATATGATCCATACAAATGGCAAATATCCAGTACAGAGACATACAAAACATCTATTTCAGTGTATTATCCCCTTGAGAACAATTCTGCAAGTAATGTGAGTGTATATTTGCCCTTTAATTCCTTTGGTTCTTCAGACCAACTGTAAAAAGTTATAAAATCTAACCCCTATGTATCTTTAAGCTTGAGTGAGGGAAGAGCTCTTTATACAGAGTTCTTATCCCACCTTTAACATCTTTTTTTCAAGAGAAAATGGAGAAGAAAGTAAATGTTAAAATAAAACTATGATCCATTTCCAATCGTTTTCTATTAATAATGGATAAGCTATTTTATAATCAAAGTCAAAGAATAAAGTAAGTAGAACGCATCTTCAATACAAACCCTATTTATTTGGCTTATATTTAGCAAAGGTACATATTCTTATAAGCACTTTAGATATATATTCCTTAAATGCCGTTCTACTACCGTTAAACTGAGCCGCACATATTAATGGGGCATAAATCCGCCTGGGTTGTTGGTGGAGAGAAACATTAAGGATAATATACTTCCAAAACATAATTAACTGAGAAATTGCCGTCGTCTTTTTTGTGTTCAGTGATGCTAAAAATGGAATTAGAAAACAATGAAGATATATATTTATATATATACAGGGCAGATGAAGAAGAAGAAGGAGCAGGAGCAGCAAGAAGCTCCGTCCCTGCTATACATAGGGGCAAGCTCACTAAAGGACGAATTTTCGACAGCGAACTATCCTCCGCAGGGATGGGCGAATTTGACCCGTTTCGCTTCGCCAAAAATTCGCTGCCGGCGAAATGTCGCAGACGCCCATTAAAGTCTATGGGCGTCAAAAAAATGTTGTCTTTTTTTTTGACGCACGCTGCCATACGAGTCTATGGGCGTCATTTTTTCGGCGAAACGAGGCGAAAAAATTCGCCCATCCCTAATCCTCCGCACTTTGCGCCACTTCATCAGGCCTGAATTTACTAACATACGAAGTTGCTTCTCAGCACAGTTTCACTAATGTTAATTCGCCAACGCAAGCATTTCATAGCGTTCTTTCGTGCTCTTACGATTAGGTCAGTTTGAATAGGGCGGTTTCATACAGTTCATTTATACGTCTTTATTAGAGATGTTGGTGCAAATGCTTGAAGTGGCCACTAATTATTACACATGTCCAAGGAACCTGAACCCTAGACATGAGCCCACCCTAAAATAATGTGACATGCCCCTCAAATTGGTTAAATTGGTTATTTTTTTAATAATTAGAACTTTTTAAGACAATCCCGCTTTACAATATGAAAAAACGCCAGCGTTTTTTAGTACTTTTGTGACTTTTCGTTATACAGGGTATGATGTCACTGATATAAGATTGAGGAGGATGTGGCTTCATCTTATGAGTTCGCCAGGTCTATGAAGATAGAGGTAACATTCTGTAATTTCGCTCTTTCGTAAATTTAGTGAGTAACGATTGCCTGGTGATAGGGCGCAAAACTGCTATAGCGGCGGTCTCTTTCGCTTACGAACTGTCCTCTACGGCTGTTAGTAAATTGCCGATGGCCCCGCGGATGGAATTTCTGGTAAATTTTCTATAACAACGGCCACTTCGCCCTTTAGTAAATCTGCCCTGTTGAGTGAAGTGAGAAGAATTTTTTGATATGAGTTTGATATGCAGGGCCGTATTTATATATAGGCCCCCGAGGGCCTGTGCCTGGGGCGGCACGATTTGTTTTTTTTAAAAAAAACCCTCCCTGCCCTCCACCATGGATTTCTATAGGAAATCTGGTGACGGAGCTAAGGGGGTGAGTGGTAAGGGGTCTGAGGAAGACTGCGGAATTGACATCACGGGCACGGCGCGCTGACATCACTGCCACTAAACGCGTTGCGTGACGTCCGTGCGCACAATGTAGGGGCGTGTTTAGGTTCAATGCCTAGGACGCCATCAGACCTAAATACAGCCCTGTTGATATGAGATAAAGGCTGAATGGGTCGGTGAGTGGGAAACTGGCACAAGATCTGTTATATGTTGCAGAAAGAATAAATAATTGGCAACTTAACAGGGCAATTGACACGAGAGCCAGTAATATAAAGGCAGCCTACGAGTATATAAACAGCAAAAAATATCCCTTCCTGCTCTTATGATTATGGATTATGGTTATACAGTCTGTGGCTTTCAGCTGCACGCACTGCGATATCAACAAGTCGTTGTTCAGGTTTGGAAGCCCCGTTAAACTGTAATAAACTGCCGAGATGAATGCTGTGCCGCTCCATTTGTGCCAGCTTCCTCTGCTCTACATTATTCATACAAATCATTCTCAGAAAAACACTATTGGGAAGTGTAAGCTGGGCAAAGTATTCTTTGGTTCTAGTAACCACTAGCAAACAGCAGTTCGCATTTATTACTTAACAGCAGTAAGAATATTTAAATTGAATTATTTGCTATGAGCTGCTACAGAAACCATTAGCAGACAGTCAAGAGTTGGCCTTTCCTGATGAAGCTATGTTATGATGCCTTGAGCCCAGAAAAAAAATTAGATAACAGCTCTAGTTAGTAGTTATAAATCCCAACCCCCACCATGGCAAATCTAATCCCAGGTCTTTACAATTCTGTAACTCACCAACCCACATCTTGTCCATCTAAGGGCAGAGACACATGATCAGATTCGGGGTGATTAGTAGGGATGTAGCGAACCGCCGAGTATGTGTTCGCGAACGCCGTTCGCGAACACCGGCAAAAAATGCGAACAGTTCGCGAACTGTTCGCGAACTTCGAACATCCGAAAATCGTTCGATTCGAACGATCGTAGGATTTTTAATCGTTCGATCGAACGATTTTCGTTCGAATCGAACGAAAATCGTTCGATTTTAGCGATCGAATGGTCGAATGGTCGAACGATTTTGACGTGAACGCCTATTGGCGAACGTCGCGCGACGTTCACGAACTTGCGGCGGACGCGAACAGCCGATGTTCGCGCGAACAAGTTCGCCGCAGAACAGTTCGCTACATCCCTAGTGATTAGTTGCCCAGCGGCAAATCTCCTTTTCTTCGGGGCGACTAATCTCCCCGAACTGCCTCCCGCCAACTAGAATCTAAATCCCTGGCGGGATGGCAATCGGTGCGCTACGTTTTCTGAAGTCGCCCGAAGTTGCCTCACAAGGCAACTTCAGGCAACTTTGGAAAACGAAGCGTTCCAAGTGCCATCCCGCCAGTGATTTAGAAGAAGAGGCAATTTATCGCCCTGGGACTAAGTCTCCCCAAATCACAGCGTGTGTCTCTGCCTCTATGATCTTCAAAATGTTGTGCCTAAGAAACAGTCCTGGCTTTTAAAGCTGGCCCAACTTCTTGGCTCCCTACCACTATGGAACAAGCAGAGTAGGGGAAAGTGGTGTGAAAACACCCCCAGCAGTTTGGAGTAAAAAGACATTGTAACCTATTTGAATGGTACGATGGTTTTCTGGGGTCAGCTTACTGTTAGGGGCATTTTTGGCCATTCAATTAAACAATGCTTATGGTGCAGTGTTTGTAGTACTATTGGTGGGTACTTGACCCTCAACTTCAGCTCTTGTTTGTAACTCACTCAAGAGAAAATAAATCCCCTTCTCTTGGCTCAGCACATCGTTGTTTAGAAAAATGGTAGAATTTAACTTACTCTGAATGCAAGTGCCATTTAATTGAATTGGTCTTCCCTAGTATTATACACAAGTTTTTTTCTTTTTAATTTCCGTAATTACTTTTCAAAGTCGGCTTCGAAATTGAAAATAAAAAAATGTATATAAATATATAGTTGGATACATTTTAGCGACGTTATCTGCAGCCCACCTATATATACCATCTGGCACACATACAGTTTCATAGACTCTCTTAAGAAAAACACTATTCTGTCTAAACATTTGTGTATTTTTTTTCTCCTTTAGTGGATGTGGGTTGTGCAGATTGCGACTCCTAATAAAAACAGCGGTAACACTTGTCTACAGGTAGAATTTGTACATAAATTCCAGTGCGGGGCTCCCTCTCTCTTTGTACTTGAACTGATTACAGGATTTCAGATTCCACAGTATATTTGATTTGGTTTTCTAAACAGGATAAAAAATTTCTCTTAAAAACGCCTCTCAAAATAATTGGACGATATTGATTACAATATGCCGAAGTTATTATAACGCACTTTATTTCTAATAACAGCTGCCAGAGGAACGCAGGTACAGATTGGATGCTTTAAAGTGATTTATTTTTGATGGATGAAGTGGGATGCTAACCCAACAAAATGTATTTATTTTCAGCTGGACGGTTACAGAGAAATGCACTTGCATTGCGATGTATTCATAGTAATGGGAATATAATAATAATCATGCTGTATATGTTGTGTGGGTATGTAGAAATAGAATTTCTTTAGATGTATATGTGTTCTGCTCAGGTATTAACCCCTGCTGTGACTGCTCCTTCCGTTACACTGACCACTTGCTATTAACCAATAGGATATTGCCTGCCATATTGCATACAATTCTGCACTTTGCTGGCCCCCACTTTAGTTATTGAGTCATTGTGTGTGTATGAGGCAAAAAAGGAGATTACCTGAGGGTGGTGGCTATGAATATATATATATATATATATTCTTAATGAATCAGATGAAAATTGAGCATAGGACTGGCCAGATATGGGATGACTTTGACGTAGTTGGCCAGCTTGGATATATTGCAATATATGGACAAACAATCCCTGTTTTGTTTAAAGGGTAAGGCATTTTTCAGTAGCAGTATGCACAAAATGTCTCAATGTCTTAAATATATTGATAATGGGTTGAGTGCAGAGGACTCTTGTATTTCTCTATATGTATTTTGTGGTCACAGCCTCATTGCACCCCCGCCTAATGGTTTTAGAAATTAGTGGTGAGCACAACTTTCCCTTGTTTGTTAAATAAATATATATATATATATATATATATATATATATATATATATATATATATATATATATATATATATATATATATATATATATATATATATATGGATGTAGCATTATTTTGGGAGTCAAACCCATCTGGACTCCCTGTTTTAAGCCCCAACAGCTTATAATAATCTAGTTGCATGCAGCAAGGTAAATGCTATAGCGATAGTGATCGGCAAATAAATTTGCATGGCACAAATTCGCAGTGAATTTCCGCGTTTCAAAAAATTTTGGACGCACGTCCGAAATGTCGCTAGCGTCAAAATCGGCACGTGTCAACAATATTCAAACACCCATTGACTTTAACGCCAGCGTCAAAATTGACGCGAGCGACTTTTCGGCACACACATGGAGCATAGGGGAGGCAGAACAGAGCAGGAGACAGGGAAGCCTATCAGGACCAGTCTAATATGTACTACATACAGTGACACAGTGCTGGTTCCCCTTCAGTAGTTTGTATGAACTGTTAGCAGGCGAACAATATGGGCAGTTTCAGTCTGTATCTTGGTTGTGAACAGTACAGGGGTTTTAGGGTGTGAACAATAGAGGTGTCACAAGTGTGAACAATACAGGGGAATCACAGGTGTGAACAATACAGGGGATTAGTCTGAATTTGAGGTTTAAACAATGCAGGAGCCAGTTAATCTCTGCAGTGTAATTTAAAGTTTACACACAGTAAAAAGACGCAGCAGGCACACTTTCGTGTGGGGGGCCACACAAGGGGGGGTCACAGGCCGCATGTGGGCCGCGGGCCACGGCAAAAAAGTGCATGCATGTCAAAAGCATGAATGCGAGTCAAAAACTGTGCACGCACTTCATGGGTTCGGAGGGGGTCCCTGGGACAACAGCACCGGTGGGCCCCAGGCCTCCCAGCCCGACCCTGTACACTGTATACAACAAGTCTGCTCTCAAAACAGTGATAGATAGAACTTACCTATAGATATATGTGCACAACCGATTGCTTTTTTGTATGTTTTATCTGCATTTTCTTTATTATATCAGCTAATATGTATTCACAGCCAACTGAGCATAGCTATGTTATTTTCCAGCCCACCTATATGAACCATCTGGTATGTACGCTGCCTGAGACTTTCATTTGCTGTATCCTGTTGAAGCATCTGGGTCATCAGTAATTATTCTTCATTACTGTACATTGGCAGCACAGACTAATAGATTTGCCCACTCACAGATATAGGCCTGTGTTTATCAATGTGCAAATATGTTGCTTTCTCTCCTCGCTGACTTTCGCTAATTGATCTGCACAAATTGGGTGGCACTAAAAGATTATGTCACTGGGGACAACACCTCCTGTGAGGTGCAGGAAATTCATTTTCCCCTGGGCCTGCATGCGAGGGTTGCTGGCAGTGCATTGGTTAATATGTGACAGTAGATTACTGTTGCTGGGGTTATGATGTCAAAGGGCAAGTTTATCTCAGGGCAAGATTGAACCCTGGAACCATGTGTTCTTAAAGGGCACCTATCACAGCCAAAATCAAACAAATACAGGTATGGGACCTATTATCCAGAATGCTCGGGACCTGGGGCTTTCCGGATAACGGGTCTTTCCGTAATTTGGATCTTCATACATTAAGTCTACTAGAAAATCATGTAAACATTAAATAACCCCAATAGGCTGGTTTTGCTTCCAATAAGGATTAATTATAACTTAGTTGGGATCAAGTACAAGCTACTGTTTTATTATTACAGAGAAAAAGGAAATCATTTTTAAAAATGTGGATTATTTCATTATAATGGAGTCTATGGGAGACGGCCTTTCCGTAATTCGGAACTTTCTGGATAACGGGTTTCCGTATAACGGATCCCATACCTGAATTAACAATCTGACCAGTACAACATAAACACGTTTAATCAAACTACATATATAGTTTTTTGAAAAAACTGCAGGTTTTAAAAAATACCTTACTTTGTTAAATGAGTTCTTTCACTGAGGGAGGCCATACTGAGACTATAACAGAGACTATAATATGCAAATTTCAGCAGCATGCTCATATTGTAAAACTGCTTTGAGTATTCTACCCAGAATGCCTTGTTTTAGTAAACTCCTCCACTAGAAGTATCAGGAGATTTCCCTATCTTGTCCCCTGCTGGTGATGTTATTATGCAAATGAAGGGCACACACTAACTTCCAGCAGGTGGCAGCACTACTGTACAGCAGCTAACACACAGGTTTGGCTGATTTGAAAATAGCTTAGAAGGGTTGATAAGCAACAAGGAATTTCAACTGAGCATGTGCGAGATTTCAGAGCTGCAGTTGGCTGGGAAGATATAGGTAGGAGGAGCCAGTGAAATCCAAGATGGCTGCCTCAGCTAGAACTGCAGTGGAGATAGGGGAGATCTTGCAGAAGGAATAGTGAGCTGATCATTTACATTATACAAACAATTCTAACTGTTTTAAAAATCGGATTTCTTGAACTTTCACATAGTGTTTTTACTTAGGAAATGATTTTAGTTATGATTGGTGCCCTTTAAGAGCGAGAAGTTCGGGGGGTATAAAAAGAGGTGCCAGTGCAGATACCTCTTCTTCTTGTTCTGGCGGCTGGATAGTTTGCTCATTTGAATCCCACCCTATCTAAATATGTTAATATATGCTTTTTTTAAAAAAATTTTAAAAAATAAATAAATTTTAAAAAATTATTGTCGCAGCATGGAGGAAAATTTGAGGTTTAACAGATGGCTCATGGCTCGGAGTTGGATAAGGCTGAGCCTTTTCACAAATGGTCAATCAATAGGAGGCCTGTTAGATGGACTGAGGCTGGCTAGGTGTCATTGCCATACATACATACAGATTCAGTTACGTGCTCATATTCATTTATTTGGCATTAATTAATTTGCTGTTAAAAGTTTATTGAGTTACAATAAATGCTGTGGCCTTTCTCCACTCAAACTATGGTGCCGTGTCTCTTATTACATGTACAGCATTCCTCTCCCATGTATATTAGCGGCATAATATCTATCAGACATCATGATCCTAAAGAAACTGGCAGTGAAATACATTGCTCCTTAACCCAACCTGGAAAGACTATTAATAAGGCCTTGCCATGCTACAAAGTTACCTAGGTCTCCAGACAAGTTCATCAATGATTGTTATTGTGGGTTCTCAACCCAGATACTGTACTAACAGTTCCGATTAGAATTGTAGAGTTTCATTTGCCCGCTAAGATTATATAATCCCCATGAAGTCTCCACTGTGTTCTGGAGCAAAGGCAAACTTTACTTTTTGGATAATAGTGTTCCTTTAATAGGCAGCATGAGACCATTTTCCCATTAATGCTAGGCTAGCATCTAGCTGTCAAGCAGCGATGGAGAAACTTGCATTATATAAGCATATTTTGCAATGTCTGCTCTGAGACCTGATATAAATCACAAAGCCTGTGTACTGTAGTTGAAGGTTTGAGACGTTCCTGCTGAGTAAACCAAAATGTTGCAGTAGGATTTCAAATGCAATTGCAGTTCACAAGTCTGCTAGAAGCCATTTGCTTTTACCACCACCCAAGTCTAAACCATACACCTAAAACATATTTGCCCTATTTGTTCACCTACGAATTGGGACACATGGGGCTGATCTGATCATTTAACCCCTTGGATTTATGGTGACCCACTGGGGAGAGAACCACATCAATGTGCCAATGTTGTCCTCATCCAGCTGGATTTAATAACCTGCCAATAAATATTTGGCTGAACATCCATAAGTCTGGCCCCATGATCAAGTCAATTAGCTGCTGACTTTATCTGGAGTTGCTGAGCTAGCACCTTAATCACCCCATGTAAGGTCACCTTAAATCTGTGACTTTTTCCACTGCAATATCTCTGTGCCCTACAGTTGCCCCTTGCATTTGAGGTTCCTAGGAAGTTGGGAGCATGCCAGTAGGCAAAACAATGTACAGTATTACAATTCATGTGATGACAATTGCCCATTGCAATGCAACTCTCATACAACCAGTTGCCTATGAGACATATCTATACTTTCAATAATAAATCTGAAGTTTTAGGGTCTCCAAGTAGAAAGTGATTACTCACCACATCAGGAGCCCTCAGCACGGGGAGTGGACAATCCGAGAAATCTTTAAAGCAGGCTCTCAAAAAGGCAAACTTCCACCAGGCAATATATTCAAAGTGAACAGAGTTTATTGTGTCCACAGCCTTACGCGTTTCGTAAGGATTCAGTTCAGGATTCGGCCAGGATTCAGCCTTTCTCTGCAGGAGTCGGATTCGTCCGAATCCTTCTGCCTGCCCGAACTGAATCCTGATTTGCATATGCAAATTAGGGGCAGGAGGAAAATTCATGACTTTTTGTCACAAAATAAGGAAGTAAAAAATGTTTTGCCCTTCGACCCCTGATTTGCATATGCAAATTAGGATTCGGTTCAATATTTGGCCAAATCTTTCGCAAAGGATTCAGGGGTTCAGCTAAATCTAAAATAGAGGCATCCCTACTTTCAGTTAAATGTTTTTTGCTTTCCTTTATACAGTATTTGTTTAATGGAAATACTGTGAGATCACTTGCTTCTACGAGTGCTTCTCAATATACTTGCAGATATTTATTTGCTTTATAGTATTGGTTCCCAAACTGTACAGTAGGTCTGCCCACCCCTAGGAGTACCCAAATCAATAACTGAGTGAGCCTAAGGCTAAGTCAGGGATAAAGCTGGGGATAATTATTTGTTCTTCTTGTTAAACTTCTAATTCTAGCAAAATCATGTATATTATGTATCTCTACCATTGTTACAAGCTAAGGGGGACAGGAACAAATATTGGACCACAAAAGGCTGTCTCAAGCCCAAGAAAAGCCTGTTCAACCCTCAGGGCCGGGTTTACATACATTTTTAGTTTTTAAAACTATTGTATCTACTGCACATCCCCAATGTTTCTGAACCAATGGAGGTGTGATTGGACAGTATGCTGCCCCCTAAAATCCTGCTGCCCTAGGCCTGGGCTTTGGGGGCCTCTCCACAAATCCGGCCCTGTCAACCCTGGAGGGAGATATTTTTTGCTCCTAAATAGTAACATATATGCAGAGGACAACTGGAGAGCCTTTAAAATCTTTTAGTGTAGTTTTATTGAAGCACTACATGTTTCAGACCACAAAGGTCCTTCCTCGGGTGCATCAATAAAACTACACTAAAAGATTTTATTGGCTCTCCAGTTGTCCTTTGCATATATGTTACTATTTTGGAGGTGGCTACTCTTTCTACTGTTGAAGAGCAAAAACAACACGTATCTAACAAGCTGTGGACCCAGCAGGAAAACTCAAAATCTATTTTTTGCTCCTATATATTCTCCAAATGCCTTTGGGTCACTATTATCATGGCAATATGTGGGCTAATCCTATATAGTATCTAATTGAGTGGACATGGGCTTTGGGAATGGCCTAGAAGAGCCAGAATTATGGCAAAACTGGAATAGTTAAAAGTGAGAACAATATTGATAACTTCACCTACAGTAAGAAGGTGTTCCTTCATTGCTGATTTATCCCTAAATCCCTAAAATGCAAAATATAGGCACAAACGTTGTATTCATTAGTATTTAATGAATATCGTGGGTATAATGACTCTCAAAGTCAGAGCATTCCAAGGAACTGAACTGTTCTGCAGGTACAAAGGCTGGGAGAGGCGAAGGCTCCATGTCCCAGTTAATTGGAGATTGCTAATTCTCTTTAATCATCATTTGATATTAAAACTTTAATGAAGATAAGTCTGTAATGCATTTCTTCATAGAAGGTTCAATTGTGCTGTTTAACCCTTTTCCTGCTGGTGCTCTTTGATTATTCTTTTTATGCTGATGACAGTCAGGTCCCTGACAACGAGCATCTTTAAATTTACAAGAACGGATGTGTTTGTTCAACTTCTGAGCATTGAGAAGGCTAAAGATGTGCACATCTCCTTGGCTACTGGGGCACACCAATGTATTAATGTGTTGTGATAAATAATAGAAGGGTTATGGTATGTGATAACGAAGGTTCTGGCCAGGCAGTATGATAAAGTGGCAGAGTAGGTTCCCATTTATAAAAACTTTATAGAAACGTAGGGAATAAAACAAGGCAATGCTCATTATACTTTCATGGGTAAGAATCTAAAGAAGGTGAAAAGGGAAGACTGAAAATTATTTACTTATAAATAACTTGGTGGTAAGTAATGGAGACATCCCGGACCTTAGATGAGGAAAGATCCTACAAGAAGATGAACCATGAGTATAAGAGCAATTATGCAGCATTACAATGGTCAAATACAGTAAATAATGAATATATATTAAAGTCAATATAACAGAAGGTAGTCGGCACAACACTTCAATTCTCAACGTAGTGCAGGTCCCCAAAAGCCACTCTCCACTGGCAAATATACAAAATTCAATATGGAACAGCACCGCTTGTCTTATGTAGAATAAAAATGCCGTTATTGCATTTGTTTTTGTTCTACATAAGACAAGTGGTGCTCTTCCATCTTGGATTTTTAGATATTAAGTCAAACCAAGGCTTTGTGTGTATATCAGATGCCACTACTCTAGTCATTTCATGCCATGGCTTCTGAGCTTTTCAGCTCCATCTGTTGTTCATGGCGATGCCAAGTAAATGAAGACCCGCTGGGAACTACATTGCATTTTACTGTATAAAGGAAAATCAACATGAGAGAAATAGAAGATGGTATTTTATATAAGCAATTTCATTATGAGAGCTTGTGTTTGTCTTTTTATCTCATTACAGTTACACTCATCAACACAAAATCAACCATTAATCTTACACCAATGAGGAAACTGTTACATAACGCCTGTTTCTATCTTGTGATGTGGAGAAGCCATACGTCTACATTTATCAATCCTCAGCATTCCACCCACTCTCTCCCACCACTCTTCCTTTCTTTGATAGAAACATGTTTTCCAGTACATTAGTGTCTTCATCATCATCTTCATTGGCTACTTGGCAACGGAAAAGAAAAAATATCACTCAAGCCAACTTGAAAAAATACTGCAGTCTTTTGTTTCAAGCAAACTAGTAATGAATCTTAACACAGGTCCGTACCACTTAATTCTTAAATGTTTGTGGCTGTTTCTTCTCTAAAGGGAAAGTTAACCTAACATGAAAAGGATGTTTTATAGAATTGGTGGCAAACTACTGGAAGCACAGTGAATTAATCACACTGCATTGTTTATTTAGAGAAAGAATTAATTATTTTACTGTATCAGTAACCAGAAAAATTGCAGGCTAGCCTGAATCCCAAAAACGACGGCTCCGTATCACTTGTCCATCTATGTTATGCTGTGGTGGTGTCTGCAGAAGAATGGTGGTTAAGATAACATTCAAAAGAGATGGGAAGAAAGCATTAGCTAGCCAGAGAGCTCACTGTGATAGACCGACAGATCCTGGATAGGGTAACCAAGTTAATACTCTGTTAAAAGGTTCTGTTTGCAATTCAAGACAGCTTTACAAAACCAAGATCTGCAGTAGACCTTCTACTGCCAAACCACTAATGAACCCTAGAAGGTTTATGTAGAGCAAGAACCAATGCCTGTACTGAATCTGGAAACAGAAAAATACCAGACTTGCCTTAATCCCAAAAACAACAGGTTAGTATTGTCTATTTCGGGAATGCTGTGGTGGTGCCTGTAGAGTAATCCATTTGGTTATGATCACATTTAAAAATGATGGGAGGAAAGAATTAGCTAGCAAGACTGTGATAGACTGGCAGATACTGGACAGGGAAACCAAGTAAATACTCAGTTGAAAGGTTCTGTTTGCAGTTCAAGAGAGCTTTACAAAAGGAAGACCTCCAGTAGACCTTCTTCTTCCACAGCACTAATTACTGATTAAGACCCCCAGAAGGTAAAAGCGGTGTAGCAAACTCAGAACCTGGATATTCAATGATTATAAATGTGTCCTATGAACTGATAAATCATCTTTTGCACCTTGTCATTTTTGTGTCTGGTATATGTTCAGAAAATGACTAAAGAAGCCTACAATGCTGTGTGTAGCAATACCTGGTGGTCTAGTGGGGAGGCGGGGATGCCTGCTGATCTCCTCGTGGGGAAACCCACGTTCTTCTTCCTAGTTCTCTTTGTTCAGATGTGTCCATATGTGTGTCCTTTTATTCAGTGTGTCGCGTCTGACGTCATTGCACTTGGCACACAATTCAAATATTTAAAGGTGCCTCTTCTGGTTTTTCCTTGCCCAACGTAGGTCTGTTCTAAATAGTTCCTGGTGCAATTCTTCATTGATTTGCTGTTCCTTGACCCTCCTGTCTGCTGCCTAAACTGATCATTGCCTGTTTACTGACTACCCTTCTGGACTACTATTCTGTACTGCCCTGACTAAGCTTTCTCGTTCTCTGCTCCTCCTGTCACCTGTTCTGGTTCCCTTGCCTGCCCGGAACCCTCGCCTTGGTTCTCTTACTTTAAGACCTGGTGGCATCTGAGTAACGAGGGGGTCCATCCCAATGTAAAAGGTGGCTGTTATAGGCAGAAGCGTGAGCTGTGACCGGAACCTGGGAGTCTGTTCTGGGCTTTGGTATACCGAACGAGGCCGTGTGTTTGGAGGAGCATCTGGCATGGTCTTGCCAGCAATATCATGGTATTCCTTAGGTTTATTATATTCACAGAGGGCACATGTTACATGGCTAATGCCAATAGATAAACATCAAGAAGCAGCGTTTTCTACCTTCTTATTTCAGAAACAAAAGATTAAAAGATTGAAGGGCATCTGTCATGGTCTGGGCAGCAATATCTTGATATTCCTTCATTTACAAAGGACAAGTGTGAATGCTGAGTGTCTAATACCAAGAGTTAAACATAGACAAGCATCTGGCATGGCCTGGGCAGCAATATCATGATTTTTCTTATATTCACAGATTGCAAGGGCACATGTAGTATTTTATACCTTTGCTTCATCCCAGAAAGAAAATGGGGGAGCAACTGTCATTGGCAGCAAAATCATGGTGCTTCTTAGGTCCTGTTTTATTTGCAAGGGCACATGCAGATTGTCTAATACCAATAGTTAAACATAGGAAAGCCCTTACTGAGTGCTGCTTCCTCCTATGGATGGTTCTATTACTCTTGATGCTGCCTTACACTTTCTGGTCAATGTAAATAGTGGGCAGCTCCTGAAAACCACCCAGAGTTCTGCAGCACCTCAGCAAATCAGCCCTATGCTCCTAATGTAAGATCTGGCAGAATTACTAAAAACTTACAGAATGTTGTCTGACAGTAAGTGCATTTCCCACATCTATTTGTTAGGCATTCATTCCCAGGTGATTAAATTCTTACATTTCTTTGAAATTTGACATTTCTCATTACCTGGATATCTTAAATGCTTAGGCAGTTAACATTTACTGGCATTTATTTTGCACAGGGCATTTTTTTTAATGAATTTTAAAGGTTTCAGACCAAGAGAGAAGATTGGAATGGACTTTACTGAACTAAAAACCTTTTCTTTTAGGATGCTGTGCAGTACATTGCGTTAAGCTGACTGTGTATTGCTGTTCCTGAGACTTGAAACTTTCATGACTCAAAGGCGATACTTGATACTGCCCTTGACATGTTGGGTTATGAGTCTCTAATGAATCCAAGGATTTAATGCTAATTACACTGCTATTAAAATTACACCAGTTGTAAAGAATAGGAGAGACAATTGATTTTTCTCACAGGTTTGTAATTAAGTCACATTAACAGTCCTTGTGTCTAATCAAAGTTGGTGCAACTCCTTGGCATGTATTATATTTTGAGGGCTATGATCGTGTGTGGTGTTTTGAGCATGGACAGGATCTCCTTTGTGTCATATTGAATCAATGACACTTTTTCAGAACAATCAAACTAAAGCCCATGGTTCACTATCCCTCTGTGTCCCTTTACCAGCTGTAAATCTCCAGGATTCAATAGAATTTACTTCCACATAACTGTTAGTACTGTTAGTACTAACTATCACTACAACCCTATTCTGATCAACCTTCTCCTTATAGGGAGTTTTGTCGTGATGAGTGGGCCGGCCAACACCCGAGGGTTTACCTGCGAGTCGGGCGGGTTTTGGCCACACACATTCTGTGCGTCACAAGTGAGTTTGTGTTGAGCCCTTCTTTCACTTTTCTCATCTGCAATGTTACTCTGGTGGCTTTTGGCTCCTGCCGCCTCCATTTATAGGCGCCCACCTGCCCCAGCCTGCCCCCTTTTGTGATGTCAGAGATGGTCAGGTCTAAAAATGGAGGGTCAGGTGTGGCTTGGGAGTGAGCAGGTTAGGGATGGGTGCGGGTCAAATTTTTGTCGACCCTCACTTTACTAGTGTTTTGCAAAGAAGCAGATTTATCAAAAGTTGAGGTGAATTTTTGAATGAAAAAAAAATCGAATTTCGAGCTATTTTTGTGTACTTCGACTAGGGAATAGTCCAAATTCGATTTGAATTTGAAAAAAAAATTTACAGTCTCTTTAAAAATTCAACTTCGACCATTCAATATCTAAAACCTGCCAAATTGCTGTTTTAGCCTACGGGGGATCTCCTAGAACTTTGGAGTCAATTGGTGGACTTTGAAAAATCTATTTTATTTTTTTGGAAAAAACTTCGAATCTAATTTGATCGAATTCGCTATTACTTGGAATTCGAATTCGGCCAAATTTGGACTTATTCGATCAAAAACTGACCTATTCTACCTAACACATCCCCCATCTTGTGGAGATACCAACCAAGAACATAACTATCTAGAAACTAATATGGCTGGAAAGCCAACATGCAGCTTAAGGGATGCTCAAAACTGCAATTGATCCCTATGTGATACAGAAGATAAGCTTTACTAGCATATAAGAAGTTGCAGTCGCACCTGAATTAGAAGCAGACACCCCTACAGAGTCCCCTACAGAGTGCAATTGGGTCCTGGACAACCAACCCAGATTGGAGGGACTGATACGCTACTGTATCTTGCAACTTGCCTAAGGTAATACAAGACACTTCAGAGCTGCTTGTGTAAGGACCACTATGGGAACTCCAGTAGCCAATCAAATGTTTAGAGAACACTGGCAGAATGCTCCTCACCTCACTGTGAAAAGTCTAAAAGAGAGAGGTTTTGTTCTGTGTCTGCTGAATGGAAGTAGAAGCCATTCTTTAAGGAGAAGGTATTATTGGTAGCAGTATGGAATTCACTTCACTAACCATTCTATTATTATCTTATCTTATAATTATTGACTGTTTTAATTTTGCTATGTTATTTGCTAACGGAATTATCAATTGTATCCCATTAAGAGTATACACTGTGAAAATGTTTCCCAGACTCTCCTAATAGTGTTCCTAGATGGGTTCTAGAAGACTAGACAATAGAATAAAACTTTGTCAAAGGTACTGTCAGAGGCCTATCGACTCCCAGAGCGGGAAGTCCAGACCAAGGAGGAAACTTTGGGTAAAAGTCCAAGTTTGCGGTAACAGACAAGGGATTACTAGTTCTTTCGTGGAGAGCAGTGTATTTACTCGCAGTACTATTTCTATTTCTCTTGCTTCATAGCTGGTATTCTAGATACTGTATATTCTCTGAATCAGAACTCTTGTCTCACAAGAAACCAACATGGTCAATACGCTTTGATCTTAAAAGTTCATTTACATAGACTGTAGAGAGGACTAAAAAAACATAAATGAATGACAACAGTCTGTCTATTAACAAGAGCCCTCTTACTCCAGGTTTTCCCAGGATCAACTCCCTCTTTGAAGCTGCATCCTATTGTCTCAACAGTTTGCTGTCTGGACATTGAATGTTCCAGTTTTGCTTTAAGTGTCTTGGTTTAGCTTCAGCAATTCAGTAAAGTCAATGAGCCTTTTGTGCACTTGATGTTGTAGGTGTAGGTAAGTGTTAGTGGGTATAGGCATTTAAAAGAAGGGAATGATAAAACTTTATTCTCCATGGTTGACCTATATTTTTAGCCACTGACTCTAGGGTCTCCCAGATTGGTTGCTGGGTGCCCTAATGTAGAGATGCAGTTGTACAACAATATAAAGCTATTAACATAAATAAGCTGTAGGCTCCTATCTAGTTTTTTTGTAGGGTTCACTTTGCAGTTAACACAAAAGCCATTGAATGGATTGTGGATGTGCTGGTTAAACATAATTATCATTTTTATTTTTCTGTTTCCACTTTGCATTCATTTATGAATATCCAGATAATGTGCCAATGGAAGGCAACAACTAGTGGTTTGAAAACCTATGGATTATTAAATAATTATGAAAACGTGCATGCAAGTGAAGCCTTTATTAATGGTTATACCATCCACTGACATGCTTGGTATGAGTTAATCCAGCTCTGTGCATGTTTTATCCACAACAGGTCAATTTATGGATTATTTTGAACTTTTATACGCTCTCCTGTTTCATGTTTTCATGTTTGTAGTAAATTCGTAAATTTGTAGTAAATTCAATGGAGCAGTAAAAATCCCCACTTAAAAAACTCCTTGATAAACAATGAAATTTTTATCTGAGATAAATAAGGCCGAATAGGTATAATATTTTTTTTTCAGTTTTTAGCAAAAAATCACAGACTAGAGCCATACGGTATATAGATCCAAAATAGCCCAGTGCTGGAAAGTATTAGGCCAAATGTTACTATTTAAAAAGCAGCAAGAATATGTAAAATTACCCTATAAAAATGAATGCATTACAAATGTAGTGGGACCCTGCATTATAACCCTTGGTATTGTATAGATTGTTGATATCAGAATGATGAATCAGATGCACTCAGAGGAAGGGAAAAACAAACCATTGTTGCAGAGTCACTGTACAGTTATGGGACCTGTTATCCAGAATGCTCGGGACCTGGGGTTTTCCAGATAACAGATCTTTCCATAATTTGGATCTTCATACCTTAAGTCTACTAGAAAATCCTTTAAACATTAATTGAACCCAATAGGCTGGTTTTGCTTCAAATAATGATTAATTATATCTTAGTTGGGGTCAAGTAAAAGCTACTGTTTTATTATTACAGAGAAAAAGGAAATCAGTTTTAGAAATTTGGATTATTTGGATAAAATGCAGTCTATGGGAGAAGGCTGTAATTTGGAGCATTCTGGATAATGGGTTTCTGGACAACAGATCCCATACCTGTATTAAAATCTCCGTAGCCCTATTATTAATTATTATTATTAATTTGTTCTGTAATTAAGCGTAAGGTCCTACATGCTTCTATTTGTGCCATAGCTCCAGAGAAGATAAACCCGGATCCACGTGTTCTGCTGCTGCTTTGCATGTTTTACATACATAATGGGATTCTGTGCTCTCCAACGGCGTTCCTTTGTTCTGCTCTTAGTCCTGGAGAGGAATATGGATATATACAAATATGCTGCGCTGCATTTCTTTTATTCTTTTATTCCTCTTTTCTTTCCCGTTTCATATTTTATTCTCTTACACACTTGAAAGCGAGTTTATATTCATTGTTAGAGAGCAAGCAGAGAGATGGAAATAGAGAATTGTACACAACATGCCATCCCTCAATATGTTAAGAAAAAATGCATTTTATCTGAAAATATCTTGGTGATAACCTACCCCCCACCTGCCATCATACCACTTTCTAGTGGAGCCAACTAGATTTTATGTTGAGATATTCTATAAAGTTACAAAGCTTGTCTGCCATAAAAACAGAGAAAAACTTGTGCTGCAAAGTGCTTTAAATGGGGCAAAATAAAGGGTGCAGGGATTTGTCTTATGGTCCTTCTGCCCATGCTCCTTTCCATATCAATGCAAGATGGAGATGTCTACCACCCAAAGCTATCGCACTACATGCTACTTTACTATTAGCCAGGCCAGTGCTGTCCATGTTCTTCATGACCAAGAGCATGCCCAAGATCTACATAGACTTCTTGCCACAACAGCATTGTATTATAATAAACTGGCACCATAATATATAAATGACAGATATTTGGCCCACAGCAGAGACAATTCTGGACAGCACTGGGGCAGGTAATGGGGGCGATTAGGCACCATATTTAGTTCAATGCCTTCTGATTATCTGAAATTATGGTTTTATAAAAATACAATATATATAGGTATATATATTGGACCATTGACCTGGCTAAACAAGCAGATCTTTCTGTGTATGGTGAACTTTAGGGTGAAACAGCAACAAAATGAGAGGGGCAGCAAGTAACAGTGGAAAGGGAAAATCAAGGTTTTGTGAGAGGCTAGTGTAACACCCAAATTATTTACTTAAATAATTTATTTTTCACCAAGATAAGACCCTTGAGTGTGGATTTCCTATACATATACTAATTGAAGTACCCTGTGCCTTTCAGGAATCTCATTGGTCAGGTGGCAGATGTGGAATGTTGGGAGTCTCAAGTCAACACATAAGAATGGCCAAACAAAGTTTCATCTTGAAATATAAGACTATACATGTTATTGTTTACATATTAGATAAGCAGGGGTCTAATAGCTTCTTGATGAAAATGAGATTTTTGGGGATGAAAGAAGGTCTAAGACAATATTTGGTGCATTTGGTATTATTGTGTCCCAACGTATAAAAAACATCCAAACAAACAAACTTATATATAAGATTATATTATCACCTATGCTGGTGAAAGTTTTGTCCTTTGCTACAATGCACTGCTGGAGTGATGCAATTTGATTGGTCATTTAAGCAAGTGGGTGTCTTTGGGTTAAGCTAATAGCAGGCTTAGGCTCAATACCTTTGAAAACCCCTACACGAATGCTTTGTCCTGCTGGGTAGTCCTTAAAAATGTGGAGCAACGCATTCTGGTTGGTCAGATGGGAGATGTTTGATCTTGGGGTAAACTGATGGCAGGTTAAGTACCCTTGAAAACCCCTACATACATGTTTTGTCTTTGCCACAGTGTCCTACTGACTGAGTAGTTTTACTAATCTACTGAAATGTAATGTGTTTGATCAGGTGGGCAGGCATGCAACTTTGGGATAAATGGATGGACTATCGCTCAGCACCTTTGAAAACCTTTAAGTACATTTATTTTGTTGCAATTGGGCCTACCCTATGAAATGCTGAAATCTGATTGGGCACATAGAATGGTGGAAGGAGATAGAAGTTTTGTAAATAAATGTAGCTGGGAACTGTGTCCAGATGAAGGTGTGGTTCAATGAAAGTTTTGTTGCATTCTGCAAGAGTTTGGCCTCAAGATGAGGGCAACTTTACACAGGGACCTGATGTTTGGATGAAAAGTAGTTTAGATCCATGTGCATGGTCTCTGAGAAGTTCCATTACATTAGCTCCTACCATGTCCAAACAGTTAAAAATAAACCAACAAACAAACTGTCTCCTTTATATATAAGATGAGGGATATCGGGGTTAAATGCACACAGGTACCTCTAATAAATAGCATCAACGATTGCGTCAACTGCGCCTGTGGTCATAAATGAACCATTGGTAACCAGCTTGCAGAACCATGTTCCTCCTAGTAGAACCAACTCTTTTATACTGAAACTGTGGACACAGAATTTTTTAACCTTGCTTGCAGATTCAGCCTTGCCTAATGAAGAGAACATGGCATTTATTAGCATGACAGGGGACTGGGGCTACTTCTTCCATTTACAGTTCATGTAACTTGACACACTTGTGAATGGGAAGCAATTCCCTAGTGCTCAGAGACATGAGCTTTGTGAACACAATCAAATTGCTTGACCTGATACATCCTTTGTCATAATGAATGGATTCTCTGAAAGCTAAATGGTAATTATCTTTACTTTTCAACCTTGACTGCTTTGTATGTTACTATATATGTATGAATAGGGAATGCCGTAACTGGGAATCAGTCATATTTCTGTATTCAGGTACTGTACCATTCTTCCATGGCACCAAGTTCGGCTTGACATCATTCTCTTTACACAGGTACTGTGATGATATTCCTTTTAGATGTAGAGTTTTTCTTGGCCTTTATAAATCAAAATCCGCCCATTGTATTTTAGGAATGCTTTCAAGCTCAACATTTGGCCACATGAAAGGAACAATACAGGATTGGCAGCACCATTGGCTCCAAGTCAACAATATTTTCATTTTATTCAGTGAAACTCGGACGGTCCATTTTATTCACAGGCATCAAGGGAGGTTCATATTATTTGCTGTAGTAAATACAGTTATTACTTGCTATCACCACAGTAGCCTTATGATATAAAATGTGGCTCAAAACATCATCATAAAAAAGGAACACTTGAAAATGACAGGGCTGTTTCCCATTGCTTTCATTTCAAGTGATAACCAGCCCTTGGCTAATTAGTGTTTAAACACGCTGTCATCTCATTTTTATATCTTAATGAAGTTATTTTTACATCATGTTCATCAAGTGTTGTTTTTTTAAATAAATTAAATGTATTAAAGCCTTCATCCTAAATGTGTGATGGACCAGCTATAGGCTGGGAAAGCCTCCTGGGAATTGTTGTTCTGCAAAGTTGTTCTGTGGTCGCATTCTTTTCCTGCTACTGCATTATTTTTCAATTGCAATTGTTCTAAAGAAAATCATGACAAATAAAGGATGAATATCTCGGGACCTAAAACCTGTTTATGACCCTTGCAGACATCCCCTTATTAATGGTCTCAGCATGACTCGTTTTATGCTTCTGGGTTTTGTGAAGGAATCTCAAATGGGTAACTGTTTTGATGGTCATTTCTCTCTGAACTCAAGGAAAATGTTCTTTGGTTAAGGTTTGGCTAAGCAATCTGCTCTTGTTTACCTCAAATGGGTAACTGTTATGATGGGCATTTCTCTCTGTAGTTAAGGAATCTGTTCTTGTTGACCTCATATGGATAATTGTTTTGATGGGCATTTCTCTCTGAAGGAAACAAATCTGTTCTTTGGTTAAGGTTTGGTTAAGGAATCTTATCTTGTTAACCTCAAATCGGTAATTGTTTTGATGGACATTTCTCTCTGAAGGTAAGAGATCTGCTCTTGTTGACCTTAAATGGGTAACTGTTTTGATGGTCATTTTTCTCTCTGAACTCAAGGAAAATGTTCGTTGGTTAAGGTTTGGCTAAGCAATCTGCTCTTGTTTACCTCAAATGGGTAACTGTTATGATGGGCATTCCTCTCTGTAGTTAAGGAATCTGTTTTTGTGGACCTCATATGGGTAAACTGTTTTGATCATCATTTCTCTCTGAAGTTAAGATATCTGGTCTTTAGTTAAGGTTTGGCTAAGTAATCTGCTCTTGTTTACCTCAAATGGGAAACTGCTATGATGGGCATTTCTCTCTGTTATTAAGGAATCTGTTCTTGTTGACCTCAAATGGGTAACTGTATTGATGATCATTTCTCTCTGAAGGTAAGAAATTTTTTCTTTGGTTAAGGTTTGGTTAAGGAATCTTATCTTGTTAACCTCAAATCAGTAATTGTTTTGATGGGCATTTCTCTCTAGGGTTAAGGAATCTTTCCATGTTGACCTCAAATGAGTAACTGTTTTGAGTGCCTTTCTCTTTGAAGTTAAGGAATCTTTTTTTTGTTTAAGGTTTAGTGAAGGAATCTGCTTTTGTTGACTCTTGATGAGTAACTGTTTTGATGGTCATTTCTCTCTGGAGTTATCCTTGTGAATATCTACCTATTTGTTTCTTTTATTTGTGTGGGAATGTCTATGCCTATGTTCCTTTGTATCCATCTTGCAGTCTATACATATCTGCTCCTTTGTCTCCTTCCGTCCATAATTGTCTCCTTCTGTCCATTAGTCCCCCAATAAACCATCATGTTTTACTCCCAACACTTTAAATAACATTTACGTTAGATACCAACACAGATAGAATTATAGAGCTTGCATGGATAAGGAGGGTGAGAGGGTCATTGGAGTTCTACAAACAAGAATACAAGAATTCATGATCAAATACACTGATTCAGAGTTTCTGAGCATGATTCAACCAACTGTCTGATGGTAACATATTTGCAATTTGGCCACCCATTTAATAGTTGCCTAATGATTAGCTTCTTCATTGCTGCTTATGGTAAATATAATAAAGGATGAAATCCAAAATCCTTTTTGTTCTTCGATTTCAACCACAAATCGTTAAAACCAGCTACAAACTCCCCAGAATGAAGAGAATTACCAGTGGAATAAGCTGATTTCTAAATTGTTTCATTCTGCAAAACAACTGCAAATTTGTTGAAAGGAAAGAGACAGAAAGATTAGGATTGGTAGGAATCCATTCATTATTAACAATAAAAAATCTATACTCATGTATTATTTACTAGCGATGTAATTACTCACTAGGTTCATATCTGGCACGCTATGATGTTTATGGAATAACTAACTAGTAATTGTGTCCATTATTGTACTGTGTTGCAGGTTGGTATCTGTCACTTTCTATATTAGTTGTGAATAATTCTGGATATATTAGACAATTAAAATAATCTATTTGTCAGAAGAAGTCTGAAGTCCACACAGATATGAGCATGGTTAAAAATGGTTAGCTGGTGGCGAACAGGATTGCGTTACATGGAAAAGTCACATCATGGACTTAAGGGTGAGATAAGTTAAATGTAATTCATACACATTCACAGTGGGCCCCAGAATCAGTGGGGGGGGGGTTAAAATTATAGGTCCTGGATGGGACTTTATTACAAGATTTAGTATAATTACATGAAAACAATATTTACAGTAACATATTTGAGCATTCATCTTAAAAAATTAATATTTTGGGATATTGCAGGCTATGGTGCCCTATTTTGTTGTTATTTAGTTATGTCCATACAGTGCCCAGTTTTGGTAAGCACCATCTGTTCTGGGGTCTACAGATCAGTCCTGACAATATACAGACCACTGGCAGTTATGAAGTTCTTCTCCATTTGGACCCCTTTATGCTATATAGTTTAATTGGTTGCTTGGACGCAGCTCTCCAATACATTTATATGACCCTCTGTCTTTCCACTTCAGAGATTTCTTTGTGTGACATAATTTTAAAATATTGTATATAGTAATTGGAAGAAAGCTAATATATCTTTGGAGCTTTTGAAAACTAGAATAATATATATAGCAACTAATGAGAAATTGAACTACAAGCTACAGAATAACATGGAGACCTACGATAAAATCTGGATGCCCTGGCTACTATATGAGAATGATGCACTATTATCTCCATCTTTGCATGTATAAATGAGTTTACGCCCAGCCGCTGAATAGGGTAGAGAACCACTTTTTTTTTTCTGTGCGAAAATTGTGTTTTTCTGTATTGTTTTTTGTATATTCTTTGAAAATGTGTAATAAAATATAAAATAAAAATGATTGGATGATTTTTTGGACAGACATTATATCAAAGGCTATTGTGATACTAAGCTCTATAGTTAGTATAGGTATGGGTATATAGAATTTATGTGAAGGTAGGGAAGGGTGTGTGTATGGATGCTGGGTTTTCATTTGGAGGGGTTGAACTTGATGGACTTTGTCTTTTTTCAACCCAATTTAACTATGTAACTATGTAACCATGTAACTATGTAACTACAAAACTGAACGTCAATTCATATAATACAATTGGAGGCCTTTCAAATTAATTTACCTTTTTTCCCCATAGACTTTAACAGAGTTTTCCCATGATAAACATTGAGATAAGTTTTTCTGAATTGGAAAATGAATCATGTTCATGGATTTTCAGGTGATAAAACTTTTTCTCACTGAATTAAATCTGGCCCTTTATCGGATTATCCAGGGCAGATCAAGATCAAGTAACAATTTAAGGGACATCTGCCATTGACTTCTACGTGACCTCGACAGGTTTGAGATGGATTATTTTCGGATTTGGATTTTACGCAACTTTGGTTTATAATAAAGCTCTAAATATTCAATTTTTTTTCCCACTTAAATTTTCAGTGTTTCTCTTAAAAACCTCGACAGATAGTTTAAAAACTAGGCCCCTAAGTCTTTGGACCTGACTTGTCTTTTCAATGGGAGTTGGAAACACTTAACTCTACTGTGTCACTGGGAAGAGGTCTACTCTGTGTTCTACCCAGGACCTTTTAGCCAGATTTGGTTTGCTCTACTGCCACCTGAGTGGCTAAACCAACCTCTGCTGCTTTATAGAATATAGGAGCTGCTATGTTTTCACAAGCACACAGTCCTACCAGCTCTCAATACAGATTTTCTATAATGGCTGCAAGCACTTTAGGATGGAACTGCTTTCTGACAGGTTGTTGTTTCTCCTACTCAATGTAACTGAATGTGTCTCAGTGGGACCTGGATTTTACTATTGAGTGCTGTTCTACCAGGGAGCTGTTATCTAGTGTTAGGGAGTTGCTATCTGGTTACCTTCCCATTGTTCTGTTGTTAGGCTGCTGGGGGGAAAGGGAGGGGGTGATGTCACTCCTACTTGCAGTACAGCAGTAAAGAGTGACTTAAGTTTATCAGAGCACAAGTCACATGACTGGGAGCAGCCGAGAAACTGACTATGTCAGCCCCATGTCAGATTTCAAAATTAAATATAAAAAATTCTGTTTGCTCTTTTCAGAAACGGATTTCAGTGCATAATTCTGCTGGAGCAGCACTATTAACAGATTTTTGAAAAATAAATTTTTCCCATGACTGTAGCCATTTAACCTTCAAGCATAGAGTCTTACCAGAATCTTTGGTACTGATGAAACATGAAATAAAGCAATATTAGCAAAGGGAAATACACCATATTTAGAGTTGACTTTTAATGCATTTCCAAGAAACTGTAAAATTTCAGGTCATGGGTTATGTGTAGGTCATGTTTAAATGGTAAGTAGGAGCTGTCATATTTTTCCCATGTTATATACCCTTGATAGGATCTACATGAGTCAGTAATTACTTTATAGGGTCTTTCTAAGAAAAATAGAAGCGATGGACTAAACTGAATGGCTGAAGAGGGCCCAGTTTCTGTTATGGAGAATAGGTTTGGGACAACTGTAGATGATTGCATGGCTCCGCTCATCAATAAGAAAAAGTAATGAATAGACAGTTGGAATATTCACGTACAATGGCATTTGGTCATGTAATAATGGAATTTGCTATTCTTTTCAGGAAAGATGGGATCAAATAGAGATGCTTCTCAAGAAGGCAATTAAGGTTTACTAAAAGCATCATTACAACACATTAGCTGGGACGGAGCATGGATCACAAACAACTTTACAGATAGAAATAGTTGCTCTTCGACCTGATGCTGAAATGGAAAACCTTGGTTAACTAAAAACATAAATAAAGTGAGTAAATATAATGTGCACAGAGCAAAGAAAATAAGCAAATGTCATACATAAAACTCAAGAATTGTTTAACTGTTTTTCGAGCAGTGTGTGCAAAGTGCAATATTCAGATGCAATCACCGTGAGTTTTTTTTTACCCAGCATTTCCCACAAAATTCCAGAATCAGTTACGGTAGTCTGAGCAGACCTTGTGTGCCATTACACTATATCAGGGATCGCCAACCTTTTTTTACCTGTGTGCCACAATCATCTGTAAAGAAAGTTGGGGAGCAACGCAAGCATGGAAAAAGTTCCTAGGTGCCAAATAAGGGCTGTGATTGGCTGTGTAGGCTCCATCTACAGACTGCTCCACCATGGAACTACTGGCAGTTCAAGACTGGTGTTAATTCCAGGGTTCCCTCATGGCCATGCAAATATGTGAAAAAACACCAATGGCAGCATTTGAGTTTAGCCATAAAAAATGGCAAAGGAATTATTGGAATTTCTCCAAACCCAGACTTTTTTTCTTGTGTAACCTGCATTGTCGCACCAGCCTACACAGGCATCAGATTCCACCCTCACTCAGGACATAGAAACACAGCTGCTGACAAAACGACATGAGTGGAGTTGTTCTGGGGTTTATTCAACTTTTTATTAAGGTGGAGCGCACTTGGCTGGAGCCCTATGAAATAGCAGGGAAACACACTGCCACTGTCATGTACACAGCAAGGCCACCAGCCCAAATCTCCCATAGATCTTTAAGGAGAAGAAAAGGTGCTTTTTACTTGGGGGTGCCAAAAGTTAGGCTGTTGATTCTACCGGATGCATTTTATGACATTTGAGAAAATTATCCTTGCTTGCTGAGCACCAATAGAGTGGATTTTGTTGTGTATGCCCATTTTAAGAAGATTAATGGAGGCCATGCTCAGGTCCAGACTGTGTTTGCAAATAACTCATGTGTGGGGCCTTCTCGGTGGCCTACCTCAACAATATTTTGTAAAAAATAGTTCAGATATTTATCAGGTTGGCTAGAATATCCCATTATATGAGGACCACATTGGTGTGCTGATATGGTACTCTCCTGATAGTCTGCATACGCCTTTATTATGATCTGGTCAACAGCCCAGAGGCAAAATTGATTGAATCAACAAATTTTGGCCCCGAATGTAGGTGGTCAAATTGCTCAAAGATCTGTTTATTTGGTTGCCTCACAAGATAACCTTGCTGCATATGTCCATATTTCTCTGATAGCCACTGGTAAAATCTTTTTCTAGCAACATTTTATTTGTGGTTTGAGTTTTTCAAATTCCAATCTTAAAGGAGAACAAAACCCTTAATTATAAAAACCACTACCCCCTCCTCTACATAGAATCCCCTCCCTGCTCCCCCCAGCCTAGGTGTTAACCCTGGTAAATGTCCCTAACTCTTTACTTTCCCCTTGGTACATATTCTGTGAAGTGGAGTTCATCTTCTTCTCTTTGGTAAACTTCAGTTCTTCTTCCAATCTCAGTCACTTTCGGCGCATGCGAAGTTGTCGTGAGCTGTAAGATTGCTCCAACTGCGCATGCACCGTTACCCCTCTCTCTTCCCGAAGATTACCGAAGAGAAGAAGATGGCGCCCGCGAAATCCGGCAAACACAGAATCTGCACTGAGGGTTAAGTAAAGAGTTGAACATGTTGGTTAGTGGTTAATGCGCTGGTGATTCAGTCATTGAGGCACTCAGGGGATAAATAAGAAACTTCTGTGATTCCCCACACTTAGATTTCCTTTCATTGCATTGGGTTGACTTTCCTTTGACTGGTCCTGTTTTATTAGCAAGAATGCTTTAATAAATAATAGTCTTAATGAGTAAGCCGGCCTTGCAATCACTGAATGACATCTAGAGATTGGCAGATCATGTCAGAGAAACACGTGTCCAAAGCAAATGTTCGACATTGTGTCAGATTTATAAAAATTTTGCTTCCACGAAAGACGAAGAACGCCAATATATTTACTGCCGCTATATTGGCTCAATAAAAGCAATTACTATTTGCATGGGCTCTTGACTTCCAATAATTGACACTCTGATCAGTAAGCCGGTCTCAATTAGCTAGGCTGTTTTAAATCAACTCAAAAACATTCTGGGAGAATCACCTTCTAATCAATGTCTAATCTTTCTGGAAGTCGAAATGGAAAATTACCCTTCATAAACACACGCCACCAATGGACATGTTTCTCTTCTGTATTCAAGGAATACAATGCAGAAGTAAAATAAAAGGCAATAAAAAAGGTGATCTCAGCAGGTGTGGGATCGATCAAAGCTAAATTAAACCAGAGCAAATAAAAGCGCGGCATACTTAATGGAAACTATAAAGTACATATTGCTTTTGCTGCAAAGAGTCTTTTGTAACAGTTAATAATATTTAACTTAAAATTTCACTCTTCTGAAGAACTATTAGCAATGAAAAATGTATTAAATGTTCATTTTTTTAAATTGTTATCATCATGAGTTTCTATTGTATTAATGAATTATCCATTTTTGCATTAAACAAAAAACTGAAAGTGGCTTCACTTTCTAACTTCCTGTTTCACTTCCTGGTTCTGCCACGTCACCTTTTACATGGGAGTAGCTTTAAATAAAAAGTGCACCAAATGTTCAATATCAACCCTTTATATTTGACTCATGTTGGACATAGGAGTATAAATTTAATAAAGATGACCACAGTCTCACATGCACCAATAAGGCACTTACTTCCCAAAGAAGACCGAAGAGAAGAAGATGGCGCCCGTGAGCTCCGCTGTGCTGAATCTGCAAAGAGAGGTAAGTAAAGAGCTAAGGGCATTTACCGAAGGTAACAGCTAGGCTGGGGGGAGCAGGGAGAGGGGTCTATGTAGGGTAGGGGTTTTTATAATTAAGGGTTTGGTTCTCCTTTAATGGTCTAAAAGTCAAGTCTTTGTTATAAAAGGCACTTAGAGTGGCCATACATGGAGAGATCCGCTCGTTTGGCGATGTCGAGCGGATCCCTTGCCCTAGGGCCCAACGATCAGATCCTAATGAATGGTAACGGGTGGTCGGATAGCGGGACTGCATCAATGAACAGATGCGGCCGCGATCCGACGGGATTTTTAGTCCCATCCGACTTTCGGCCAGATCTCGATTGGGGAAGCCCGACGGGGGCCCCATACACGGACCAATAAGCTGCCGACTCGGTCGGTCGGCAGCTTTTATCGACCCGTGTATGGCCACCTTAAGTTTGCCCATAAGCAATGACCCATAGCAACCAATCAGAAGATAGAATTTATTGGCCACCTGTTTAAAAGCAAGATCCTATTGGTTACTATGAGTTAATGCTCCTGGGCAATCGTAGTGCCTTTTATTGGATTTGGGGGAATGTGTTGGATTTCAGTAAGTCAGAAGCAAACAGACATTTGTTATATCCCAGCACATGTGGCAAATTTGATGGAGATTGCCGAAGCGCCGGAAGAAGACCCGAAGATTACCGAAGAGCCAGAAGATGGCACCCGTGAACTCCTCCGCGCTGAATCTGCAAAGAGAGGTAAGTAAAGAGTAAGGGCCATTTATTTAAGGTAACAGCTAGGCTAGGGGGGAAGCAGGGAGGAGGTTTATGTAGGGTAGGGGGGTAAGGGTTTTTATAATTAAGGGTTTAGTTTTCCTTTAAGTCTACGTAAAATTAATTTAAACATTAAATAAACCCAATAGAATTATTTTGTCTCAAATAAGGATGAATTAGATCTTAGTTTGAATCAAACACAAGGTACTGTTTTATTATTATTACAGAGAAAAATCAATTTTAAAAATGTGAATTATTTGATTACGAGGAGTATTATCTGGATGATGAGTTTTCGGATAGCGGATCCCATACCAGTATTATTTATTAGTGTGGATGTATGAAGGCCAGAGTCAGAGAATATAATGATGTAGGTTATCAGATAACAGCTCTTTGTCCGTCACGTCAGTTGTTATTGGAACTTATCAGATTTGATCTGCCAGGTCTCTTTATGAAAGTGCTGCCGAAGCTAATGCCCCAGCACCTATTGATAATCTTACTCAGTGTATTTAATGGAACAGGCAATGTCTGTTTTGCCCCCCCACAACTAACAATGACCCTTATAGTAATAGCAAACTTCATTAAGATATAGATTATTCACGGGCCTTTCAGATCGGTTAATGGAAGTCAACGGTAATGAGAATGAATTTGCTATTGTCAGAGCTGCCAGTGAAATTGGGGCTGCCCGGGCCCTTTATCATTTTCTCGCTGGCTATTTAATAAAGCTGATTTTCTACACATAATGACTGATGAGGTTGCGCTGAAAATACACATCAATTAATAGAATTTGGATAATGACAGAAGATCACTGGCTTTTAATGTCAGAGATAATTTATGCTAATAGCCCTTCTCACAGGAATATTGCTATTCTTTTTTTGGATAGAAGACTGGATGAAGTTAAAGGACCAGAAAGGAAAAATTAAAATCCATTGACATATATTCGGAATGGTCTATGTGCCTTGGCTTATGGCACACGAGTTATTATTACCACTGCTGGTGTCTGCCAGAAAACAGAGGCCGGCAAAATTTACCTGTCCCTGCTCACGGTGTTATTTCATGGAAAAGTGCTGTTGCTGACCCACATGAAGTGGTGACAAGTGGACCTTGGTAGATCTAGAACATTGATCCCCAGCCAATGACTCGCGATCAACACTCACCAACACCCATTGACTTTAATGCATTAGGAGAAAAAAAAGCCATAAAAAAGTCGCTATAAGAAAAAACACCAATTGGGGCAAATTCACTAAGATTCGTAGTTGCGCCAGCCTCCGCTTCGCCGCGCTTCGCCAGGCGTATTTTCGCCAGCGCTACGCAAATTCACTAAAATCCGAAGTTGCGCTCAGGGGAAGCGTAAGGTTGCGAAGTTGCGCTAGCGTTAATTCGCCAAGCAAAGCGAAGTTACGCTAGCGATGCTTAATTTGCATATGGCGCCAAATTGAAGTTACAATAGAGGTATATGTAGCATCGCTACACAAGCCTGGGAAACAGCAAATAAAATTTTTATTTTGCCCTACACATGTGCCCACTGTATAGTTAAGGTGCCATGAGTTAGGAAATGTAGGGGGGAAGGAGGGGAGCCCCTTCCACAAAAAATTTCGATCTTTTTCAGCCTATCACTCATAAAAAAAGAAAAAAACGCCAGCTTTTTTTGGGACTTTTTTCGAAACAATCCCTATCTACTCTATTGAACTTCGCCTGGTCTGAAGTGGCAAAGGAAGTCTAGCGTAAAAGGTAGCGTTCAGAAAAATGCACGCGTCAGTGAATTTGCGTAGTTACGTCCGTTGCGCAAATTCAGCAGGCGTAAGGGTGTGAAGTTACACTAGCGAATTTACGCCAGCGTCCGTTAGTGAATCGGCGAATTAACGAAAATGCGATACGCTGGTGAATAAACGCTAGCGTTGGGTGCTTCGTCCTTTAGTGAATTTGCCCCATTGACTTTAATGCATTAGCAGAAAAAAAGTCGCCATAAGAAAAATCATCCATTGACTTTAATGCATTTGGAGAAAAAAAAGTCGCCATAAGAAAAAACACCCATTGACTTTAATGCATTTGGAGAAAAAAAGTCGCCATAAGAAAAAATGCCCATTTACTTTAAAGCATTTGGAGTGAGAAAAATTGTCGCATGCGTAAAAAATTGTCACGCCCATTGACTTTATTGCTTTTCACTAATTTTTTCGCAACTTCGGTAATTTTTCAGCAGGACAGATTCGCTCATCACTAGTACACGTGTGTCTTTTTTTCCCCCCAGCATCATCTACTGTGTAACTATGTAAATATGTTTTCATATATAAAGATATAATCGAAATGCCATCTTTATATATATATATATATATATATATATATATATATATATATATATATATATATATATATATATATTTATATGATAATAATGATAATAATTGTACAGACGCCTGAAAGGAGTGACATTTAGCTCACTGCACTGATTAACATATTCTCCTGACATATTTACATAAGGGCCTTTTCATGAAGAGCAATAGGTGAACCTTCTGTCCTTTCATCATCCTTTCTGAAGTCTTCATTGTAAGCGCATATCAATTATTACTAAAGGTTTCTGTTCCTTTGCCAATACTGATTACCCATTTCAATGCCTGTGATGTGCATATGGCGACAGGCTCTCGTTATTGACTTGTCTATGATATTTCCCCTCCAGGCAGTGTAAGAGTTTGTAGACAGATGGCAGCTGTTGAAAAAAAGGCAATTTGCTTCTCTGTATCTGATTGCCAATAACACCGGCCTCTCCAACTAGGCACGCTATAATATTCAAGATAATGTACTGCTTACTGCCGATGAGATAAGGAATAAAGAACCTGCCATTGTGAGGTTACCAGACCACTTGAAATATTAGTTTTAATAAAAACAGTTTAAAGGGCTTCCCTGAGTGCAAATTGTTTTTAGTTGGATTTCATTGCAAGTCTTGAAGCGTTCCAGATTTTTCTTTTAACCTAAACTTGACAATCAGGTAGGGGGAGACGTCATATGCATTCCTATTTCCTTTATTAGATACTTCTGGAAGCCCAGCTTGATGGTTATTTAGGGGTTTATTTACTAAACTCTGGTTAGACTTTATGGGGCAAAACTTCAATTTTCAGGTTTTGTAAAACTCTAATTTTTTGAGATTTATTAAAGCCTGAAGCAGCTAAAATCCCTCATCTCAGACCTGCCAAGGTTATTTATAAATCAGTGGCAGAGGTCCCAATCCTATTTTCTGTGCTGGAATTAGCCCGAAAATCCAACCATTTCAGACTTTTCGGGCAAAAATCTTAAAAATTCAATCTTTTCGGGAAAAAGCCCGAAAAAAATCGAGCTCTCGAATTTATTGAGTTTTTACCCGAACCGATTAAATCGAGCTGTTTTAAAAATAAATAAGGTAAAGTCTGGAATGGGAGTTTGGTTGTGGTTTTTTTATTTAAATAATGAGGAAAATTTGGATTTTAGTAAGTAACCCTCCCCGAGTGAGCTTGAGGCGAACACATATTTGCTGTTCTATATAGCCTTGAAATTATGACTGACATGGCTTTCTGGTTTAGGGTACTGGTTTTCATGAAGGATTTTAGTAGGGCCTTATTAGAAGATTAGACTTCCAGTAGCAAAAATCTATTTTGCCCCCCCCCCCAAAAAAATATAAAAAAACACTTGCATTGCTTTCACATAAACGACTAGTGTAGTAGTGGAGAGATCTGTCCCGGTTTGCTTCACCAAAAAATTTACATAACGGCAAAAATTTGTGAAACTCATCTTGGTTTCAAGCTAAAGTAACTATTTCCGTATTCCACAGATTATGAACAAAGCTCATTTTTTTATTTCTACATTTCATTTTATATATTTTTCTAACTGTGCTAAAAGCTAATTTCAGTAGCCCTGTAGTTTCTCTTTGCTAAATAATCATCCAACCCCTTCTTGAAGCTATCTAATGTATCTGCCAAAACAAACATTTCTGGAAGAAAGTTACACAACTTCACAGCTCTCACTGTAAAAACAATTTTTTTGAAAACTCGTAACAAGATGCAAAAACTTTCAGACAACAGTTTTAAGTTCAGCCAGCTAAGCTGTTAAAAGTTAGGGGAAAATGTTGTCTATGTTGAGATAGATCACACTGGAGAAAAGGTGCTCAAAGGCAGCACTGGGCCAAGCCAGCAGGGCGCCTTAGGCAACCTCTAGTGCAAATGCTAGCAACTCTGTGTGCAGACGGGGACAGAGGTGGAAGAGCAATGGAGTGGAGGAGGTAAGCGACGGAGATGAGGGGACGGCAGAGGAGGGTGAAAACTAAAGCAGGCTGTGGAAATGGAATAGGGGTAGGCAGGAGACAAATTAAGAGGTACCTGCCTAGCGCCCCTCTATCGTTGCGCCCTAGGCAGGTGCCCCTTCTGCCTACCCCTAGTTCCAGCCCTGCTCAAGGGGGATATGAGTTAGTAAGTATAGGTATGGGCATATATAATTTATGTGAAAGTAGGGAGGGGTGTGTGTATGGATGCTGGGTTTTCATTTGGAGGGGTTGAACTTGATGGACTTTGTCTTTTTTCAACCCAATTTAACTATGTAACTATGAAAACATCTAAAAATATGCAACTCTGTAGTCTCTATGTCAGGAGTGTTCCATTGCAGAGCCAAGATGGCCACTGTATGACGTCTTCACGGCAAAAATTCAAAATAAAACGATGCTAGGGACAGAGATTCAATGTTTGAATATAGGTCCTTCTTGCTAAGAGTTCTTGGCTGTTCTAAATTGCTAATTTGACTTGACATACCAGTTCTGACTTCATGCTTCGACTCTGATCTCGTACTATCTGCCTGCCCTGATCTTTTGCCTGAAAATTGACTACAAACTCTCTTTTTCCTTTGGATACAGTGAATCAGACTTCCTCCTTGGTTCCTACTCCAGCCTTCCAGAGCCATTAGGCCTGAAACTCTGAAGCTTTATTCACTAGTAGGTCCTTCCAGCAGACATGACAGAATCCATTCAGAAGGAGAAATTACTTTCATTGTAATATTTGAAAACATTTTTTTACAGTGAGAGCTGTGAAGTTGTGTAATTCTCTTCCAGAAGTGGTTGTACTGGCATATACATTAGATAGCTTCAAGAAGGGGTTGGATGATTATTTAGCAAAGAGAAACTACAGGGCTATTGAAATGAGCTTTTAGTACAAAGTTGATTCAGCAACTGGTCAATTTAAATTCGATGGAGGTGTGTCTTTTAGAACTAAATTAATATGTTACTACATGGTGGGAGGTCCTATTTATATATTGTGCTCAACTGGATAGGAAAACATTTTTGATGACTGTAATACAGTATGGGATCGGTTTTCGAGGAAACCCATTATCCAGAATGCTCAGAATTATGGAAAGGCTGTCTACCATTCACTCAATTTTAACCAAATAATCCAAAATTTTAAAAATGATTTCCTTTTTCTCTGTAATAATCAAACAGTAGCTTGTACTTGATCCAAATTAAGATATAATTAATCCTTATTGGAAGCAAAACCAGCCTATTGGCTTTATTTAATGTTTACATGATTTTCTAGTAGACTTAAGGTATGAAAATCCAAATTATGGAAAGGCTGTCTCCCATAGACTCAATTTTATCCAAATAATCCAAATTTTTAAAAATGATTTCCTTTTTCTCTGTGATAATAAAACAGTAGCTTGTACTTGATCCAAACTCATATATAATTAAAATTCACTGGAAGCAAAACCAGTCTATTGGGTTTATTTAATGTTTACATGCTTTTCTAGTAGACTTAAGGAATGAAGATCTGAATTACGGAAAGATCCATATCTGGAATCCCCAGGTCCCGAGCATTCTGGATAACCGGTCCCATACCTGTACTGTATATATATATATATATATATATATATATATAACAAACAAGGGAAAGTTGTGCTCACCACTATTTTTTAAAACCATTAGGCCGGGGTGCAATGAGGGTGTGACCACAAAATACATATAGTCAACTACAAGAGTCCTCTGCACTCAACCCATTATCAATATATTTAAGACAGAGACATTTTGTGCTACTGCTACTAAAAAATGCCTTACCCTTTAAACAACACAGGGATTGTTTGTCCATATATTGCAATATATTTAAGATGACCAACTACGTCAAAGCCATCCCATATCTGGCCAGTCCTACGCTTAATTTTCATATGATTCATTAAGAATACAATTGCTTATACATTTTACAAAGGGACTAAGTTTTACCTGCAACTTAACTTGCTGCTTTCAAAGTAAAACTCCCAAACTTGGCTGCCCTTTTATTAGACACCAGTGGGATCACCTGACTATAGCTGGGAAGGGTGGGAGCTACAACATGGAGCTGGTCACTGCTCCTGTATAAACTATAACAAACAAGGGAAAGTTGTGCTCACCACTATTTTTTAAGCGTAGGACTGGCCAGATATGGGATAACTTTGACGTAGTTGGCCAGCTTAAATATATTGCAATATATAGACAAACAATCCCTGTGTTGTTTAAAGGGTAAGGCATTTTTTAGTAGCAGTATGCACAAAATGTCTCTGTCTTAAATATATTGATAATGGGTTGAGTGCAGAGGACTCTTGTATTTGACTATATGTATTTTGTGGTCACAGCCTCATTGCACCCCCGCCTAATGGTTTTAAAAAATAGTGGTGAGCACAACTTTCCCTTGTTTGTTATAGTTTATACAGGAGCAGTGACCAGCTCCATGTTGTAGCTCCCACCCTTCCCAGCTATAGTCAGGTGATCCCACTGGTGGCCAATAAAAGGGCAGCCAAGTTTGGGAGTTTTACTTTGAAAGCAGCTAGTAAGTTGCAGGTAAAACTTAGTCCCTTTGTAAAATGTATAATTAAACCATAGAATTCTTAATGAATCAGATGAAAATTGAGCATAGGACTGGCCAGATATGGGATGACTTTGACGTAGTTGGCCAGCTTAAATATATTGCAATATATGGACAAACAATCCCTGTGTTGTTTAAAGGGTAAGGCATTTTTTAGTAGCAGTAGCACAAAATGTCTCTGTCTTAAATATATTGATAATGGGTTGAATGCAGAGGACCTCTTGTAGTTGACTATATATATATATATATATATATATATATATATATATATATATATATATATATATATATATATATATATATATATATTTCTTTTTTTTTTAAATGTACAATGATATTATATGATACGTAGTTGGCATAGGAGGTGGTGAAGATGTAGAGAATAAAGGCTTTCTCAATGATTAAACTATCACCAGATTCAGCACCACCTTCAAAAAAGCGAGGGGAAGCTAAGATAGAGAAATAATAATTTTCAGTTTTCAACATTTCCATTACATTTGTACAAAGGGAACATATAAAAAAATAGCTACATAGGGTTTTTAAAATGAAAGTTTCCCTCAACCATATCTCATTGAGACACATTAAACAGTGTTTTTATTTTATTCTAAATATATATATTTTTCACGTTTCCTATAAACTTGAAATATGACATTAAATAATTTGAAAATGCTATTGCAATCTACTTAGCACTGGTATAAAAAAAAAGAAATGATTGGACACCTACGGGCTGTGACACAAACACGGTGAGATTTTATTTTTTAAGAAAAATGTGTTGCCGGGCGCCCCGCTGTTTGAATCAAAACGAGCCGTATTCTGCCGATATCCAGCTGAATGAGCAATCACAGATTTATGGGTTGAAGACATTTCACATGAAATGTCTAAAAAAAAAAAAAGAGGTTGTGAAGTTGAATGTAAAATAATTATATTTTGTCTGAGAGCACCAATTTCTGAAAACACCTTAATCGGAATAAGGAATTATATGTTGTATGGGCCCAAACTCTGCCATTTCCGTTCCCCGTCATTGCAGGTGACACATTTCTACAGTTCTGTTGGTGAAAGAAAGAATTTGCCTCATGCGGCTCTAGAGTATGACTGATATAATGATATAAATGGAGAAATTGTGTCACAGTAGGAGATAATGCAAGATGTGATGGGACCTGTTTGGTATTGGCAGTGAAGAACAAAATTAAGAACAGACGACATCTACCCAGTCTGCCATAATATAATGCAACAACATACACTAAAGTGATACTATTACAGGTATGGGACCTGTTATCCAGAATGCTCTTGACCTGGGGTTTTCTGGATAAAGGATCTTCCTGTAATTTGGATCTCCATACCTTAAGTCTACTGCCTCCAATAAGGATTAATTATATCTTAAGCTGGCCATAGATGTAAAGATTTTTCTAAGATCCGATCGTCATCGCGAGACCACGATTATCTCGAAACGATCATATGAATTGTCCATCAACTAAAAAGACCAATTTGCCAGGAAAACAAAGGGGAGCTTGGCCCTGCAAACATAGATAGATTGCACTGGGACCGACAAAGATTTTTTAACCTGGCCGATCAATTTTCGGACAGACGTCGGCCAAAAAATCCTAAAATGTACGATCGTTCGAATCCCACTAACTTCACGATAATTTCGAAGGATTGGTCGGACTTCGCTAAAATCGATCGTTCGGCAAGAAAAATCTTTGTGTCTATGGGGAGCTTTAGTTGGGATCAAGTACAACCTACTGTTTTATTATTACAGAGAAAAAGGAAATAGTTTTTTAAAATTTGGAATATTTGTGTAGGGACCCCGAGATTTGGGTATATTATACTTACGCAGTCTCCACCTAAAGGTGTCCTGGTGGTTTCTTAATTTACCCAGGCAGCTATTTCTCTTTTGCCTGGGTCCATATTATTTTCAAGGTTTGCCCACTTGGCAGCATGTAAAAATATAAAGGGGTTTAGCCCCATGTGCTCAAGGTCTTTTCCTGGGTCCTCATCTCTCTGGGAGGTGTTTTTACTGGCCCAGGGCTAGGGTTGCCACCTGTCCGGTTTTGACCCGGACAGCCCGGTATTTTGAAGGCCTGCCCAGGTCAAAACTTCCTGCCTGGTTTTCCAAATAAGGAAAATTCGCCAGGATTCCCCATAATTGACACGGCAAATCACCGTTCACTGCATCCTAAGCCCGTCCCCTGATGTCACACCCCTGCCCCTCTGCATCATGGCCCAGCCCATCTATGTTGATGCCCCGCCCCCCTGCCGGGTCTCCATCAGTTAGAAAGGTGGCAACCCTACCCAGGGCTGCAGTTTTGGTAAAAGTTAGATAGAGTTATCTAGTGCTAGTACGATTTCTCTTAGTTCCTCTAGGGTCCCCAACCTTTTTTTATCCGTGAGCCACATTCAAATGTAAAAAGAGTTGGGGAGCAACACAAGCATAAAAAAGTTCCTGGAGATGCCAAATAAGGGCTGTGATTTGCCATTTAAAAGTCCCATAGGTGCGCTGGCAGCCCACAAGAGTCTATAACAAGAAAAGTTGTGGTTAATAATGGGTCCAATATGCAGAACTTTGCTGCTAAATTCAAGTGATTTATTGTGTCACAACATATTTCGAGCAGAGCTCTTTCTCAAGTGTGAACAAAATATTCTTTTTGATGTTTCAGTTAAAAAGAATTTAGAAAAGAGTGATGGGACTGGAAGCTCCTGAGCTCCACAGCAAACCTTTATGGGCAATCCACCATTTCTTTTAAGATACATATATTAAACTACACTACATTAGGGTTCCACAGATCCACTTGTATTACCTGCCAGCAGTTACTTGCTACTGGAGATTGTGCTCCATTGCAAAAAACTCATGAGAACTCAATGAGAACAATATCTCAATCTTGTTGGATCTTTGCACCACCACTGAGCAATACAGCCGCTGGTGTGTCTCCCAGATGTATGCATATGTAGGGATGTGAAAATCTTAGACACCTTAACACTTTACAGACAGGCACATCCCTAGTAATATGGACACCTCAGTGGGTCCTTATGGGGACCGTGTGCTTATGTAACCCCTGCAGTTCACACAGTGTACACCAGATGGCACTGTGCCAGAGTATAAAAGGTTTAGGAACCATGTGCTCTGGGTCCATTGCTTTAGCCCAACCAAGCAGGCTGGAAGGGAATGGGTAGTGCTGACCCTAGGCGCCTTGGCCCTAGTAATTAGACAGCTATACTCGTTTTATAGATCGCTCTAGGAGTGATAGAGAGGTTATTTAGTTGAGCAGCTCAAGGCTCCGCCGAGGAGATTAGAGGGATTAAGATCCCAGGGTATTACTGACACAGAGTAAGGAACCAAGTGTTGAGATAGGGATGTCAGGAGTTCCCCTAGTCTGCCACTGGAAGATATCCTGAAAACTGGGCAATACCCATCACATGCTGTCAACTTACTCTCTGCTGTATATTCCCTAGCCTGTGGGGATTCAGCCTATACGTGCTGTGAGTATATGTTTCCTTTATGCTGCTGTGTATGTTCTATACTCCATTGTGGATCAATGTGCTAAATGATCTATGTGCTATTGTTAAATAAATACTGTTCTTTGTTCAACTGTTAAAGAACTACTGGCGCCCATCATTGTGCTATGGCACCAGGTTACAGTTACACTACACCCTTGCCTCCACACCGTTGCGAGGGCTTACCCCTGAGAAAGAGAGCTCATCGGTGGTCTCAGCCCACCAAGGAAAGTAGCTTAAACTGCCCTAGCACAATTCAATTTTACTATAGCGCTACACATATTACATTCCATGTAGCCTTGCAGTCAACAGAAGGGCCATAGTCCAGCGACTACAATAAACAAAGGACTGGGAGTGGAAAGGACCTTCCATAATGTTAGTATCAATATATGTAGAGGCTATTATCTACCTTTTGTGGAGTGGCTTTATTAAGTGCATACACATAGCTCCCAGATTTGCTAATATCTGTCATAGTCTGAGAACAAAATCTAGCTGTCATCATAAATGCAGAAAATATAATGGTTGATATCATTTGGGTTACCCCCATATGTCTGGCTGAGAGAAGTTGCACTAATGAAGAGTTGCGCAGACAGACGAGCTTCTGGGTTAATGCTGCCTGTACCATGTGATCGGGTGACCTGATGATCCCTCCTATCAAACTTGAAAGAAGGATATTTGAAAAGATTAATCGGCATATAAACTTAACTTCGTTGCTGTAAATTAATTGAGTCCTGGAATGTTCAAGGTTTCGCATGATGTACAGAAGACTGAAGGTTACGCTGCTTTAGCAGTCTCAAAACAGTGAAACTAATCTTTAATTGGTGCTGGTAAGCAGTGAAAAGCTGACAAATTGGCTCATAAATTAAAATTTAGCAGTTTTTTTTCCTCCCCTCAACCTCATAGAGTAATATTTTTTTACTATAAAATCCAATTTTTAAATGGAAAAAAGACCTCAAATTTTTCAAGCTTTAGTATACCCCGAGGGATGCAAAAAATCAGAATCCGAAAATACTCCATCTTCAACCTGATGAGATACTGTAGAAGTCACAGGTAGAGATTCTATTTGCAATTTGAAGATATGGTCTGCGCTGGGTTTTGTGCGAAAATCCAAATATTTCAAGCTTCCCCGACGATTTCTCCGATTTGATGCAAAATTCAGACTTTTCGGGCCTGAAATCAGAAAAATATGGATTTTATTCGCGTTTTTGTGTACGGCAATTCGAAAAATGTTCAGTTTTTCTGTGGTTTTTTTTTAATGATAAATAAGGGTTAATTGCGGATTCTAGTTTGGTCTGACTTTTTTATTAAAAATATAAAAAAAATATGGATTTTGATAAAAATGTTCGGAGAAAATCTGTTTCTCCAATTCAGGCCTTTTATCTAGTGATGAGCAAATCTGTTCCGTTTCACTTCGCCAAAAAATCTGCAAAACTGCTGAGAAATTCACAACGCAATGAAGTCAATAGGTGACAATTTTATTTATTTTGAACTTTAATAAATAACCCCCTTAATGTACACGTAATTCTAGAGAAAATATTACTCTATGAGGTTCGTGTAAGGGGAGGAAAAAACTGCTTAATTCTTACTCCAAATGCATTAAAGTCAATGGGTGTTTTTCTCACTTCAAATTGAAGTCAATGGGCATTGTTTTCTCATGTTTTTTCTCACTCCAAATGCATTAAAGTAAAATGGCGTTTTTTTCTTTTGGAGACTTTTTTGTCTCAGCAAGTATTTGCTGCAGTTTTGCAAAAAAATTCACAAATTACAAAGTGTGGAATTTCACAGTGAATCCATGTCTGGCAAAAATATTCACTCATCATTAATTTCTATCACATATTTTTCTCATAGAACCTTAATCCATGTTTTTTTCATAATTTATCCAACAGCCATAAAATCCACAAATATAAAGTTACACCAAATAAAAGCTGTTGAGGTCATATGGAAGCTGCCCTTCTTTATTTGCAAAGATTTGTCTTTTGCTCGTGGTTTTAGCGGTTTTCGGAGATCCTTTTGTTGTTCTTATTCTTTTGCGGAAAATTTGAGATTTATGGAATTTTTTTTCAGATCACTCAGTGGCTATTTTTGTTTTCACTTTTTATAATCAGATCCTTTAATAAATGTCATGGCATACGTGGTTTTAGAGAAAATTAGTTTAATACAGGTTTCAAAAACCTCAAACACCACTAAAATTCGTCCTCTAAAAAATAAAAAGAAAAAAGATTTTATGATGTTTATCAGTTATTCTTGGGCCTGTTAAAGAGGCACCTAACATAATTCTATTTAGTATATAACTAGTGTTTGTGTTGCTTTGGCCCAATTGCATCACCTTGTATTTCTCATCAATAAACCATATTTGCCTGTCTGTTGGCTAGTTCTCCAATTTATTCAAATCTCTCTGCAAAGTGGCAGCATCCTACATGGAACTTGTACAGTCTAGTAAAAGCAGCATGTATGTTTTTTCTTACCAAACTCAAGTCTGACCTTTCTATCAATATCAAGATCTATAGCACACTCCATCAGTCAACAAGCATATTCACAAAGCTATTTGTTTTTACTGACATGGCTAATCCAATACTCCACTCAATGTCTGGAAAACTGAAGTTGCCCATAATAACAATTTAAACTAGTTATGAAGTCTCTACCATTTTTAAAAATAGCTGGGCTTCACCAATGGTAAATTTCTTAGGAGCCTTAAAGGGCACCAATCATAACTAAAATCATTTCCTAAGTAAATACACTATGTGAAAGTTCAAGAAATCTGATTTTTAAAACAGTTAGAATTGTTTGTATAATGTAAATGATCAGCTCACTATTCCTTCTGCAAGATCTCCCCTATCTCCCCTGCAGTTCTAGCTGAGGCAGCCATCTTGGATTTCACTGGCTCCTCCTACCTATATCTTCCCAGCCAACTGCAGCTCTGAAATCTCGCACATGCTCAGTTGAAATTCCTTGTTGCTTATCAACTCTTCTAAGCTATTTTCAAATCAGCCAAACCTGTGTGTTAGCTGCTGTACAGTAGTGCTGCCACCTGCTGGAAGTTACTGTGTGCCCTTCATTTGCATAATAACATCACCAGCAGGGGACAAGATAGGGAAATCTCCTGATACTTCTAGTGGAGGAGTTTACTAAAACAAGGCATTCTGGGTAGAATACTCAAAGCAGTGTTACAATCTGAGCATGCTCCTGAAATTTGCATATTATAGTCTCTGTTATAGTCTCACTATGGCCTCCCTCAGTGAAAGAACCCATTTGTCAAAGTAAGGGATTTTTTAAAACCTGCAGTTTTTTTCAAAAAACGATATATATAGTTTGATTAAACGTGTTTATGTTGTACTGGTCAGATTGTTAATATGTATTTGATTTTGGCTGTGATTGGTGCCCTTTAAGTTCAGCTCAAATTCCCTACCCATAGAGCTGCCCATAGGACAGCCCATTCATCTCTAGGAATCTGACAATTTTCTGTGGTTGACAGTTGTTACAGCCACTTAAAACTAGTTGTAATGTATTAGCTGTTGTAGCGTTGGGTGTAAATAAAGGGGTTCCATCTACAAGGAACCCCCAAGGTTTCTGTAGGAAAAAACACTGCACCAAGAACACAGGAGTGGCTTTGGAAAGGTTACATTTCCTGTAAAAAAATGATGGTGTTAACAAACCACTAGAGTTTATTTTTCCAAAACATTCTTATTGGGTATTAATAAAATGTTGCGTTTTGACAAGATTTCTTCCAAGACTTTTTGCTGATGAATCTTTCAATAACAGTTGAGGTTTTTTTTTTATTGCATGTATGTTTGTTATCAGCTCTGATATCTATTGTGTTAAATGGAGCAATGGCACACACTGTGATCCTGGGCATTTTTGTTGCTTAAGAATTAAGTCGCCCAGAATCTCTCAACCATTGGTCCTTTGAGGTGCAGTTGTGGATCAGATGATCTTCACTTGTCAAATTTTCCCAGCTAAAAAACTTACAGCTTTGGAGATCCAGTCAACCGAATAAATAAAGACATTTTTTGATTAAGGGGCAGATTTATTAAGGTTCAAATGGTAAAATCGAATTAGATTTTTTGATTTTTTTGGTCAAAACCCACGAATTCAAATTTAAAATCACCAACCAGAATGTAAAGGGCATGTAAAGGCAAAAAGATAAAATCCCATTTTTACTTTCTTTAATGAAAACAAAACCTATCTCCAATATACTTTTATTAAAATATGTGTACCATTTTTATAAGAAACCTGACTGTATGCAGTGAAATTCCCCCCTCATTTACTGCTGTGGATAGGAATTGTCAGACGGCCCCTAACTGCTCTGCAGGGAAACAATCATACTTATGAACAGAAGGGGGAGCCCCCGCCTTACTTCCCAGCCATGCAGAACTCAAGCAGCTTTGTTTTTTTCCCTGTTTTGATAATTTATGACGATCCCTAAGCAGCCCAGACCACACTGAGCATGTGCACAGTCTTGGTCTTGCAAAGATGTATAACAAAGTTACAAGATGGTGACTCCCTGTAGCCAACTTTGAAAGCATAAATCATTTGTTTGATTAGGCTTGTGGTGCAGTAAGTTCATGTTTATGTTTAGTATACAAAATACAGCATTTCTAGCCTTATTCTATTTTAGACTTTACTTGCCCTTTAAATGTGAGATGTACCACACTTCAACCCTGGAAACAGTTCTAATTTGACTATTCTACACTTAAAACCTGTCGAGTTCATGTAGAAGCCAATGCCGGAGGTCTCTTGAACTATTTGAAGATAATAGTAGTGATCGACCAATTTTTTGCCAAGTTTCTTTTTGAAAATTATGCCCTATAGACTCCAATGTGAGAAAAAAAATGTTGCGCATCAAATTAAAAACAAGTTGCAGATCTTTAGATTTAGGAGGAATGCTTGATTTGAATTTGATTTGAGTTTTGAGGTTGGGAAGATTCGTTCGAATTTTTTCATTAAACAACATACCATTTGAATTGTGAATAAAATTTATCGGGGTTTAAAAAAAATTCACATTACTCTAAAATTTGACCTTTGATAGTTAACCCCTAAATGTTGGAAATCTTTGCATCACAAAAGTTGTTACCAGTATTCTGTTTTGCTTTACCATTAAAGTTATTCTTGGGCTAAGTACTGTAAATAACATTGGTTCTAAATAACCCAAGTTCAGTTTCCAGTAGTAACATTTAGCTTTGAACAGGCTTCTTGCTTTATGGTAAAAAAGGTAAGCAAAGATCCGATTGGTCACTACGTACAGTAACTGCACTGTTGCAATCTAACTCCAGCTGCTACTGGTCCTTTAAACTGCTTTGTGGTTGCTAATCTCACCGTTCCCAACAACCAGATATTTGGTACAACTAATACAAAAAGAAAGCGTTAATGGGGGTACAGGCACACACCCACAAAAAAGGCAAAGCAGCAAAGATTATTTCATCATGTTTCCTTCTAGAATTGTATTCAAAGAAACACTTTTCCATTAAATACACCATATACACACACACACCTTGATGCTGTATATGCGCTGTGCTTTGTAACAAAAGGGTAAGCAGCCTATTCACCGAAGCCCCACGCATTTCTCCGCTATTCTCCATTTATTGTAGAACACCCTGGAATACAATCTGGAGCAAGGACGCTGCATTGTGCAGAGTGTCGATCAGCGCAGCTGTGTTTTTGTTAAGTTAATTGCTAACTAAAAGGAGCTTCTCGTTCTCGTCCTTCACCGGAGCGATGAATAGCGTCATTGTTTTGGGAAATGTGTAACTTGCCCATATGTTGTGGTTTTATTCCCATTCAGTAAAAATGGCACTAAAATATATAAACGCTTAATGCAGGCATGTCCAACGTCAGGCCCGGGGGCCAATTGCGGCCCTCAGCCTCCATCATGAAATTAATAATAATGTGGCGCCCCTGCGAACAGGAATCGTGTAGATGTAGCAGAAATATTTGGGCACATTAGTGAAATGATCTGTAACTTGGTCTATACTGCTGCCTGTGTGCTGAATGTGTTAGTAATAGACACTTACTGGCACATGGTGACGCGCTGCTCTCACATACTTCTTTAGGGCTGAAGGTGCAATAGAAGTAGTGACGTGCCAGTACAGTAAACTAAAGAAGCATGGCGTCACTACGTTCCAGTATGCGTCTATTACTAACACATTCAGCACACAGGCAGCAGTATAGACTAAGTGGCAGATCATTTCACTAATGTGCCCAAATATTACTGATACATCTACACTATTCCTTGTTTAAATTATGTTTATGGTTCAAAGAATGTCAGGCTGAATGGTTCGGCCCCCACACATTTTCACCTCACCAAATCTTGCCCTCGTTGCAAAAAGTTTGGTACATTATGAGTGATATTTGTGTCTTTATATGGACACAGAACAACCCCTCAGTGACTTCTAATATCCTTATCATTTACAGTAGGGGGTACATTATCCCTTATAATAAATGAGTGATACTCAGAGTTCCCTGTATAACTCAGCCTGCAGCCTTGTGCCTTTATATGGTCACAGAACCCTCAGTGACTTATAATATCCTTATCATTTACAGTAGGGGGTACATTATTCCTTATAATACATGAGTGATACTCAGAGTTCCCTGTATAACTCAGCCTGCAGCCTTGTGCCTTTATATGGTCACAGAACCCCTCAGTGACTTCTAATATCCTTATCATTTACAGTAGGGGGTACATTATCCCTTATAATACATGAGTGATACTCAGAGTTCCCTGTATAACTCAGCCTGCAGCCTTGTGCCTTTATATGGTCACAGAACAACCCCTCAGTGACTTCTAATATCCTTATCATTTACAGTAGGGGGTACATTATCCCTTATAATACATGAGTGATACTCAGAGTTCCCTGTATAACTCAGCCTGCAGCCTTGTGCCTTTATATGGTCACAGAACAACCCCTCAGTGACTTCTAATATCCTTATCATTTACAGTAGGGGGTACATTATCCCTTATAATACATGAGTGATACTCAGAGTTCCCTGTATAACTCAGCCTGCAGCCTTGTGCCTTTATATGGTCACAGAACAACCCCTCAGTGACTTCTAATATCCTTATCATTTACATTAGGGGGTACATTATCCCTTATAATACATGATTGATACTCAGAGTTCCCTGTATAACTCAGCCTGCAGCCTTGTGCCTTTATATGGTCACAGAACAACCCCTCAGTGACTTCTAATATCCTTATCATTTACATTAGGGGGTACATTATCCCTTATAATACATGAGTGATACTCCGAGTTCCCTGTATAACTCAGCCTGCAGCCTTGTGCCTTTATATGGTCACAGAACCCCTCAGTGACTTCTAATATCCTTATCATTTACAGTAGGGGGTACATTATCCCTTATAATACATGAATGATACTCAGAGTTCTCTGTATAACTCAGCCTGCAGCCTTGTGCCTTTATATGGTCACAGAACCCCTCAGTGACTTCTAATATCCTTATCATTTACACTAGGGGGTACATAATTGCTTATAATACATGAGTGATTATATGAGTGTATTTTATATGGTAGTAAACTTGTTATATATCCATATAATAAGAATATACATTTCAAAAACACTAGAGGGTTAATATTTCCTTTGCAGAAGATTTTTCCATGATACAATACCCCTCAATATCACTGTTTCCATTGCTTCCTAATTCTCGCACACATAATTTGTATTTAGTTACTTTACCCATCCCACAATTTCCATACTGTATGAATTGGTTCACTGATTCTTAAGTAGCCGCAGAGCCTGAGCACCTTGGAGAGAGAGAGAGAGAGAGATTCATTATGAATGATTTATAGCATTTTCATTACCATAAATTTTCTTTGCGAAGCAGCGTATGATCTAAGAGATGAAGGGCTCCATGTTCAGAAGAGAGCGGAAGATAAACAGAAGCGAATACATTGTGATATAATTGCTACTTATGTTTCTCTGACCTAGCAGTAAATAGAAATAGAAGATGCACCCAATAATAGGACCAAGTGGAAAATTTTCAAGATATGGCCGGATAACGAATTGTTCCATAATTGAAACCTCCATACCCTAAAGCAGTTTATTGCCAATAGATTAGCCACTATAGTGCAAGTTATAATACGATATTTATTCTGTAGAATGCTTTATCATACCTGAGTAAACAGCTCTATAAGCTCTCTCTATTTGTTTAAGTTAGCAGTTGCCATATTAGCTTGGTGTGACATCACTTCCTGCCTGAGTCTCTCTCTGCTCACTCATAGCTCTGGGCTCAGATTACAGCAGGGAGGGAGGAGGGAGAGAGGAGCAAACTGAGCATGCTCAAGCCCTAGCTCTGGAGGTTTAAACTGAAAACAGGAAGTCTGATACAGAAGCCCATGAGTACACAATAGAAGGAAAGAAATGTGGTGTTTCTTTTGACAGAGGACTCAGAGCAACATTAATTTGAGGGTTTACTGGTGTATTTATATAGACCTTTCTGATAAAGCTTATTTAATTTTAGCCTTTTCTTCTCCTTTAAGTCTACTAAAAAAAATAATTTAAACATTAATTAAACCCAATAGGCTTGTTTTGCCTCCAATAAGGATTAATTATATCTTAGTTGGGATCAAGTTCAAGCTACTGTTTTATTATTACAGAGATAAAGAAAATCATTTAAAAAAAAAATAAAATTATTCGATTCAGATGGAGTCTATGGGAGACGGCCTTCCCACAATTTGGACCTGTCTGGAAAACAGGTTTACAGATAATGGATCCCATACCTGTACTTATATTAATATTCCATGTGTTTGCTGCCTGCCTGTGGGAACTTGCTGGATAAAGGGTTTCTGGATAATGAATGATTTACTTTTAAACAGGTGACCAGGAAATTCTACTTTCTGACTGGCTGCTGTAAGCGGACTGTATCTCCTTATACTACATAAACCCTTAAGTCAATATAGGTTTGCATTAACATAAATCAGCTATTGAGTTATATTATATCCTTAAAATAATTTAATATAATAATATTGGAGTCTAAAGGTGAAGTAGTATACCATTTATAGATACCTAAGTAAGGTAAACTATTACATACTTTAGATCCCCATATTAATTTGAAGTTAAACGTATAAATTAAAGTACATATTAACTATTAAATAAATAATGAATTTATTTTTTATTAAATACATTTATTAAATAAATTATTAAATAATAAACAATTAATTAGAATACTGTATATATATATATATATATATATATATATATATATATATATATATATATATATAATAAAATTGTATCCTTAAATTACTTAATGGACTCTTTCACCTTGAAATTAACTTCTAGTATTATGTAAAGATTGATATTCTAACACAATTTACAGTTGGTCTTTATTTTTTATTTGTGGTTTTTGAGTTATTTAGCTTTTGATTCAGCAGCTCACCAGTTTGCAATTTCTGGTTGCTAGGGAACAAATTACCCTAGCAATCATGCATTGATTTCAATGAGGAAATGGAATATGAACAGGAGAGGCCTGAATAGAAAGACCAGTAATAAAAAGTAGCAATAACAATAACGCGCAGATTTACCAAGGGTCGAAGTGAAAATTCTAATTTAAAAATTCGATTCGTTTAATTAGACTAAGGAATAGTTAGAATTCAAAAGGAGTTTTTAAAAAAGAATTCAAATTTGAATTTTATCATGTACTGGCCCTTTACGAATTAGAATTCGACTATTCGCCACCTTAAACCTGCAAAATTGGCTGTTTTAGCTTATGGGGGACGTCTTGGAATCAATTTGGAGTTGTTTTGAGATATCCTGAAAATTCAGTTTTTTTTGGTGAAAACACTCGATTCAAATTAGATTCCAGCTTGCGGCCTGTCCCATTCTCCTGAATTTGTAAAATTAGATTTTTTTTAAAAGAATTTTTCCCGAATTGTGAGTTCACGAGAGCATTTGTTTTTTAGATGGGGTCATTGACCCCCATTTGAAAGCTGAAAAGAGTCAGAGGAAGAATGCAAATTAAATAAAAACTTTAAAAAAAGAACAAATATAAGACCAACTGAAAAGATGCTTAGAATGAGACATTATATAACATGCTAAAAGTGTACTCAATGGTGAATCTCCTCTTTTATGAGGACCAATGGAAACGTTGCTTAAAATAGTGCTTTCTATAACACACTTAGGGGCAAATTTACTTATGGTCGAATATCGAGGGTTAATTAACCCTCGATATTCGACTGTCGAAGTTAAATCCTTCGAATATCGAAGTAGAAGGATTTAGCGCAATTCATCGATCGATCGATTTTTCTTCGACCAAAAAAAGATAGCAAAGCCTATGGGGACCTTCCCCATAGGCTAACATTGACTTCGGTAGGTTTTAGGTGGCGAACTAGGGGGTTGAAGTTTTTTTTTAAAGAGACAGTACTATTGAATGGTCGAATAGTCGAACGATTTTTAGTTCGAATCGTTTGATTCGAAGTCGTAGTCGAAGGTCGAAGTAGCCCATTCGATGGTTGAAGTAGCCAAAAAATCCTTCGAAATTCGAAGTTTTTTTTATTCTATTGCTTCACTCAAGCTAAGTAAATGGGCCCCTTAAACTTTAATTAAAGGTGAACTACCTCATTGCAGCTTAAAACCTGTTGACAGGCTGCACATTTTAGAAGAGGTGGCAGTCAGCACGAGGATTTTCTGTCTGCAAATACCCTAGAGGTGCAGGAAAAGTAACGGTGACTGACTAGAAGGCAATAACAATCCATTAGTAATTGAGAGACTGAAGTAAAACCAGTCGTTTTCCTATTTACATTAAGCAGAGTAATGTTTTGCCTGGCGCTATCATAACTAATTGCCCAGGCTAAGAGAGAATATCAGCTCTTCAGCTGACGTCCAACCATCCAGAGTCACGCTGTTTGCTGTAGCAATTCATTAGAGGAATGTCTGCAATAATTTTATCTCCTTTAATGATATTTAAGCGTCTGTGCTGTACCAGGCAGTAATTGCTCATAACAAGGTCGAGCTTTAGTAGATACATGCTAATTAAGGTCTAGCATGAGTTTAAACCACAGCAGAGCATCCCATAATGAATAAATACAGGCAGTGCAATTGGTGTGTGGCCTAATGTATCTTTTAGCTGCGGATTACAGGAGACTGGCACGGCATAAACTGGGCGTAGTTGCACCCGTCAGTGCACATAGTCATACATATTGCACTTAGGGCTGTTTCTGGTGCAGGGCAGCTGCTTCCTTGTACCTGTTGACTCTGAGGTCACATCGGTCATAAGTCAGTAATAGAAGGAGCCCTCTATGTGCTCATTGCAAGTAGATTCATACAAGTAGAGTATGTGGATTGGCAAGGGAAATGCAATTGAGCACCCCATGAGGAGAAGCAAACCCTAAAGTTAAAAAAACCCTACCCCCCTACCCTACATAGACCCGTGAACTCTGCTGTACAGAATCTGCACCGAGGGGTACGGACAGACTAAGGAGCATTTTCCCCGGGGTAGCAGCTAGGCTGGGGGGGGGGAGGAGGGAGCGGGTCTATGTAGAGTAGGGGGGTACGGGTTTCTTAACTTTAGGTTTTGCTTCTCCTATAAATGACTTGAAACTGAATGGGTGAAAGCTGCATTGTGCATAAGTAATGCGATGGTTGTTGCACTTTGCCCCACTTCATAAATACACCTTTAATTCTGTTTGTCTGTGTCCTATGCAGATATATCACTTACAGGTGCTATCTAGCTGTACCTAAATCAGGGGTCCCCAACCTTTTTTTACCAGTGAGCCACATTTAAATATAAAAAGTGTAGAGAGCCGCACAAGCATCAAAAAAGGTCCAGGGGGTGCCAAAAAAGGGCTGTCATTGGTTATTTAGTAGCTTATATATGGATTGGTAGTCACACGAGGCTTTGTTTGGCAGTAAATCTGTTTTTTATGCAACTAAAACTTGCCTCCAAACCAGGAATTAAAAAATAAGCACCTCATTTCAAGCCACTGGGAGCAACAGCTAATGTGTTGGGGAGAAACATGTTGCTCACGAGCCACTGATTGGGGATCACTGACCTAAATAGTTCCAGAACTTCCAAACCCAGGCAGCCCAAACAAGTCCTTAGTATTCTCTATGCTCTATGTTTTTCTAAACTTCCAGGTGTGGTCCTCTATAGACATCTGTTGGGGTGTGATCATGGTCATGCCATTGTCATTCTCTTATCTCCAAGCCGATGCTTTTTGCAGCTTCATTTGGCAGATGTGTAGCATTTACATTTACCAGATTCAAACCTTTTTGCCCTTGTAATGATTAAAAACAACAGCCTCAAGGGAGACCTGAGGGGGACAAGGTGATTTCGAGAGGCAGTAAGGAGCCCCTGGTGAGGGACAACCCATCACAGAACTACTAAATTGTGGACAATAGCCCTATACAAGCAAACCCAATTTCAAATGTTTCTGGGAATAATAATACCTGCCATTTCTATGAGCTCTGTTGGAAGAGAACTTTAATTGTAATTTATGTGAAAATATTTCTTCAGCAATCTATACCCTTCATTAAAGGTAAGTGAAGACGTACAGTATGCCACATACAGCATTTCTATAGAATAGATTAGGGATGGGCGAATTTTTCGCCTTGTTTTGCTGCGGAAATGAGGCCCATAGACTTGTATGGAGGCGCGTCATCATTTTGACGCCTATAGACTTTATAGATTACTATCAGATAATAGTTCTTTATAGGAGATAATGGGTGCAATTTAAATACCAAAGCATTGAGCTTAAGGGTGTAACTAAACTCCACTGTGATTCCTCAAATTGGTGTTGACCAGAGAGCCAGGAACGTAATACTTAGGGTGAATGAATTTGACTGGCAAGTCTCTCCAGTGGCACTGGAAGTTTAGTTGGGTTGGGTTGGGTTGAGTCCCTCTCTGAGGTCAACCTCATATTATGAAACACAACATTCCACTTCATAGGATACATAAAAAATGTGAATTCATTTAGACCCTTAATGAATCTGCCCCTTAGTCGTAAATGGTATTGCTCATAAGGCATTTGTTCTTACCCTTCTATTGCTGCCAATGTAAGATGTGAATAGCATATTTTGCCTTGACCCCAGGACAATGAATTTGATGCGCAGATAATTCCTAATTATAAACGTAAATTATTTCAGGCAACTTGACAGTTTGGAAACTCTGTTTTCTGCCTTTGGATCCACAGACTTGCTCTATTGATTTTTGTTATGTGCCAATAATGCCTTTATACAACATTTTTTTATTAGTAAGCCTAGATTAGTTTATTAATTATTATTATATGTTATTAATTTAGTACTTTACATGCATTTGTTTAATTTAATTATTTTGATATATTATATACTTATTGCGTATTTTTATCACTTTTTTTTAAAAAAAGTTGTAGCTTAAAGTTGCTGCAAAGTCAGCAGGCAGCTGCCCTTTCTTCTGTTTGATCTTGCTAAATATCTAAAACAGTTGTTAGCAGCCCATAGAAGTATAAGGATTTCTATTCATGATACTATACTTATATATATATATCCAAAATATTCCACAGTATCTTACAGAGGTTATACATCAGTCCCTGCCCCAGTGGAGATTACAACCTAAAGTCACTGTCACAGTCACATGACTTGGGGCAGCTGGGAAATTGACAATATGTCTAGCCCCATGTCAGATTTCAAAATTGAATATAAAAAAATCTGTTTGCTCTTTTGAGAAATGGATTTCAGTGCAGAATTCTGCTGGAGCAGCACTATTAACTGAAAAAACTGAAATTTTTTTTCCCATGACAGTATCCCTTTAACAAATTTAATTCTCATTCAAAAATATGCACTGTGCTAGTATTTTCAAGTTGTTCACGGAGAGAAGTGATGGGGGAATTTCTCCTGTTTCCGCTTCATTGGAAAATTTGTGAATTTCACACGAAATTCGCGAAACAGTGAAAAATTCACAAAAAAATGTATGAAACTCGAAAATTGACCTGACCCGACTTTTTTTTTAAAATTTTGGCGGGAGTTTCATGAATTTATTCGCCAGCAGAAATTCACCGCAAATTCACGCAAGGGAAATTTATTTGCCCATCTCTAATGGTGAGCCTTAGGGGCAGATTCACTAAGGGTCGAATATCGAGGGTTAATTAACCCTCGATATTCGACTAGGAATTAAAATCCTTCTACTTCGAATATAGAAGTCGAAGGATTTAGCACAGATAGTTCGATCGAACGATCGAAGGATAATTCCTTCGATCGAACGATTCGAAGGATTTAAATCCAACGATCGAAGGAATATCCTTCGATCAAAAAAAGTTAGCCAAGCCTATGGGGACCTTCCCCATAGGCTAACATTGACTTCGGTAGCTTTTAGATGGCGAACTAGGGGGTCGAAGTTTGTTTTAAAGAGACAGTACTTCGACTATCGAATGGTCGAATAGTCAAATGATTTTTAGTTCGAATCCTTCGATTCGTAGTCGTAGTCGAAGTAGCCCATTCGATGGTCGAAGTAGCCCAAAAAAAACTTCGAAATTCGAAAAAGTTTTTTAACTTCGAATCCTTCACTCGAAGTTAGTGAATCGGCCCGAAGACTGTTCAACTTTATTCTAGTGGTAGAGAAAACGAGCTAATTTCCAGGTGCCATGTTATTTATACTTTCCAAGGCACATCTGACTTTATTTCATTAGGTTTGTTGTCTTTATATTCGCTGTAGATATATTGAGGTTATATGTTTGGCTTATCTAGGAGAAGAGTAAAATATATATCCTCCAGGCAAATCAATGCTCTTTAAACTTGTTTATGTTGTTTGCAGTATTTACTGCCTACAGCCTGGGACTGGAAACATTTACTTGGCTGACAGTCTGCTGCCCAGAACCTTTATATTTATACAATGGATAATATAATTTTTTAATAATTGTACATCTGGGGGTCACCAGCAAACATGACTCAACCCTGAAATGATTTGATTTCCATTTTGTCCAGGGGCGTAACTACCAGGGGTGCAGCGGGACCACACCTTGTCGGGGTGGGGGTGGCTGCACGGCTTGTACCATGGCCTGACCCTCATTAGTTACGTTACTGATTTTGTCACTGGTCTCTATTAATTGTAGTTAAGGCTCAACAATTATCTTGCACTTTCCAGGAACTGGGCTGAGGATGGGTATAGGGAGAGATGTTGGGTAAAGAGAGGCCAGAGATCAGAATAAATCATGGTACCAGGGGATGGAGAAAAGGCATAATCAAACAGATCCAAATCAAGATGGGCAGCAAGGTTCAGAGCAAGGTACAGGCCAAGATCTTAATGGGCAGCAGACAAGAAGAACAATCCAGGCCACAACAGCAGATCAAATCAGAATCAATTACTAAGCTTACTAAGCTTACAAGAACTTGATGACCAATCTGTAAAAGATAGAGAAAAATTTGCAATAATTGTAACAGGTGGGCATTAGCCTAAAAAGGTGATATAAAATAAAAGTCAGAGAACTATTGAATAAATATTACCTGATCATAGCAAAGCAACACTCAGGAGAATTTCACATTTTAAGTGTTGTCAGCAAAGAATAAGGAAGCAGTGATGGCCTTATCATCTACTATCTACAGCTACTTATAGCAACGCATGTCCTTTGTGTTCTCCTTCAGAGCTTGGTAATGATCTTCGTGGGACTGTAGTATAATTTATGATGCTAGACGTCCGAAAAAGCATTGACATTCATTATTAATAACCCTGGCATCTCATTTGGAATGGTACAGGCCTCTCGGCTTCTTTACCACCTCTACAAAAGTTTTAAAACACATTAGTAAGGGATCCCAACCATTCTGTCAAAGGAAACATATACTGCAAACAATTTAATATGCACAGAAGTGAATTCACTCATGAGGCTCAGAACTTCATCCATTTAGATCAAGAGATCCAGTTTCCCTTTTGCCCCAGGTCTTTTTGGCAGATGAAATGGATAACTTTAAGACTTCAGGGGCCTGAGGAGCTCCACCACAAAGGACGTGCTCCTCAGACTAACTTTTTTAGCTAGGCCAACTAGTATTAGACAGTTCTGTGGAGCTCACCTTAGTTGGTGAAAGACAGGAACAGGCCAGCTAACTAAGCATCTTGGACTCCACTGAGGAGATTAGTGGGGTCAGCACCAAGGCTGGAAGTCCATTAGTACAAGACCACAGGTTCATGGATAATAAAGTCTTGAAAGCTGTGTGTGTGCTAACTTAATCATGATCCTTCTTAGGCCAGGAGGGCCCTTGTGGAAGCAGAATACCAGGAGGGTGAACAAAATGGAGGCACTGAGTGCTGTGTTTTGTAATATCTACTGAGGCTTTATGAATAACTATGGAGTGAAGTTACTGACAATGGACTGTGAACAAAGTTCAGTTGCACAACTATGTGGATCTCCAGTTTATTATCTGGTTTAATCATAAATAGTGATCAGAGAATGTTTCGCTATGCATGGATTCGCAGCGAAATTCCCCATTTAACCATTGGCAGTTTTTTTCATGAAACTGCAGCAAAAATTTGCAGAGAAAAATACAAGAAAAACTGCCCATTCGATTCAATGCATTTGGCGTGAGAAAAAAACTTGCATTGACCATGTATTTCGAGTGATAAAAAAAACATGAGAAAAAAATGTAATGCAATTGGAGTGAGAAAAAAAGTCGCTCATAGACTACAAAAGGTCTCCACAACAATATAGTCATCACAACAAAAAAGTCTCCCATAGACTTTAATGCTTTTTCAGTGAATTTTTCAGGTCGGACAGGTTCCCTTTTTGGAGAGAGCGTGAGGATCCTGGTATCAGGGTTTAAAATTGATTGGAGGCAAGAGAGCTGGGAGTCAGGAAGATTGGTTAGTAGGAGATTGCAATAGTCTAAACAGCATAGGATAAGGGCATGGATTAGGGTTTTGGCTGTTTCTGAAACAAATGCACGTATCTTGCCTTTATTGTGAAGGAAGAAATGGCAGCTTTTGGCAGTAGTATTAATATAATTAGTTAAGGAGAGATACTGAGCGAAGATGACCCCAAGTGCTGAATTAACAGGGGTAATGGTCATGCCATCAATAGTAATGGTGAAAGAAAGAGATGGGCTAGGTTTGGGTGAAAGACCATGAGCTCAGTTTTGGCCAAGTTGAGCTTGAGGTGTCGTTAGTTCATCCAGGAGGAGATAGCTAGGAAGCAGTTTGCTATCTGTGTCTGAATGGCAGTGGTTACTGAAGGGGTGTCTAAATATATCTGGATATCATCAGCATTTAGTTGATATTTAAAGGGCATGTATAAATTCTCATTTTTACTTTCTTTAATGAAAAAGAAACTTATATCCAATATACTTTAATTAAAAAATGTGTACCGTTTTTATAAGAAACCTGACTGTATGCAGTGAAATTCTCCCTTCATTTACTTCTGTGGATAGGAATTGTCAGATGGTCCCTAACTGCTGAGTAGGGAAACAATCATACTTATGAACAGCAGGGGGAGCCCCCGCCTTACTTCCCAGCCATGCAGAACTCAAGCAGCTTTGTTTATGATGATCCCTAAGCAGCCCAGACCACACTGAGCATGTGCACAGTCTTAGTCTTGCCAAGATGTTTAACAAAGTTACAAGATGGTGACCCCCTGTAGCCAAATTTGAAATCATAAATTATTTGTTTGATTAGGCTTGTGGTGCAGTAAGTTCATGTTTATATTTAGTATACAAAATACAGCATTTCTAGCCTTATTCTATTTTAAACTTTACATGCTCTTTAAGGCCAAATGAAGAGATAGGGACTCCTAAAGAGAGAGAGAGAGAGAGAGAGAGAGAGAGAGAGAGAGAGAGAGAGAGAGAGAGAGAACAATGAGAACAGCAGAGTGCCAAGCATAGAACCCTGAGGCACCCCCACACTAAGGAGACAAGTAACAGAAGACGATAATTTTTGGCTGTAATGGAGGAGCATATATGTACTCCATACAAATTTGTTGTCAACTACTGTTCCAATTCAACCACCGAACTCTCCAAACCAGAATTACTGAAGAAATGAAGGTTCATGTATGTTGTTTGCCTTTGCCTATTATTCTTTGCCTTTTATTGCAGCGGAAAACCCTTATTATTCATGAAACGTTTGATGGCATAACCAATTGAAAGATAATTGCTATACAGTTATTAGCTGTCTAAATGAAATATTCCAGGAAGCAGCAAAATAAGAATTATGGCAGCATAAATAACATTATATAGAAGGAAATTTCAAGGATGTAAGTTTTGACACAATCGTTTAATGCCTTAATGTGAGGCCGTGACAGGTCAATTTACCTCCCAGTGCCTCTATTTGCTATTGTTGTGTCACCCTATTTATCACTAGACACTTTCAGACATAATTACTAACCAACCCTCTCCAGACTTCCACGCAAAGTGAGACAAAACAAATGCTTTGCTACATGTCAGGACAGTTTAACATCAGATTACCTGGGGAAACTTTGTGTAACGACTAAATGTCATTTCTACTTTCTAAATCTGACTTCATATCATATATATATTTGGATCTGCTGGGGTTTTGAAGACAAATTAGGAGGCTGCAATATTAGAAACTGGTATCATAAAATATATCTTCTGTCTATCTCCATTTCCCCCTTAATATATTGACTATCTTGATTAACAGATGGAAGTAAAAAAATATATCTCATTTATCTTTCCAGCCATTTCTGAATTTTAATATCTGGGAGCATTTGACTGGAATGATATTGCTTTGTTGCTCAATGTAGAACCAACCTGGAACCAAAGAGGATAGACGTGATCCCCAACCAGTAGCTCGTGAGCAACATGTTGCTCCCCAACCCCTTGGATGTTGCTCTCAGGGTCCTAAAAGCAGTTGCTTATTGCATACAATCTAAGTATAGTGACATCATCGGAAGTAGGCGTGATCAGAAAAAAAGGAGTAAAACAGGAAGTGCTGCCATTGTAAACTGGAAGTGACATCATCGGAAGTAGGCATGATCAGAAAAAGGAGTACAAAAAGGAGTACAAATCGATATTGAGAAGACCTGCTGCCTGACCTGCGACCCGCAGAACCACCGACCCGCATCTAACCCCGCCCCCCGAACTTCTACCTGCATCCCGCAGGGTACCGCAGGCTTTTGCGGGTAACCCGGGGGTACCCGACCCGCTGCAGAACTCTAGCATACAGTAGTCACTGAAAACTAAATGTAATTATGTTTACATAATGTTTCCTTTTTTTTAAAAAAAAAAAAAAAACAATTCGGAATTTTCAAAAAAATAAACAGTGAAGAAAGTAAATCATGAAACAAAAAAAAAAAAACATGAAAAAAAATTTGAGGCCTTTTGCAAGAATATCCTGCCAGTTAATAATGAGTGCTACCCAGTGTTCATGAAATATATATATATATATATATATATATATATATATATATATATATATATATATATATATATATATATATATATAAATATATATATATATAAAAGCCCAGCAACAAGTGTGCAATTAACACAATCATTCCTCAGCATCAGTGGCGTAACTAGTTGTTACTGGGCCCCATAGCAAATTCAATTCAGGGCCCCAAAATATTTATAAGTTGGCCTATTTTACCAAGATATATTAAAATTCACTGGGCCCCCTACACTCCTGGGCCCCCCTGCAACCGCAGGGTCTGCTTCCTCTATAGTTACGCCCCTGCTCAGCATAATGCACACAGTGGGCACGGGGCTGGTTTGCTGACCATAGAATTGAGAAAAAAATAATTCTAGGACATTTTAAGCTACAACTGGCGACCAAATCTGTTCAGTTTGATAAATTTGTATTAACATCAACGCTTCTGAGTGCTGCCTATGCTACATAGGATAAATGGCAATTTAAGGATGAACATTTTTCAATGTTAGAAAGAAGGAAAGAAAACTTAAACACTAATCATGGTGGGTTCCTTTCCAAGGATAATATTTCCACTGGTCCAATTACCACCCCAGAGTCAGGAAGGAGCTGGGTGCCTAATAGAAAATCATGTCAACATTAAATAAACCCAATAGGCTGGTTTTTACCTCCAATAAGGATTAATTATATCTTAGTTGGGATCAGGTACAAGCTACTGTTTAATTATTACAGAGAAAAAGGGAATCGTTTTTAAAAATTTGATTATTTGGATAAAATTGAATCTATGAGACATTCCATAATTGGGAGGTTTCTGGATAATGGATTTTCAAGATAACAGATAGCATACTTGTATTCATTTTATTCCAATAAGTTTAATGTCATTTAATACAGCATTCCAGACATAGCAAAACTGCTACAGAATTTTTTTTCTAAAGTTGCCACCATTTTTTTCCCTGCAGTCATCAGCCTTTTCTATCATTAATGTGAGGTGTCAATGAGGGCTTCTTTCACTTTAACACCTGGCAAGTGATTGTTCATTGGATTGTAAATAGAACTTGCACCCACTCATTTTCCCATTCAGCTGCCCTGTATAGATATGAAGAAGGATACACAGTGGATTCAGTGATGCTTAGTTTTAAATAATTGTTGAGGAATTGATATTTCCCTGGGAATGTTAATGTTGCATAAATGCATTCAGCCCTGTAAATGAAAAAGAATGCTTGAATGGCTGCCTCCAAGGCTACACAGCAGCTTGTTTATATAAACTATAGTAGTACTTATCTGTTATCTACTGTGTATCCTGTGCTTGAATGGCTGCCCCATAGCTACACAGCAGCTTGTTTATATAAACTATAGTAGTACTTATCTGATATCTACTGTGTATCCTGTGCTTGAATGGCCGCCCCCATGGCTACACAGCAGCTTGTTTATATAAACTATAGTAGTACTTATCTGTTATCTACTGTGTATCCTGTGCTTGAATGTCTGCCCCCATGGCTACACAGCAGCTTATTTATATAAACTATAGTAGTACTTATCTGTTATCTACTGTGTATCCTGTGCTTGAATGGCCGCCCCCATGGCTACACAGCAGCTTATTTATATAAACTATAGTAGTACTTATCTGTTATCTACTGTGTATCCTGTGCTTGAATGGCTGCCCCCATGGCTACACAGCAGTTTGTTTATATAAACTATAGTAGTACTTATCTGTTATCTACTGTGTACAGTATCCTGTGCTTGAATGGCTGCCCCATAGCTACACAGCAGCTTGTTTATATAAACTATAGTAGTACTTATCTGATATCTACTGTGTATCCTGTGCTTGAATGGCCGCCCCCATGGCTACACAGCAGCTTGTTTATATAAACTATAGTAGTACTTATCTGTTATCTACTGTGTATCCTGTGCTTGAATGGCTGCCTCCAAGGCTACACAGCAACTTGTTTATATAAACTATAGTAGTACTTATCTGTTATCTACTGTGTATCCTGTGCTTGAATGGCTGCCCCATAGCTACACAGCAGCTTGTTTATATAAACTATAGTAGTACTTATCTGATATCTACTGTGTATCCTGTGCTTGAATGGCCGCCCCCATGGCTACACAGCAGCTTGTTTATATAAACTATAGTAGTACTTATCTGTTATCTACTGTGTATCCTGTGCTTGAATGTCTGCCCCCATGGCTACACAGCAGCTTATTTATATAAACTATAGTAGTACTTATCTGTTATCTACTGTGTATCCTGTGCTTGAATGGCCGCCCCCATGGCTACACAGCAGCTTATTTATATAAACTATAGTAGTACTTATCTGTTATCTACTGTGTATCCTGTGCTTGAATGGCTGCCCCCATGGCTACACAGCAGTTTGTTTATATAAACTATAGTAGTACTTATCTGTTATCTACTGTGTACAGTATCCTGTGCTTGAATGGCTGCCCCATAGCTACACAGCAGCTTGTTTATATAAACTATAGTAGTACTTATCTGATATCTACTGTGTATCCTGTGCTTGAATGGCCGCCCCCATGGCTACACAGCAGCTTGTTTATATAAACTATAGTAGTACTTATCTGTTATCTACTGTGTATCCTGTGCTTGAATGGCTGCCTCCAAGGCTACACAGCAACTTGTTTATATAAACTATAGTAGTACTTATCTGTTATCTACTGTGTATCCTGTGCTTGAATGGCTGCCCCATAGCTACACAGCAGCTTGTTTATATAAACTATAGTAGTACTTATCTGATATCTACTGTGTATCCTGTGCTTGAATGGCCGCCCCCATGGCTACACAGCAGCTTGTTTATATAAACTATAGTAGTACTTATCTGTTATCTACTGTGTATCCTGTGCTTGAATGTCTGCCCCCATGGCTACACAGCAGCTTATTTATATAAACTATAGTAGTACTTATCTGTTATCTACTGTGTATCCTGTGCTTGAATGGCCGCCCCCATGGCTACACAGCAGCTTATTTATATAAACTATAGTAGTACTTATCTGTTATCTACTGTGTATCCTGTGCTTGAATGGCTGCCCCCATGGCTACACAGCAGTTTGTTTATATAAACTATAGTAGTACTTATCTGTTATCTACTGTGTACAGTATCCTGTGCTTGAATGGCTGCCCCCATGGCTACACAGCAGCTTGTTTATATAAACTATAGTAGTACTTATCTGATATCTACTGTGTATCCTGTGCTTGAATGGCCGCCCCCATGGCTACACAGCAGCTTGTTTATATAAACTATAGTAGTACTTATCTGTTATCTACTGTGTATCCTGTGCTTGAATGGCTGCCCCCATGGCTACACAGCAGCTTGTTTATATAAACTATAGTAGTACTTATCTGTTATCTACTGTGTATTCTGTGCTTGAATGGCTGCCCCCATGGCTACACAGCAGCTTGTTTATATAAACTCTAGTAGTACTTATCTGTTATCTACTGTGTATCCTGTGCTTGAATGGCTTCCCCCATGGCTGCACAGCAGATTGTTTATTTAAACTATAGTAGTACTTATCTGTTATCTACTGTGTATCCTGTGCTTGAATGGCTGCCCCCATGGCTACACAGCAGCTTGTTTATATAAACTCTAGTAGTACTTATCTGTTATCTACTGTGTATCCTGTGCTTGAATGGCTTCCCCCATGGCTGCACAGCAGATTGTTTATTTAAACTATAGTAGTACTTATCTGTTATCTACTGTGTATCCTGTGCTTGAATGGCTGCCCCCATGGCTACACAGCAGCTTGTTTATATAAACTATAGTAGAGTTTCTGAAGCAAACACACCAGTTTTACCATTGAATAGCTACAGTGCATTACATTTTCATTAATTTAAGACGCTTTGTTTTTTTGGTGTGACTGTTCCTTTAAAGGAGAAACAAACCCTACCACCCTACCCTACATAGACCCCCCTCCTTCCTCCCCCCAGCCTAGCTGCCCCCCAGGCAAATGCCCTAAACTCTTAACTTACCCCTCCGTGCAGATTCTGTCCAGTGGAGTTCACGGTCGCCATCATTAGCCGATTTGGTAATCTTCAGAATAAGACCGTGATGTGGCGCATGCTGAGTTGGAGCAATTTTCTGTTTCGCGACAACTGCGCATGTGCCAAAACTCACAAAAATTGCTGAGGTCTCATTACGAAGATTATCGAAGCGGCTGAAGATGGCGCCCATGAACTCTACTGGACCGAATCTGCATGGAGGGGTAAGTAAAGAGTTAGGGGCATTTGCCTGGGGGGGGGGCAGCTAGGCTTGGGGAAGGAGGGAGGGGGGTTTATGTAGGGTTGGGGGTTAGGTTTTTTTTTTTATTAAGGGGTTATTTCTCCTTTAACCCATGCCTGCTGCTGCCTGTAATCTGCTATGTGACTACTGTGCTAATGTACTGAGTTCACAGGACGAGAGAGTTCCAGAGCTTCTAACGACCCAATCACTGCACCAGACACACAGCTGACTATGTCAATTTATATATTTCATTAGATTATGTTAAGTTTCTACACAATATAAACATATAAATATGTAAATATATATTATTCTTCACAGAGAGCATTATTTAAAGGGGACATATGGTGTAAAAAAACAGGAATGTGCCAGTGCATTCTTATTCTCTAATTATAAACAAAATGGGCTTAAAAAAGCTGTGTTTTGGGTGAATTTATTGAAAATTGCTCCAAAGACCCCCTATTAGTCCCATCCATTTGTTCCACGTCCTTCCGCCTCCTTTCCCAGGCTGTGCAGGGGAACCAGCGACACTCAACAAACTGCACTCTAGGTAGTAACCCAGCAACTAAGTGGACCTGATAGGGAACTGAAGCCTGTGTTTGCTTGTGGGAATGCAGGGCTCTGATTGGCTGTCCCTCTCCTTCTGTGATTCTTTTGGGGACTTGGGCTGGGGCCCAATTATGTCTCCTTAAAGCAATACCATCCTTTTTCCTCTTCTGAGCTATATTGAAAAATATTTATCATAGCAGTGATCCCATCCATTGCCCTAAACATCATGAAAAAAATCACACTGTACAAAATACAGATATTTTCAAATCCTTAATTTGCTGTTGTATTTTCCCTTTAACTCCACATGACTTCAGGAGGTCGATATTGTACAAATGATGATGTACGGACCCCGGAGGGTCTTGCTTAAAAGCATTGTTTGTCAGTGTCCATTGCATCTGGAACCAATCTTGGACCACTGATCTGCTCCCTAGAAGTGAAACTTATAATCCTTCTTCATTTATGGTTTGATTTGTTACATTAATTCATGTTCAATGCAGAATAATGGGGTCCATGACAGTTCAAGGTGATAGTGCCTGGGTCTGTGTGACCTGAGTTGTGAGCAGGATATTTTCTGTCACCATCCAAGAGTCTTTTGCCTCATTCATAAGTCACTTCAACTAGAAATGTGCAAACAGGCCATAATGACATTAATAGTGAATTGCCCTTTATATCCTCAATGTATCAGTAAACTGGGGATGAAGTTACAGGGCCCCCTGGTTCTTATTAGGGTGTAGTGAGGATCAATGAGGAAGCTGAGTGGGAACAGTGTTTTATTGGGGGGCGTCTGGGACCCATCAGGCTCCTGCATCACCCCACCTGTGACCCCCACCCCATGAGTCATATACCTTCTCTGCTTTGTGGTCGTGGCCAGGGCCAGGGGTGGGAGATCAGGAGGCAGGAAGGTAGTCGGTCCGACCATGAGTGGCTACAAAAACTGGCAGGTACTTGAACTAAAAAAAATTTATTCAGCAGGACAAACAAAAAGGCAGGCACTGGCACAGACAGGGTTACAAAAAGGCAGGCACTGGCACAAGCTGGGTTAACAAAAAAGGCCGGCACTAGCACAGACAGGGTTAACAAAAAAGGCAGGCACTAGCACAGACAGGGTTAACAAAAAAGGCAGGCACTAGCACAGGCAGGGTTAACAGAACAGGCACTGGCACAGACAGGGTTAATAAAAAAGGCATAAAAAACAAATCAGACCGCACTCACATTTCTGCCCAAATTTTTGACATTGGGTGCGCGTCCAGTAGCCCATTCACATTGGCTGTTCCAGAGTATACAAATTCCATCCAATGGACAGCACTCCTTTTTCCATAAAACCGTCTTTATTTTTCTTAGGACAGCAACATGCAACGTTTCGAGTGGCACTCCACTCTTTATCAAGCATAAATCACAATGTTAACACCTGAACTTAAATACCCTGAGGCACAGTGCCCCCTGGTGTCATCACACATTATAGCAAAACATATGTCGACATCATAATTGTTACAAAAAATATATATATCTCCAATCATGGTTACAAAATATCAATAAACATGCATACATATTTTCCTGTTCTATTACAGATTCATTTATCTTAATTGAAAATAGACCAACTTATCTGTAGCATGTCCAATACAGATTGCAACCCAACCAGGGTAAGGAAATTTAAAATGTCCACATAACGACCTATAAAAATAAAATCAACTTCAAGTTAAAATCATTTCAATAAAAATGGATGTAGGTCATATTCATGGTTCAGACCGTTAGGGGCCAGTGTACCCAACCTTCTAATCCACTGCGCCTCCCTTTGTAATAATTCTTTATCACGGTCTATCCGACCATTTCAGGCTTTTTGGGCAAAAATCCAAAAATTCTGGCTTTTTGGGTTTTTGCCCGAACTGATTGGGAGAAGTCGCAATGATTTTTTGATGTGTGCTGGGTTTTATGCAATACCCCAAATTTCTCAATTTCTCAACTAAAAATTTATATTATCTTTAAAAATAGCCCCTTTATTGTAGCTCCCTATAGATGTTCTCTGGTCCCTGTCTGTGTTTCAAATGAGGACTCGGTGTGTCCTAATGGTCCCTGCCAGAAGTAGGAGGGGGACAGCCAATCACAGCCCTGCAGTCACACAAGCACAGACAGGCTTCAGTTCTCTATCAGGTCCTGCTAGCTGCTGATTGGTTCCTGTCCTACAGTGCAGTGATCTGAGAGCCGTCGGCTTCCCTGCACAGCCTGGGAATTCAGGGAGCAGGAAGTGGAAGTGGAAGGGAGGGATTATTAGGGTTTTGGCAGAAATATTCAATAAATCAGCCTGAAACACTACTTTTTTTTACAATTCTTCTATATATAAATGAGTATAATGCACTGGTACATTCTTATTTTTTACACAAAATGTCTCCTTTAAAAAAAAGGTTTTTTAACTGTGCTGCTGGGGCCCAGTAGGCTGCCGTTCCACCCTCCCCTGCTGCATCGGCAATACCTGCTCTCTAGGCTGGCTTATAGAGGATTCGGCAAGGCAACAAGACGCGAGCATGGTTTCGGGGAATTGGCAAGCGCCAGTGACGTCACCTTTGTTCGACGAGGCAGACGCAGAATGTAGAGCTTGAGCGCACACAGACATGCACCTTGCCTAATCTTCTCCCAGCCAACCAGAAAGCAGGTTCTGGCCATGCATGGGGGGCAGCATGACACCCAACCAGGTTCAGCAGCAGTTGGGGGGCCCTGTGGAAAGGGGCAGGGGTTGTCAGGGGGTCGGGGGGTCAGGGGGACGGGCCCCTGTGGAAAGTGTACGTTAGAGGCCTCACTTAGTATTAATCCACCAATGGCCATAAAAATAATTTGCTATGGGTCCCAGTAGTATCTAGTTACACCACTGATAATGTGATATTATGGTAGAGGGGTATTCAGATTCATAAGGTGGGTTCTTGCAAAGGCAACGTAGGCATTCGCTGAAAGCCATCAAACAAAGCGACGGCTCTGCCTAATTATCCACTTCATGTATCGCAATCAAAGCTACAAACATAAAATTGTGAAATGCGGCAGTAAGAGTGGAAAAAAAAAACCCCAATCCCAGATTAAATGAGTTCCAGTTCAGGAGACGTCCCTCTTTGTCATTGTTCAATAATTAGATTTGCCTAATTGACCGCCGAGTAACCATTGTCAGAAGGAGGAAAAGCGTTGCGGCGACGCCATTCTTTCCTCGCTGTCAGGTGAACAGTGTGTAGCGCTTGATCTATTGAAATGTGGAGACCACTGAGGCAGAAGTAACCCCCTCCCCAACCCTTTAGATGCATCACATGAAGATGAATGAGTGATTGTGAGAAACAATGGTGTCAGCAAGATGTTCTCCCAGATCAGCTTCTCGGCTGTTTCCTCGCACGAACCAAACAATTTATCTGTTCAGGTGACTCGTGGGAGTTCGTGCTTTTCATTAGCCAATTAAATTGGCTTTTTGTTTTGACCACAGCGAACACTTTCACGCACCAGCGGCTTTTCCAGCAACATTTCTCGCACCCTGGTCCCTGATTAATTCAGCACAGGGGGATTTACATCAACTCAGATCCCATTATGTATTTGGCCCTGATTAATTCAGAACTGGGATTACATTCTTGCAGATAGGGATGTAGCGAACGTCGGAAAAAAAGTTCGCGAACATATTCGCGAACTTGCGCAAAAATGCGAGCGGTTCGCGAACGGTTCGCGAACCCCATAGACTTCAATGGGAAGGCGAACTTTAACATCTAGAAAAGACATTTCTGGCCAGAAAAATGATTTTAAAGTTGTTTAAAGGGTGCAACGACCTGGACAGTGGCATGCCAGAGGGGGATCAAGGGCAAAAATGTATCTGAAAAATCTGCCTGTGTGTGCTTGGAAGAGATAGTGTAGGGGGAGAGCTGTTAGTGATTTCAGGGACAGATGATAGTAAGCTTGCTGGCTAGTAATCTGCTTGATACTGCTCTGTATTGGAGGGACAGAAGTCTGCAGGGATTTGAGGGACATTTTAGCTTAGGTAGCTTTGCTGGCTAGTAATCTACTGTTCTCTTTAAACAACTGCCATACGTTGACCTTGTAGGCATTGTTTGCCCAGTTTTTTTGGACGCAGCCACTGAAGCACAGTTGCCAGAAAAAATATGCCATATAAATGCTGAAAATAGTAATTTTTCGCCATACGTTGACCTTGTAGACATTGTTTGCCCAGTTTTTTGGACGCAGCCACTGAAGCACAGTTGCCAGAAAAATTATGCCATATAAATGCTGAAAATATAAATTTTTTTGGTTGCAGCCACTGAAGCACAGAGGCCAGAAAAATTATGCCATATAAATGCAGAAAATATGCATTTTTTTTGGTCGCAGCCACTGAAGCACAGTTGCCAGAATAATTATGCCATATAAATGCTGAAAATATAAATTTTTTTGGTTGCAGCCACTGAAGCACAGAGGCCAGAAAAATTATGCCATATAAATGCAGAAAATATGCATTTTTTTGGTCGCAGCCACTGAAGCACAGTTGCCAGAAAAATATGCCATATAAATGCTGAAAATAGTCATTTTTTGCCATATACGTTGAGTCAACGTATGGCAAAAAATTACTATTTTCAGCATTTATATGGCATATTTTTTCTGGCCTCTGTGCTTCAGTGGCTGCGGCCAAAAAAACTGGGCAAACAATGCCTACAAGGTCAACGTCGTTGACCTTGTAGGCATTGTTTGCCCAGTTTTTTGGCCGCAGCCACTGAAGCACAGAGGCCAGAAAAAATATGCCATATAAATGCTGAAAATAGTAATTTTTTTGGTCGCAGCCACTGAAGCACAGTTGCCAGAAAAATTATGCCATATAAATGCTGAAAATATAAATTTTTTTGGTTGCAGCCACTGAAGCACAGAGGCCAGAAAAATTATGCCATATAAATGCTGAAAATATAAATTTTTTTGGTTGCAGCCACTGAAGCACAGAGGCCAGAAAAATTATGCCATATAAATGCAGAAAATATGCATTTTTTTGGTCGCAGCCACTGAAGCACAGTTGCCAGAAAAATTATGCCATATAAATGCAGAAAATATGCATTTTTTTGGACGCAGCCACTGAAGCACAGTTGCCAGAAAAAATATGCCATATAAATGCTGAAAATAGTCATTTTTTGCCATACGTTGACCTTGTAGACATTGTTTGCCCAGTTTTTTTGGTTGCAGCCACTGAAGCACAGAGGCCAGAAAAAATTAAACCAGTAGGGTTTGCACCCTAGTTTGTAACGGTGGCGGAGGGAGGAGGAGGACGCTAAAGGACAGCTGTGTGTGGAGTCATGAGGCTTGAAGAGAAGGACAGCTGCATAGAAGTCAGAACAAGTCTTCCGGCGTGCAGTAACCCTCCGAGATCCACCCCTCATTCATTTTAATAAAGGTCAGGTAATCGACACTTTTGTGACCTAGGCGAGTTCTCTTCTCAGTTACAATCCCTCCTGCTGCACTGAAGGTCCTTTCTGAGAGCACACTTGAGGCTGGGCAAGACAAGAGGTTCATGGCAAATTGTGACAGCTCTGGCCACAGATCAAGCCTGCGCACCCAGTAGTCCAGGGGTTCATCGCTCCTCAGAGTGTCGATATCTGCAGTTAATGCCAGGTAGTCCGCTACCTGCCGGTCGAGGCGTTCTTTGAGGGTGGATCCAGAAGGGTTGTGGCGCTGCCTTGGACAGAAAAACATTTGCATGTCTGACGTTACAGACTGGCCAAAGGGCTTTGTCCTTGCAGGTGTGCTCGTGGCAGGATTACTGGCACCTCTGCCCCTGGAATGTTGATGAGTTCCTGAAGTGACATCACCCTTAAAAGCATTGTACAACATGTTTTGCAGGCTGGTTTGTAAATGCCGCATCTTTTCGGACTTGTGGTATGTTGGTAACATTTCTGACACTTTATGCTTGTACCGAGGGTCTAGTAGCGTTGCGACCCAGTACAGGTCCTTCTCCTTAAGCCTCTTGATACGGGGGTCCTTCAACAGGCATGACAGCATGAAAGACCCCATTCTCACAAGGTTGGATGCAGAGCTATCCATCTCCGCTTCCTCATTATCAAGGACTGCATCATCCACGGTCTCCTCCCCCAGCCACGTACAAGACCAGGGGTCCCCAAAAGGTCACCACTAGCCCCCTGGGAAGCCTGCTCCTGTTGGTCCTCCTCCTCCTCCTCCACAAAGCCACCTTCCTCCTCTGACTCCACTTCTGGCACCTCTCCCTGCGTTGCAGCAGGTGCCTGGGTTCGTTCTGGTGATTCCGACCAGAAATCGTGCGCTTCCAGCTCCTCGTCACGCTGGTCTACAGCCTCATCTGTCACTCGTCGCACGGCACGCTCCAGGAAGAAAGCGAAGGGTATTAGGTCGCTGATGGTGCCTTCGGTGCGACTGACCATATTTGTCACCTCTTCAAAAGGTCGCATGAGCCTGCAGGCATCGCGCATAAGCACCCAGTAACGGGGGAAAAAAATCCCCAGCTGTGCAGATCCAGTCCTACCACCCAGTTCAAAAAGGTACTCGTTGACGGCCCTTTGTTGTTGCAGCAGACGTTCCAACATAAGGAGCGTTGAATTCCAGCGAGTCTGGCTGTCAGAAATCAAACGCCTGACTGGCATGTTGTAGCGCTGCTGAATGTCAGCAAGGCGTGCCATGGCTGTGTAGGAACGTCTGAAATGGGCCGACACCTTTCTGGACTGGGTGAGAACGTCCTGGAATCCTGGGTACTTGGAGACAAAACGTTGGACTATTAAATTTAACACATGTGCCATGCAGGGCACATGTGTTAAATTGCCTAGTCTCAACGCTGCCAACAGATTGCTTCCATTGTCACACACCACTTTTCCGATCTGCAGTTGGTGTGGGGTCAGCCACCGATCGGCCTGTGACTGCAGAGATGACAGGAGTACAGATCCGGTATGGTTTTTGCTTTCCAGGCACGTCATCCCCAAGACAGCGTGACAACGGCGTACCTGGCACGTCGAATAGCCTAGGGGGAGCTGGGGGTGCACAGGTGTGGAGGAGGAGAAGGAGGACCCAGCAGCAGAGTAAGAAGAAGAAGAAGACGAGGTAGAGAGCGATGGAGGAGTAGAGGTGGTGGCAGAACCGCGTGCAATCCGTGGCGGTGACACCAACTCCACTGTTGTTGTTGAGCTACCCATTCCCTGCTTCCCAGCCATTACCAAGTTCACCCAGTGGGCAGTGTAGGTGACATACCTGCCCTGACCATGCTTGGAGGACCATGCGTCAGTAGTCATATGGACCTTTGGCCCAACACTAAGTGACAGAGATGCGGTAACTTGGCTCTGCACATGTTGGTACAGGTGTGGTATTCCCTTTTTAGAAAAAAAATTGCGGCTGGGTACCTTCCACTGCGGTGTCCCAATTGCTACAAATTTGCGGAAGGCCTCAGAGTCCACCAGCTGGTATGGTAAAAGCTGGCGGGCTAAGAGTGCAGACAAGCCAGCTGTCAGACGCCGGGCAAGGGGGTGACAGTCAGACATTGGCTTCTTACGCTCAAACATGGCCTTCACAGAAACTTGGCTGGTGGCAGATGACTGGGAATGGGAACAGGTGGTCAAGGTGGAAGGCGGAGTGGAGGGTGGTTCAGACGGGTCAAGGAGAGCAGAGGTAGAGCAGTAAGATGCTGGGACCAGAAGGAGTGTGGCTTTTAGTTTGCCTGTTGCCTTTGAGGTGTTGCTCCCAAAGTGCTTTGTGCTTGCCGCTCATGTGCCTTCGCATAGAAGTTGTACCTATGTGGCTGTTGGGCTTACCAAGGCTCAGTTTCTGACTGCACTCATTGCAAATTACAATGCTTTTGTCAGAGGCACACACATTAAAAAAATCCCACACTGCTGACTTTTTGGAAGTGTGCGATCTGGCGGTAACAGTAGAAGTTGGCGGAGTTGGCGGTATTGGCGGCAATGGCGGGTGCGTTGGCCGGCTGAACACAGGTGCCGATACATGTTGTTGCCCTGCTGATCCCTGCGGGCTGTCCTCCCTGCTTCTTCTAAGTCTTATTCTCCTACTGCCTCTCTGACTCTCCGTCTCTCCATCTGAACTACCCTCCTCTTGCTCTCTTCTACTAGGCACCCACAAAACATCAATCTCCTCATCATCATTCTCCTCAGATGCATCAATTTCTTCTGACACATCACAGAAGGAAGCAGCAGCGGGGACCTCCTCCTCATCACTCATTATGTCCATCTCTATCGTGTTCTCTGCCAGAATTAAATCTGGTGTAAGGTCCTCATCTCCTTCATCTTCTTCTGGCAATAATGGTTGCGCATTACTCAGTTCAAGAAACTCATTGGAAAATAACTCCTCTGACCCCAGTGAAGAAGGGGCACCGGTGGTGGAGGAAGTGTTACGTGGGGTGGCCATAGCAGTGGAGGATGAGGAGGATGTTGTGGTAAAGTTAGAAACGGTAGAGGATGGGGTGTGCTGTGTAAGCCAGTCAACTACCTCTTCAGCATTTTGGGAGTTCAGGGTCATTGGCTTTTTAAAACTGGGAAATTTGCTAGGGCCACAGGATTGCATAGCAGCACGGCCCCTAGCACGGCCTCTGCGTGGCGGCCTGCCTTTGCCTGGCATTATTTTTAAAAAAACAACAACAACAACAAAAACTCAGTTGGTTTTTCTGGAAACGATAATACACACAGCTAGATGGCGGGTTGAAGAAAACACTGTGCAAATAATGCCTACAAAGTCAACGTATACACTACTACAGCGGTGGATACGGATTACGTAAAATATATGAATGCTGCTTGAAAAAAAGTAACTCAAGTGGTTTTTCTAGAGACGATAATATTATCAATATTTAGACAAAATGTGAACAAGGTCACACAGCTCGATGGCGGGTTGAAGAAAACAGTGTGCAAATAATGCCTACAAGGTCAACGTATACACTACTACAGCGGTGGATACGGATTACGTAAAATATATGAATGCTGCTTGAAAAAAAAGTAACTCAAGTGGTTTTTCTAGAGACGATAATATTATCAATATTTAGACAAAATGTGAACAAGCTCACACAGCTCGATGGCGGGTTGAAGAAAACAGTGTGTAAATAATGCCTACAAGGTCAACGTATACACTACTACAGCGGTGGATACGGATTACGTAAAATATATGAATGCTGCTTGAAAAAAAGTAACTCAAGTGGTTTTTCTAGAGACGATAATATTATCAATATTTAGACAAAATGTGAACAAGCTCACACAGCTCGATGGCGGGTTGAAGAAAACACTGTGCAAATAATGCCTACAAGGTCAACGTATACACTACTACAGCGGTGGATACGGATTACGTAAAATATATGAATGCTGCTTGAAAAAAAGTAACTCAAGTGGTTTTTCTAGAGACGATAATATTATCAATATTTAGACAAAATGTGAACAAGCTCACACAGCTCGATGGCGGGTTGAAGAAAACAGTGTGCAAATAATGCCTACAAGGTCAACGTATACACTACTACAGCGGTGGATACGGATTACGTAAAATATATGAATGCTGCTTGAAAAAAAGTAACTCAAGTGGTTTTTCTAGAGACGATAATATTATCAATATTTAGACAAAATGTGAACAAGCTCACACAGCTCGATGGCGGGTTGAAGAAAACAGTGTGCAAATAATGCCTACAAGGTCAACGTATACACTACTACAGCGGTGGATACGGATTACGTAAAATATATGAATGCTGCTTGAAAAAAAGTAACTCAAGTGGTTTTTCTAGAGACGATAATATTATCAATATTTAGACAAAATGTGAACAAGCTCACACAGCTCGATGGCGGGTTGAAGAAAACAGTGTGCAAATAATGCCTACAAGGTCAACGTATACACTACTACAGCGGTGGATACGGATTACGTAAAATATATGAATGCTGCTTGAAAAAAAGTAACTCAAGTGGTTTTTCTAGAGACGATAATATTATCAATATTTAGACAAAATGTGAACAAGCTCACACAGCTCGATGGCGGGTTGAAGAAAACACTGTGCAAATAATGCCTACAAGGCCAACGTATACACTACTACAGCGGTGGATACGGATTACGTAAAATATATGAATGCTGCTTGAAAAAAGTGACTCCGGTGTTTTTTCTGGAGACGGTAATATTATGGATATTTAGACAGAATGGGAACAAGGTCACACAGCTCGATGGCGGGTTGAAGAAAACAGTGTGCAAATAATGCCTACAAGGCCAACGTATACACTACTACAGCGGTGGATACGGATTACGTAAAATATATGAATGCTGCTTGAAAAAAGTGACTCCGGTGTTTTTTCTGGAGACGGTAATATTATGGATATTTAGACAGAATGGGAACAAGGTCACACAGCTCGATGGCGGGTTGAAGAAAACAGTGTGCAAATAATGCCTACAAGGCCAACGTATACACTACTACAGCGGTGGATACGGATTACGTAAAATATATGAATGCTGCTTGAAAAAAGTGACTCCGGTGTTTTTTCTGGAGACGGTAATATTATGGATATTTAGACAGAATGGGAACAAGGTCACACAGCTCGATGGCGGGTTGAAGAAAACAGTGTGCAAATAATGCCTACAAGGCCAACGTATACACTACTACAGCGGTGGATACGGATTACGTAAAATATATTATGGCTGCTTGAAAAAAGTGACTCCGGTGTTTTTTCTGGAGACGGTAATATTATGGATATTTAGACAGAATGTGAACAAGGTCACACAGCTCGATGGCGGGTTGAAGAAAACAGTGTGCAAATAATGCCTACAGGGCAAATAATGCCTAAAAGGTCAACTTATACACTACTACAGCGGTAGTAAAATAAAAAAAAGTAAAATAAAAAAAAATGAATATTAAAAAAAAAAAATTAAAGTTGGTGCTGCTGAACTACTAGGAGCAGCAGATTAGCACACCAGTCCCACTCCCCAACACTGCTAGACTAATAGCACTGGGCTCTTATAGTAGTAGTAGTAGTAGTAGTAGTAAAACAACAAAAAAATAAATAAAAGCAGTCCTTACAAGGACTACTGTTATTGCAGCAGTCAGCAGATGAGATCAGAAGCAGGACAGCTGCCCACTGCAGCTACATACAGAGCACTGCAGTAGAAGGTAGATTACTAGCCAGCAAAGCTACCTAAGCTTAAATGTCCCTCAAACCCCTGCAGACTTCTGTCCCTCCAATAACAGAGCAGTATCAAAACGATTACTAGCCAGCAAACTTTCAACTGTCCCTGAAATCACTAACAGGCAGCAGCTCTCTCCCTACACTATCTCTTCAGCACACACAGGCAGAGTGAAAAAACGCTGCAGGGCTTCGGTTTTTATAGGGAAGGGGAGTGGTCCAGGGGAGAGCTTCCTGATTGGCTGCCATGTACCTGCTGGTCTGGGGTGAGAGGGCAAAAAAAAGCGCCAACAATGGCGAACCCAAAATGGCGAACGTCGCGCGACGTTCGCGAACTTCCGGCGAGCGCGAACACCCGATGTTCGCGCGAACAAGTTCGCCGGCGAACAGTTCGCGACATCTCTACTTGCAGATCCCGTTTTGCATTTGCACTGCCCAAATAACTTTCACTGGAAAACAGGCATGGGCAGATCTCTTAGAGAGATCTGCCCATGCCTGTTTTCCATGCTATGAGGGCTCTAATTCAGAGCTTTCTGGATAATGGGTTTCCAGAGAACTAATTCCTTACCTGTATAGACAGGTATGGGATCCGGGAATGCCATCTCCTCTAGACTTCAGTTTATTCAAATAATTCCGAATTTTTAAAATAGATTTCTTTTTTCTCTGAAATGATAAAACAGTAGCTTGTACTTGATCCCATCTAAGATAGAATTAATCCTTATTGGAAGCGAAACCAGCCTATTGGGTTTATTTAATGTTTAAATTATTTACTAGTAGACTTAAGGTATGAAGATCCAAATTATGAAAATACCGTTAATCTCAGGTCCCAAGCATTCTGGTTAACAGGTCTTATATCTGTATACAGGAAAAAAATGGTGGAGGATGCACATATGTGCCAGATACCGCATATACTCGAGTATAAGCCGAGTTTTTCAGCCCCCAAAATATGCTGAAAAACTCTACCTCGGCTTATACTCGGGTCAAGCGCAAAAACGGTCGCCGGCATCTAAGAATAGTCGCTGGCATCCAAGAATAGTCGCCGGCGTCCAAGAATAGTCGCCGGTGTCCAAGAATAGTCGCCGGCGTCCAAGAATAGTCTTCAAGAATATTCGCCGGCGTCCAAGAATGGTCGCTGGCATCCAAAAATGAGACGCCGGCACCTCCAATGGGAGCAGAAACCCTCAATTTTTTGATTGAAACTTACCAGAAGCTGCTGCATTTCTCACCCTAGGCTTATACTCGAGTCAATAAGCTTTCCCAGTTTTTGGAGGTAAAATTAGGTACCTCGGCTTATACTCGGGACGGCTTATACTCGAGTATATACGGTACATCACTTTTCATATTATAACTTGCTCTTAAAGATCAGTAGGAATATGACCCAGCCAAGACCTAGTAATGGCAAAGTGTATTGTAGAGGGGCAGTGTTGGACTGGGCCTTGCAGCCATGATTGTGCAGCGGGGGCTGTTGTACTTGAGCCCAACTAACATATAATTAATCATTTATGGAGACAGAATAATCCTGTTGGGGTTGTTAAATATTCAACTATTTTTTTAGTAGACTTAGGCGGTTATTTATTAAAGGTCGAGTTGTGTTTTTCCCAAAACATTTGCGTTTTTGAGGGTAGTTTTCTGTAAAAAACTCGAATTTACGGATAAAAAAACTCACATTTTTCAGGTTTTTAAAAAATAAACCTGAATTTTTCAAGATTTATTATGCCCAAAGCTGGAAATAGCTTGAATTTGAAAATACTCCAGTTAAAACCTGTAGAAGTCATGTAGAAGTCAATGGCAGAGATCCCTTTAATCATTTGAAGATGTTTGTAGCCTTCATGATGTTTGGGTTTTTTTCGTGTGGCTTTCCCTCAAAAATTTGAGCTATCAAGTTTTTTTTTTCAGCAAAAGCCTGATTATTTCGAGTATTCAAGTTTTTTAACCAGATTACACTGTTTCAATTTTTTACATTCAAGTTTTTTCATAAATAAGAAAACATTTGAGTTGTGAGTTCAGTCGACAAACAGGTTCAATACCTGTATTCTTGACAAAATTTACACAGTAAATTGTTTTTAACAGCATTGGCGCCCAAGGCAAAACTATTTGTCCCGGCTCCCTGCCTGATCACCCTTGTGTATTCACCCAAAGAGAGCCAACTCCCACTGCTTGGTCCACCCTCTCTCCACCCCCAGACCGATCCCCCTAGTTGCACCCTAGGTACTTGGCTCTGCTGCCTACCCATAGTTCCATCCATTATACTTAAATTATATCCTTTAATTACAAGATATTAATGGATACATGTACTGTTAATATGAACAACAGCGCCACCTGCTGGTCATTTTCCCACTAGTCTGACCACCCAGTAGTCAAGGAAGTTGTTAGGAGAAAGAAAGAAAGAAAGAAAGAAAGAAAGAAAGAAAGAAAGAAAGAAAGAAAGAAAGAAAGAAAGAAAGAAAGAAAGAAAGAAAGAAAGAAAGAAAGATATTAAGGGATACATGTACTGTTAATATTAATTCATTTTGTTACAACAGCGCCACCCGCTGGTCAGTTTCCCACCAGTCTGACCACCAAGTAGTCAAGGAAGTTGTCAGGAGAACGAAAGAAAGAAAGAAAGAAAGAAAGAAAGAAAGAAAGAAAGAAAGAAAGAAAGAAAGAAAGAAAGAAAGAAAGAAAGAAAGAAAGAGGCTGCTCTGATGTTCTTCTGCTTAGGAAAGATGTGACAAAGGTTTTCTAATTTTTTTCCTTCTTTCTCCTGACAACTTCCTTGACTTCTTGGTGGTCAGACTGGTGGGAAACTGACCAGCAGGTGGCGCTGTTGTAACAAAATTCATTCATATTAACAGTACATGTATCCCTTCATATCTTGGAATAAAAATAAATAAATAATGAATGTAAATGGTAAAAGTGCTTAGAATAGCACCCTCGTCAATTTCACAATCACTTATTTTAAAGGTTTACCTATCCTTTAAATAGATATAATCTAAAAACATTTACATATTATTGAGCAAATTCAGTTCTCCCAATTCATTTATACAGGCCCCGCCCTAGCCCCACCCACGCTTAACTCCAGAAACGTTCCACTGACAATACAAATGTGGATTCAATTATATTTTTTTGGCCTGTATTCTAAGCAGCGCTCTGTTCTATGAACCAATAGGTTTCCTAAATAAATGGCAAATTTTTTTTAGGACTCATTTATCACCTGTGTTTTTTTTTAATATTCTTTACTGTACTTTTTCATATTACTTTTCCGTCTCTTTTCCTTTTTTCCGCAAGTAATATACTACGTCTTTGTATCTTAATGTCACCAGAACTCACATGTTACCCTGAGCTAAAAAATAAGAACAAAAAAAAAGGTAAAAGAAAAAACTGAACGTCGGAAAAACCAGTGGCGCAATATATAATGTGAGGAAAACATGAAAGGTTTGCCTTGAGGAAGAATTCATTAAACAAGCCCATTTGCTTTGCTAAAGTCCTTGTTCAATTTGCCAGGGATTAAGTGATATTGCCTGTTTTAAATTGGACTACAAAGAATGTAGCAACAACAATCCCAGTAATAAAATATTAATTAACCACCATCAGTGGGCTCTCTACTGAGGAAATGAGCAACTTTCTTTGAGAATAGTTAATTAGTATCATGTAATTATGAGAGAACACAACAGAGAGCTGCTTGAGAGTTAATTTCCCATTTAAAGGGATACAATTGTCAATTTGTCTAAAAAGAAGTGCTATCCTGAGGAAAAAAAGAGTATGCTAAAAAAAAACATGCTTATTATCATTTTGCATGCCTTCATGGAGGAAATTATCATGTTATAAGTTCTGTTTTATCCAGAAACACATTATTCATAAAGCTACATGTAACAGCAAGGCTGTCTCCCATAGACTCCGTTATAATAAAATAATTCAAATTTTTAAAAATAAATTCCTTTTTCTATAATAATAAAACAGTAGCTTGTACTTGATCCAAACTAAGATATAATTAATCCTTATTGGAGGCACAACAATTCAGTTGGGTTTAATTTATATTTGTGATTTTTTTTTAGTAGACTTAAAGGGATACTGTCATGGGGAAAAAGTTTTTTTCAGTTAATAGTGCTACTCCAGCAGAATTCTGCACTGAAATCCATTTCTCAAAAGAGCAAACAGATTTTTTTATATTCAATTTTGAAATCTGACATGGGACTAGACATATTGTCAATTTCCCAGCTGCCCCTGGTCATGCGACTTGTGCCTGCACTTTAGGAGAGAAATGCTTTCTGGCAGGCTGCTGTTTTTCATTCCCAATGTATAACTGAAGGTGTCTCAGTGGGACATGGGTTTTTACTATTGAGTGTTGTTCTTAGATATCTGATTGTGTCTGTGAAGGTTCTCATTGATCAAGGTCATGGTCTATAGTAGTAAGTCAGATGTTGATGTCTGATAAATCAAGATACACTGAATATGTTTCTCTAAACAGGTGAGTATTATGGGAGCATTTGGAAGAAAGGGGAGAGTCTGATAGCTCAAGTCAAAGAGTTCCAGAGACAGGCTGAAGCCCAAGAGAAGTCTTGCAGTCAGGAAAGGGATTAAGTGATGAGAAGAGAAGAGAGGTGAAGCCAGAAGCAGAGCATAGGTTGTATGAAGAAGAGGATCCTTTTAGCGCCAAGGAGTAAGTTACAGTAGTCAAGGTGGGAAATAAGACTGAATAAGTGTTTTAGTTATATCAAAGCTGAATAAGAAGAGCAGAGGGCATGAAACAAAGCCTCGATGAACTCCAGCAGTGAGAAGGAATGAGATGGAGATGGAGCTGGAGAAAGCAACTTTAAAGGATTAGAAATATACGATTTCGAACCATGAAACAGCTCCTAAAAATATTCAGATAAAGGCCAATTTCACATGAAATTCTCAAAGCTCTGCTTCTTTTGATTTCTGTTATTTCTGTCATACTCCGTGGCAGCCTAGTGAAAATCAAATGACTATAATTTCCCCTTCTTTTCTTCAGAGGAAGTTAAAGGGGTTTAAATTAACTTTTAGTATGATGTAGAGAGTGATATTCTGAGACTTTTGCAATTGGTTTTCATTTTTTAGTATTTGTGGTTTTTGGTTTATTTAGCTTTTTATTCAGCAGCTCTCTGGTATGCAATTTCGGTAATCTGGTTGCTAGGGTCCTAATTACCTTAACAACCATGCATTGATTTGAATATAAGACTGGAATATGAATAGGACAGGCCTGAATATATATGAAATATGTGTACTAAAAAGTAGCAATAACAATACATGTGTAGCCTTACGCATTTGTTTTTGTAAGGGGTCAGTGACCCCCATTTAAAAGCTGGTAAGAGTCAGAAGAAGAAGGCAAATAATTAAAAAACTATAAAAAAATAAAATAATGAAGACCAATTGAAAAGTTGCTTAGAATTGGCCATTGTATAACATACTAAAAAGTTAACATTAAGGTGAACTTTAATCAATGATAAGTCATTTAGATAAATATCACAAATTTTCTGCTCTACAGACAGATAGAATCCTATGGAGAAAAACATATATAAAAACTTTTTTTAAAGAAAGAATCGTATAATCATAAAATAAAGAAAGAAATATATACAAATATTAATGAATAATTTCTAGGCAAATTCAGCTAACTAGACATAACCATTCCTTTAAGATATGGACATGTATCTTCTCTATGTATCTACAGAAACGTTTCGATATTTTCAAGTTTTCTTTTTATATGAATAATATCCTTTTTGCTATAAATATCTCCCTGGGACTGAGGCCAAAATAAACTCTGCCCCCTGTGCCACCTTTAAATTTAGTTCAATTGAGTTTATTTATTGACGTCTTTCATTTCTACTGCACATGAGAAGGCAGACTTGTCAATTTTCGAATTTTTTTCTAAACTATAAAAATAACTATAAAAATAATTGTGGCAAAACGTCAACTGAAAAAGTTAATTGTGTTAGTTCACCTTGTTCTATTCTATTTTATGAATCCTACAGTTCAAATCAAACAGACAAAATAGCTTCAAAGGGGTGGTTCACCTTTACGTTAACTTATAGTATGTTATAGAATGGCAAATTCTAGCCAACTTTTCAATTGGTCTAAATTATTTAATTTTTATAGTTTTTGAATTGTTTGCCTACTTCTTCTTCTTCTTCTGACTCTTTCCAGCTTTTAAATGAGGATCATTGTATTGTTATTGTTACTTTTTATAACTCATTTTTCTATTCAGGCCTCTCCTATTCATATTCCAGTCTCTTATTCAAATCAGTGCATGGTTGCTAGGGTAACTTGGACCCTAGCCACCAGAAATTGTAAACCGGAGAGCTGCTGAATAAAAAGCTAAATAACTAAAATAATAAAAAAAACAATTGGAAATTGTCTCAGAATATCACTCTCTACATCATACTAAAAGTTCATTTACAACCCCTGTAATGTCAAATTTTTCCATTCAAATTTTAGAGATTATTTTCAATTGATAAATCCTGAAAATTTGAGATTGAATGTTTTTGCTGAAATTTTCCCAAATTGATAAAAAGAACACAATGCTTTGCTTTGAGGGGGGTGCAGTGGAACAGGCAGTGTCAGAATTTCATCTGCTTGTCTTTTAGTAAAATATTCAGTCCACAAATAAATAGAGGCTGAAACTGTTAATGGCGCTGCCCAGATGTCCTCCTTGCAGAAGATAATGATTAGGATGTCCCAGTGGCATCCAATATGGTAGATGAACATATGGAAAGTTTCAACCCAGATTCAAGGAACATGTGGGAGCTATTACTAGAGATTATGTTCTACATTAAACTGAATTACTGCAGATTCAAATAAGGAAACAGTTTTATATTCTTGTTATTTTGTTAAAGGGGAACTATCGCGAAAATGAAAATGTAATATAAGCTTACTCATACTGAAGTAAGAAACTTTCTAAATACAATCAATTAAAAATTCTGCATTGTTTCTAAAATAATCAAGTTTATGTTCACTATCCCTCTCTCAGCATCTGTTTCTCTTCATTCTCACTTCATGCAGCAGTTGGGTGTCAGATATTCATTGACAGTTAGATCCAATATATCTTATAGGGGGGCTCCTTTCCTAGCAGATGTATTAGAGCTCACTCAAATAACTGATTCCAGTACAAACAAAATCTAACAAAATAACTGCCTTTTGCACAAATTCTGCATGTAGAGAGACATGATGTCTGGTGATTTTAATAGAGTGAGCTCTAATACATCTTCTAGGCAAAAGGAGCCCCCCTATAAGATATATTGGATCTAACTGTCAATTACTATCTGACACCCAACTGCTGCATGAAGACAGAATGAAGAGAAACAGATGCTGAGAGAGGGATAGTGAACATAAACTGGATTATTTCAGAAAGGGTACAGAATTTTTGATTGATAGGGATGTAGCGAACTGCCGATTTGGTGTTCGCGAACGCCGTTCGCGAACACCGGCAAAAAATGTGAACGTTCGCGGACAGTTCGCGAACTTCGAACACCCGCTAAAATCGTTCGATTCGAACGATCGAAGGATTTTAATCATTCGATCGAAGGATTTTCATTCGAATCGAACGATCGAAGCCATTCGATCGAATGCTTTTCATTCGATCGAATGCTTACAATCGTTCGAACGAATGGAAATCGTTCGATTTTTAGCGGTCGAAGGAATTCGAATGGTCGAATGGTCGAACGACTTGTATTCGAATCGAACGCGAACTCAAAATGCGAACGTTCCCAAACGTTCGCGAACATTCGGCGGACGCGAACGGTCGAAGTTCGCGCGAACTAGTTCACAGCAGAACAGTTCGCTACATCCCTATTGATTGATTGTATTTAGAAAGTTTCTTATTTCAGTATGCTGAAGCTAATTTAAAATTTTCAGTTCCCCTTTGAATAAGATTCAAATAATAATAGCAATGGGGTTATAAGGGAACAGGACTCTTTGGGCAAGACTCTCTACAGGCAGGAGAATTGAAACAACATGGCTGGTGTATGGGCTGCTCATTAAAGGATAATGGGAGCCATGAGCTCTTTAATAAATGTTATGACCTCTTTGAAACCAACTATGGTGGCCCTGTGTTATAGTGACCTCAACCACAACTTTACTGTGCCCCACTTCCACTTGTAGCAGCCTTTATTTGTAGACGTTTGCCTGCCTCTCTACCCCTTCATGACATCAGAGATAGGAGATTCAGGTATAACTCTATAAATATTTATTGGGTTGTGTTGGACGTTGGTTGGGAGTGGAATGGATAGGGTCATACAAAAAGTCAACCTGCACACCACGACTGTGTAAGTACATTTTTGGGGTCACTGTGGTGGAACTGACATGCATTGGACATGGCATTGCAGTTTCAGGTCCATTCTGGAACCATGGTGGGGCTACTGTTATGCATTATCTATTCTACTGCCTGTAAACTTGGCTCCTCAACTGGGAGGCCCAGTAGCCTTTATAAAGACATTGTTATAGCATAATTCTTTATTATCACGAACTAATCACTGGTTATAATCAGATATTCTTTTATGGGATTTTTCTGTAATCATTATCAAGGTTACCGGCTCCCATGAATTATATAGATCTATATGAGGCTTAATTATGTTGAGGTAAATAGGTTTTGGTTTGGCCCTTCAGGGGCAGATTTCCCTCAGGAAGATAATTAGCTTAATTATATCAAGTCTAAAATGCCCATAATCATTAGAGTGAGCTCTCTAAACCATCATTTTAAATCTCTATCTCACAACCTCTGCTGAATTAAAAGGCCCAGCAGCCCCTAAAAAAGGAGATATATCATTAAAATATTCCGTTGAACACTTTCCACTTCCCATTTAAAATGTGTGTGCCCAGGGCTATTTTATTAGCTCCGTTGAATACCTAAATGCTCATAAAACGCCACTGGGTATATAGTTCTTTACACACTTAACAAGCTGTTGTCATTTTGCTTGAAATGTTCTTGAGAAGAAATCTCATGACAGCAGAGGACTATAAAAGGGATTACATTTTTAACAGGTTTAGAATACGTTAACAGTTGGGCAAATATACACTTTAGTGTATAGAAAATCACAGTAGATTCTAGCATTTTTACAAATGAAAGCTTGAGTCAGAAATCTGTGGCAACTTTTTCCTGGTCTATATAAGAGGAAGGAGGACATGTTTCTGTCTCCTCTGACCCCTGTAGGGGGTGATGCAGCCTAAAGGTAAGAAGAATTGGCCCAATGCAGTGATCCCCAACCAGTGGCTTGTGTGCAACACGCTCACTAACTCCTTGTATGTGGCTTCCAACTTTTTGAACTCCTGTCTTGGAAGTTTTTGCTGCATAATAACCAGGTGTACTGCCAAGCGGAAACTCCTGTATCTGCCAGTCCACATACAGGCTACCATATAGTCAATAACAGCAATTATTTGGCACCCCAGGAAACTTTTTTCATGCTTGTGTTGCTCCCCAACTATTTTTACATTTTAATGTAGCTCATAAAAGGTCCCCTGTCCTACGGTAACCTAAGTGAATTCAGTGAGAAGGAACCCAATGAATGAGAAAGAACACTGTAGTAGGCTAGGTAGTAGATTAGGCAGAGACTTTATTGAGAAGATGCAATGTGGGGTAGTTCCCCAGCCCGTATCTTCCAGACTGTAGGGTCTCCAGTTGATTGGATCACACAGTGAGGGTCCTGGCACATTAAGGACAGACATTTGTTGTATAAGTAATACCCATAGTCAGTATCACATTATGCCTAATATTATTATTACGTGCCCAAAACACGTAAGGCTCAAGTAGGGGAGCTCTTTACTTTTAATGTGAAACCAATAAAGTCCTGCTTTTATTTGAATTTGGAACTGTAGCCCATTTTTCTTCTTCATGATACAAGTTTTTGTGGCTGGGGATGTTATGGTGCACAGCCAGATGGAACATTTTGTTAACAGATGAATAGATGGTTTTGGAGGATGGTAAGTCATGAGCTGATTTTTTTTCTTTGAATGTGATAGCATGCTCTTAAGTATTTTATGGTCAATGGAAGTACATTTCTGTTTAATAAACCACTGTTGCTGGTTGTGAGGAGCTCCGGATGACACTCCTCTCCTCTTTGGCGCCCTTTTAAGATGGAGGCATCCATACCTCAAGTGCAGTATATGCGGAGTAGTGACATCATTGCACCACAGTTTGGTGTCAAATTCAACATAAATGGACACCAAAGACCTGGGTTCAATGACCGAATATATGTCTTACTTCAGTGAGTTCCTGGGTGCGCTATAATTATTAATCATGATCTTTGGTTGTTTGAACTTCTGCTTTATTCTGATAACACTGATTCACTGATTCATTGCCTGCCCTGACCTTCTTGCCTTGATTTTGACCTTGATCTGTTTAACTCGGTGTACTGCATATTAGACTATTTCTTTCTGTCCTCCGTGATCCTAACTCCAACCTACCAGAGCCGCTAGGTCTTGACACTGGTTTAGAACCTCTTTGTAAGAGTCAATGTAGCCGTGTGAGGTAAGGAATCAGAAGGTATCAGTGTTCTAACCATGAACACCAGATGGAGAATAGTATTATAGCCCAAAAAGGGTTACATTTGGGTATATATGGAAGTATAACTTTAATGAGGTTGTCACCTTGGCATACTATTGCTCATCAAGCCCTGGGAAATGGACGTTGAACTGGTTTACAGTTAAAGAAAGTAATTTATGGGTTCAACCCATAGTTCATCTCATTGGACTGCTGTTTGAAAGAGCCTCCAAAATATCTGATTCCTAAAACATTTTTTTTTTTCAAGAAGCTTATTTCGGGGCAAGATGGTCAAAGTAGTAGGGTAAGATGGGCAGGACAAGATACAATGTTTTATTGGTCTTTGGGACATGATGACACTCTTTCTTGATACTTTGATGACTTTACCATCATCAAGATATTACTGAGCCTCTTTCCTACTCTCTACAGCCCTTATGGTTTTCTTTTTGTGACTTTCACCTCTTAATGATCCTCTCAAAGACAGGTGTTTTCATCCTGTAATTATGGCAGTCACTTGATGGTGCACAGACAATCAACTAATTGCATGTGCCATTAAGGCAATTTTTTAAGTTTTGCAATTAACGTGTAGCTGTCAGAGAGCTGGGATTGGATGATTGGAATGGATGCTTGTTTCCATCTGTACTGAGAAAGTGGTGATGCTTCCATGTGTAAAAATGTAGAATAGCATTTAGGCAGTTAAAGCTGGAGCTTCATATCAAGACTAAAATAGATGTTAAGTGCAAAGTCAATGGTGCAAGTACTCCTGTTGAGAGTTACCAGCAGTGCAGACACAATATGTAATCCATATTGTTAGCACAAATTAAAGAAAAAGATATATGTAAAACGTTAGCTGTGCAAAACTATGTTACCTAAGTAGGAGACCTTTATATTCAATATATAATTGTACTGTGAGCACTGATTGTGAATACCTGGAAACAAGACAATTCCAGAAGAAATAAGCATGGAGAACCTCCATGGGCATCACATATGCCTGTTCTGTTATTTATCAGTCTCTTGTGACTCTAGGGCAGAGGTCCCCAATCTTTTTTACCTGTGAGCCACATTAAAATGTAAAAAGAGTTGGGGATCAAGACAAGCATGAAAAAGTCCCTGGGGTGCCAAATAAGGACATTGATTGGCAATTTGATAGCCCCTATGTGGACTGGCAGTCTACAAGAGGCTCTGTTTTGTAGTACACCTGGTTTTTATACAACCAAAACTTGCCTCGAAACCAAGAATTCAAAAATAATCACCTGTTTGAGGCCACTGGGAGCAACATCCAAGGGGTTGGTGGTTGGGGACCACTGTTCTAGATGGTTAGTCTGGAGTAGCCCATCTTCTTGTCTATTACTGTACAGATATGGGATCCATTACCCACAAACCCGTTATCCAGAAAGTTCCCAATTACAGGAAAGCCACCTCCCATTGACTCCACTTGAAAAATTTCCAATTTTTAAAAACAATTTACTGTAATAATAAAACAGTACCTTGTGAATGATCCAAATGATGATATCATTAATCCTTAATGGAGGCAAAACTATCCTACCGAGTTTAATTAAAGTTTATATGATTTTATTTGAAGACTTAAACGGGACCCGTCACCAAAATAAAAATATTCCCAAATTCTATTTTATCATGTTAGTCAAGCAAAATGAACTTTAATTACACTGTTAAAATTATTTGAATCTTGTTTCCTTCAGTCTGGGAATTCATAATTATAGCAAGCAGTCAGGAGCCATTTTGTGGACACTGTTGTCTTAAATCATCTCAGAATCTTGTTTGTGAACCAGAATGGGGGACCTGATGTCCATCCCCATCCACTGGCTACACAATTAAATGGAGAGAGCAGTGACATCTAGGAAGTGCTGAATGGAAAGTGAAAGCAATTGCTTGCCCCGCCTCTATGCCTAAGGTATAGGGGAGGGGCAGACAATATTTGATTGATAGCTGAGATTTTTAAATAAGTTTACAACAGCTATGAATGCTTTAATAAAAAAAGAATTTGGATTTCATGTTTAATTTGAAAAGGACCTTTCTTATACAGCTTTTTATGTCTGGGTGACAGGTTCACTTTAAGGTATGGAAATCAAAATTAGAGAAAGATCCCTTATCTGGAAAATCCCAGTTCCCAAGTATTGTGGATAACATGTCCCATAACTGTATAATAACGCCACTCCAGATAGGTAAGTTCAAAGTCTAAATAAAACATTCTGTAGCTCTTTACCAGTCAATAAACCTAATTCCATTACAGGGTTGCATCCTTGTGACCTCTAGGAAAAATTAGAGATCAATGCAATAAGGTTCATTGCCTTCAGGGGCCAGATGTCCAGAAGACGGTCACATTAAGATAATCATCAAAGTGAAGGATCTGTGAAAGCACTTTAGAAAAAAACGTAAGATGGGCAACAGCAAAAAAATAACAGAAAGTGCATGTGGTTCCCGTGGAGATATTATTGACCTCCTCAACATGCTATAGTCATTTCATTTTCCTGCTTCATTATAGGGCAGAAGTGAATTTTCGAATACACAAAGTTCGAATTTCTAAGTAATTTTTTGGGTATTTCGACCATCGAATAGGCCAAATTCAACTTCGACTTCGAAAAAGTTTGACTTCGAAAATCAAAGTACTATCTCTTTAAAAAAAAGTTCGACTTCGACACTTCGCCACCTTAAACCTGCCGAATTGCAATGTTAGCCTATGGGGACCTTCTAAAACCTATAGCCAACATTTGGCTAATTTTTAAGAAGTCGAAGTAAAATCGTTCGATCGATCGATGAAATCGTTCAAATTGTTCGATTCAGAGGATTTCATTCGAACGATTTGACTTCGACCGAAAACGGCCAAATTCGATAAAAAAAAACTTCGACTTCAACATTCAAAGTCGAAGTAATCCAATTCGATGGTCGAATTTCTAAGTATTTTCCACTTCGAAATTCGACCATTGATAAATCTGCCCCTTAATATTCTAAGGGGGTTATTTATCTCATTATTTTCTGAAATATACACTGAACAAATCCGTACGGGTCATTTCCCATTATTTATCAATTCATTTTCCAGTGCGGGAAAAATCTTGAAAATCATCCGAAAATTTGAATTGTACTAATTTTTTCAGATTTTTTTTTTTCATGAAAACCACAAAATCTTCAGATTATTGCACAAAACCCAGCTCAGATCAGGATATCTTCTCCCATTGACTTATATAAAACCTTAGCAGGTCCCAGATGCCGGATTTTCAGATTCTGACTTTTTACATCCTCGGGGTATAATAAATCCCAAAAAATTCTAGGTTTTTTTTTTCACTACAAATTTGGGTTTTATAGTAAAAAAACTTGAATTTTTGGAGTTTTTTGGATTCGGACTTTAATAAATAACCCCCTTAATCTCTTCCCCATATATATTGTGTATATACAGTATATATATATATCTATAGATATATATACACACAGGTAGATATATGTGTTTATATAAACCTTCTGAAAGAGAGAATTTACCTTGTCTACTTTAATCGACCGGCCATAAACCACTGAATGAAGAGCAGAGCCCAAACAATGAGCAGGTATATTTATTATAGCAATCATATTGATAAACACATCCATTTAATAGCCCACATCCTATTCCTTAATCGTTGTGGGATTCCCTTAAGGGCTATTCCGTCTTCTTCTTGTAATGAATACATTTTACATTTACAGTATTTTTGTAATAACCTTTTGCAGGCGACTTTAATCACATAGTTGGGCGATTAATAAAAGTCATAAGCAAAATCTTTGTTCCGCGTGTAATATTAATGAATGTAAATATTTGATTATTTGCCCTTAGGGATAATACCTCAGAAATTGAGAACTAAGAAGCAGTCTATAAGATAAATTCATAATTGTGAGTTTAAGCTCCATATTGGTTGCATTAAAACAAGGTATATGGTTTCTCTGCAATGTTCGTTGGGCCAGTTACTCCATTACCTGTGGTCCATTTCACAACTTGGAGCTGGACCTAGAGAAGAGAAGTTGGAAAGAATATATGGAAATATTTCCCAAATGGGAATGGATTTGCTGCTGGACACTCCGAAAGGTGGGCATACAAGGGCCGAAAAAAGCTGCCAACAGACCAAGTCAGCAATTTATTGGCCAGTGTATGGGGTCCTCCGACGGGATTCCCCGACCAATATCTTGCTGACATTTGGCCAGATGTTGATCTGGCATTGCTAAAACACCAGCCTATTGGGTTTATTTAGGGGCAGATTTATCAAGGGTCGAAGTGAATTCGAGGGAATTCACTTCGAAGTAAAAAATCAAAAAATTCAAAGTAATTTTTTGAATACTTCGACCATCGAATAGGATACTACGACTTCGACTTCGAATTCGATTTAAAGTAAAATAGTTTGAATATTCGACCATTCGATAATCGAAGTACTGTCTCTTTAAAAAACTTAGACTTCAATACTTCGCCAAATGGGGACCTTCTAGAGCATTTTTCTAAGTTTGTGGAAGCCAAAGTAAAATCGTTCGATCGACCGCTGAAATCCTTCGAATCGTTAGAATCTACTTCGACCGCAGGATACCCAAATTCGATATTCGAAGTCGAAGTATTTCAATTCGATGGTCGAATTTCGAAGTATTTTTAACCTCGAAATTCGACCCTTGATAATTCTGCCCCTTAATGTTTATGTGATTTTCTAGTAGATTTAAGTTATGAAGATCCCTTATCCAGAAAGCCCCAGACCCCCGAACATGCTGGATAACAGGTCTCATACCTGTAACTTGTATTTAATCCCAACTAAAATATAAATAATCCTTAATTCATGTTTAAATGCTATTTTAGTAGACTTAGGGTATGGAGATCCAAATTATGGAAAGACCCCTTATCATATAAACCCCAGGTCCAGAGTATTCTGGGTAACAGGTCCTATACATGTAAAAGCGCCGTCCTGCAAATGAAACAGTGACCTACTAGCTTTCACAAATTAGACATTTAAAACATTTTTTAAAAACTGTCAGTACAGATTGTTAAACGTTAGCGACATCTGCAGATTTCTAGACATAGGGTTTGTCTTTGCAATTTCAACCATGGATCATTCTTAGAATGGGTGTAAAAAAACATTAACAGGAAAGTTGCAGAAGCGAAACCAAGAAAGAAAATGTTTCGTTTTACTTATCCGCGAACCCCGAAGGCTCTAGGTCCTTATCATTCATGAGCCTCATTCATTTTGTACAACGACACATTGATTGTGTATAGCAGGCCCTATAGGCTAAACAATTCTTTTTGATTAGCAGAACAGATATGAATGCCTTTAAGGCCTCACCTATTGTGATTCATTGTGCAGCAAGGGAAAATAATTACCTGCTTATTATAGCAAACGCTTTGCCCATATATGGACGTGCGCTGCTTGCCGTGCATCCAACAAGGCAGCTATTTTCTCAGCTTCCAGGCACTTGACTGTGAATACCTTTCATCGGCAAATTCCTATTTAGCTTCATTATTGCCAAGTCACTTGATTCAACGGTATTCAGAATCCAGACCTACAGCAATAGAATGAATGCAGCGTGAACGACGGCTTTCGTCATCCTGGATTTGAAGAACAAATTCAATAGATGTAGAAAACTGTTATGCGATTGTTCCCCCCACCCCCACCTATCTTTGGGGCGAGATAATGGAATGTCAGCGTTAATACAAAGATGATAAAAATGAAAAGACATTGTGCCATTCGGGATTTAATGGATAATAGAATCGTTGCATAAGCCCTTGATTGTACATTAGAGAACTCTGACATAACCATATCTGCTAATTGAGAATCACGGGAGAAAGAAACGTTTCCATTACACAGACAGGCATTTGGTAAAAGGACAATAATATTCACGTTACTTGCCGTAGAAGAGAAGAAGGAGTTAGTTCACCTTTCAACAGAAGACTTTGTAGAAAGAATCGTTTAAACAATGAACCGATTAAAGACAAAATAGGAGTTGACATCATACTCAGCGAAGTGATTAGGTCACGTGTCAAGGGGCATCATTTTGGGGCACATTTACTTAGCTCGATTGAATGAATAGAAGGAAAAATACTTCGAATTTCGAACGTTTTTTTGGCTACTTCGACCATCGAATTGGCTACTTTGACCTTCAACTTCGAATCGAACAATTCAAACTAAAAACGTTCGACTATTCGACCATTTGATAGTCGAAGTACTGTCTCTTTAAAAAAAACTTTGACCAACTACTTCGCCAACTAAAACCTACCGAGCATCAATGTTAAGGGGAAGGTCCCCATAGGATTTCATCGTTCGATAGAACGTTTTTTCCTACGATCGTTCAGACGAACGAATATCGGTAAATCCTTCGACTTCGATATTCGAAGTCGAAGCATTTTACTTTGACGGTCGAATATCGAGGGTTAATTAACCCTTGATATTTGACCCATAGTAAATGTGCCCCTAAGTGTGTTTGTAGGGTCCCACTGGTAATTCCAGCACCTCATTTTTTATGGCGAAAATGAAAATTTAAGATAAGATTCATCATACTAAAATAAGACATTTTCTAAATATAAGCAATTAGAAATTCTCACCCATTTCTAAAATAACCAAGTCAGACTTCGCCCTTCTCTTTTCAGCATCTGTTGTAAGTTGCAAAAGTTGTGAGTCTGATTTTGAATGGCACTTAAGTCTAATACAGCTTTTGAGAGGCTTCTTTTGCCAAGAAGGTGTATAAGAGCTCACTCTTTGAAAATCACATGTCTCTCTACATGCAGGATTTGTGCCAATGTCACTTATTTTATTAGATTGTGTTTGTGCTGGTGTCGGTTATTAGATTTAGCTCTAATACATCTGCCCTGAAAGAAACCCCCCCTATAAGATATATTGGATCTAACTGTCAATGAATATCTGACACCCAACTCCTGCATGAAGACAGAATGAAGAGAAACAGATGCTGAGAGAGGAATAGTGAAGATAAACTTGATTATTTCAGAACATAATATTTAATTTAGATAGTGTCATATTTCAGTATGATGAAGCTTATATGAAATTTTTATTTTCACAATAGTTCCCCTTAAAGAGGACCTAGTCGACCTGCTTCGACTAGGGAATAGTCCAAATTCAATTTTAATTTGACAAAAAAATCGAAAATTGGAATTTCAAAATGTATGTACTGTCTCTTTAAACATTCGACTTTGGCCATTCGCCATCTAAAACCTGCCGAATTGCTGTTTTAGCCTATGGGGGACCTCCTAGAAGCCATTTGGAGTCAATTGGTTGACTTTTAGAAAAACTTTTAATCGAAACTGAAAACAGACCTATTCCGCCAAAAAAAAACTTCGATTTAATTTCGGTTGGTATATTTGAATTTGAATTTTGAAGTTTTTTAAATTCTAAATTCGACCCTTGATAAATCTGCCCCTAAAAGTACTTTTCATATTGAAATGAAACCCATCCATACCTGTTCTAAACTCATATAAAAGTCTCAGCTTTCCATTATATTTTGCCTACCCCTACCCTGGCTGGCCAGACAATCACTTTCCATTCTGCACTTTTTTCTCTGCATTCCTGTGACTGTGAATTCCAAGACTAAAAAAGACACAATGTAAATAATTTAAATAGTGTAAGAGAAGTTTCTTTTGCTTGACTAACATCATACAATAGGAATTGGAATTATTTCTTGGGGTGACAGGCCCCCCTTTAAAGGAGAAGGAAAGTCACTGAGGCAGTTTATTGCCAATAGATCAGCCACAATACTGCAGGCTAAAAAGTTATATTTATTCGAAACTTTGTAAGTCAAAGAATGTATTCTCCAAAAACGTGGATTAAGTAACTACAAAAAATTAGTTTGTTTGCAGTAAAAAGTACAATTTTATGATAGGAAACAAACGTTCTACCTACTTTCATAATCAGCCCCTTAAGGTATGGAGATTCAAATTACAACAAGATTCCTTATCCAGAAAACCCCAGGTCCCGAGCTTTCTGGATAACAAGTCCCATACCTGTAGTTGCTTTCCAACATAATTACTAAATCTGTTGGAAACATTGGCAGTGAATGTAACGGCAGTAGCCTCTGGAATCCTTACATCGGCTAAGTTAAGTGTTTATAGAAATACCTAGAATTCTTGTATCTGTTGGGCATAGTGTTCAGAAATATTACGATAGTAAGTGAGATGTGATAAAATTCTTGCAGAGGTTTTTATCCTCTGTGTAATCGACTCAAATTCCTACATCCATTCAGCTCAAAGCGCAGAGCCTCTGAGTTACAGAATAAAGTTCTTGCATCAGTCGGGAATATAGAGAAGCCTGGGAATGGCAGAACACATTCATCGGGCTTTAATATATCTCAAAAATATAGAGTTTAAAAAAACTGAAAAATTTAAGTATTGCCCCAAAAAGCCAGACTGGAATTAAGTAAATAACCCCCTAAATGTGTAGCCTTGCAGAGCATTTGTTTTTTAGATGGGGCCAGTGGCCCCCATTTGAAGAAGAAGGCAAATCATTTATAAAAAAAAAACTATGCAAAATAAATAATGAAGACCAATTGTAAAGGTGCTTAGAATTGACCATTATATTACATACTAAAAGTTAGCTTAAAGGCAAACCACACTTTTGAGAGGGTGGCCCTAGGGTAGAGTCCTGCGTGGGTCCATTTTTTGGAACCAGTATCCGACCCGTACCCGCAACCTGCATTCTTACCTGCTTGGATCCGCTACCCGACCCGCAAGTACCTTATCCGCAACCTGGACCCGCGACCCGCTGACCATCAGGAATCAGGTAGTGCTGTCATTGTAAACCGGAAGTGACATCACCGGAAGTAGGCGTGGTCAGAAAAAATGGAGTAAAACAGGAAGTGCTGTCATTGTAAATCAGAAGTGACATCGTCAGAAGTAGGCGTGATCAGAAAAAAGGAGTTAAAATCGCTGTTGAGAAAACCCGGGCCCGACCCACAACCTGCAGAACCGTCTATACCCGTACCCGGAACTTCTACCCGCAGGGTACTGCAGGGTTTTGCAGGTAACCCGCGGGTACCCGACCCGCTGCAGGACTCTACCCTAGGGTGCCTATTCAAAAGAATGTAATTTTTTTAAAGAAGGTGTAACAAAATGTTTCAACCGCCACCCGAGATCTTGTTATCTAAATCCAGCAGTGGAACTGGGGGGACGAGGAGTCTTTGGGAGGCACAACGCATCAGAAGTGATGTCATGCACATAGCATGACATCACTTAGCTGTATGACCTACTGCTTAAAGGAAAACTATACCCCCAAAATGAAAACTTAAGCAACAGATAGTTTATATCAAATTGAATGACATATTAAAGAATCTTACCAAACTGGAATATATATTTACATAAATATTGCCCTTTTACATCTCTTGCCTTGAACCACCATTTCGTGACTCTATCTGGGCTGCCTCAGAGATCACCTGACCAGAAATACTACAACACTAACTGTAACAGGAAGAAGTGAGGAAGCAAAAGGCAGAACTCTGTCTGTTAATTGGCTCATGTGACCTTACATGTGGTTTGTATGTGTGCACAATGAATCGTACGATCTCAGGGGGCGGCCCTTATTTTTTAAAATGGCAATTTTCTATTTATGATTACCCAATGGCACATACTACTAAAAAAGTATATTATTATGATAATGGTTCATTTACATGAAGCAGGGTTTTACACATGAGCTGTTTTACTCAGTATCTTTTAATAGAGACCTACATTGTTTGGGGGTATAGTTTTCCTTTAAAAACAGGGTCTTTGGGATTGTAGGGCAGTAAACGTAGTAGGGAAGTAATGTGTGGCCAGCAATTAACTGTGAGAGTTCTCATTGATTTATAAGAAATATGGCACCAGCAAGGCTGGGGATTGTGTGTGTTTGTTTGTGTTTGTATGGACATAATTTCTATGGCGCTAATACCTTAATCCCATGCCCCATTCTATTGCCAAGAAATCGTGTACATTCATATACTGTTGAGGAAATATTGTATTTTTCTATGTTAGCAGGCAGCGCAATTTATCTTTTATCTGCTGCTTTAAATGCCCATTGTACCGGTATTGAAATAAAAAAATATCTTTTCGCAGAATAAATATGAAGCCTCTGCTTTATTTGCCTGGGGGTGAATCCAAGGGATAAATATGTCTTACGAGTTAGACAGTGATTTACTATATAAATTCTCATGGGCATTCTGTCTCAGGCAGGGTGCAAGTAAAGAAGCAAATAACATTATGGTTCCATTCACATAAGAAGGGCCGGAGAACACAATAAATAATAAGGATAAGCAAAGCTGGGAAAGAGTATTACACATCATCTTTAAAACCGTATATGAATTCACCAAAACTCCATTGTAACTGCTATCATGTCCTTTTTGGAAGATAAACGGAGCCTCAAAGCAGCTCCTGGGAATGATATTTTATGTCTTTATTGATTCCTGTTGTATAGATATATATTCTCCGTTATTGGCAATAGGGGGACAACTCTATAGTCAACAGAAACAATACACGAAAAAAAAATGAATGATCTGAATTCAGGACAATTTTTTAATATACTTTATTTTACAGTTATATAGAATACTTGGGACCTGGGGTTTTCCCGATAATGGATCTTTCTGTAATTTGGATCTTCATACCTTAAGTCTACTAGAAAATCATGTAAACATTAAGGGGCAGATTTACTAAGTTCGCGTGAATTTTGGAAGTACAAAAAGTTCGAATTTCGACGTTATTTTTTGGATACTTCAACCATCGAATAGGATACTATGACTTCTAATTTAATTCGACTTCAAAAAATCGTACGAATATTCGACCATTCGATAGTCAAAGTACTGTCTCTTTAAAACAAACTTTGACTTCAATACTTCGCCAACTTAAACCTGCCGAAGTGCTTTGTTAGCCTATGGGGATCTTCCAGAGCAAGTGGCATTCGAAGGAAAATCGTACAATCGTTAGATAAAATCATTCGAATCGTATGATTTGAAGTACGATCGAGCTACGATCGGAATACGATCGTACGATGCTAAAAATCCTACGAATTCGAATTTCGTAGGATTCAATTTGATGGTCGAATTTCGAAGTATTTTACACTTCGAAATTCGAGCCTTGATAAATCTGCCCATAAATAAACCCAATAGGCTGGTTTTGCTTCCAATAAGGATTAATTATATCTTAGTTGGGATCAAGTACAAGCTACTGTTTTATTATTACACAGAAAAAAATTTGGTTTATTTGGATAAAATAGAGTCTATGGGAGACGGCCTTTCCGTAATTCAGAGCTTTCTGGATAACCGGTAATGGATCCAAGCGAAAACATTTTATTTTAGAGTTCAAGTTTGTGTCTTTTCACTCAACATTAACATCAACAAATAAATTGAAGGATTTACACCAGCAAGTGCAGTGAGAAAAGTGCAATTCAAATGCCGTTCCCTGATATTTTTTTATTGCTTTTTTCCTTTAAACTTCTGAAAACATGGGAATAGTCATTTAGTATAGATACACAGTACCTTCTTCATAGTTTGCCATTTGCTAGTGATAAGTGAATATGTCCCAAAAAATTCACAAGACATATTCAAGCCAATGGGTGATTTTCATGGCTTTTTTTTTTTTTTTTAAAGCTCTAAAAATTCGAGATTTATTAGGGGGCAGATTTATATATGGTCAAAGTGAATTTTCGAATAAAAAAAAATCGAATTTTTAGCTATTTTTTGTGTACCTTGACTAGGGAAATTCGAATATCAAAATTTATCATGTTCTGTCTCTTTAAAAATTCGACTTCAACCATTCATCATCTAAAACCTGGCGAATTTCTGTTTTAGCCTATGGGGGACCTCTTAGAACCTATCTGGAGTCAATTGGTGGACTCTGAAAAATCAAAGTTTTATTTTGGGAAAAACTTTGATTCGAATTCAATCGACTGTACTATTACCTCGATTCGTACAATTCAAATTCGGCCGAATACGGACCTATTCGGCCAAAAAAAAAACTACGACTTAATTTCGGTTGGTCTTTTTGAATTTGAATTCCGAAGTTTTTCAAAATCGAAATTCGACCCTTGATAAATATGCCCCTTAGTGTTAAAACCACGGTTGGCGAGGTCCTATAGAGGCTTCCTGATTTATTTTTTTTATATAGGAATTTTCCAAAAACTCACATCTCTAGAGGTATATATAATTTTTCTGATCGTACAGCATTATTTTCCGTTCCTACTTTTTTTATTTGGATCTAATAAATGTCATGACATTTGTGGTTTTAGAGACAGTGAGTTTAGTCGTGGGTTTCAAAAGCTTCAAAAACCACTAAAATGAGACTGTTGATAAATAGGCCTCTATGAGTGGAATTTATTAAATTGCTAAATTTTCTCATTTTTATTTTTTAAAACCATGAATAAATGAATTTCCACAAATGTCAGTCATTTATCAAAAGATCTGAACTGGAAAAGCACGAATGGGAAAAAGTTGCCGGACTGCCATTGACCTCTACGGGATTTTGACAGGTTTTAGCTGGAGTATTTTTGGATTTGGAATTTTTTTCCCATGGCTTTTTTGATTTGAAAAAGTTGTGGTTTAGTAAGAGCCCTCTTAAAGGAAAAATTATGCCCCCAAAATGAATACTTATGGCATCAGATGTTTATATCAAATGAAGTAGCATATTAAAAAATCTTACCAAACTGGAAAATATATTTAAGTAAACATTGCCCTTTTACATCTCTTGCTTTGAACCCCCATTTCGTGATGGTCTGTGTGCTGCCTCAGAGATCACCTGACCAGAAATACTACAACTCTAAGGGGGTTATTTACTAAACTCCGAATGCAAAAGATTTTTTTTTTTAAAATCGGACTTTTTAAAAATTACAGATTTTTCTGAATTTATTAAACCCAGGGGATGGAAAAGTCTGAATCTGAAAATCCGGCATCTCAGACCTGTCAAGGTTGCATACAAGTCAATGGGAGAAATCCCAATGATTTTTTGATGTGCGCTGGGTTTCATGCAATAACCCGAAGTTTTTGGCACAAAATCTGAGTTTTCAGGTGAAAAATCCCCAAAAGCTTTTAAAATCGGATGAAAAATTAAAAAAAATCATGATTTTTTTTTAAGGAAAATTTAATAATAAATAAGCGGATTTGATCGGAGTTTGTAGGAGAAAATATTGAAATAAATTTGAACTTTGATAAATAACCCTCTAACTCTAACAGGAAGAAGTGTGGATGCAAAAGACAGAACTCTGTCTGTTAATTGGCTCATGTGACTTAACATGTTTGGTTTATTTGTTTGCACAGTGAATCCTATGATCACAAGGGGCGGCCCTTATTTTTTAAAATGGCAATTTTCTATTTATGATTATCCAATGGCACATACTACTAGAAAAGTATATTATTATGAAAATGGTTTATTTACATGAAGCAGGGTTTTACATATGAGCTGTTTTATGCAATATCTTTTTATAGTGACCTACATTGTTTGGGGTATAATCTTCCTATAAGATTCAAATCTCTATTTCACAAATTTAATTTTTTCTGCAAAAATTCATAAAAAAAATTCACTTAACTCAGCTGATGCTATACTCTCCATTGCAGATATCTTTGATATTTTTATCACGGTCTTACACATGGTTGATTTATATGCACATTTTTTTTGAAGCCTTAACAGACACCAGATGACATGTTTTGATTATTTGTGTTTAAATTCACACTATTTTTCCTGAATCTGTTTCATAAAACATATTTATACAGTTTCTTCTGCCCAGGGTGCCTGCTGTATCTAACTGTTTGTACAGCACATAATCTATATTTCAGTTTGTGGATTCAGCTTTCCTCCAATTACCAGAGCTTGTCAGAAAGGGGATTTGTACATTTTAAAACTGAAAAAATTCAGTCAAAAACTCCACTTAAAATTTCAAGTACAAACAAATACAATTAGGGGCAAATTCATCAAGGGTCGAATATCGAGGGTTAATTAACCCTCGATATTCGACTGGGAATGAAAATCCTTCGACTTCGAATATCGAAGTCAAAGGATTTTGCGCAAATACTTTGATCGAACGATCGAAGGAATAATCGTTTCGAAGGATTTTAATCCAACGATCGAAGGACCTTCCCCATAGGCTAACATTGGGTTCGGTAGCTTTTCGATGGTTTTTTTCTTAAAGAGACAGTACTTCGACTATCGAATGGTCGAATAGTCGAACGATTTTTAGTTTGAATCCTTCAATTCGAAGTCGTAGTCGAAGGTCGAAGTAGCCCATTCGATGGTCAAGTAGCCAAAAAAACACTTCGAAATTCGAAGTTTTTTTTCTTCTATTCCTTCACTCGGAGTTAATGAATTGGCCCCTTAATATTATTAATATTTTTTTAAATTCTTAACTGGACAATTGTAAAAAAAAAAAAAGCTCTTTTCAAATGTAAATCTGTAATTTTTAATTTTAAATTTTGATAAAAATAACAGTCGAAAATCATTGCATACTTTTTTATTGTCAAATATGTATAAATAAATATATAGTTATATATATATATATATATATATATATATATATATATATATATATATATATATATATATATATATATATATATATATATACAGTATATATAATATATATTACCAGGCAGTAGGAAAGGGTAGGAAATTCAGGTACCTTGAATTTTAGATTGCATTCACTGAGGCATTTTATCAGTCAATTTCACAAGACATTAATTAATGAAATATTTTAATTAGATGATCAGTGTGACAGTGTATGAATTATTCTCTATAGGCAATATTACATCATCTTAATTAGTTCTCCGAGTCATTTGCATCTTTGGAAGAACACATTAATTGCAGTTAATTAATATTCAAGTGCATTTACTTTCCCTGTATTGTCTCTCGAGAAACAACAGGCAACTTTTAAAAAAAAAAGAAAAAGGAAAAAATTTTGAGAAGAATGTCGATTTTAAACATTTTCACCATATTTTTTTTAATATAGATGCTAATGCATCTAGATTCCTGGGAAATAAATCCCAGAATTTTTTATTTCCTATGGGGGGTTATTTACTAAAACTCAAATTAATCTCAGTTTTTTTAATAAAACAAAGTCAACCAAATTCCCTTCCAGGAACCAAACTAATTTATCAATAATCTTTTTTGAAAAAAAATCAGAGCATTAAAACGTCAAGACAAAATCGAACTTTAATTTGTATGGTATGATTGACGATCCAAAAACTCGACTTTATTGAAATTTCAATATGAAAACTCGACTTTATAAGATTATCGGATGAAAACCCTCACTTCGCCGGATTATCCAGCGCAGATCATGATGTCAAGAAGCAACTTCAGGGACATCTGCCATTGACTTCAAAATGACCTTGACAGGTTTGAAATTTTACAGCTTTGGGGTATGAGAAATGGGCTATGAGGTTTTTTTCAAGAAAAATTTTAGTTTTCCCCTTAAAAACCTCGACCAGATAAATTTGAGGTTTAATAAATGGGCCCCTTAGTAAAGAGGCCCTTCTAAAAGTAAAAACAGGGAAGCTACTCTTCTAAATACTAAGGGGCCGATTCACTAAGGGTCGAATATCGAGGGTTAATTAACCCTCGATATTCGACTAGGAATTGAAATCCTTCGACTTTGAATATCGAAGTCGAAGGATTTAGCGCAGATAGTACGATCGAACGATCGAAGGAAAATTCCTTCGATCGAACGATTAAATCCTTCGAATCGAACGATTCGAAGGATTTAAATCCGACCATCGAAGGAATATCCATTGATCAAAAAAAGTTAGCCAAGCCTATGGGGACCTTCCCCATAGGCTAACATTGACTTCGGTAGCTTTTAGATGCCGAACTAGGGGGTCGAAGTTTTTTTTAAAGAGACAGTACTTCGACTATCGAATGGTTGAATAGTCGAACGATTTTTACTTCGAATCCTTCGATTCAAAGTCGTAGTCAAAGGTCGAAGTAGCCCATTCGATGGTCGAAGAAGCCCAAAAAAAACTTCGAATCCTTCACTCAAAGTTAGTGAATCGGCCCCTAAGCATCAAGGGTAACCAATATCTGTGAGCTCATTCTCAATGTCCCTCAGAGTGTGCAAAGGGCAAAAAAGGCCACAATGGGCAATTGTTTACACTTTGTCCATTGTCTCTTGAATGACCTCTATTTTCTCTTCTCTCTGCAGAGACTCCAGAGAGACTTTTCTGAACTTTTTTGAAAACTTTTCACCACTCATCTGAGCGCCTATTTAGTTGAAGTCCAGTTGCTTCAAACTTCATTTTACTAGATACAATATACAGGTGACTTCTCTTTTAGCTTATGGAGCTGACTTTTCCCAAGACAAGATGATGGATTCATACTTTGTATGATATGTTCACCAATTTGCATGTGCACTTATTTGGCAGTTGACTGCCTATTTATGGGAAAACAACAGTCTGTCTCAACAATAACTCACCAAAGATTAGCCAGATATTTATTGGCAGGTTTGAAATCTCCATTGGGTAAGGACTATATAATGCTGTTCATCCATCCTCTCCTTATGGGTGTGTTTAGTTTAGTTGACGAGGAGACCAAACATTAAGGGCCAGATTTATCAAGGGTCGAAGTGAATCTGAGGGAATTTTCGAAGTAAAAAATTCAAAATTCAAAGTAATTTTTTGGATACTTCGACCATCGAATAGGATACTATGACTTCGAATTTACTTCGACTTCGATTCGACGTAAAAACCGTTTGAATATTCGACCATTCGATGATTGAAGTACTGTCTCTTTAAAAAAACTTTGATTTCAATACTTTGCCAACTATGTTAGCCTATGGGGACCTTCTACAAACCTTTTCTAAGTCTTTACACATCTAATAAAAATCCTTCCATCGTACGCTAAAATATTTAGAATCGTTTGATTTTGATCATAGGATTGCCAAATTCGGTGAAAAAACTTTGAGTTCGATATTCAAATTCAAAGTTTTTTAATTCGACGGTCGAATTTCAACGTTTTTTGTACTTCGAAATTCAACCCTTGATAAATCTGCCCCTAAATTCAGACCCAACATTAGAAAAGATCTTCTCACTTGGTGACTTTCCTTGCAAGCTCACGTTTACACCCATAATCTTGCCTGTTCTCCCCTGTGTTGGGCAGTTCCTGAAAGTTTTAAAGTTAAAAAATGACCGTTCTTTGAAACCTTTCATTTTTTCGGTTACCGAACCTTCAATATTAACCATCAGAAAACGAATGATATACTTAACATATAGAGGCCTATTTATTGAACCTAGAATTTTTCTGCCCGAGTTTTGAAAGGGGAAAATTCGAATTTTTAGAGGAAAAAAAAACTTGAATTTTTAGAGATTTATTATACCCCAAAGCTGTTAAAAACCTGTTGAGCTCATGTAAAAGTCAATAGCAGATGCTCCTGAAGATGTTTCTTGACATCGTCCAATAATCCAATAAATATGAGTTGTCGTGGCAATTTGAGAAAGTCAAGAGAAAGTCAAGTTTTCAAAGCGTCAATTCGAAAAAAGTTGCACAACTGAAATTGAGGCACGATTTTGTCAAGACGTTTTTTCCATCTTTTCGAGCTGATTTTTTGATAAATTTGTTCAATTTGTGAATGGGAGTCAGGTGGACTTTGTTTTATTAAAAAAATAGATAAACTGGAGTTTTAGTAAATACCTCCTAATATAAGAAAATATTATTTTAATGTTTATATATATCCGCATAGCACTTTAGGCTTACATCATACTTCTTTATTGGGGGGGGCGGTGTCTAATATATCAGAGTTGCAGTAAATAAGCCCATTTGGAGAAATGCTTTATGGATCGATACAAAAAAATAAACATTTTTTCCAGGAATCCATCAGAAGAGTGAAATAGATATGGATTTAGGCGATACAGTTTTGCTAACATTAGTATCTGTCGCCACTGTTAGATCCACTACAGAGGTTGTGGATATTATTATATTGGATATGATATTGATTTCTCGGCCAGCGCAAGTTTATTTTACTTACACATTCATGGCTTCTCTTTATTTCATTAATAGAAATTGACGATTTTATTCACCATGGTAGCAATAATTTATCAGAAAATATAACCAATAAATTGTCATAACATTCTTCCAAAGCCTTCTATAGTTCTTCCCAGAGGTGCAACTGGTTTGTAGGACATTTTTCTCTAACCTTAAAGAGCACCAATCATAACTAAAATCATTTCCTAAGTAAATACACTATGCGAGAGTTCAAGAAATCCGATTTTTAAAACAGTTAGAATTGTTTGTATAATGTAAATGATCAGCTCACTATTCCTTCTGCAAGATCTCCCCTATCTCCCCTGCAGTTCTAGCTGAGGCAGCCATCTTGGATTTCACTGGCTCCTCCTACCTATATCTTCCCAGCCAACTGCAGCTCTGAAATCTCGCACATGCTCAGTTGAAATTCCTTGTTGCTTATCAACCCTTCTAAGCTATTTTCAAATCAGCCAAACCTGTGTGTTAGCTGCTGTACAGTAGTGCTGCCACCTGCTGGAAGTTACTGTGTGCCCTTCATTTGCATAATAACATCACCAGCAGGGGACAAGATAGGGAAATCTCCTGATACTTCTAGTGGAGGAGTTTACCAAAACAAGGCATTCTGGGTAGAATACTCAAAGCAGTGTTACAATCTGAGCATGCTCCTGAAATTTGCATATTATAGTCTCTGTTATAGTCTCAGTATGGCCTCCCTCAGTGAAAGAACCCATTTGACAAAGTAAGGGATTTTTTAAAACCTGCAGTTTTTTTCAAAAAACTATATATGTAGTTTGATTAAATGTGTTTATGTTGTGCTGGTCAGATTGTTAATATGTGTTTGATTTTGGCTGTGATAGGTGCCCTTTAAGGTGAAGTTCTTTCCTCAAGAGTTCAGTTGTGTTGAGGTTTGGCAATTGTGTAGGCCAGTCCTTTTGAAGGCAATACTCCGGCTTCTCATTTCTTCCCCAAATAATTCTACATAGCTTAGAAGTCTGCTTTCAGTCTATGCTGAAATTTTCACCAATCAAGTTCATGTAGACACCTCTGTATACCTGGATGAATTCCACACAAAGTGGAAAAAAAACCCTGAACTCACTGGACTTATCCACACAAATAAGTTTAGTAGAAAAACCAGCTTTTAACAAATTTGGGCAAGTGAAAGCAACACGGAGTACCCTGAGAAAGCAAAGGGACAACATACAAACTCATTGCAGATCAGAATCAAACTCAGGACCCCAGCACTAACCACTATTTCTTGTTACAGCTATTATATCTACTATTATATCTCCTTTTTTTTTCTATTAATGAAAGTTAGAACATGGACCATTTGATTTGGTGGGGGTCTGTAGTAGTGATGGGCGAATTTGTGGCGTTTTGCTTGCCAAAAAATTTGCGAAGTTCCCGCAAAATTAGCGAAATGGCGAAAAATTCGTAAAACGGCGCCGGCGTCTCGTTTTTGATGCCAGCGTCCATTTTTTTGGGACGCTGGCGATTTTGCAAATTTATTCGCCAGCGGCGAATCGCAGGAATTTTTCAGATTGGCAGATCGTCTACATGACCTCGACAGGAATGAGATTTTCTGATTTCGATTTTCAGCAGCTTTGGGGTATTGTAAATCTTCAAAAAATTGAGTTTTTATTTTTCCACGAAAAATTTTAGTTTTACCCCTAAAATCCTGAAGCAGAAAAAATTGTGGTTTAATGGGCCCCTTAATCTATATTTTTTTGCATTCTAGACAGATTTTAAAAAAAACACATTTTTAGAAAAAAACATTTGATTTGTGAAAAGAAATTTGCATTTTAGTTAACAGACCCCTTAATCTCTGCATACAGTTGGTTCTTCTAATACATGTTGGTTTATTTCTACCTGGATGCCGGTGGCAGTTGTGAGATGATCTCCAAATTTAAGCAGGGATTTCTTATTCTTAGCATCTTTTGTCTGTTTGTGTTTTGTTTTCTTTGGGGAATGCATTTCATTTTACACTCATTATTTTATTTTTAGTCTTTACCTTCTGGGTTTCCAAGCTGTACATGATGTACCCTGCCTTTTTTATGATCAAGTGAGTAATATTAATCAATGTTGGCGATTAGTGATGGGCAAATAAATTCGCCAGGCGTGAATTTGCGGAGAATTTACGTGTTTCACCATGGCGAATAAATTCATGAAACTGTAGAGAAAAATCGAAAAAATGTGGGCGTGAGTCAGAATAGTTGGGTGCATAAAAATTGATGTGCGTCAAAATTATTCGGACGCCCATTGACTTTAATGCATTTGGCAGGCGTATAAAAGTGTGCTGGAGTCGAAATTGCCACGTGTCAAAATAATTTTGACGCCCATTGACTTCAATGCGCTTTGCAAATTTTTCGCTGTTCCCTGGGAAAAAATTTCAGTGAGTGCGAAATGGGACAAATTCGTCCATCACTGTCAGTGATCCCCAACCAGTGATTCACAAGCAACATGTTACTCATTAACCAAATGGCCTCAAAGCTGCTTATTTTTGAATTCCTGGTTTGGAGGCAAGTTTTAGTTGTATAAAAACAAGGTGTACTGTCAAACAGAGTCTCATTGAGACATCCAGTCCACGTAGTGGCTACCAAATAGCCAATTATAGTTCTTAATTGGCATCCCCAGGAACATTCTTTATGCTTGTGTTGCTCCACAACTCTTTTTACATTTCAATGTGGCTCATGGGTAAAAAAAAGTTTGGGGACCCCCACTGTATGTACATGACAGAAGGCAGCAAACTAGTAAGTAAGTGACAATCAAAATTCTGTTGTTCGTTAAGTCGGTTATGCTCTCAAAAGAGTTTTCAGCAGTACCTGTACTAACGACTTGCCTATGAAGTTGTCTCTTTGATGGAAAGGCAATGTTTCCCCAGTAAGCAAACATAATTGGGCCGCATGATGTCTGAACCTTATTTGTGCTGGTGTTATAGATATTTATTTTGTTGTAGATCACACACTAAAATGCTCTGTTTCTGGTCATTTATCCAGGCCCCTAGGCTAATCTCATTAGGATGACTTTTCCGCAGCAAATTGGAACCCCTATGGGACAAGTGAGAGCATCAGTGAATGTCTGCTGAGACCTACACCCATGAATGTGGCCAAGTGTACCTTCCCCATGAGAATGGACAGGTAATGACTGCGGATCTCAGTAACCAATCACTAACATCTCCCAGGAAGTCGGCAGATACATACGTGCCACTGATGTTGCCAGAGATGCATTTCAGTAAATAACTGACACCAAGGCATTTCCATGTGGCACTTAGCTGGATTTAGCACTGCAATCAAACAAGATCTTCTTTACACAACCCTGGGTAGTTGGCTGCTCTTTGATAACCCTATTGAGGTGCAGTAGATATGAATTTCTACAGCTCCTCGTTGTATTTTACATTTCTCCTATTGCCCATGGCTTTGATTAGATCAGATAACAAAGGGACGATGGCAGTCTATGCATATTATTTTTCTAGCTATATTTCACAATCATTGGAATCCAATATACGTTGTATTCCTTAGCCACCACTGTACAATATCTGGCATTTGTTATTCATGTGTTGAGTTTATGTTTCGTCCCAGAGGCAGCAAGAAGACGGACTATTGATAAAGTCTATTATGAATCAAGCAATGGGTTCTTAACCTTATCAGTGTTTTTGATGTCAAAATAAATTGTTTATAATGGAAATAAGTGCAATAATTATTTGAGGGGTTAAAAACATTAACGGTACAGCACACGGTCCCTTGTAGTTATGTACGTATGCATGAAGTTAATCAATTTTAGTTGAAGAGGTGCAGGTTGGCTTCAAACACCATTTAATTGTAAAAAGGAATGAGGCCACAGGCCAACAGGTCAGCTCTACCCATGTGTGCCTGAACTGTACGTTACATCTACCCATAAGTGCCTGAATTGTAGGTCACCTCTACCCATGTGTGCCTTAATTGTAGGTTACCTCTACCCATGTGTGCATGAACTGTAGGTCGCATCTACCAGTGTGTGCCTAAACTGTAGGCCACCTCTACCAGTATGTGCCTGAACTGTAGGTCACCTCTACCCTTTGCATGCCTGAACTGTATGTTACCTCTACCCATGTGTGCCTTAATTGTAGGTTACCTCTACCCATGTGTACCTTAATTGTAGGTTACCTCTACCCATGTGTGCCTGAACTGTAGGTCGCATCTACCAGTGTGTGCCTGAACTGTAGGTCACCTCTACCAGTATGTGCCTGAACTGTAGGTTACCTCTACCCATAAGTGCCTGAACTGTATGTTGCCTCTACCCATGTGTGCTTGAACTTTAGGTTACCTCTACCTACGTGTGCCTAAGCTGTAGGCCAGCTTTAATTTTTAGTGACTGAACTGAAACCTGGGAAGCATAAGAGACAGTGTACCAACAACTTAACATGTTCAATCTTCCAATAGCTTTTTATTGAGAGAAATGGGGGTACACTATCCCTTCTATAAATATAGAAAGTAAAGCAATCTGCCTCTTCCATATTCATTCATTTCAAAAATATTACAGGAACATTATCTAGGCAATAAGAAATGCGGCAGTTTATTAGCCGAGTGCCTTAGTAAATCCTTATTATTATGTTAATGAATTTGTTCGTTACACGTTGTCATTAGACAAAATATAAGATAAAGATTATCTGGAAATGAACCTATTGGTTCCTCAATTTCTTTTATTTCCTTCAGTCTGTATCTTTCTCCCTGATTTACATAAGAAGATTTATTTTCTCCTCCTGTTTCCATCGGCGCAAGCAGGCAACCTTTCCAAATGTTGTTCCCCCTGAAAATGCTAAATTTCATTGCTACAAATTGGTGTCCGCTGCATATTATAACACCTGCAGATGACTGTATTTGCTCGGCAGCCCCCGCAAGACTGACAACGTCCCAGAAATCCCATCATTCTCACGTACAGGTGCACTTTTCATTAACAAGGATAAATGTTCATTATGGCTTGGACCACCATTTTTATTTGTTGTTATTATTATTATGATTATTATTATTTTCGATGGTTTCTTTTCCAGGGTAAACATTTTAACGACCCTGTTTCCAAATATGTTTTAGCTACCTGCTGGTAATTAGAAGGCAAGCAGAATGTGCTTTTGCCGGTCGGCTATTTTTAAATGGGAATATGATAATGATTTCAATCCTGCGAATAATGTGAACAAAGATGCCAGTACAACAGACAGTGACGGGAAACAATGCAACAACAACAGATGATTCTGTTTGAACAATATTACAACTCCAGGGTTGATTTCCTCATTTGGAGAATCCAAATGAACTGAGCTGATTTACATCTCTATGAGAGGGAGGGAGACAGATTTTAGAGACTGTAATCCAATACAGGTATAGGATCCATTATCTGGAAACCTGTTATCTAGAAATTACAGAAAGGACGTCTCCCATAGACTCCATTTTATCCAAATAATACAATTTTTTAAAATGTATTTCCTTTTTCTCTGTAATAAAACAGTCGCTTGTACTTGAGCCAATCTAAGATATAATTAATCCTTATTGGAAGCAAAACCAGCCTATTGGGTTTATTTAACGTTTACATGATTTTCTAGTAGACTTAAGGTATGAAGATCACAATTACAGAAAGATCTGTTATCCAGAAAGCCCCAGGTCCTAAGCATTCTGGATAATAGGTCCCATACCTGTATAATAATCAGCAGTGGGAGATCAAAGGGGAAGTGTACTTACATAATTACATAGTTAAATCGGGTTGAAAAAAGACCAAAGACCATCAAGTTAAACCCTTCCAAATGAATCCCTGCGCACATACCTACACACACTGAAACTATATATACCAATATCTATATTAATTTAGATTTTAGTATCACTATAGTCTTGGATATTATGTCTGTCCAAGAAATCCCCTCTTATAGTCCTTAACAGAATCAGCATCACAACATCACCCGGCAGTGCATTCCCCAACCTCACTGTCCTGACTGTGAAGAACCCCCTACGTTGCTTCAAATGAAAGTTCTTTTCTTCTAGTCTGAAGTTATGGCCTATGGTACGGTGATCCATTTTATGAAAAAAAATATAGTGATCTATAATGCCCTCAAATGTACTTAAAAAGAGTCATCATGTCCCCTCGCAAGCATCTTTTATCCAGATAAAACAACTCTGACTTTGACAATCTACCCTCATAGTTTGAATCTTCCATTCCCTTAACCAATTTAGTTGCACTTAGTCTCTGCACTCTCTCCAGCTCATTTATATCCCTCTTAAGGACTAGAGCCCAAAACTGCCCCCATACTCCAGATGAGGCCTCACCAGGTACCTACAGTATAAAGAGGCAAAATTATATTTCCATTGCTTGAGTTATAGCCCTTTTTTATACAAGACAGAACCTTATTTGCTTTAGTAGCCACAGAATGACACTGCCCAGAATTAGACAACGTGTTATCTACAAAAATCCCAAGATCCTTCTCAAGTAACGAAACTCTCAACACACTGCCATTTAGTGTATAACTTGCATTTACATAATTATACATAATACATTTTCCAATTTGCTGCCCAGTTTTCTAATCTAGTCAAATCGTTCTGCAAAGTGGCAGCATCCTGCATGGAACCTATAGTTCTGCACAATTTAGTATCATCAACAAAAATAGAAACAGTACTTTCAATGCCCACCTCCAGGTCATTAATGAGCAAATTGAAAAGCAAAGGACCATGGTCCAAACAGAAAATGTTCCATTTACCACAGCTCTTTGTAATCTATCCTTTAGCCAGTTCTCTATCCAATTACAAATATTATGTTCCAGGCCATTATTCCTGAATGTAACCATTTACCTTCTGTGTGGTACTATATCAAGTGCTTTAACAAAGTCCAAGTAGATTACATCCAGTGCCATTGCAGAGTCAAGGTTCCTGCTCACCTCCTCATAAAAGACAATTCAATTTGTTTGGCAAGATTGGTTACGCATAAAACCATGCTGGTACAAACTAAAAATTATGATTTGCAATGTAGTCAACTATTTTATCCCTTAATACCCCTTTGATTTCTTAACATTGAGGTCAGACTAGCCGGCCTATAGTTTTGAGGCTGAGAACGGCATCTCATTTTTGATAGCCTCACCACATTAACAATTTGCCACCATGCCAGACCTCAATGAATCCTTAAAAATTAAGTAAAGAGGGTTGGCAATCACAGACTCGTTTAGTAGCCTGGAATGAATACCATCTGGTCCTGCACCTTTATTTATCTTTACATGTTCTAGTCTCTTTTGAATTTCCCCTTGCAAGAACCATGCATCATTTGTTGAAATAATAAAATTGGGACTATTTAGAAAGAAACCTTCATTTCTTGGTTCCTCATTTGTGTAGATAGATGAAAAATGGCAGGTCAGAATCTCTGCTTTATCTCTGTTCTCATCAATCAACTCAATCAACTGACCCCTCTCTGTCAATAATGGTCCCACACCATCCTACTTAATTTTTTTACTATTTACATATTAATTTTGGGTTAATTTTATCATTTTATTCCATCAGCTTGTCTGATAGAATAAAATGCTTTTTGCAAGATTTATTAGCTTCCTTATACCTGATAAATGTTTCAGCTGTCCCAGTTAACTTGAAAGCCTTGAAAGCACGTCTTTACTTACCAAGCTCAACACCAACAATTCGATTTGAATTTGAAAAAAATTAAAAAATTCGAATATCGGAATGTATCATATACTGTCTCTTTAAAAATCCGACTTTGACCATTCGCCATCTAAAACCTGCCGAATTGCTGTTTTAGCCTATGGGGGACCTCCTAGAAGTCAATTGGTGGACTTTGAAAAATCAAAGTTTTTTTGGGGAAAAACTTTGAATCGAATTCAATCGAATGCGCTATTCCTTCGATTTGTTCGATTCGAATACCTGTTCGATTGAAAATGGACCTATTCGACCAAAAAAAACTTAATTTCGGTTGGTCTTTTTGAATTAGAAGTTTTTTCAATTCGAAATTCGACCCTTGATAAATCTGTCCCTAAGGGACGAATTTATGGGAGTTTCTTAAAACTCCCATCAACTCCAAACGAGTGAAAAGGATCGAGCTGCAAATTCGAATTGAATTTGAATTGAGTTTTTTCACCAAAAAAATTAAAAAAACAACTTTTTTTTCAAAAGTCACCAAACAACTCCAATTGAGTTTTAAAAAAATAATTTTTTCTTCAAAAGTCCACCAAACGACTCCAAATTGACGAAAGTCCCCATCAGCCTAAAACACCAATTCGGTAGGTTTTAGATGGCGAATAGTCGAATTTGAATTCTTAAAGGGACAGTACATGATAAATGTAAAAATTGAATTTGGATTTTTTTAAATTCGAATCGAATTTGGACTATTCTCTAATTGAATTACACTAAAATAAATTTTAATTTAAATTCAACCCTTGATAAATCTGCCCCTAAGAGGCCCAGTTATGAAAAAGTTGGAATTTCGAATTCATGTGAATTTTTTTTTATTCGAATATACTCACAATTCGACTGGGAGGTTATTTAAGAAAAAATTTGAATGTCTAATATTCGATCGAATGGTTCTGACCCAAAAATTTTAATCGTATTGTGTTTGTATTTGATTTGTACGAATCAAGTTTTTCTCTGAAAAAAAACCTTGAATGTCAGGAAGGCTATTAACATCTCCAAATGGCTCAACAGACCTCTGCCATTGACTTGTACAGGAACTCGGCAGGTTTTAGATGGCAAATATTCAAATTATGACTTTTTCCATGGTCAAGATGTGATAAATTACTTTTAAAAACATTGTGAATATTATGCCATATTGTAAGGCATTGTTTGTATTAAATGCTTTTTTGAACAAATAGTAAAAATTTACTCTCAAACCACCTTTTTTGCCAAGTTGTTTTTACTTTGAGTGTGCGAACATGTGGATGAATTAGTGCTGTTGGTTACCTTAAGTAGGGGTAACAATTGTTTCTGCACCTCCAATTAATCTTTGACCCCTTTTTTTGGTGTGCCCTCCATTCATTACTAAAGATGTGATAAATCTCACATTTAAATTTAAATTCGAATAGGGGGATTCAAATTTGAATGTGTGAATTTTGAAACTCAAAAATTTGAATTCGAATTTACTATTCCACCCTTGACAAAACTGCCCCTAAGACCCTAGAATACCCCAGGTTCCAAGCATAGACATAACCTGGACATGGACATAGATTGTATGGAAAAATACCAGATAGGTATGCCAATATATTGATTCTTTATAGGCAACATTCAGCAAGAACAAACCTCCAAGGTATAATCCTTATCAAAGAATAATTCTATAGGAATGTTTTAGGGTATAAAAGCCCTACTAATATCCCCTCTGTCTGGTTACATGGTATTGGTAATGTTGAGACCCCTTGTCTTCAGGGGTGTCCTTGCATTTCCAATAGCATGAAAATATGTGCAGCCTAAAACAAGAATATTGTTGGGCACAGGATAGTCTATCTTAGTCTATATAGTACTTCTGTAGACCATCAACAAAAGACTATCTAGTCATCAGTCTTGATTGTTTGTGGGGTCATCTACCCCAATTATTTGGGCACAAGTTAATCTTCAACAAATAACAAGGAAGAAGAAGACAATTGAGAAGATCAATGCAATTCAATAGCAACATAACATCTCTCATAAGGCAATCTCACTGGAGTATAATCAATCTCTGCCTCTGCTTATTACCTCTACTGCTTTTACTTGTGCTATCTACTACTAACTCCAGTGAATATTTCTCAGCTAATTAGCTCTGGCTCATTAGTGCTTCAGGAAAAGTTCTTATGGTCCTCCTAGTTTCTGGATTCATATCTGTACTTCCTCAAGAGGGGAATCAAGGAGAACCCCCATCCATCCTATATACACTCATGGGGAATCACTGTAGCTAACATTTTCCCTGGGGTTCTGTCTCTTTAAAAAATAATCATCTAATTTATCTCTGCATGTCATGGGCTGCCAACTAAGTGATAAAATGGGCCAACTGACTTGATAAGGCATCAATAAATGTCTTTTAAGAGAATAATTTACTGTGCAGCTAGTTTGCTGTGATTTACAGGCATGAAATACTATCAGCTATGGGAGGGTGAAAGATGTTTGCTAGTCAGACACAAATTAATAAAGGATATGATCCTAACAGACAACTGGACATCTGCTTTTTGCAGAGATAGTAAAATTGTCGAAATGATCAGAAAATAATTTGAAAGTTTCTCAACAGCTTACCAACTTTTCCAATTAACACCTTGTAAACCTGCGGCAGTGTAATGTGAATACAAAAAAGGGGGTTGTGGGAGCACCCGTCCCTTTAATGGTTGTCTTATGCCTTTAAAAATGGCTGTTGATTATGGCAATCACACTTTCTTAAAAGCCGCAACCAGGGGAAGAACGAGTACGCCTGCAAAACCAATGCTTTGATCTTGACAACTTCTCCCCTATAAATGTTGTGGCACGGAGAAGGATCAACCCAGTTAGACCAGTATTTTGATGTTGGTCTGGTCAATCACTGGGGGAGAGGAAGGAGTAAACCTGTAAAAAGCCGATGCTTTGGGCTTTGGCAACTCCTATCCCCTTATAAATGCTAATGGAATTGGGGAGCATCAAGCCTGGTTAGACCAGTACCTTGGTCAGAAGACATCTATCCCACGACACTCTACTACACAGGAAGGTGCCAACCTATGAAAAAAATTGATCAGAGATAAATAGTTATGGCCACCATATCGGGTTTATCTTGACGTGGTATGGTGGTTTATCAATTTTATGATTGTAACTTTGAAATTAAAGACCCAGGTTTTTAATATACGTGGGCTTGCATAGATACTAGATTACTAGTGAAACAGAGAACCAGGGGATGTGGATTGATCAATGTTTTCTCTTTTGTATGAGTATATTGAGAATGATGTGGTGCAAAGTACAAGGGTACAAAATGATCAACTCCTAAGGTCTGCATTTTTAACTAGTGATCCCTAGTAACTTGATGATGAACCAAAAGTAGTGTTTTTCCAGCCAAAATGATAATGGGTGCCCACATTTTGTGTTATGAGATCCTGTTTAGGGATGTGTAGGTGACCCATATGACAGGCAGAATCAGGTGATATCCTCAAGGGCAAGGGGTGCCATACTATTTTTCCTTGGATTTCACTTTTGGAGTAGAGTTAATGCATCCAAAACCTCAAGGGTCAAGTCACTGTACATTCTAAATCATGGCAGGGGTCTCCATGAGTAACAGTTAGTGGTGGAGCTAAGTTCAGGCATTGTAACAGTATTTGTGAGACGTGACTAACTAGGCAAGTATGTGGCTTTAGGAACCTGGTGGGAGATAAGCAGCACAAAGACTATGGGATTGGCCATCCCGGGGGGGTGTGGGAGCAGTGACAGGGGGTGTTCAGCCTGAAGGCCAGTTAGAGTGACATTTCTGACCAAGATATTCCTAGATCCTGGGGCATAATGATTTATACACCAATATTCTTTCATATCTGTATCCATGTAATGAGCCAAGGGGAACCCTCACAAATGGCTTCTGAATATCTGAGGTCCAACTGATACAAAAACCCTAACTGTAAAAAGTCTATCAACCACTGCCATAAGAGAATCACACGATTGCCTTATGATAAAAGATGGCTTGTTATTGGCTAATGCCTATTAATTGCATTCATTCTACCAATCTCTCTATTGTTCAATCAAATGTAATGGGTCTTAATGATACCCTGCTTGAGCAATGAGTGTCACCTAAAAGGATTGGCCAGATACTTTTGGCCATGTAATGAACTTACACAGATGGGATTACACATTCGGATACTATAGTTGCCAGGGGGTTGGTTTGTGCCATAACTTTTTTTACAAAGACTCTTCTGTATTTCAGGCTAATAGTGGGTGGTTTGTTTTCTTCACTGGTGTTTCTACAACCGTGGGGAAAAGCTGATCCACTCCCTAAATATGTAAATGCTAAAAGGTGTGGAATCTGGCCATCAGAGGGGATTCTGGCATGAAAACAACAAACTAACCATCACATTTTTTTTCCATGGTTTTCCTATGTTTTTTTAAAAGCTCTAAAAATTTGAGATTTGAGTGTAAAAACTACGAAAACCTCTAATAGAAAATAGATAAAAGTTGTCAAAGTCCAATAGAAATCAATGGGAGCTGCGCTGATCCTGTTGGACTGTATTAAATCAATTTGGATTTTAGAGGTTTTCTGGGGGGTTTTTTGCTAAGATAGTGGGGGGGCAGTAGATGTGATCTATTTGGATTTTGCCAAAGCGTTTGATACTGTGCCCCACAAACGACTGCTTTCTAAACTAAGGTCTGTTGGGCTTAATGAAGGCGTTTGCACGTGGATAGGAAACTGGCTACAGGATCGGATACAGAGGGTGGTTGTTAATGGGACATTCTCTACTTGGAGTAAGGTTCTTAGTGGGGTCCCCCAGGGCTCAGTATTGGGTCCACTTTTATTTAACTTGTTCATTAATGACTTAGGGGAGGGTGTTGTAAGTAATGTATCAGTGTTTGCAGATGACACAAAATTATCCAGCCCAATTAATTCCATCCAGGATGTGGCATCCTTGCAACAGGATCTTGACAAACTGGCAATCTGGGCAGCTAAGTGGCAAATGAGATTCAATGTTGATAAATGTAAAGTCCTGCACCTGGGATGTAAAAATATCCAAGCCACTTATACCCTTAATGGGACTGCACTAGGCAAATCCATTATGGAAAAGGACCTTGGAGTCCTTGTAGATGATAAACTTGGCTGTAGCAAGCAATGCCAGTCAGCAGCATCAAGGGCAAATAAGGTCTTGAGCTGTATTAAAAGGGGCATAGAGTCACGGGAGGAGGGGGTCATTCTTCCACTGTATAGAGCACTTGTAAGGCCCCATCTAGAATATGCCGTACAGTTTTGGTCTCCATCACTCAAACAGGACATTATTGTATTAGAGAGGGTACAGAGAAGGGCAACTAAGCTGGTAAAAGGTATTGAAAATCTTAGCTATGAGGAAAGACTGGCCAAATTGGGGATGTTCACGCTGGAGAAGAGGCGCTTAAGGGGTGATATGATAACTATGTATAAATATATAAGGGGATCATATAATAATCTCTCTAATGCTTTATTTACCAGTAGGTCTTTCCAGCTGACACAAGGTCACCCATTCCGATTAGAAGAAAAGAGGTTCCGCCTAAATATTCGGAAGGGGTTTTTTACAGTGAGAGCTGTGAAGATGTGGAATTGTCTCCCTGAATCAGTTGTACAGGCTGATACATTAGATAGCTTTAAGAAGGGGTTGGATGGCTTTTTAGCAAGTAAGGGAATACAGGGATATGGGAGATAGCTCATAGTCCAAGTTGATCCAGGGACTAATCCGATTGCCATTTTGGAGTCAGGAAGGAATTTTTCCCCCTCTAAGGCAAATTGGAGAGGCTTCAGATGGGTTTTTTGCCTTCCTCTGGATCAACTGGCAGATAGGTAGTTAATAAACAAAAAAAAAAAAAAAAAAAAGGTTGAACTCGATGGACATGTGTCTTTTTTCAACCTTACTTACTATGTTACTATGTTACTATGTAAATGTCAGAAAAACTGGAATTTTTCGAGGTTTTCGTATTTTTTAGCACAGAGTTCAGTGATATTTTTGGGTCACACAACATTCAGTTTAGTCATGGTTTCAAAAACCTCTAAAGCCACGAAAATGGGACTGTTGATAAGTAGTTTAAGTATACGTTTTTGTGCAAAAATCTGTCCAGTGTAGGTATCAGCAAATCTGACCCATTTTGCCAAAGATTTAGGAAATTCAAAAAATTCACCAAACACATTGAAGTTAATGGACCTTTTATTGTGCAACATTTTTCAAACTATACATTAGTCTATGGAAATTCTTTGCAGCAAAATGCAACGCTCCCCCCTAGTGCTGTGTGTGCACTGACAGGCTGATCCAGTATCTGTCAGTCCAGACACATTCAGGGGGCAGATCGTTTATACCCCAGCAGAGAATATAACCTGTCTGCCATTAGCCTGAAACTCAAATTAAAGGAGAACTAAAGCTTAACTAAAGATGTAAGCTAGAAATGTTATACATTATATTTTCAGTTTCTGTACCAGCCCAAGGCAACCACAGCCCTTTAGCAGTAAAGATCTGTGTCTCCAAAGATGCCCCAGTAGCTCCCCACCTTCTTTTCTGCTGATTCACTGCACATGCTCTGTGCTGCTGTCACTTACTGAGCTTAGGGCCCCACTCACAATATACAGTACACATAGAATAGAAATGTCACAATATAAGGCTGATTAGTAATTAATACACATAATTACTAAATGGCAGCACAGAAACCAGTGCAATTAGCATCAGAATTTAATAATCAGCAAACCTGTAGCATCAGCTTATATTACAGGGGGACCTCATTTTCTGCTGGATAATTAGTGACGAGCCCTAAGCTTAGCTTCTCAACAGCCAATCAGAGCCCACTGAGCATGTGAGTGTCACAGACACTTTCCAAGATGGTGACCCCCTGTGACAAGTTTGAAGTCCTGGATCATTGCTGCTATTGACAAGCTCAAACTTTAGCCTCGTGCAATAAGCTCAGTGTATAAGATATTTTAGCCACATTCATTTTTAGGATTTTGTAACAACCAGTTACCAAACACAACTCTGCTTAGGGTTCCATAATTATTTTCAGCAACAGTCTCATGTAGTTGTTCTTACACAGATAATGTTCTGTCATTGCCTCCCTCGCATCATTAAAACACCAGCCCTCGCTGACCTGTTGTGTATTCTGATTTTCATACCATATTTATATACATACATATTACACAGTAAAACCTGTAGCAAATAATGTGCAGTCGTGACGTTTCTGTCGCTTTTAGCCATAATCCTGCTTAATTAGATGTGTCTTTTATTTTGCAGGAATGCACAGATATCAGGATATAAATATATGAATATGGATTTGACAATAAGAACAGAAGACTCGGGGGCATACAGTTGCCAGTTGACCCATAATTTATTAATTGTCATGCCTCGTCTTTTCTCAAATTAAATAACACTAATAAAATGCTATAAATAGACATAGTCGTTTGGGGGCATCCAATATTTCAGGTTCATATGTGCAGGGACAGCCCACAGCCCCCCAGCAATCCAGATTTGGTTGACCTACAAGCTGCAGCAGCCCCACCAACAGTAGAGCCTGGAGGAACTTTGAGAAGGAGAAGATCATTTTCTGATGCACACAATGCTGCCCACTGGAATGAAGCTTTATGAGCTTTCCCCATCACTTTTAGCTTTACAAACCATTTTTTGGCCAAATCTCCTTCTATCTTTTAATTTAAATAACATAAGAATGAACATTTTGCTAACATAATATAATCCCTTATCAACCGACAGAATTGTGTCAACTGATTTACCAAGTGTATTTTTTTTTTGTTTGAACCAAAGGATTATTCTGTTTTTTCCCCCCACAAGGCTCTTGGCACATAATGGAAAGCAATTAGTCAAGGGGCCCGGGAGGGATGAAATCTTCCAGGGGACGATGATTAGCACAGTCATGTGTGACCAAGCTATCATCACTAGCAAAATAACTCTTCCTTACAAAAATGGGCCTTAAAGTAGATATTCCTCTGTTGAACACCAACATTCTTCATGACTCATAAATGATAATCCTCAATGGCACTTTTTTAACCATGAATAATGATTTATGTTGTATTTGTGTCTTTTGCCAACACAGATCCAATAAAAAATTGTTTCCAAATTTTCATTATTATTATTTAAAATCTGGGTTAACAAGACATGATATCATGGCAATCAAGATTCTAGAACTGTATTTATTGCATTTACTTACAGGGGAAGTACACATTCCTTATAATCAGTGATTCTTTTCTATTTGTATTATCAAAAAAGAAAGGGGGAAAGGGTGGAAGGACATGGCTTATTGTTTGGCAGAGAGCAATCTTAACCTGCACATTTGCATTTATTCTTTTGAGCATAAATTACGGGACGGATGAATCGCTAGGAGTGGGGAAATGTAAATGCGATGCACTTGTTATGAGTTAAGAAATGTAGCAGCCAGCTCAGTATTAATTATAAGGAAAGGAAATGTCAACTAGATTTTGGTATAATATATTAAATAGTATAAAATTTGACTTCTTTTATTGAAATGGAATCTATGGGACATGGCCTTCCCATAATTCGGAGCTATGTGGATAACAAGCTTCCAGTACAGGAGTGCTACAGCAAATTGCTTTTATAGACCCAAAGTCCCAAACCCCCACCTCTCACCATGTCCATTCTAGATCAGGGCTCCCAACCTTTTTTAGATGTGAGGCTAATTCAATTGTAAAACGAGTTGTGGAGCAACACAAGCATGAAAAAAATTCAAAAATAAGCACATGCTTTGAGGCCATTGGGAACAACATTCCAAGAGTTGGAGAGTAACCCAAGCAAAAATCAAACTTATCATAATACATTAAATTAATTAGGCACCTCCTTGACCGGGAAAAACCCCGGTGGGTCCCTGCTGGCCCAGACCCACTCTTTGTTCGGCTGCCCCCCCCTTAAAGGGCACCTATCACAGCCAAAATCAAACACATATTAACAATCTGACCAGTACAACATAAACACGTTTAATCAAACTACATATATAGTTTTTTGAAAAAAACTGCAGGTTTTAAAAAATCCCTTATTTGTCAAATGGGTTCTTTCACTGAGGGAGGCCATACTGAGACTATAACAAAGACTATAATATGCAAATTTCAGGAGCATGCTCAGATTGTAACACTGCTTTGAGTATTCTACCCAGAATGCCTTGTTTTAGTAAACTCCTCCACTAGAAGTATCAGGAGATTTCCCTATCTTGTCCCCTGCTGGTGATGTTATTATGCAAATGAAGGGCACACACTAACTTCCAGCAGGTGGCAGCACTACTGTACAGCAGCTAACACACAGGTTTGGCTGATTTGAAAATAGCTTAGAATGGTTGATAAGCAACAAGGAATTTCAACTGAGCATGTGCGAGATTTCAGAGCTGCAGTTGGGTGGGAAGATATAGGTAGGAGGAGCCAGTGAAATCCAAGATGGCTGCCTCAGCTAGAACTGCAGGGGAGATAGGGGAGATCTTGCAGAAGGAATAGTGAGCTGATCATTTACATTATACAAACAATTCTAACTGTTTTAAAAATCGGATTTCTTGAACTTTCACATAGTGTTTTTACTTAGTAAATGATTGGTGCCCTTTAAGAAAAATTAAATGCATTCCCGATGGGCCCCCAATGGTCCAGTCTGACCCTGACTTGACCGTTGTTCAAAAGTATTTACTATATTACTCTGTATCTGTAAAGCTTCCACACATGGATGTAGTGCAGCGCTATTCATCATTCAGTTCCCAGTTGAGCTTACAGTCTAAGATCCCATCATCACATTGACACATTTGGGTCAGTTGGCCTGCTTATAGGTTTTTGGTGCATGGGTGGCGTTCAAAGTAACCAGAGGAAGCCCAGACAGAGAAACATGCAGAAAACATCTTGAAGATCTTGACACATAATGCCCTGTTTAGAACTGACCCTAGGATCCCCACCAATCACCTACAAGATAAACAAAATGTAACTGATCCATGTGATCCTCAGGTCTGGCTTCTGGCTTGATCATTACATATCTGAGTAGGTGTGGATGAACTATCACATCATATATATTTAGAATCAAGACAGAATCCAGACATAAACCAAAGAATTGTGTTTTGAGGGCTGGTTGCTGCCCTGATGACCCATTCAGACTTTTTCTGCCTTCATTTTTGCAGTTTCTTGCAGTGAAAAAGCTTACGGTTGTAATTGTATAAAAATAGGTTAACATGTTCCAACTCGTGTGCTTCCCCTTATAGATGAAAGGAAATAATCAATGTAACACCACCAGAGGGATGATTATCTCATAAAGAATACCATTCCCCAAATCCCATAACAAGATTGGCAGTTAGATATATGTGTCGGTCGCCTTGTCAGAGAAAATATTTTATTAAAATAAAAGTAATTGGAACCTAAAATAAATCTAATAGGATCTAAAGGATTTTTCTCATTCCCTGAGACAGAAATAACTTGTTCTTGGAATTATTTCCCAGCTGCACAACCTTTAACATTTTATCTAACTGTCTATATAAGGAATTTACTTCTGTGGGTAAATGAGGCTACAACTGGTTCCCATGTCATAGCATTAATGCCTTTAATAAATACGGTACTGGCAAAGAAAGAATACGCCTTGGCTCACTGATATATTATAAATCAGAGAAATACCATGCGCTTTCCACAGTTTGCCCCAAATAATTCTTTAAGGCTAGAGCTTTGACAAACTAACCCTTGGAGGCCTGTTTTTTAAAGGTCGAATTTTAGTGGTATTTTAGTGGCTTTTTGAAACCAGGATTAAACTCTATTTCTGGTAAACCACAAAGGCCATAAAGGTTTTTAAAAGTATGGATGGAAAAAAAAGCTGAACGACGCACTAAGAAATATAAAAACCTCTAAAAACCTTTAAAATGCAAGTTTTTCAGACAATTTCCAGCAAAAAAAAAAATTCGAAAACCTCTAAGGGACCTAGTTACAAAAATGTCTATTTCTTTTTTTTCTTTAAAAATTAAATTTTTTTGTATTTCTATAAAACGCTAAAAAAAGCAGTTGTGGTCCCGTGTGGCGCTGATTCAGTTGGACCTTTTTTTTTAGCCATTCAGACTTTTCCCTGACTATGTATAGGAAACTGATTTTTTTCATTTATTTATGTGTTTTATTCCTTCAGTCAATGCCTCAATGGGGAAGGTCTGGAGTTAGTGGAACAGTGGGAGACATAGATCAACAGCTGAAGATATGATCGTTGACCATCACTGGCTTTTACATTCTCTCTACACTCATAGCATCTTCCTCATTATAATCTTTTCTTAACCAAGCAAATCCCTCAGACACAACTTTATCTGCCCCTTGCATAATCACATTCAAAAAGCCTTGTAATTCTCTCAATGCAGCTATTGGCTTAATGCTCAGGCATTCTTTCTCCAAAATAATAAAGCCTCATCAAATTCTAGTAAAATAGAAAATGTAGACATCTTTGGAGAGGAATATGCCAAGTTCTCATCATGGTTAGCTCATTTCTGATCTTTATACATACAGGTATGGTAACTAGTACCCAGAATGTTTGGGATCTGGGGTTTCCGGATAAGGGAGCTTTACATTATTTGGATCATCATTCATTAAGGCTACTAAAAAAAATTTTTTAAACATTAAAGGAATACTGTCATGGGAAAAAAAAAATTTCCAAAATGAATCAGTTAATAGTGCTGCTCCAGCAGAATTCTGCACTGAAATCAATTTCTCAAAAGAGCAAACAGATTTTTTTATATTCAATTTTGAAATCTGACATGGGGCTAGACATATTGTCAATTTCCCAGCTGCCCCAAGTCATGTGACTTGTGCTCTGATAAACTTCAATCACTCTTTACTGCTGTACTGCAAGTTGGAGTGATATCACCCCCCTCCCTTTTCCCCCCCAGCAGCCAAACAAAAGAACAATGGGAAGGTAACCAGATAACAGCTCCCTAACACAAGATAACAGCTGCCTGGTAGATCTAAGAACAACACTCAATAGTAAAAACCCATGTCCCACTGAGACACATTCAGTTACATTGAGAAGGAAAAACAGCAGCCTGCCAGAAAGCATTTCTCTCCTAAAGTGCAGACACAAGTCACATGACCAGGGGCAGCTGGGAAATTGACAATATGTCTAGCCCCATGTCAGATTTCAAAATTGAATATAAAAAAATGTGCTCTTTTGAGAAATGAATTTCAGTGCAGAATTCTGCTGGAGTAGCACTATTAACTGATGTGTTTTGAAAAAAAACATGTTTTCCGATGACAGGATCCCTTTAAATAAACTCAGTTGGTATTGTTTTGCCTTTAATAAGGACTAATTATACGTTAGGTTGGGTAAAGTACAAGGTACTGTTTTATTATTAAAGTAAAAAAAAAAAGCATTATTAAAAAATTTTAATTATTTGATTAAAATTGAGTCTATGGGAGATGGCCTTCCCGCAATTCGCAACATTTTGGGTTTCCAGATAACAAATCCCATATGCAAATCAAAGCAACTACAGTATATAGATGAAAGACGTTTTAGTCAAAATATGGGGTGGCTTTTGTCCTGCTAAAGGAAGTCTCTTCAGACATCTGAGATATCTGTTTAGGGGCTAAAGTTCAAAAATGTTAATACAGTATGTGATTGGAATATATATAATATTTTGAAGCAAAAACACGGCTTTCTTTTTCCCTCCCCGATTTGCTTAAACAAATTAGGGTTCCTATTTGGTTCTGTATTTGGACAAATCTTTCACAAAGGATTCGGCAGGTCAGCCGAATCCAGAATAGTGGATTTTATGCCCAACGTTTCATAACTTTGTCTTTCCCTAACTCAAAAAACTGGAATAATTCTAAATCTGCTCCCACTTGGTATTAAACCATTAGTCAAGTGTTTATCTACGTTATGGACTTGGTTTCCTCCCACACTCCAAAAAATAAGAAAGATGGACGATGTTGGTCATCGTTTTCACCCCAAATGCACTATGTACATGTACAACTCATATTAATCATAATATTTCATATTTCAGGAAGATTGCCAAGTGAAGGGAGGGTAATCTCTGAAAACCCTCAAAATCCACATGTAAACATAAGTTTCCTCAAGAAAGAGTCTTTTAAACCTTTTGGCATCAATGGAATGCAATAGATAAAACACACGTCCTAACTTGGCACATAAATGATATATTCTAAGTTGTCTGGCCCATAAATGACCCTGATGTTGAAGGGTTCTGAGGCCTTGATGTTCCTTCTGGCCTTCTCTTGTGGTGCTGTCTTTAGTGATGAGAGAATTTGGGGCGTTTCACTTCGCAGAAAAATTAGAGAATTTCCAGCGAAATTCGTGAAACGGCGAAAAATTTGCAAAACTGCGCTGGCGTCTCGTTTTTTTTTACGCCAGCAAATTTTCGCGGCGGTTTGGCAAATTTATTCGCCGGCAGCGAATCATGGCAAATTCACGACTGGAGAATAAATTCGTCCATCACTAGCTGTCTTCTCTCCCACCCTCTTTCTTTTTTAGTTATCTAAAGTAAGGCTTGTTTTACTATATATCAGTGATCCCCAACCAGTGGCTCGTGAGTAACATGTTGCTCTCCAACCCCTTGTATGTTGCTCTCAGTGTCCTCAAACCAGGTGTTTATTTTTGAATTCCAGACTTGGAAGCAAGTTTTACTTAATAAAAATGAAGTATAGTGCCAAGCAGAGTCTCCTGTAGGCTGCCAGGCCACATAGGGGCTACAAAATAGCCAATCACAGCACTTATTTGGCACCCCAGGAACTTTTTCAGGCTTGTGTTGCTCCCCAACTCTTTTTATATTGAAATGTGGCTTGCGGGTAAAAAAGGTTGGGGTCCCCTGCCATATATCATATTCCACTTTAACCCACCCATTTGCCTGTTATATTCTTAGGGATTGCCTACTATGGGTATTAGTGTGTTTCAGCACAACCGTATATACAAGAAATCTTAGTGAACTAATTATCTCCTTCACAGACTCCTTTAATCCCTTCTACGTTAGGGTAAAATCTAACAATAGCAGAAGATAGTCTATTCCTGTTATAGAAGGCAAATTCCTATGACAGGCAAATGTATAGAATTAAAAGACCCAATCCAAGGTTTTATATGAAACAAAATAAACTACTATATATAGAATTATTCATATGAAACAACAGACATATACATATAAGGGAGGCCCATTTATCAAAGGTCGAATTTCAAATTTTTTTAAATTTCGAATATACTCACAATTTGACTGGGAGGTTATTTAAGAAAAAAATTGAATGACTAATATTCGATTGAATGGTTCCGTCACGAAAATTTGAATTGTAATCGATTTGTATTTAATTCGTACGAATCAAATTTTTCTCCCGAAATATAACCTTGAATGTCAGGAAGGCAATTAACATCTACAAATGACTCAACGAACCTCTGCCATTGACTTGTACATGAACTCGGCATCTTTTAGGTGGAGAATAATCAAATTAGGACTTTTTCCATGGTCGAGGAAATAAATCTCACATTCGAATTTACATTTACATTGACCCAGCATTTTGCGAATTTCACAGGAAATTCGCAATTTTTTCGACGGTTTTGACGCAAGTGTCTATTCTGACACGCGTTCAAAATGTTTTGACACTGCGTAATTTTCGCAGGAGTTTCGCAAATGTATTCGCTGGCAGTGAAGCACGGACATTCACCGCAAATTAGCGCCTTCACTAGTCATATATCTAACAGAACATCTGTATTACATATTTGAACTATACTCAAATGGGAGTTTCCATGTTGTTTGTCTTACTTGATTATAGAAGAAATAGTATCAACGGCATCTATTTATGACTTCTAGAAGTCTCCGTCAAGAGTCATGGTAAGCAATATGGCATATCCTGGTTATTTTCGCTACCATGAGCATGCAAAGAAGAATGTTGATATGATAACTATGGCCTTTAAAGGGGAACTAAATGCTAAAATAGAATAAGGCTAGAAATGCTGTATTTTGTATACTAAACATAATTATGAACTTTTGCACCACAAGCCTAATCAAACAAATGATTTGTGTTTTCAAAGTTGGCTACAGGGGGTCACCATCTTGTAACTGTGTTAAAGATCTTTGCAAGACCAAGACTGTGCACATGCTCAGTGTGGTCTGGGCTGCTTAGGGATCGTCATAAATCATCAAAACAGCACAAGTCAAATAATATCTGCCAGAAGCCAATACAACAAGATTGATTAATAATCAGAATATACAGACTACACTGGGTTCTGTGTTGTCATGTAATCTAATGTGGATTTTATAGTTTTTTGTATTGTTTAATACAAACTTTCTCCAACTCTGCAGATCCAGTGGCTGCAGCAAAATAATCCTCCAAATAGTTTATCTGTTTAAATCTGGCTCCATGATCTTTGTCCCTGCAGCTGGAGTTGGAAACAGTAAAGGGGGTGTAAAGGCAAAAATAAAATCCAATACAAATCTCTACACAGTCGCCGACTGCTCTACAGGGAAACAAACAAAGCTGCTTGAGTTCTGCATGGCTGGGAAGTAAGGCGGGGGCTCCCCCTGCTGTTCATAAGTATTATTGTTTCCCTGCCCAGCAGTTAGGGACCATCTGACAATTCCTATCCACAGCAGTAAATGAAGGGAGAATTTCACTGCATACAGTCAGGTTTCTTATAAAGACGGTACACATTTTTTAATTAAAGTATATTGGAGATAGGTTTCTTTTTCATTAAAAAACGTAAAAATGGGATTTTATTCTTTTGCCTTTACATGCCCTTTAAACTTGCTGTAGGGAATGTTCTGTCTCTGCTTTGTTATGCGTAGTAGGGATGTCGCGGACTGTTCTGCGGCGAACTTGTTCGCGCGAACATCGGCTGTTCGCGTCCGCCGCAAGTTCGCGAACGTCGCGCGACGTTCGCCAATAGGCGTTCGCGTCAAAATCGTTCGACCATTCGACCATTCGGTCGCTAAAATCGAACGATTTTCGTTCGATTCGATCGTTCGAATCGAACGATTTTCGGATGTTCGAAGTTTGCGAACTGTTCACGAACTGTTCGCATTTTTTGCCGGTGTTCGCGAACGGCGTTCGCGAACACATTATCGGCGGTTCGCTACATCCCTAATGCGTAGCCTCTATATGTGCTGCAAGAGCTTTTACACTTTCTCTCTTTTGTCTCGGAACATTGGAAGACACGAAGAAAAAAGCCATTTGTCCAGGGCCAGCTTTATAACTGATCCACAGCTCATTTACATTGCGTGGGTGATTAATGTCCTGCTACCTGTGTTTAGAATCAATTTGTTTCCCCACTAAAAAGACATATGACTTTTTATCAAAAACATCCTTCTTTTGCCAAAGCATAACTGGGGGACATAAAATCTATTTCACAAAAGTCATTTTCAGATCATTGCAGTTGTAGAAAATCAATGTAAAGTATCCTTTAAAAGGAAAGCAATTTCCACAGGAGAAGAAGAGTTTCTTTTTAAATCCTGAAATAAAGTTAATGTCCTACATCGCGGCTAATGCTGCCTCCCCAGTGACAAAATGGAATTGTAAGTGATAATACAAGCCCGCAGGAGTTATATTATACCCTAGCTGTGCCATTGTAAAGGTCTGTCCCTGTTCTATTCAACACAGAGATGCCGATTGTTTGCTTGGCCTTGATGATATACATTCTCATGGGCCATGGTTACTATGAAGCTCAGGGTTCATTTGGAGTTTTCGTTTGGGAACTGTCTGACTTTGTTGGTGGCTATTCCTTGTCTGAGAAGTAAAACACTGCTGCACCCGTCCTACTACTGGGCCCATCTGTTTTCCCCCCGTTGTCTTCTTTCCAGCCCGGGGGAAGCAGCTGGCCTGTGCCTATAAGTTATAACGTGTCAAGTGAAACGTCCTAAAGTGTGGGAAGCAATGGGAACTGAATACGATGTTCTCAAAGCAATCTATAAAATGAGCTCAGTGGTGAGAAGACACTTTGGGGTTTTGCAATTGTATTTGGGAAAAGAAATCATTTGATGGTTTTCAATTGTTTTGTTTGAAATAATGGTGGAGAAACTATTTGAAAAAAAAACAATATATATATATATACAATATCAAAACAGGGGGGTTGTGCGAGCACTCTAAAGGCTTTAAAGTATATATGTAAGTATAATAAATGCTATTGCATATGTACCCAAAACAGGGGTTATTTTGTTACAAAGTTATGATCATAAAATTGATAAGCCACCATACCACGTCAAGGTAAACCCCGAATGGCGGTCCCTAACTTGTTTTATATTTTATGTGCATTTTAGCATTACCTGTAATCAATGTCCATTGAACGCTGTTTTTTCACTGAGGGCTAAATCCTCCCCAGCCAGCAATCAGGCTTTTAAAGGAGAGATATTCCCAAAACAAACGCCCAATTTTAAAAGCATAGGAGTTTGTTTTGGGAATATCTCTCCTTTAAAAGCCTGATTGCTGGCTGGGGAGGATTTAGCCCTCAGTGAAAAAACAGCGTTCAATGAACATTGATTACAGGTAATGCTAAAATGCACATAAAATATAAAAACAAGTTTAGGGACCGCCATTCGGGGTTTACCTTGACGTGGTATGGTGGCTTATCAATTTTATGATCATAACTTTGTAACAAAATAACCCCTGTTTTGGGTACATATGCAATAGCATTTATTATACTTACATATATACTTTAAAGCCTTTAGAGTGCTCCCACAACCCCCCTGTTTTGATATTATATATATATATATATATATATATATATATATATATATATATATATATATATATATATATATATATTTGCTGGTGTTTGTGGATGCTCCTATATTCCTCTTAATACTTAACAAACTGTAGGCTGGTCTAGCCCTGTGATCTAGTGATGTGCTCCCGCACCTGCCTTCTCCCCTCTATTTATAGACCTGTGCTGACCTGCCCCACATTGACATCACAAAAGGGGTAGATGTAAGATCACGGGCAGGTAGAGCAGGTATAAGAGCTCAACCCAAACCCACCCGCGACCCCCTGGTGGTATATGGCTGGCCCGTACATCAATACTGTGATCATTCTAATGTTCTGATTGGATACAGGTTGGTCCAGCTCTGTGATCATTCTAATGCTCTGATTGGATACAGGTTGGTCTAGCCATGTGATCATTCTAATGTTCTGATTGGATACAAGTTGGTCTAGCCCTGTGATCATTCTAATGCTCTGATTGGATAATGGTTGGTCTAGCCCTGTGATCATTCTAATGCTCTGATTGGATACAGGTTGGTCTAGCCCTGTGATCATTCTTATGCTCTGATTGGATACAGGTTGGTCTAGCTCTGAGATCATTCTAATGTTCTGATTGGATAATGGTTGGTCTAGCCTTGTGATCATTCTAATGCTCTGATTGGATACAGGTTGGTCTAGCCCTGTGATCATTCTAATGCTCTGATTGGATACAGGTTGGTCTAGCTCTGAGATCATTCTAATGTTCTGATTGGATACAGATTGGTCTAGCCCTGTGACCATTCTAATCTTCTGATTGGATACAGATTGGTCTAGCCCTGTGATCATTCTAATGCTCTGATTGGATAATGGTTGGTCTAGCCCTGTGATCATTCTAATCCTCTGATTGGATACAGGTTGGTCTAGTCCTGTGATCATTCTAATGTTCTGATTGGATACTGGTTGGTCTAGCTCTGTGATCATTCTAATGTTTTGATTGGATACAGGTTGGTCTAGCCCTGTGATCATTCTAATGCTCTGATTGGATACAGGTTGGTCTAGCCCTGTGATAATTCTAACGTTCTGATTGGATACACATTGGTCTAGCTGTGTGATCTTTCTAATGCTTTGATTGGATACAGGTTGGTCTAGCCCAGTGATCATTCTAATTTTTTGATTGGATACAGGTTGGTCTAGCCCAGTGATCATTCTAATTTTTTGATTGGATACAGGTTGGTCTAGCCCTCTGATCATTCTAATGCTCTGATTGGATAATGGTTGGTCTAGCCCTGTGATCATTCTAATCCTCTGATTGGATACAGGTTGGTCTAGTCCTGTGATCATTCTAATGTTCTGATTGGATACAGGTTGGTCTAGCTCTGTGATCATTCTAATGTTTTGATTGGATACAGGTTGGTCTAGCCCTGTGATCATTCTAATGCTCTGATTGGATACAGGTTGGTCTAGCCCTGTGATAATTCTAACGTTCTGATTGGATACACATTGGTCTAGCTGTGTGATCTTTCTAATGCTTTGATTGGATACAGGTTGGTCTAGCCCAGTGATCATTCTAATTTTTTGATTGGATACAGGTTGGTCTATCCCTGTGATCATTCTAATACTCTGATTGGATACAGGTTGGTCAGGCCCTGTTATCTTTCTCCCTGCACTTGACGCCATTCATGAATGCAAAGACAATTGGTTAGTCCATTGGTTCCTATATTGGCTGTAGGTTCTATCCCTTTGCTCATTCTGATTAACTAGAGGTTGGTTTATTTATATAATAGTATCAGGGGTGTAATAAAAGCACTCTAGCCCGCCTCGCCAGAAAAATGTTAACAAGGCCCGGCGCACATAGGCTCTCCTGCTCAGTCCTCTCTGCAACCCCCAGAGAGGGATTTAGGCCCCCTTGTTCCCCTGCCCCAACCCCCCCAGTGACGGTGGGGTCTGCTTCCTCTATAGTTACACCACTGGAAGGAATAATGCTCTGATTAGACACAAATTAATATAAAGTGTACCCAACAAACCAACCCTAAAACCCTTTGCAATCTCAATGTTTTCATTTCATCTCATTATAAATATAATGATTACACAACTGCTGACATTAGGCAAAAGCATTGGCTCAGAAGAACTGACACCAGTACCTGTCAATAATTTTGACTTTATTTCTCTCTATTTGCGCATTGCTATCGATTACCCCCGTTTATTCAATTAATCATTCAAACAGAAACGGCCAATGCTCAAAGAAATAATATTATCTAAATCTGTATTTGCCATTTCCTAGGAGAAATAAACATATTCCGGGGGAATGCGCTTTTAAACAAAGCCTGGTATAATACTTCATGTCAGAGAGATCAGAGCCAAAGGAGACTGGAGGATGTCAGGGCCCCTTTCTCTTTTTATATCCTTGTCAAATGTTATAAACCTCTTTCCACAAGAACAAAATGTTTTTAATCTTTTCATCTATTTTTTAATCTCCAGTTTTTCTCTAAAGGGGCTGTGTAACCTTTCTCATAAAAAGCCTGTTATGTTCTAGGGCTTTTCCATCTAATTAAAACATCTCAGTGTCTTATCAGTAGCCCTGGCTCAGATATTGACACTGTTCTTTTTGAGGTCTAAAGAAAAGAGTGGGATTCCAACAAATAGGGGCAAATTCACAAAGAAGCGAAGTTGCGCCAGGCGCAACTTCGCCGCACTTCGCCGCACTTCGCCAGGCGTAGTTTCGCCAGCGCTCCGCAAATTCACTAAAATCCGAAGTTGCGCTCAGGGGTAGCGTAAGGTTGCGAAGTTGCGCTAGCGTTGATTCGCTATGTAAAGCGAAGTTACGCTAGCGAAGGCTAATTTGCATACGGCGCCAAATTCAAATTTCAATGGAGGAATACGTATCAGCACTATAAATGCCTAGAAAACCTTCATATCATCAAATAAAAATTTTATTTTGCCCTACACATGTGCCCACTGTCTAGGTAAGTTGCCATGAGTCAGAAAATGTAGGGGGGAAGGATGGGAGCCCCAAAAATTTTTTCGATCTTTTTCAGCCTATCACCCATAATGTAGAAAACACGCCAGCGTTTTTTGGGACTTAGAAAAAAATTTGACTTTTTTTGAAACAATCCCTATCTACTCTATTGCGCTTCGCCAGGTCTGAGGTGGCGAAGGAAGTCTAGCGTAAAAGGTAGCATTCAGTACACTGCGCAAGTTAGTGAATTTGAGTATTTACGTCGCTAGCAAAAATTCGTAAGGGTGCGAAGTAACACTAGCGAAACTACGCCAGCGTTCGTTAGTGAATTTGCACAGTAACGAAAATGCCAAACGCTAGGGAATTAACGCTAGCATTCGTTGCTTCGGCGCTTAGTGAATTTGCCCCATAGACTTTAACCCTTTTTGTACATATTTTCTTTACTTGCCACAAGAGGCCAGTAACACACAGCATGGCATAGGTCAAACAGGTTGGGTCAGCCAAAGGAGACCAGGCTTGAATGTTTTCCGGGTTTTTCAGGGTACATGAGATCAAAGAAAACTCTGAAACGTTAGAACTGGCAAGTATGGGACCTTATATCCAGAATGCTCGAGACCTGGGATTTTCTGAATAACGGATCTTTCCATAATTTGGATGTTCCTTGGAGAACTAAAGCCTAACTACAGAATTAGGCTAGAAATGTCATACATTATATTTTGCTCATCTTTCTATGCAGGTCCTCTCCTATTCATATTCTAGTCTCTTGTTTGAATCAATGCATTAATCCAAGATTTTGTGTCACCGCTAATTCAAAGCTCGAGGGAAAAATATGATGAAAAATGTTTACTTTTATACATATTTCTTTTTTTCCTCCAGACCTGTAAGCTTCTGAAGTCATACAACTTTTTATAAGTTTACTTTTATACATTGAATCAATGCTTGGTTGCTAGGGTAATTTGGACCCTATCAACCAGATTGATGAAATTCCAAACTGGAGAGCTGAATAACTAAAAAAAACCACGAATAATAAAAAACTAAAACCATTTGCAAATTGTCTCCGAATATCACTCTCTACAGCATACTACGGGGCAGATTTATCAAAGGTCAAGGTAAATTATCGAATTAAATTTTTTTTAATTTCGAGCTATTTTTTGTGTACTTCAACTAGGGAATAGTTTTGAATTGAATATCGAAATTTATCATGTCCTGTCTCTAGCCGATCGTATGCAATATTCCTTCGATTTGTACGATTCGAATACCTATTCGATCGGAAAAAAAATTTGACTTAATTTTCGTTGGTCTTTTTGAATTTGAATTTCAAAGTTTTTTCAATTCAAATTCGACCCTTGATAAATATGCCCCTATGTGTCTGGACCTTATGAGGCAATAAAGCATTGTTTATAAACACAGTGCAGTGGGCAACGTGCAATTTCAGTTGCAATTCACAAGGAAACTTTAGGCGACTTTGGAAAACGAAGAGCTCCGAGTGCCATCCTGCTGGCGATTTTGATTCTAGCCGGTGGGGAGGCAGTTCAGGGAGATAAGTTGCCCAAAGAAGAGGCGATTTGTCCCTGGGCAACTAATCTACCTGAATCTTCTTGTCTGTTTCTGAGCTTAAAGGGATACTGTCATGGGAAAAAATCCATTTCTCAAAAGAGCAAACAGATTCATTTTTGAAATCTGACATGGGGCTAGACATATTGTCGATTTCCCAGCTGCCCCAAGTCATGTGACTTGTGCTCTGATAAACTTCAATCACTCTTTACTGCTGTACTGCAAGTTGGAGTGATATCACCCCCTCCCTTTTCCCCCCCAGCAGCCAAACAAAAGAACAATGGGAAGGTAACCAGATAACAGCTCCCTAACACAAGATAACAGCTGCCTGGTAGATCTAAGAACAACACTCAATAGTAAAAACCCATGTCCCACTGAGACACATTCAGCTACATTGAGAAGGAAAAACAGCAGCCTGCCAGAAAGCATTTCTCTCCTAAAGTGCAGGCACAAGTCACATGACCAGGGGCAGCTGGGAAATTGACAAAATGTCTAGCCCCATGTCAGATTTCAAAATTGAATATAAAAAAATCTGTTTGCTCTTTTGAGAAAAGGATTTCAGTGCAGAATTCTATTAACTGATTCATTTTGAAAAAAATTTTTTTCCCATGACAGTATCCCTTTAAGGTATTGAGATCTGAATTACAGATATGCATTATGCGGAAATCCCTGCCCTAAGTCAAGGAGCCCTATTACCCCCGATCCTAAACATTTTGTATAATGGACTCACCTGAAATATAAAAGGACTCATAGATTTTGAATACTTCATTAAAGAGTAATAATATTATCTTCTGTATGTGTCATGTACTGATGGCCTAGATAGTCTCTGCCTATGGAGTCTTTGTTTCAAGGGATATAGAAATAAATTGGTTAAGCCTTTTGTCATTTTCTTGAGTCGCTAAGTAAAGCTGTTCCTTTGCTGCTCATTAGTGTTATTGTGGGCTTTAAACAGTGTCACTTTTCACCTCATTATGCCCCAGAACTGGCTATGATTGGGAAATAAGAGATGCAATTTAACAGCAATAATGCATTGAGGGTCTAATTTATAAATAGTTGACGTAAGAACATTTCTAACCATAACGCTCAGTTTTCCTGGAAGTTTCAATTATCTGCAAATAGATGTCTACTTCAAAATAGAAACCCAATCAACACAATAAACATCGCAGAAATTCCATTATCTCAGTGACATTTGCAAGAGAATCTGGGGAGGCCGATTTATTAAAGGCTGAGTTTTAATTTTAGAGGTTTTGGAAACCACAACGAAACTCACTTTCTCTAAAACCACGAATGTCATGACATTTATTAAAAGATCCAAATAAAAAAAGTACTAAAATAACGCTGAACGATCCAGAAAAAATATCTAGGAAATCTACAAAAATTTGATTTTTTTTGGACAATTCCTAGTGAAAAAAAAAATCATAAAACCTCTAAAAATTCTAATTGGTTTTAAACAGTCTAATATGATCTGCGCAGCTCCCCCTGACTTTCACAGGACCACGACAACTTTTATTTGGTAAAGTTTTGTACAGGGGAAGATTTATCAAGAATTTTCGAATTTTGAATTTGAATTGTCGAGTTTTCATAATTGAAATTCAACTAGGGAATAGTTAAAATTCGATTCGAGTTTTTGAAAAAAATTCAAATTTGAATTTCAAAATTTATCATGTACTGACACTTTCAGAATTCAAATTAGACTATTCAGAACCTTAAACCTGCCAAATTGTTTTTTTAGCCAATGGGGGACATCCTGGAGTCACTTTGGAGTTTTTTTTTTGGTGAATGAACTTGAATCGAATTTGTTTCTAATTAGTTTCACATTGTTTTGAAATCAAATCTAGTTTGCAGGTCATTCCCAATCACCCGAATTTGAAAAATCAAATTAAACTAGGGAATAGTTAAAATTCTCTTCAAACTTTTAAAAAAATTTGAATCTTGAAATTTATCATGTACTGGCCCTTTCAGAATTAGAATTAGACTATTCAGAACCTTAAACCTGCCAAATTGCTGTTTTAGCCTATGAGGGACATCCTGTAATAACTTTGGAGTTGTTTGAAGACATCCTGAAAATCGAGTTTTTTGGTCAAAAAATTCAAATCAAATTTGTTTCGAATTCGATTCAAATTAGTTTCAAATTAAATTTAATTTCATTTGAATTCAATTAGAGTTTGCAGGTCAATCCCATTAATCCGAATTTGAAAAAATAGATTGGTCGTTTTTTTTTCTCGAATTTCGCGTTCATGGGAGTTTAGGGGAGTTTTTACAAAACCCTTGATAAATCTGCCCCTTAATAAATCTTGAATTTTTAGAACTTTTTTTAAAAAATAGGAAAACCATAAATTTTTATAGACTCATGGAAAAAAATCGCAATTTCTTTGTTAGAAAATGGACCCTTTAGTCTCTCCTAACATATAAAGATTTTTTTATTAGGTCTGAGGTGAGCACAAGGAAGATTAAACTGATATCAGATTGTCAATAAAAGGCATGTCGGGGATCTTTAATAATGAAAGAAACCAGAAAAATGTTCCAACTGGAAGATGAAATGGATTATAAAGGAAACATTTGGGAAATTGGAGAATTTTACATATATGTTATCTTCATTTGTTTTTAATAGGGTCCACAGTCCCCCTATATTGTTTTTTTTATTTATTTTTGGGAGAATATGTGAAATTGTGGATTGCAAGTGGTCATTTGTTGAGGAGCAGATGTCAACTATATATAGTATTGTATAATTGGAATATAATTTACCCTTTATGTGTCCACCTAACTGTATGACCACCGGTTTGGATGGAAGTAATTTGGGCCCATGGAGAATCATTTGCTCTAGGGGACCTGTAGACCATCACAGATACCCCCACACTGTCTGCCCCTACACCCCAACTGCCACTTGGAGCTGTCACCTCCTGCCAGTGCACAATTCAGCCAAGTCCTTCTTCTCCAACTGAATCATGGGATTTGTGAGAGGTAATGGGTGGGTGGCAATGAGGTCCCAGAGGTCCCATCAGGATTTTTCCAGGTTTCCTGGTAGGCCAGTTCGACCCTGATGATCACTTGTAATGTGATATATCCCAGATTTCCAAAAAATGTATTTACCACAATAAATAAACTTTAAACTGGAATGGACTCAAACAGTTGGCCGTTTCATGGAGGACTTGAAACACTTTTTTACAAGCAAACTGCTCGCCTGCAATGTGAGTCAATGATCTGTGGATATTTTACATAAAGAAGATGAGGCTGAAGTGCCCAGAAGTTTGTTACGAATATTATATTATTATGCTCACGTAAACCCTTCCCAACACAGGGAAACAGATGGTTATTGCGTAGCAGTCACTTGGACACAACGTGTATCGCTTAGAATCCCAGACTTCTCTCTCTCTATTTCAGCAACTCCACAAGCTGGTGGTTCCAGTCCATTAGATGCTGGAGCTTAGTCACAGGGCATTTATTTTATTTACAATATCACAAATATGATTGTTTAATAATGCATGCTCAGTGTAGGGATCAGTGTATGATAGGGGAAGACTCCAAAAACATATCATTAAAGGTGCTCTAATGAGACTAGAGGGGTAGAGAATCCTGCAGATGTAAAGGCTGATCAAATTATAGATAAGGATTTAAACTATTAAGCTATTATTTATCATTGTAAATTGTTCTTTATCACAGATTCCCCCCCTAAAAAAAACATTAGTGGCATGATATATGAAATTGCATTGAAACCTGTGGGGCAGATTCGATAGAGGGAGAAGTGACTAACGCTAGCAAAAATTCGCCAGCGTGACGTCATTTCGGAACTTCGCTGATTTCCTAACAGGCGCAGGTGTCACTTCGCTAGTGAAGGAGATAGACGCTAGCGTTGCTTCAAACTCTAACGCCAGACAAATTTTCGCTCTGGCGAACGGACGTAACTCTGCAAATTCACAAAGATGCGGATTTTACTGAACGTTACCTCATTCGCCAGATTTGCCTTCACCAGCTCAGACCAGGTGAAGTGCAATGGAGTGCATAGGACTTCCTCAATTTATAGTGCAATTTTTTTCTAAGTCCCAAAAAACGCCGTTGTCTTTTCCTTTTTTCTGAGTGATAGCCTGCAAAGGTCCATAAAAAATTATTTTGGGTATCCGGGTTCCCCCCCTTCCATTTCCTAATATATAGAACATTTGGGGGCACATTTACAAAGCTCGAGTGAAGGATTCGAATTAAAAAAACTTTGAATTTCAAAGTGTTTTTTGGGCTACTTCGACCATCGAATGGGCTACTTCGACCTTCGACTACGACTACGAATCGAACGATTCGAACTAAAAATCGTTCGACTATTCGACCATTCGATAATCGAAGTACTGTCTCTTTAAGAAAAACTTCGACCCCCTACTTCGGCAGCTAAAAGCTACCGAAGTCAATGTTAGCCTATGGGGAAGGTCCCCATAGGCTTGCCTGAGTTTTTTTGATCGAAGGATATTCCTTCGATCGTTGGATTAAAATCCTTCGAATCGTTCGATTCGAAGGATTTAATCGTTCGATCGAACGAATAATCCTTCGATCGTACGATCGTAGGATTTGCGCTAAATCGTTCGACTTCGATATTCGAAGTCGAACGATTTTAGTTCCTAGTCGAATATCGAGGGTTAATTAACCCTCGATATTCGACTCTTGATGAATCGGCCCCTTACTATACAGTGGGCTCATGTGTAGGGCAATATAACAACTCTATTGTCTTTATTGAGGTTCCCTGGACTTGTGTAATGTAATGTATTTGCTGCAACATATACGTCCATTCAACTGTATCATTTCTCGCCATATGCAAATTAGGCAACGCTAGCGCATCTTCGCTTTGATAGCCGAAGTAACACTAGCGAAAATTCGCCAGCATTCGGCGCCCTGGACGCAACTTCGCATTTTAGAAAAAAGTGTTGCGATGGCTGCGAAGCCGTCACTGCCAAATTTTCGCTGGTTAGGGAATTTGCCCCTATGTTCTTTGTGCAATATAACCTATGCCAACCTGTTTTACTAAACAGGTGGAGACCTACAGTATTTATCAGCCTCATTTTAGCCAGTTTTTGAAACCACGACTAAAATCACTTTCTCTGAAACCACAAATGTCCTGAAATTGATTAAAAGAATCTAATTTAAAAAGTACGATTGTACACACACAACAATGTGCAAAAAAAAAACCCAAATACAGGTATGGGGCCTGTTATTCAGAATGCTCGGGATCCAGGGGTTTCCTGATAATGAATCTTTCTGTAATTTGGATCTCCATACCTTAAATCTGATAGAAAATCATGTAAACATTAAATAAACCCAATAGGCTGGTTTTGTTTCCAATAAGGATTAATTATATCTTAGTTGGGATCAAGTACAAGCTACTGTTTTATTATTACAGAGAAAAAGGAAATCATTTTTTAAAAATCTGAATTAATTGATTATAATGGAATCTATGGGAGGCAGCCTTCCTGTAATTTGCAGGTCCCTGGATAACAGGTTTCCGGATTACAGATCCCATACATATACCTCTAAAACCTCTAAAAATTCAAGTTTTTTGGGCAATTCCTGGCGGGAAAAAAATCAGAAAAGCTCTAAAAATCTGAATTGATTTAAAATGGTCCAATAGGATCAAGGCCCATCGCCTAACAATCGAATTTCGATTTATTTAACAAATCTCTAAATATTTGTGGTTTTCCTATTTTTTTAAAAGCTCTAAAAATTCAAGATTTAGGGTGTTATTTATTAAAGTCCGAATGCCAAAAAACTTTATTTTTTTTTACTATAAAATCCAAACTTTTAGTGGAAAAAAAAACTTTAATTTTTCAAGCTCTATTATTCCCCCGAAGATGGAAAAATTCTGAATACAAAAATCTACCTATCAAGGTTGTATATAAATCAGTGGGAGAGGTCCCTATCCTATTTGGAATTTTCTGTGGTCTGCACTGGAATTAGCATGAAAATTGGACTATTTCTGACTTTTTGGGCAAAAATTAAAAAATCTGTGCATTTTGGAAAAAAGCCCCAAAAAATTTAGCGATTCGGGAAAAAACTCATATGATTTGGATTTTCGCTCAATTGTTTTCATGTTAATATATATAATAATAATTAAGGTTCAAACGTGGATTCTAGTTTGGTCTAACTTTATTCATTAAAATAATCCAAAAAATTCGATAAATAAGGCCCAAAGTGTAAATGTAAGAACCACGAAAACCAAAATACAAAATTTTGAGGTCCTATAGAAGTCAATAGGGCTCATTTATCAACACTGGGCAAATTTGCCCATGGGCAGTTACCTATAGCAACCAATCAGTGATTAGCTTTTAGAGGCCAGCTGCACGTAGAACAATGAATGCAGCAATTTGATTGGTTGCCTTTTTTATTTGAATCTTTTAATACGTCATGACATTTGTAGTTTCAGAGTTTGTGAGTTTATTCATAGTTTCAAAAACCTCTAAAACCACTAAAATCTGACCTTTTATAAATAGCCCTAAATAAGTTTTTTTTTCACTAGTAATTTTCAAAAACATCACATTTTTAAAGGTTTTAGAGGTTTTTCATTTTTCTATTCTGATGTTTTTTTTTTTCATTTTTACTTTTTATAATCTGATCTTTTAGTAAATTAAATGGCATTCGTGGTTTTAGAGAAAATAAGTTTAGTCGGGTTTCAAAAACCTCTGAAACCACTAAAATGAACCTGTTGATCAATGGACTTCCCACAAAAAATGTGGTTTGATGTGAATTAAATAGCAGATATTTTTTACTTGGGTTTGTCACAGAAAAGGGAGTCTCGTCCCTCCACTGCCCAAAAATCCATAGAAATGTATATTTCATTTTAATTTTAAGCCTCATCATTCTTTTGGAAGAAACAAATTATTATTTTTTTTATTGGAATGGATCTGTATTCATAAGAATGTTTTGAATATTTTTTTTCTCTCACTTATTCAGCATAAGAAATGCATCTTTTTTTGGTCTGGGAGCCAAGTAAAATAATGCATTTACATAATATTCTGACTTATTTCCTTTCTATCATAAAATGTCATTCCGTTGTTATTGTGAGGGCAGAAAACATAATTCAGAACTGATAAGCATAACAAAATCCAGTAATCATTAAATATACCTAGTAAATCCCATGAATACAAATGTGCTGGCGGATAACTGGGAATTCAGTAAGCCTGCGAGGCAATGGCGATATTCACCTGCTAAGGTGACCTGGTAAGGAAAGAAAACGGTGGATGGTTTTGATATAAATCTTTGTTATCTGGTTATTTTCAATTTTGATTTGTCAGGAACACGGATGCACATTTGTCTGCACAGATAAAATAAAACATAAATCACGTAAAAAATAATCAGAAATCAAGGATTTTCCTAGCGAGGGTTTCCCTTCCCTGTCCAACGTTGTCCTGCTCTTTGCACCCAGTGCCCAATTTTTCTTCCAGCGCCCAGTGCCCACTAATAAAAAGCTCAGGAGTACCCCTCAGGTATTTCAGATTATCAACTGGAATCATGAACCAGTGACAGCTCACTCTGTTGAAAGAACACAGATACTTGGATAAAGATTTGGGGTACAAAGTAAATGGGTGCCAGTGGTTCTTGGCTTAACCAATGACAGGTTTATTAAACAAGATCCACAAAGGAGTAATTAGGCTTATACTCACAGCACCAACATTGGTCGGCATATGAGAACAGAGCAGCATATAAAGAGGCCTTATTCTTAATAAAACCCAGAGGTACCTTTCAAGTCCTTGGGGCAAATTCACTAAGCGCCGAAGCCCCGAACGCTAGCGTTAATTCGCTAGCGTTTGGCATTTTCGTTACTGCGCAAATTCACTAACGAACGCTGGCGTAGTTTCGCTAGTGTTACTTCGCACCCTTACGCCTGGCGAATTTTCGCTAGCGACGTAACTACGCAAATTCACTAACGCGCGCAGTGTACTGAACGCTACCTTTTACGCTAGACTTCCTTCGCCACCTCAGACCTGGCGAAGCGCAATAGAGTAGATAGGGATTGTTTCAAAAAAAGTCAAATTTTTTTCTAAGTCCCAAAAAACGCTGGCGTGTTTTCTACATTATGGGTGATAGGCTGAAAAAGATCGAAAAATTTTTTGGGGCTCCCCTCCTTCCCCCCTACATTTCCTGACTCATGGCAACTTACCTAGACAGTGGGCACATGTGTAGGGCAAAATAAAATTTTTATTTGCTGATTTGAAGGTTTTCTAGGCATTTATAGTGCTGATACGTGTTCCTCCATTGAAATTTGAATTTGGCGCCGTATGCAAATTAGCCTTCGCTAGCGTAACTTCGCTTTACATAGCGAATCAACGCTAGCGCAACTTCGCAACCTTACGCTACCCCTGAGCGCAACTTTGGATTTTAGTGAATTTGCGGAGCGCTGGCGAAACTACGCCTGGCGAAGTGCGGCGAAGCGCGGCGAAGTTGCGCCTGGCGCAACTTCGCATCTTAGTGAATTTGCCCCCTTGAGTCTGTACACTGTTCCCTACTTCTGGGCAGCAGGGCACCCAGGAACCTAGTCCTACTAATACTCCTCTGTAAAGCTTTGGGCTGGTTTGGGCTAGTTCTCCACTCCAGCAACACATTCGGTTCCATTGCCTGTCTAGAGCTTTCTCCCTGGCTCTCTCACGTTAAGACCTGGCAGAACCCGAAGCCAAAGGTGGTTTCTGAAGGTGGAAGAGTGAGCCGAGACCGGAACAAGCTGGTTTTGTGCTATTCGTGGGGGGGGGGGTGGAAGGTCAAGTAGGCATCATCCCTACCTTCCCGTAACTTGGATGTCATTTAGATGCACATGTTAACCAATCTATATGTAAAACCTTATTGCTCTATCTTCTCAAGGATGGTCGGAGCTGAATCCGGTTGCACAAGTTTGGGATGGCCAGTGCAGGCCAAAATGGAGCCCTATGGCAGGTGGTAAGGACAGGTCTATTTGATGCCCACTATCACCATGCTCTGTACCTATTGATGGATTTCCAATATGTGCACCGTAAACATTTGTTCTAATTATGAATCCTATTAAACTATGGATAGGATTTAATTGCAACCAGTACACCTGGAATAAACAAAGCCAATGTTGTTCAGCGCCTTTCCCCTGTTAATGTGTTATTCATTTCATTTAGGTCCCACCAGCAGACCATTATCAATGTATGAAACAAAAAAGAATCAGATGGAGCACACAAACTTCAGGCTCTGTTGCAAAAAAACTTTATTCATTCATTTATTCACATAGATACTTTATCAAGTGAAAAAGGAACCGTGTGATCCGAAACATGTGATGATCGAATAAACATTTTTGCAGCAGAGCCTGAAGTTTGCGTTCTCCATCTGACCCTTAGTTGTTTCATACCTGTTGGAGAATTATATTCTTCCTGTAAATTGACAACAGCGCCCTCCTGGTGGTCATGAAGAGATACTGCTGAATGTAAATATTGTCTTCTTCTAAGGCAAACTACAAAGGTTATAAGGCACAGAATTTTCAAATGAAAAATAAGCAGAAAATAAACCCAATGTATCTAAAAGAACATGCTTTCCTTATGAGTGTTGGAGCTACTGAGGCTGCGAGTGACGCCTGATATACATTTATATGTATCGCATGATGGCAGCTCTGTGCTCTTTGAACCGCTCAATTGCAGTTCAGTGAAGTTTTCCATCATTCTAGTAACCATAGTGACATCTGAAATGTTTACATCAGTTTCAACTTCTTAAATATCCCTAGTCACCCATGGAGCTGCTTTCCATACAGTTGTGGTGGTGGCCATGTCCCCAGCACTTCTTCACTGTCACTAGAAAGCTCTTGAATTGCTTGACCAGCTGATAACCTCCAAACGGAGTGCTTTATGACAATTTAACAGAAAGGTCGTTGAGTTAATGTTGTACTATTTCTTTTGTATGTTAAAGTATCCCCCGACACAGAACAGTCATTCATGGGAAAAAAAAAAGCGATTTCACAGCTCGAAAGAGAAACCTCTTTATTCCTTTTGTATTTTGTTTATCTAACATTTCCCAGAGAAGGGATTTCACTTCACTTACACCTTCACTTCTGGGTATAGCACAATCCATTCTGCTCTCAGAGGGTAAAAAAAATAGGACTATTGTGAAATCCTGCCATCGGATCACTCCACTCCAGCACACTTTAGGCTTCTGAGAAATAGAATCTGCAGCCAACGCTATTCCATTACCGGCAATACAAGTCATCAGAAACGGAACAAAGGCACTAAAAACACTGTACTGTTTGGTGTTCAAATGCTCTGCAAAATTGGAAACATAATAACAGGTTAAAATGAAAAGCCACCCATTGCCCATTCATTGAAGAGCGTCTTCTAACATTTCTCTATTTCCCTCATTTATGAGAAAAGCACAGACAATTCAATATATTATCATGGTGCAGGGAGTCATGTTTACCCAAGAATGCCAGGATGCTACAGCATTGGGTGCCCCTACTAGAGCAGTACTGGGAACATAGTGGGAGAAGTTTTCTGGAGCAAATACCAAGTCTACGGCCATGCTTTTATATATAAGGTAAGGTGAGAATGAACTGCATCCCTGTAGTTAACAGAGTGGACCTACAAATGAAGCAGTAAGTGTAGACTCTAATGCTAGGCAAAATTAAAAAACATTCTATAGTTTTTCCCTAAATTGCTTTCCATGCTAATCTGTCAACTCAAAAACCCAAAAATTAAGTAGTTCTGGGTCAGACTGGGCCGGCAGGGGACCGGGAAAAAACCCTGTGGGCCCTGCCAAACCAAACTCGCACCCCACTGAAGAAAGTGTGTGCTTGCTGGGCTCCTCCTGATCTCCTACAAAGTTAAAAGTGTTCACAGAGGGATTGGGGCATCGGTTACTGCCTGGGAGGCTGCTAAGGGGATGTGGGGGCCCCCTAGATGGCAGCCTCAGTGGGCCATGGACCCCCAGTCTGACCCTGATGCAGTCAATGCACAACATTGGTTAAAGATGGATTGCCTCTGAGGAAACTCATACCACTTTATAGAATGTGTCCCACCACCTGTTCTGAATCAAGCACAAGTGCACCTATTGATGCAGGGGAACCTAGAATAACTGCCACCTTCAAGGTGGCAGTCATTACAGAGATCTGCCTTGAGGCTGTATCAATAGAAGCAAGAAAACCAAATGGCACTGCTCAAAAAAAAAACTCACGTTCCCGTGGCTGCTCACCATAAAAGTCTGGGTGCTCTGTCCACAGCGTCCCCACTATCCACACAATCTCCACAACCAAGAAAGGACGGCACTCTGGGAAAAAAGCAGGTTTATTGCAGGGTCCTGCGGATAACGACCACCTTCTGCGGTTCGGGAATGAATCCCTTAATCATAGGATTACAAAATTAGAGGTGCATGTTTGTTATATACAGAAAGAACATGGCTATCCGCAGGACCCTGCAATAAACCTGCTTTTTTTTCCAGAGTGCCGTCCTTTCTTGGTTGTGGAGATTGTATAAATAGAAGCAACAGATAACAGTTTGAAACTCAGCACCAGATACACAGCATTGCATAATTTTGAGGGCAATTGCATACAGACATACATAGTAACATAGTAACATAGTAAGTAAGGTTGAAAAAAGACACATGTCCATCGAGTTCAACCTTTTTTTTTTGTTATTAACTACCTATCTGCCAGTTGATCCAGAGGAAGGCAAAAAAAACCCATCTGAAGCCTCTCCAATTTGCCTTAGAGGGGAAAAAATTCCTTCCTGACTCCAAAATGGCAATCGGACCAGTCCCTGGATCAACTTGTACTATGAGCTATTTCCCATAACCCTGTATTCCCTCACTTGCTAAACACCATCCAACCCCTTCTTATACCTATCTAATGTATCAGCCTGTACCACTGATTCAGGGAGACAATTCCACATCTTCACAGCTCTCACTGTAACAAACCCCTTCCCAATATTTAGGCGGAACCTCTTTTCTTCTAATTGGAATGGGTGACCTTGTGTCAGCTGGAACGACCTACTGGTAAATAAAGCATTAGAGAGATTATTATATGATCCCTTATATATTTATACATAGTTATCATATCACCCCTTAAGCACCTCTTCTCCAGTGTGAACAACCCCAATTTGGCCAGTCTTTCCTCATAGCTAAGATTTTCAATACCTTTTACCAGCTTAGTTGCCCTTCTCTGTACCTTCTCTAATACAAGACCAAATCCTTCTGACGGCCACAATTATGTTGGAATAGTGGGGGACAAATGCTACATTCTGGGTAAAATCCAGAATTGCACTTTACAAACTGCATCTACACTCTTAAAGGATCCTATAATTCTTGTAATACTTAGTAAGTTTCTTGTGGTTATACCAGTAACAAAGCTTTTGTATTTTCTCTTCTGTCCTCTTCATTTTCCATATAGCGTCCTCATAATGTCACCTGTTCCACTTGCTATTCTTATATCATTTATATATTCTATATGCTTTCCCATTCTTCCCATCCCTACTGTCCACTGCTGATACACTGGTAGGGCCAATCATTGCTAAAAATTGCCATAAAGTTGAAGAAATCCAGGTAACAAATAATGATCAGGCCTGCCTGAACCCCTCAAGAAGTTTTCTCTGATTTTCAAAAGGTGGAAGGCCTTAATTTTGACATTTCTGCCTTAAACATAATGTGTTATATATATACTGTATATATATATATATATATATATATATATATCCGTTTCTCCACTGGGACTCAGCACCGGCTATACAATGTGTGATAGGACTCAAGGAGATTAAGTGACTTATTCAGGTTAACAAAGATCTGACAAGGTAAAACAATCCAAGGGCTCCAGTCTGAGATCCACTGACAGAGGCAGAGCACCTAGATTTAGCTTCTAGGCCAGGCAATACAATGATAAATCTCCGTATAAAACATTGTTGCTGTATCTTATCAAGGATGGTCGGAGCTAAATCTTGCATCGAGTGAACATATTGACGTTGGTTTGATTTTTTTATTCAACTCCTCCGTTCCAGCTGTTTTCGAGCCCTTCCATACATAACTTCATCCGGCTCGTGAAGGAAAAGATTCCGATTTGCAATTCTAATGACTACAATTAAAATCATTAACATTTCGATTGGCCACAGAAAGCAAAGGACAAGTAACAATGTCATCCTGCTGGTGAATGAGCTTGTAAATTACGGTGACATAATTGGCGCAGTAAAATAGAAATAAAAGTGTTTACTTAGTGGGTTGCCCGAGTCGTTTCGGTTAACATCTTATTTAGAAAGTCGTCTGACACCTTCCCAACGATGCAGAAATTATTCACGGGGCCTTTCATAAATCCCTAATATTTTGTTTCAGAAGATTCGGAGGCATCGCCAAAATGGTTGATCGCAAAGAATAAATGTTATGGAATTTATCCAGTATAAGAGTAAACTCATCCATATCCTGTGGGGACCAAGTGCACTGTTTCTGTTATTACTATTTATATAAACAAGCTGCTGCGTAACCATGGGAGCAGCTATTCAAAGAAGAAAAGGCACAGGATACACAGCAGATATCAGATAAGGGTTGTAGTATACAATGGGATTCTTCAGAACTTATGTTATCTACTGTGCGTCCTGTGCCTTTTCTCCTTTGAATGGCTGCCCCCATGGCTACACAGCAGCTTGTTTATATAAACTATAGTAGTACTTACCTGTTATCTACTGTGTATCCTGTGCTTGAATGGCTTCCTCCATGGCTACACAGCAGCTTGTTTTTATAAACTATAGTAGTACGTATCTGTTATCTACTGTGTATCCTGTGCTTGAATGGCTTCCTTCATGGCTACACAGCAGCTTGTTTATATAAACTATAGTAGTTCTTACCTGTTATCTACTGTGTATCCTGTGCTTGAATGGCTGCCCCCATGGCTACACAGCAGCTTGTTTATATAAACTATAGTAGTACTTACCTGTTATCTACTGTGTATCCTGTGCTTGAATGGCTTCCTCCATGGCTACACAGCAGCTTGTTTTTATAAACTATAGTAGTACGTATCTGTTATCTACTGTGTATCCTGTGCTTGAATGGCTTCCTTCATGGCTACACAGCAGCTTGTTTATATAAACTATAGTAGTTCTTACCTGTTATCTACTGTGTATCCTGTGCTTGAATGGCTGCCCCCATGGCTACACAGCAGCTTGTTTATATAAACACAGCAGCTTGTTTTTATAAACTATAGTAGTACGTATCTGTTATCTACTGTGTATCCTGTGCTTGAATGGCTTCCTTCATGGCTACACAGCAGCTTGTTTATATAAACTATAGTAGTTCTTACCTGTTATCTACTGTGTATCCTGTGCTTGAATGGCTGCCCCTATGGCTACACAGCAGCTTGTTTATATAAACTATAGTAGTACTTATCTGTTATCTACTGTGTATCCTGTGCTTGAATGGCTGCCCCCATGGCTACACAGCAGCTTGTTTACTGTTATACTAGTGATGAGCGAATTTGCCCTTTTTCACTTCGCCGAAAAATCCACTAAAAACAAGGGTCGGACTGGAATATTAAAGACCCAATGGGGCTACGACATGACAGGCCCTCCGGGCAGTCACCGGTGGACCCCTCCCCGAATCCTAAACTCCCGCCACACGCATGTGCAAACACCATTGCACCACACACATACACTAAACCTGACACACCGGGGACAAGATGTTTTCTTTAGGGGGAGCCAATCAGGGGAGAAGGTCCATGACGGCCAGGGCCCACCAGGTTTTTTTTCCTGCCGGCCCTGTTCAAGCCTGCACAAAACTACAAAAAAATTTGCAAAACTGCAATAAATTCACAAAACACACTGAAGTTTATAGGTGACTTTTTTGCCGTGGCAACTTTTTTGTAGAAAAATATATTTGAGTCAATGGGTGACTTTTATTCATAGCAAAACATATTTGAGTCTATGGGCGACTTCTCACCCCAATTGCATTAACGTCAATAGGCATTTTTCTTACTCCAAATGTATTGAAGTGAATGGGCGGGGGAGAGCGCTTGGGGTCCTGGGCTCCGGATGAGGAGCGTGCCTGAAGTCCATGCTTGGGCCAGTGGGGTGCATGATGGCTGGGGCTCTCCAGGTATTATCCCGGTGTCCCGTCGACCCAGTCCAACCCTACGCAAAATTATTAAAAAATAAGCAAAATGGCAAAATATTCACAAAACACATTAAAGTCTATGGGCTGACACAGCAACCTTTTGTAGCAAAATATATTGGAGTCTATGGGCGACGTTTTTCCTCACCCCAATTGCATTAATGTCAATGGGAATTTTTTTTTCCACGTAATTTCTCACTCCAAAAGCATTATCAATGGGTGTTTTCTCACTCCAAATGCATTGAAGTGAATGGGTGTTTTTTTATCTCCAATTTTTTTTTCTCTGCAAATTTTTGTTTCGCAAGAAAAATCCGCTGATGGCGAAATGCAGAATTTCGCCGCAAATCTATGCATGGTGAAAAAAATTGCTCATCATCTATGAGATCATAGTCTGCAATGCTCTCCATGATCCATATAACATTTACATCAGCCTGTACCCCAGTGGAGCTTACAATCTAAGCTCCTTATCATTCACCAATACACTATAATCAATTAACCTGCATATATATTTCTGGGATGTGGCCGGAAAGCAGAGTACCAGTAGGAAACCCATTTAAGCACTGGGAGTATAGACAATTTCTTTGCAGAAAATGTCCTGGCTAGAATCGAACCTAGGAACCCAGCATTGCAAGTCAGCAATGTTGCCCACTGCCATGATTTCCTATGCTGATGATTTTTCAGCCTTTAAAGAATTTCTTCTTGCTTCAATTTTGCATTAGCTTTGCTCGATTTATCACTGTTGTAAAGGTTCATCACCTTCTACACAGGTCCACTCTAAATCATAAATATATACTGTATGGCGTGAATAATTGGAGATACATGCTTTAGACCTCCACACGCCATTTAAAAGCAAGAAAGAAATCTCTCTTCTTTGCGGGCAATAAAACTAAGTGTGATAGATGTCTCCCCGTGTGCCAGGTTCCCTCAAGTATTTCTCATTTCATGTCTTCTTCCCTTCACAACATATCCATGTCAGAGGATGTGATGTTCATCCATCAAATGTGAGACGCTGGAGTCAAAAGGACCCAGGGGTGTTTGAAGCCACATCTTTTGTCTCTGCCTGGGCTGGAAAAAAAAAGAATACTGTAAGCCAAGGTCTCAAGAGTTCAGAGATAAAAGACTGCCACTGCAAAGGTATTATCCATTTATAATCATGACCCTGGTCTGGAAGTAGTTGAAAGACCTCACTTCTCAGAAGACATATTCCAGATATATCACTTCTAATATTGCTTTATATGTTTTCCACTTACACCACAAGGCTGTTGTTAAAGAGAAAGTGCAAAGTCGAGAAGAACTACTCACCTTTGACATGCTGTGCAGAAAGATATAATGACAGATACTCCAGTTATAGATGTGGATATGGTTTTGGCCCAGTTGAGTGTAGGGGAGGTCCATAGGTAACTCTTTGGGATAACTGCCTTCAAGAAAGTTAACATGTTTATTATGGGCTTTTTACAATGGCATATAATCAACATACGTTTAAAATAAGTCTGTCATCCCTGTAATCTGTAGAATCACATGTGAGGAGAGGAGTCGGACTTATTGAGTCTTCATTTATATTGTAGTCCATTCCTTCTGCATAGTAAAGCCTTCATTGCTCAAGAGCACAAGCACAAGAAGGGTAGGCATCATCTAACCAACTGACCCACAGATATTTTCTAATATCTCCACCAACTTGGATAGAAATACTGTAGAAAAAATCAGTCATTGTATGAAGGCAGGGTCGGACTGAGGTGTCTGGGGCCAACTGGGGTTGAACTCAAGGGCCCTTTTCCTGGCATTCGCTCTTCACTCACACACACACAACCCTGCACACCCCCAACCTTTGCCCCCCCCCCTCCTTAACTTTACATCTGACAGGGTACAAGCTTTGGGTCCGGGTGGGGGAGAGAGCTTGGGTCTGGGTCTCCAGATGGGGAGAGAGCATGAGATCTGAGTGGATGAGTGGACTACCAGGTTTTTTCCCGGTGTCTGGCTGGCCCAGTCCAATACTGTATGGAGGTGTAGAATCATTCAGTTTCCAGTTGACCATGACCCAATACATGTGCCAATACGGTCAACACTTAGTTTTCTTTTTTTTTTTTTTTGTAGAAAATCAGATTGTTGGGAGGACTTATAGCAGCTAATTACTATTCAGTTCAACCAAAGCAACTGTATGAAACAACGTTCCTATAAGTTTTCAGTATAAAGAAGAGACAGGTCTCTCTGGATTATATCAGCAAATGCTCAGGTATACTAAGTATTAGGGGTGTAAAGTAGTGATGGGCGAATTCGTCCCGTTTCGCTTTGCCGTGAATTTCACAAATTTCCCGTGAAATTTGCGAAACTGGCAAAAAAATTGCGATTCTCCGGTTTTGACACCTGCGACAATTCAAAGTTGACGCCGGCGTCTAAAAACCTTTGACGCCTGCGTCAAAACTGTCGCCGGCATCGAACGGGCAAATTCGCCGCAAATTCAGCTTGACGAATACATTTACCCATCACTAGTGTTAAGATACCAGAGGCACAACGATTTGTGGAAACTCAAAGACTGCACACAAATGAGCATGGTTTGCACCTGCGAGGGAAGGTATGTGGACAGCACTTACACTTGGATACTATTTTTTATTCGCTTTGAGAAAAGTCTATATATTAATCGGAAGCCTTTAAAATATTGAGAAAGGACCATTTCTCCTTCTTAGAAATAAAAGAATTTATAGGACACTGCCGTTCATGAAAACTAGTAATTTGGGACTTGTTTTAGGAAAACTTGCACATGAAGGCAGAACAGATGCTGGACAGGCAATTTTTCATGAAGTTTTTGCAAGGTTGATGATTCAGATCCTTTCTCTCCTGCAGGTGTTAATTTGCTTACAAGATGCATTTTTCTCCATTCCGAGAGCCAACAAATAAGAATAGTTCAAGAGGCCATTGCAGTGGGTTTGTGCTGTATGTCTAGGCTTTGGCATCATGCTTCTGATTGAAATGAACTACAGTACCGACAACGGATTTAATTCACTTGAATGACATAGATTTCTATTAGCAGCTAAACTGTAATTAGAAAATGGTCAAGCAGCAAAGGCATAGACATCTCTTCAAAACCCTTTTCAGTAGAATCATATTGTTGCAGAGAATGTTGCGCCCATTAATAACCCCTTTTGAGACTTTTCCAAGAATAATCTGTTACTATGGCTATTTTCTTCCAATTTATTGGACGGACTGTATCCATGCAAAAGTTGGATCAGTAGAGATATGGCTGAGCCAAGGTTTCGCAGTGCTTTTATATACTCCTGGCTTTATGTTTATACTACTGGCTTTACAAAGTTTAAAAATGGGTCATTTTATTGATGATGTTAATGCTTGAAATTCTAAAGCTATTGTCATTTTATGCTTAAATATTAGCATTATTGTCATGCAATATAAGTGTTACAGGAGAAGGAAAGCTACCGACGCAGTTTATTGCCAATAGATGAACCACAATAATGCAAGCTATAATGCTATATTTTGCTTTACTATACCTGAGTAAACAGCTCTAGAAGCTTGCTGTTAGTTTAGGATAGCAGCAGCCATATTAGCTTGGCGTGACATCACTTCCTGAATGAGTCTCTCATGGCTTGTCTCAAATTACAGCAGGGGGGGAGGAGGGAGGAAGGAGAAGGGAGGGGAGAGGGAGCAAGGAGCAAACTCAGCATGCCCAAGCCCTGTAAGTTTAAAGGAGAACTAAACCACCCACGGTGATAAGTCCCCACTGGATCCCCTCTGCTAGCCCCCCTCCCTGCCTCCCCCTGCTAAGTGTTACCCCAGAATCGTGTCCCCCTGTAGGATTACTGACCGCAAATGCAGAGTGGATGCAGCAGAGCTCACGAGCGCCATCTTCCAGTATCTTCAGTAATTTTCATGTCTTCTTCCAGCTCTTCAGCAATTTCCGTCACTTCTACCGCATGTGCAGTTGTAATGACCCGAAAAACTGCACCCACTGCGCAAGCGCCGATACACAGCTCACTTACAAGGATTAACGAAGCGACGAAGCTGGCGCCCGTGAGCTCCACTGCGCTCACTCTGCATATACGGTCAGTAATCCTACATGAGACACAATTCTGGGGTAACACTTAGCAGGGGGGAGGCAGGGAGGGAGGCCAGCGGAGGGGGGCCAGTGGGGACTCATCACTGTGGGGGTTTAGTTCTCCTTTAAACTGAAAGAAGGAAGTCTGATACAGAAGCCCATGTGTACACAATAGAAGGAAAGAAATGTGGTGTTTCTTTTGTCAGAGGACTCAGAGTTTACTGGTGTATTTATATAGACCTTTCTGATAAAACGTACTTAATTTTAGCCTTTCCTTCTCCTTTAATAAAGACAATGGGGGGTCAATCTTGAACAAGGACCGCTAACCTACCCATAAAAGGTTGAAAGCACATAAAGGCAGAAAACACAAGAACTCTTGCCTACTGATCAGTGGCCAGTCAGAGAATAATAGTTAAATATAGCATTGGCTTGTCCTGCTACTTCACTTTTTTATATAATGGTAGATGAGGTCATGCTTGTATTACCTAGATACCATACCTCCCAACTGTCCCTTTTTCGGAGGGACAGTCCCTCTTTTGACAGCTCAACCTGCAGTCTCTCATTTGTACTGGAAAGTCCCTATTTTATCTGCACTGAACAGCCAGAAAAAGCAGAGAGCACAGAACAGCTAACAGGTGCAAATAAGATACTTTGTAACAATTTTGAGGCACAAAAAAACAGTTTAGATAAGGAGAAATATTTTCAAACTTTCATAACCTGCCAAATTTTATAAAATGAACATGGTAATTAGGGGGTGTGGTCACAGAAAGGGGCGTGGTCAAACAATTTCACTGTTCTACATGCAAAAAAAATTTTTGTCCCTCTTTTTACTTCCAAAATGTTGGGAGGTATGATAAAACGGGTGCTGTGACGCCCATATCTTTGCAGAAAACTATTTGTCCAATGATATTGTTGTTTATTGCAATAAACTACAAGAAAGATCAATTTCCTGATCAATGTCCAGAAATACCGGAAATAACTCAGGGTATGGCTTTTCTGATTTACAACTGCCACAAGTAAAAGAGAGCTAAGGGCCACAAAAGCAGTGTTCTGTTTGGCACAGTAAGTACAAGAACTACAGATACTCCCTAATATGTGCTTGTCAATGCCACACAAGATAGGGGAAGAGTAGAGGAGACACCTATGTTGAATGGTTGTAATTCTCTGCTGGGATTCAAATCAGGATTCGCTGGGTTTCTGGTTTTGTACCTTATCCTCTAGGCCAGGTGAGCAGCTAGTAAGCATGCTTATCATATATCACCTGAACTTTCCTATCTGGTCCCAGTAACCTTACTGGTTGGTTAGGCTTATCCAGTCAGGGCTGACTCTGCCCTATATTAGCCCCATCACCAGCGCCGGATTTCTTTTCCGGCCGCCCCTAGGCCGCGTGGTCCGACCAGGCGGCCACGCGGTCCTAGCGCCCGCCTTCCCAGCGCGCCGGCGAAAAAACGCCCGCGCAGCTGGTGTAGTTGAACGGGGACGCGAACGTCCCCATAATGCGGCTGGGCGGCATGCCGCCCCTATTTTTTGCCACCCTAGGAAATCCGGGCCTATGCGGCCTTGCCGCAAATCCGGGCCTGCCCATCACCTCACTCTCTGTGGCTGGGCATTTATAATAAAGACGTCCATACAACTTTAAATTTCCCGCTGTATGCAAATTGACCTAAGCGCAAGCTCACTAGCGACTTTTCGCTAGGCACAAACAAACGCTAGCGGATCTTCGCTATGAAATGCTGGCACTGCCGAAAAAATGCTGGCACTGCCGAAAAAACGCTAGCGAAAAGTCACCAGCATTCGGCGCCCGGGACATCTTTCATTTCAGTGAATTAGCGTATTCGTAGCACATTTACACCTGGTGAAGCGGTCGCTGGTGACAATTCAACCTTTACTAAATCTGCCCCTATGTTGACTATTTACCGAGAGGTGATAGTGTTTGTGCCCACGTATTTATGGCACAGTCTATGGAGGTCATTTAGTTTCAACTTACTCACTCTATAAGAGTTTAAGAAACACTGTTGGACACTTGTGTGTGTCCAGTGAATAATTTATCTACTACACTACACTTGTTTTTCCTACTCCCTTTCCCTCTCCGGAGCCGTTGGCACATGTTTTATTTATTTATACTGCTTTCTATCTGATACCTGGCCGGGCATTAGGAAAGATGGGCAGGAACGTATAGTGGTCTCCAATCTTCTAGCCTGAGATATAATGGAGCAGTGAAACGGATAATGAAAAGGCAGGTGGGCCGGGGAGTGTTTCATTCTCGGACATGAAGTTGCAATGACTGCAGACTTTCCAAGATGCCACACATTTTCCCTCATTCAATATTTACCTCTTAAATATTTCACTCTTTCTCAAGCTACACAATAAATGTTTAATCCATGGTTTTTTGTGCCTTAGCACAAACTTTACATTTGGTCTCTTGTCTCCCAAACTGACTCTAGATTTATATATTTATATATAATAAAACACAATAGGTTTTGTTCAAACTTTCGGAAATGCACAATCTATTCAATAATAAATCACACAGTGGTTTAAACCATATATAAAATTGATGGGTGTCAGACACATCTCAGCGAGGGAAAGCTGAAACTCAGAGACCTTTATATAAAAGGAAATTAACAAAGTCTGAGTTTTGTTATGAGTATTTCTTTTTAGGGATGCACCGAATCCACTATTTTAGATTTGGCCGAACCCCCAAATCCTCTGCGAAAGATTCGGCAGAATACCGAACCAAATCCTAATCCAGGTGGGAAGGGGAAAACATTATTTACGTCCTTGTTTTGTGACAAAAAGTCATGTGATTTCCCTCCCCACCCCTAATTTGCATATGCAAATTAGGATTCTGTTCGGCCGAGCAGAAATATTCAGCCAAATCCTGGCCAAATCCCTAACCGAATACTAGATTTGGAGCATCCCTATTTATTTTATGAATGTTTATTATGTATGTTTTTATACAGGATGGGGGAAGGGTGGGTAATCTGTATTTCTGTTTAAAATGCTCGAATTAGCATCAGTGATATGTACATCATATTCCATTATTAAGAATATGCCATTAATTTTACATTTGATTTATTGTCTCTTTATTAAAGGGGGTTCTTTTAAGGAGATCTATACAGCTGTTTGCTGCAAATCAAAGAAATGTACACTCCTCTATAAGAGTTTCCTAGGATATAGATCTAAGAACAGATTGGTTATGCTCCTGGTGGGGTCATAACCTTGTAATGGGGGCACTATATCTCATGTGTCTTAACCTTGTTAACCCTTGAAGTACTACTGACCTTTTTGTGTGGGGGAACCCTTGAGTGAGTACACTAGGCCCGTAACAGCTCACTGCCAAGAGGGACACACTTGCAGGCACCGCTCTTGGGCCCTGGCCTGCTCTATCCATATCAGCCTCTCCTCTTACAGGAACAGTTCAGTGTAAAAATAAAAACTGGGTAAATAGATAGGCTGTGCAAAATAAAAAATGTTTCTAATATAGTTAGTTAGCCAAAAATGTAATGTATAAAGGCTGGAGTGACTGGATGTGTAACATAATAGCCAGAACACTACTTCCTGCTTTTCAGCTCTCTAACTCTGAGTTAGTCAGTGACTTTAAGGGGGCCCACATGGGACATAACTGTTCAGTGAGTTTGTAATTGATCCTCAGCATTCAGCTCAGATTCAAAAGCAACATTTTTGACCCATGTGCCCCCCTCAAGTCACTGATTGGTTACTGACTAATAAGTGGAAAGCAAAAGAGCTGAAAAGCAGGAAGTAGTGTTCTGGCTAATTAATGTGCCAATAAGCTGCTGGCTTGGAGGCCATGTAATGGCTCATTTCAGTTATTATTAATTCTGGATTGTATTACATATGAACAGGGAATCAGGAAGCTGTAGAAAAGATCCTTTTTTCTATAGCAGCCTTTCCATTCATGCGTGTGCAACAAACTGAGGAAAATCAACTGTATATAGTATAGTTTATAGTATAGCTTTATGTATTTCATGTCATATTTCTACTAATTTGTGCTAATTGGTTGACAATTAATTAGCACAATTATGCAACCAGCTTGACAAATTTACACGAGCTTATGATGATCAAAAATTGTTGCTGTAGGCTAAAAATCAAGCATGTGCAGGCTTACTGAATTCAAGGCAAGTGCATATATATAAATATATTAAAGTAGAGAACCTTTGGTTTGCCAAAGACTCATCTGGCTTTTATGATCATGCCCTCCAGAACCCCATTATCCATGATCCTTGCAAATCTGAAGACAACTAGGCTTCTTAGTCATCTCTTCCTTCTGTATTGAATAACTAGCTTTCAATTTTATTGCATTTAACTTTAAGCATGTGCAAAGAAACAAAGAACAGTAGGATTAGGATAAGAAATAATATTTTGTGTTACATTGGAATCATCCTCAAAACCCCAAGAACATTCCCAATAAAAGAGTAAAAAGTGTCACATATAGATCGGAAGACACCAAGTTCCCAAGTTCATCATAAGGATAAATATATGGGGGGTCAATGCCATTTCTTTTTGTTCCCACTGCACCTGCTATTAGAACCCCCATAAAGAATGCTCCGATAAAAACCGGGATTCAAATCTGCAGTTAAACAAGGAAACAAGTTGCTTTCCCGAGACCTTGCTGATGTTTATTAAATCAATACTTAACAAGTTACCATCAATCATTTTGCCTTTATTATAGGATCAAAGCGGGAAATCAATACATCTAAAATGTGGCATATCAGAAAACATAAAAACGGGTGATTTAAGCTAAATTTATTTGTCACTACTTGGTGACCTTGAGATGACCGTGTTACCTAAATACCACTTGGCACTTGGAACTCGCTTACAGCAAAATTGTTTGGTTTTCATTGTCTGCCGGTGGTGCTGCGGTTTAGACCTGACATCTACCCAGATACATATGATATTGCCTATAATATTCAGCAACATGTCTGCCCAGCATCCCATTATGAACCAATATGTATTATTATGAAGTTGGTCCATCCTCTCTACTCTTCAGGGAAGGTTATCAAAAGCACATTGTTGGTGGCATCTGTTTCCATTTAGCTACAAGAGCATTGGTGATGTTGGGCAGTGATGTTGGGGATTAGGCCTGGCTCACAGTCAGGGTTCCAGTTTATCCCACAAGTGTTCAATTGGGTTGAGGTCAGGATTCTGTGTCGACCAATCAGGTTCTTTCACTATATCTCAGCAAACCTATTCTGCAAAGACCTTGCTTTGTGAATAGGGACATTATTGTGCTGAAAGATGAAAGGGCCTTCTCCAAACTGTTGCCTCAAAGTAACATAGTAAGTAAGGTTGAAAACAGACACATGTCCATCGAGTTCAACCTTTTTTTTTTTTTTTTTTTTTTTTATTAACTGCCCATCTGCCAGTTGATCCAGAGGAAGGCAAAAAAAAACCCATCTGAAGCCTCTCCAATTTGCCTTAGAAGGGGGAAAATTCCTTCCTGACTCCAAGATGCAATGGGACCAGTCCCTGGATCAACTTGTACTATGAGCTATCTCCCATATCCCTGTATTCCCTCACTTGCTAAACACCATCCAACCCCTTCTTATACCTATCTAATGTATCAGCCTGTACCACTGATTCAGGGAGACAATTCCACATCTTCACAGCTCTCACTGTAACAAACCCCTTCCCAATATTTAGCTGGAACCTCTTTTCTTCTAATCGGAATGGGTGACCTTGTGTCAGCTGGAAAGACCTACTGGTAAATAAAGCATTAGAGAGATTATTATATGATCCCCTTATATATTTATACATAGTCATCATATCTCCCCTTAAGCGCCTCTTCTCCAGAGTGAACAACCCCAATTTGGCCAGTCTTTCCTCATAGCTAAGATTTTCAATACCTTTTACCAGCTTAGTTGCCCTTCTCTGTACCCTCTCTAATACAATAGTGTCCTGTTTGAGTGATGGAGACCAAAACTGTACGGCATATTCTAGATGGGGCCTTACAAGTGCTCTATACAGTGGAAGAATGACCCCCTCCTCCCATGAATTTTTGCCCCTTTTAATACAGCTCAAGACCTTATTTGCCCTTGATGCTGCTGACTGGCATTGCTTGCTACAGCCAAGTTTATCATCTACAAGGACTCCAAGGTCCTTTTCCATAATGGATTTGCCTAGTGCAGTCCCATTAAGGGTATAAGTGGATATTTTTACATCCCAGGTGCATGACTTTACATTTATCAACATTGAATCTCATTTGCCACTTAGCTGCCCAGATTGCCAGTTTGTCAAGATCCTGTTGCAAGTGCCACATCCTGGATGGAATTAATTGGGCTGGATAGTTTTGTGTCATCTGCTAAACACTGATACATTACTTACAACACCCTCCCCTAAGTCATTAATGAACAAGTTAAATAAAAGTGGACCCAATACTGAGCCCTGAGGGACCCCACTAAGAACCTTACTCCAAGTAGAGAATGTCCCATTAACAACCACCCTCTGTACCCGATCCTGTAGCCAGTTTCCTATCCATGAGCAAACGACTTCATTAAGCCCAACAGACTTTAGTTTAGAAAGCAGTCGTTTGTGGGGCACAGTATCAAACACTTTGGCAAAATCCAAATAGATCACATCTACTGCCCCCCACTGTCCAGAATCTTACTTACCACATCATAAAATGCAATCAAATTCGTCTGACATGACCTATCCTTCATAAAGCCATGCTGATTGCTGCTCATAATGCCATTCATTAGGACAAAATTTTGAATGTGATCCCTTAGGAAGCACAATTGTATGCGGTACAGATATGGGACCTCTTGTGAAGAATACTCAGGACCTGGGGTTTTTCGGATAATGGATCTTTCCGCAATTTGGATTTTCATACCTTAAGTCTACTAGAAAATCATGTCAACATTAAATAAACCCAATAGGTTGGTTTTGCCTCTAATAGGGATTCATTGTATCTTAGTTTGGATCAAGTGCAATCTATTGTTTTATTATTACAGAAAAAAAGGAAATCATTTTTAGAAATTTGGATTATTTGGATAAAATGGAGTCAATGGGAGACGGCCAATTTGTATTTCGGAGCTTTTCCGGATAACGGATCTCATACCAGTTCTTTCACTGGAACCAGAGACCCCAGTTCAAACCATGAAATACAGCCACTAATCACTATTCCTGCATTCAGCATTGAGCCTTCAGACCAGTAAAGTTCTTTTGGCACCCACCAAGCCAAGACCATCAGATGGTGGTCAACATGACCTTTACACCACTTCGGCCAATGCATGGAACTGGACATGGTGAGATATGTTTCTTTTAAAAATGTCTCTCTCCTTCTCTCTCTATTTAGCTTATCCTTGCTTCTCAATGTTTTTCATAAAGACCCTTCAAAGGAATCAGAATAGTTTCCATGTAGGGACCATTGGAGGATCTTTACAGCCTTTTCTCCATAACAACCAACAGCTGCTTGAGGCTGAGAATGTCACGAAAAATTATCAAATCCAGGAAACACAGCAGGGAAAAAACAAAATAACCTTTTTCGTGACAGTCCTTTATTTAAGTTAATTCCCCCAAAACCATGGCAGGTGAACTATGCTTTTACACACACATCCCCTCTTGCATAAACATATACACTCATACAGACATAAACACACGCTCACTCCTTCCACAAATACTAGTCAACTCAAGGAATAAAAGATTAATGTCATGTTTGTATTAATATCTGTAAGCTTATATTAAGTCATATATTAGTTAACGAGTGAGGTCATCATGAGATTTATTGCTCTTTTTTTGTCATAGTTACTGCATTTGTCAGGGATATAAAGCATGTCATTATTTCTAGTAGCGCAATCATTTTTTCCTACTAACCCTGTTTGTATTAGATTTGTACCTTCACTTAGAGGAATATTGTTGTCAGAATAAAAAAGAATTTGATTATGTCTGAACAAATATGTGTTTATATGTAAAGTAATGTGGTCTTCTGGGGGTAAAATACTTCTGTAGTTGAGAAACTACAGTCTTTGCTACTTATTTTCCCATTTCTGGTTGCTTTCTGGAATTAAACAGCAGTCCTTTCCTGCTTTATGGCAGGGATAATAGATGAAGGGTCATAACACTGCATTTAAAGGGTACAAGGGATGGGTGTCATGTGGATATTCCCTGGAATTTTTTATACATGAAATATGGTGCCTGGGACCACAAGGCTTAGAAAAGTTATACCTACTCGACTGGCTCAAGAAATAGTCTTTCCTGTAGTGGCTAAAACCTATTTGTCCATTTTCTTCACATTCCTTACAGAATTATTGTATCACTGGTGCTTAATATTCACTGAGTGTTGTCAGGTTGTTAGATTTAGAACTTGTTTTTGTTACTTTACTTTTATTTTTCTTTCACTCTGGTAAAATGTAAATAAGACACTCCAATTGTTATCATTATTGTATTCCTGTTCTATATCTCGAGTCTCCATAACTAGTTTGGAGATGCCTCATTTTACAACTTTGCATTTTTGTTAAATTCCTACTTGTTTTGGTTTTAAAACTCAATAAAAAACATTTACATGAATTAAAAGTTATCCCTAACCCCCTGAAGTTAACTACCTCCCCATGTCAGACATTAAGTTCAGGGTTGTTGTGCCCAACATGGTGGTAATCTGCTTCTTGTGCCGGAATTTTCATCTGTTCCAAGGTGCAGATTATTGCACTGGGTTAAGCAGGGGTACCATCAAAGGAAACAGGTGTTACTTAAGTCAAAGGCCCCATGGTAGAAGAAAGTAAGGTCATGTTTACTTGGTTGACAACACCCACCACCCAGAAGACCCAGGTCACTCCAGGGCTGAAAATTGGGGCCTGGGCAAGCACCAAGCTAACATAGTAGTATGGAGACCCATAATTACTCATAGCCACCCTGAGTCACAAGTATCTTATTCATGGGCCCCAAAGCCAATAGTAAATGCATCCAGGACCCTATAATCAGAAGCACAAGGCAAAGAGGAAGATTATGCCATGACGTGTTCCATCCATGTTTTTGAATATACAGATGCAGCCACTTTGGTTTGTCTGTTTGACACAGAATAACTAAACACAGATATCCCATTTATCTCATTTAACACAGAAAACTGCGTCACAACATCCCATCTAATTAAAGCATTCACCATTGTTCACAATGGTGCTTTGGTATGCTAATGGAAAGGTTAAATGCATTAAATGAGTTAAGATGACTTTAGATAACGCAGTTTCTTCAATTAACCATGAGTCATGACGCATTTATCTCACAAATCCAAGTGGCTTCATCTGTACATGCACTTGCATAGATACTATGGGGCAAATTCACTAAAGAACGAAGCGCCTAACAATAGTGTTAATTTGCTAGCGTAGTGCATTTTCGTTGATTCACTAACGGACACTGGCGTAAATTCGCTAGTGTTACTTCGCAGCCATACGCCTGGCGAATTTGCGCAACGGACGTAACTACGCGCGCATTTTTCTGAACGTTACCTTTTACGCCAGACTTCCTAAACCACCTCAGACCAGGCGAAGTGCAATAGAGAAGATAGGGATTGCTTCAAAAAAAGTTAAACATTTTTCTAAGTCCCAAAAAATGCTGGCGTTTTTTCTTTTTTTATGGGTGATAGGCTGAAAAAGATCGAAAAAATTTTTGGGGCTCCCCTCCTTCCCCCCTACATTTCCTAACTCATGGCACCTTAACTATACAGTGGGCACATGTGAAGGGCAAAATATAAATGTTATTTGCTGTTTTGAAGGTTTCTCAGGCTTGTGTAGTGATGCTAAATATATAAGCATCGCTAGCATAACTTCGCTTCGCTTGGCGAATTAACGCTAGTGCAACTTCGCAACCTTACGCTTCCCCTGAGCACAACTTCGGATTTTTGTGAATTTGCGTAGCGCTGGCGAAAATACGCCTGGCGAAGTGCGGCGAAGCGGACGCTGGCGCAACTACGAATCTTAGTGAATTTGCCCCTATATTACTTAGAAATCAGGGGACAAGGGAATGTGCATTGATCTCATTTGTGATGGCAGAGCTGGTACCAGACATAATTAAACAAAGAACATTTGGTGGTGGCCCTTTTACCATTTTCCTTGGAATGGAGCAGTGGATTCACATTCATCTTTTTCAATTTTCGTTCTCATACTGAAGTATATTAAATGCAAAAATACTAAAGCAGAGGGAACCTTAATCTTTCTACTTCACTTCTTTCCTGGCTCCTGTGCCAAACACGGATGGTGCCCTCCTGTACTTAATTAATAGCCGGCTCTGTCTCTGCAGAAATATTTCCTTTTGTTATGATGGCTGATTACTAAATCAATAACTAACTAATAAACTGTCTCCTCCATGTTGAGATTAACAGAGTGTGACAGGAATGACTGCGGGGGTCTGAAAAGAAAACCTTAATTCAAGGTAAGTTTAAAGGAGTCGTAACACTGATATATAGGTAGCCCTGATTTATTGTCACACAGTCCTAGCAGCAGCAATGAGTGAGTAAAAATAAGGTCCCATCATCAGTGATGATAGGCTCAAGGTCTCAGTGCTTGCAATATTTGCTTTTCTTTATTTACTGGAGGTATGGTTGTAATTCTCTGCTGGGATTCAAATCAGGAATCGCTGGGTTTCTGGTTTTGTACCCTATCCTCTAGGCCAGGTGAGCAGCTAGTAAGCATGCTTATCATATATCACCTGAACTTTCCTATCTGGTCCCAGTAACCTTACTGGTTGGTTAGGCTTATCCAGTCAGGGCTGACTCTGCCCTATATCAGCCCCAACACCTCACTCCCTGTGCTTGGCCATTGGTCTATGCACCTGAGCACTGTGGCACGTCCTTAGCTTTCAGTTCCTTGGTCTGACTTCTGGTTCCACCTTCTGTTACATCACTCGATGCAATAAACATACAGGGGTTCGCCCCGCTTCACTTGCTATCGTGTGCTTGGAAATTTTGTTGCCAACCTCTCTAACCAGCACCAGGCAGTTCTAGCTTTTGAGAGGCTGGGGGAAAGAGGAAAATTGCTTTTCTATTCTGGCTCCACCTTGTCTTGCTCCTGTCCTGTTCCTGTTCCCTACTCTAGTCCTACTCCTACTATTCTTGCTCCTATTTTTGCTGCAATCCAGTCCTGTTTGTCACTGGTTTTTCACCTGCTCCTTTCAGTTACCCCTTTTCTATCTGTTGGCACCAGTCCCTGTCTGAAGGACTCTTCCTCTCCATAGAAATCCCTTAATATGTCTTACAATGGTGGGGTGATTGAACAAAGAGTTGGTGACTGAATAAATAATAAACCTGTTAAATCCCTTTATATACCATTTTAGTCCCTTGTAGATGCCTCCCATTCTTCTACTGAACTGTGCCACCCACAAACCCCAATACAGCCTGTTCACCTGTTCCTTATGAAAACATTCAAAGTAGGTCAAAGTAGGCAGCCACCATCTTTGCTTCTCATCTCCCAGGTTCCAATCTAGTCATGGTTTCAACTGCACATGTTTCTGGCCACAAGGAAAGAAAGTCAAGATGACGGAGACTGCCAACCCTACCTTTGTCTTTTATCATGAGGTATTGGGGTGTGGGAGCCATACTGAAGTGGGTGGCATGGTTATGGGGGTGGGGGAAGACTTCTACAAGTATAAAGAAGTTGCATTCTGACTTTAGTCCATCCCTCGCATTACTATATCTGGCCTTGGAGTTGGCATACTTTTCCATTTCACAGAGCAGTGGTTGTCAGACTTATTTAGTTCAAGCCAACCTTTAATAACCTTTAGCTCATAAAAAAGTTACAGACATATGAAAACACTGCAAAAGTAGTCAGCCAGCCATATGGCCAAGAATATCTCAGGCATTAAAGAAGTGTTTGCCTTTGAGTTTCTACAAGTGTCAAATTTAAATCTACCCAAATATACCCATAATTGGCCTTCAGGCTAAGCCCCCAAACCAAACTAAGAGGGCATTCAGGCTGGGCCCTCAACCAAGGCCGTGAACCCAATCCCGTGGTTTAGAAAACATTGCCTTAGTTAAGGGTTACCTTGTTCCTTATGTTTGCTAAGGCCCATAATCTCAGGGATATTATTAAGTTCATGGTACCTTTAAAAAGTTTGGAAAACTGAATGTCAGGGTAGGGGGGGGGATCTAACAGCGGTACATTAGATCCCCCTTTATAACAAATTATGCTCTGATGTTGTTTCCTTTAATTGGTATCTATAAAAGTACAGAGGGATGCATTCAATTCCAATGATGATTCTACTGTACCAGCCCTCCTGCTCGGCAGTAACCATTAAACCTATTGATTATTCTGTTTGCACAGAACATATTGTGGTTGTAAATCTGGGTGTTGGGCAAGGTATCACTTTTCTCTTGCCGGAAACAAAGTGTTTATTAAGCTGTTTGTTACTGAACAGCTCACGTAAGAGCACACTATAATTTACAAAACCGGTAATTTTGGAAATGTGAATGAATGGTCAAAATTTCGCTTAATTTCTGTTTGCTTCTTTCAGTATTATATATATTATTTTTATATGTGGGCGATGGGCTGAACTACAGAGAAAAGAGAGCATTTACAGAAATACTTTGTAACAGATTTTTTGGAAATATGAATTCACCCTGGTTTTTGTTTCTTTATGTAACACCCTTTCTGGCACTTGCTAGGGCAGAGTCAAGTAGGCAGGACAAGGCAACCACCCTACCCTACCAATGCTCATGATTCCCATTTAAACCACCATTAACATAAGGACTTAATTAGGTCTATGAAGTAGTAGATTACAAAACAATCCCCAAAGAATTCTTGCCATAGCCAAACACCATTCTTTAGGCTACCAATGGCAGCCACCCATCCCTAGGGTTCATATGATCTAATAAACCCAGGCAACCAAATGCTACGACTTTGCAGGACCTGTGCACTCAGAGAGCAAATATCAAATTCCAGTCCATTATGTAGCTACAATAAACCCAAGATAGTAATCCCTGGCAGCTGTGACAGTACAGATAAAGCCATTTCTCAGATAACCTAATCATCCCCTGACTTTCCAACTCCTCAATGAGAGTTGAAGGGACATAGTCTGGAGCAAACCATTAGAAGATCACATTATTTCTGCCCATAGACATGCCTAGAAAAACTCCTACCCTTCCTCTGGCATACGCACAACTCATGTCCTCTTAGCCCAGTCAGCCCCTTCTCCACTATCTTGTGGCACTCTTCTTTTGGCAAAGTACAAATCCAAGTCACACTGCCATGGTATGGGTAGATGATTAACTAGTACCCTTTAGAATGGGGACTCCCTTGAGATCCAAAAATACACCAATGAATAAACCCACTAGGAGTAATAGCAGTACATAAACAGCCTCTGATACACTTAACAACAACAAAATAATATAGGAAACACTCCTAGTAAAGAGGTAATTCACTTAAAAATTTACCACTATTGTACCAGCCTGCTCCAAAGAGCCACTCCCTCTGGTGCCTTCCATCTCTTTTGACTTTAGCCCACAGGTAGTTCCCTTGCCTACTGATCCTTCTCCTTCCTCCTCCGCCATTGGCTTGCTCTGATGGGCTCCTTCTGGTTTACATCAATTTGACATGTTGCAGCCTTGGGATTGGTATCTATCTGGTTGCTAAATAACTGCTGTCAACAAACATGGCAGCACCTATAGAAAAAGCCAGGCTCAAAAACTAGTCAGCTATGGGGCACTTCTACAGATGGAGGGTAAGTGCTGCATCCAACACTTCCTCCTACATTTAGGATCATCTATATTTACCAATGACTGATCACCTGAGCTACAGCACAGAAAAAAAGACTTTATCGCTTGCAACAGCTCTGCCTACAGATTCTGCTTGTAAATCATTATGATCATTAATATAACATTTACCAGGCTTGTATTTAAGACTATCAGGAAACCTCACAGGGACTTACAATAAACAAATATGTAACTACATCTGAATTTACTCCGCAAGGCAGAACACCACTAGAGATAAAATGTAAGCTAAATATCATTATTCTTCTGCTCTTTAATTAGTGAATCCTGCTGGTATGATTGTACAGTTTCTCAGTTCAGCTATTGTAGGCTCGAGGGTAGGGGGATTTCATCTGAGTTCTTCACTGGTGCAGCCTCAGCTTTTCTTGATCCTTGAACCAATATCTCCCACCATCCCCTAAACAACTGCAGGCCGACATCTTGTATGGTCTATGTTGTGCCCAGTCATCCAATGGGCTTCATAGACGCATTTAGAACATTTATTAATTAATAAATATATATATATACAGGTATGGGACCTGTTATCCAGAATGCTCGGGACCTGGGGTTTTCCGGATAATGGATCTTTCCATAATTTGGGTCTTCATGCCTTATGTCAACTAGAAATTCATTTAAACATTAAATAAACCCAATAGACTGGTTTTGCTTCCAATAAGGATTAATTATATCTTAGTTGGGATCAAGTACAAGCTACGGTTTTATTATTACAGAGAAAAAGGAAATAATTTTTAAAAATGTAGATTATTTGGATACAATGGTGTCTAATTCGGAGCTTTCTGGATATCGGGTTTCCGGATAAGGGATCTTATACCTGTATAAATATACAGTATATATATATATCCCAATTAAAAATTTTCTAACTGTTGCATATTTACCAACGTTTCAAGTCCTCAAGGCAAAACAATACAATATATAATGTCATTGAGCAGTAAGGCAAGGTATGTGACAATAGTTTCTTCATCATAAAATTGGCCTGGATGATGCACTGTACCAAAGAACAAGGTGGGACATAGACATGACCTATTGGTTGGGGGTGAAGAGCTTAGGGCAACAACTTGTCCAAATTTAGCCCTTGCCCTCAAACATAAGGAATATCTAATAATCAACCTACATGGAAAGTTGGACAGTACTGACCCAGAACAGTCGAAGGTCATAACAATATTGGAAGGTATACGTTACACTAAAGCACAAAAACACTCTGGCCACCATCCCAACTACCCAGAGGTTGTCACCAATGGGAGTGGGCCTTCTGTAAAAGTATCATGGATAGAACAGATTGGGGTCAGTAGGATCGAGGTGTCAGTTGGTAGATTGTGAGTTTGGACAAAATATTTCAATGTTTCAAGTGAGACATTTTGCTTGACAGGAGCAAGTCCAGGAAAAAGTCAATGCCCAACAGATTACCCAGAAGCCATATGTGACTCCTTTGTGCTTAGCTGTGGCTCAAATGTTAGGGAACCCACCAATACGGATTTTAAGAAGAGAGTTTTATGTGCCCATACTTTACATAATGTAAAAACCTTGCCATATCTAGATGGAAATCCATACAAAGATGAGAGGTCGGCTACAGCAGGATTAGGCCTGCAAACACTCCACTCTGTTTTGAAAAAGGTGCGCAAGTTGAAAATTCGTGACACTCAAGTAACGAAGTAGATCTAAATGAATGGAGGCAAATAGTTTTGACATATTGCCATGGGATCTATTATCCAGCATGCTTGGGATCTGGATTTTCTGGGTAAGATTTTTTTTCATAAAGTGGAGCAAAATACTTTAAAGTTACTAAAAAATTGATAGTAGGATTGACTTAGTAGAACTTTTTATCATGAACATTGGCTTAGATGAAATCATCAGCTACGTCCTTTTCACCGGCCATAGGGCAGGCAATAAGCACAGCGCCTCACTGCGGCCATCCCTTAACTGGCCACATTATTAATGGCTATGTGTCTTCCATAAAAGAAAAGTATATGAGTGCACTTATCATAACACTTATTATAACCACTGCATCATATCATAACCACAGCATTAAAGTCTCCAGATTGTACTGAAAAAAAAAGAACTGGCTTACAAATCCAGCCCATGGTATAACATAATTAGGCTGTAAAATAAACTAGCCTTTCATTATGTATTGCCTCATTTATTGGCTTCCTAATGGTCGAACTGTGCATCATTTTATTTATGTGCCACTCCATCATAGGAACAAATGAATATAGATTTCGGCTCTTGCATATTGAAATAAAAAAGAAAATCAATTTATAATAACAGTAGAAAAGCTTTCTCATAACAATGATGAGCTGATTTATCTGCATTTGTTCTATTAGGAATTACCCACAGGATTAATGGAGGAAAGGTTTAGCAGAACGCTAATGAAATATTGGAGACACAAAGAGGGCATTACCTAGAAGATGGAATCTCTGGAGGGTATGGCTCTCAAAAACCATACGTAGCAATTGATGTTTCCTGGGTGTTATTCTATTTGCATTGGTCAGGCTCATGTTTTTAGTTTTCAGAATGAAGAAACAGATGTTTGTGGGGAGATTTAATTAGAGGATCAATGGAAGAAGCAGTGCTGTAGCTTTTGGACCACTCTTGGTTAGGAGAGATGGAAAATCTGCCTCATCATCATCTGTTCTTTGGCCAGTTTCTCTTCCCAGGAACAGACACTTCCATGAATGATGTGCAGGTTGACCTGAAACCCACAGTGACCCACAGGTTGACCACTGTCTGGGCTGGCTTCGGTTGAGAGGAGCATGTAGAAATTGCGTACAAAGCGAGACGATGTGGGTTGGGTGCAGGTCCTACAAGGGCAAAATATTGCTGTCTCCCATAGACTCCATTTGAATTAAATAATTCACATTTTAAAAATGATTTCCTTTTTCTCTGTAATAATAAAACATTACCTTTTACTTGATCCCAACTAAGATATAATTCATAGTTTTGGCTTTATATAATATTTAAATGATTTTAAGTAGACTTAAGGTACTGAGGTCCAAATTACAGACCCCTTATCCAGAAAAGCCCAGGTCCCGAGCATTCTGGAAAACAGGTCCCATAGAGCCTCCCAGGCCTATCAATGGTTACTATGCCACAATTAGTTCACTTACACCTTGAGATAAGTCTCCATATTGATGGCATTAACAGATGGAATGCATTGACTGAATAAATATGGACTGAATGGGGTTCTTTGTATAGCCATAAAAATGACTGAAGTACAGTAGTGTTATATTGTATGAAGTTATATAAGTTTGTTCTATTCACTGTTTTACAGAAACCTAAAGGGATCACAAAATATTAGGAATAGACCAAACGGGCAAATTTTAGGATTAAACTGTCTACACATATTATGAGCCAATATACAGGGTGCTACAGCCCTTGCCTCCTCCACAATCAATGCCTCTCCACTGTTCCCGATGCATTAACCACCGCCAGCCACTCCCGTGGTTCTCAAATCATCCTCCACATCGTTCATCCATCTCTCTGTTGGACGTCCTGTAAGTCGTCGTCCCTAAGACCTTTTCCCAGTAGACCTTCCTCAGGGCTTGGTCCTCTCACATATGTACCAGATGGCCAGCCTAGAGGAGCCTTCCACTCTTGATGATGGCGGTTATGCAGGAGTCCCCATAGAGGTCATATGGGGGATTTGGCACTTTCTCTTAACCTGGATCAGGCCATATATCCTCTTCAATACTTTATGATCTGAGGTTGTGAGCAGGTGCTCGTCCTGTGCCGTCATCAACCATGCTCACTCCTGTAAGTGACTATTGTCCTCTTCATTTTTCATGTCAGAAGACACAACTTCAACTGCTAAAGGCTGAAGTAGCACCCACCCAGATGCAGATACTGGATGGAAAAGTAAAGACATATAATCAATGTACCATCCTGTGAGACTCCTGCACATGGAGAACCCTACACCATTAGCTCCTGGCTATTCCAGCCAAACACCCCAGCAAAACCATACCACCAGTGGCATAACTAGATATTACTGGGCCCCACAGCAAATTATTTTTCAGGCCTCCAAAATGTCTATAGGTTGACCTGTTTTACCAATATTCATTGAATTTGTATATGAGTTAGGGCCTCATGGGACCCCTATACCTCCTGGGCCCCCTGCAGGGTCTGCTTCCTCTGAAGTTACTTCCCTGCATACCACATTACTAAAAGTTTTCCAAAAATCCTATCTAGCACCACTTATATGCTTCTCCACTCAACACTCGCAACAAGCCAAGCAATCCCCATCTACTGGTTAAGAATCCAACAACTTGGCAGACCTGACAGGGAACTGCAGTTCATCTTTCCTTGTGTGAGGGCAGGGCTTTGATTGGCTATCCATAGCTTGATGTGTTTCTAGGAAAGAACTTTCAGGACATGACTACTGCTTATTTGTAGCATGAACAGGGACCAGAGATGATCTATAGGGAGCTCCAATAAAGCTGCCCTTTTTAAAACAAACAATCCTGTCTAACCCATATTAAATTCAGGCTTCATATATTTTTATAATTGCCTGCCGAGGGTCCCTTTTGTTGTCCCCTTTACGAGATTTGAAATTGCATTTGTTGGGCTTGGAATAGATCAATGTTTCAAGCAAAGTCTTTTTAATATCCTTTTCTTATACTCCTTGTGATTAAAGTGAGTAGAAACGTTATTATTATTATTTAAACAAATTGGAATATAGGGTAAAGTGAGCATTTGTAAGTAAAGATTCAGTCTAGAAGCCACATCCACACAATCTATAGTTCTTCTTGTGTGCGATTTGCCTGATGCATAAAATGAGATTTTTCTACTTTCTGCTTCCTCTGGTTTTGTAGGTGACTGAGTTTGGGAGGTGGCGTGTACAGATATTTATAATACGGGACTATGTTCAAAATAATTATACAGGCAGGTCAAAAAGTTGTCCCGTGAACAAGAAAAAAAGACACTTTAATAGAGGAGCCTGATTTATTGCTGCGCTCAGCGTTTATGTGCCGTGAAGTTTTATGGAGACCTACTGAAGCAATTTGATTTGCATTTGTAGAAAGCATTTGGGGCAGTCAATAGTGATGGGTGATTAAATTCGGCAGGCGCGAATTCATGGCGAATTTCCATGTTTCAATAAATTCTCACAACTTCTGCGAAAATTCGCCAGCATCAAAAGAATGTGGACGCACGTCGGAAAAGTCGCTCGCGTCAAAACCGTCTCGCGTCAACACTATTCTGTTGCTCAGTGACTTTAACTCTGGCATCAAAATTGGCGCAAATTGACAAGGGCGTCAAAATTAGAGTTCCAAATTTTTTGACGTTTCACGAATTCGTAGGAAATTTGCAAATTTTTCGACGAAGCAAATCGGGAGAAATTCGCCCATCATTAGCAGTCAATAGTTATGGGCGAATACATTCGTGAGACACGAATTTGCTGCAAATTTTCACGTTTTGCCGCAAGCAAATGAATTTGCGAGACTTCTATGACAATTCGGACGTCAAAAAAAAAACTACGTTCATAAAACTTGTTGTGCGTCAAAATTATTCAGACGTCCCATTGACTTTAATGCATTTGGATCGAATAGTCGCGTGTATAAAAATCGTCACGCTTCAAAAACTTGACTTCAGTGTGTTTCGAAAAAATTTCGCCATTTTGCGGTAAATTCGGGAATTTTTTGGCAAAGCGAAACTGCACAGATTGGCCCATCACTAGCAGTCAAACCGGCAGCAAAGAAGCCTCTGTTATCAGTTTTTAGAACAGTAGCACATTCTAGTGTAGAGAATACCTGCACCTCTATGGGCATCACCTCGACTCCATCTCTTAGAAAACCATTGCGCAGCATTTTCATTTGAGTTTGCCGTATCTTCTTGACAAGCCAAGTTTTGAAGAAAGTTAACATAATATATTAATAGAAGAAAGTACCCGCAACAAATAAATACAATAACATACAGTAAATATAAAATACTTTCAAAAGTTTCATTTTGCCGTTCTTTTTTTTACAGGCATCATAGTTGTTTACTCATTATAAAACTTGAAATGGGGAGGTTGAAATACTAAAAAGTAATTCAAATCCATAGACCTTACAAAAATATTGATTGGATTTTAGTATCTGGAATGCTTGGGATCTGGGGTTTTCCACAGATCTTTTTGATCTTTTCGTAATTTGGATCTTCTAATAGAAAATCATATAAACATTAAATAAACCCAATAGTCTGGTTTTGCTTCCAATAAGGATTAATTATATCTTAGTTGGGATCAAGTACAAGCTACTGTTTTATTATTACTAGGGATGTAGCGAACGTCGGAAAAAAAGTTCGCGAACATATTCGCGAACTTGCGCAAAAATGCGAGCGGTTCGCGAACGGTTCGCGAACCCCATAGACTTCAATGGGAAGGCGAACTTTAACATCTAGAAAAGACATTTCTGGCCAGAAAAATGATTTTAAAGTTGTTTAAAGGGTGCAACGACCTGGACAGTGGCATGCCAGAGGGGGATCAAGGGCAAAAATGTATCTGAAAAATCTGCCTGTGTGTGCTTGGAAGAGATAGTGTAGGGGGAGAGCTGTTAGTGATTTCAGGGACAGATGATAGTAAGCTTGCTGGCTAGTAATCTGCTTGATACTGCTCTGTATTGGAGGGACAGAAGTCTGCAGGGATTTGAGGGACATTTTAGCTTAGGTAGCTTTGCTGGCTAGTAATCTACTGTTCTCTTTAAACAACTGCCATACGTTGACCTTGTAGGCATTGTTTGCCCAGTTTTTTTGGACGCAGCCACTGAAGCACAGTTGCCAGAAAAAATATGCCATATAAATGCTGAAAATAGTAATTTTTCGCCATACGTTGACCTTGTAGACATTGTTTGCCCAGTTTTTTTGGACGCAGCCACTGAAGCACAGTTGCCAGAAAAATTATGCCATATAAATGCTGAAAATATAAATTTTTTTGGTTGCAGCCACTGAAGCACAGAGGCCAGAAAAATTATGCCATATAAATGCAGAAAATATGCATTTTTTTGGTCGCAGCCACTGAAGCACAGTTGCCAGAAAAATTATGCCATATAAATGCTGAAAATATAAATTTTTTTGGTTGCAGCCACTGAAGCACAGAGGCCAGAAAAATTATGCCATATAAATGCAGAAAATATGCATTTTTTTGGTCGCAGCCACTGAAGCACAGTTGCCAGAAAAAATATGCCATATAAATGCTGAAAATAGTCATTTTTTGCCATATACGTTGAGTCAACGTATGGCAAAAAATTACTATTTTCAGCATTTATATGGCATATTTTTTCTGGCCTCTGTGCTTCAGTGGCTGCGGCCAAAAAAACTGGGCAAACAATGCCTACAAGGTCAACGTCGTTGACCTTGTAGGCATTGTTTGCCCAGTTTTTTTGGCCGCAGCCACTGAAGCACAGAGGCCAGAAAAAATATGCCATATAAATGCTGAAAATAGTAATTTTTTTGGTCGCAGCCACTGAAGCACAGTTGCCAGAAAAATTATGCCATATAAATGCTGAAAATATAAATTTTTTTGGTTGCAGCCACTGAAGCACAGAGGCCAGAAAAATTATGCCATATAAATGCTGAAAATATAAATTTTTTTGGTTGCAGCCACTGAAGCACAGAGGCCAGAAAAATTATGCCATATAAATGCAGAAAATATGCATTTTTTTGGTCGCAGCCACTGAAGCACAGTTGCCAGAAAAATTATGCCATATAAATGCAGAAAATATGCATTTTTTTGGACGCAGCCACTGAAGCACAGTTGCCAGAAAAAATATGCCATATAAATGCTGAAAATAGTCATTTTTTGCCATACGTTGACCTTGTAGACATTGTTTGCCCAGTTTTTTTGGTTGCAGCCACTGAAGCACAGAGGCCAGAAAAAATTAAACCAGTAGGGTTTGCACCCTAGTTTGTAACGGTGGCGGAGGGAGGAGGAGGACGCTAAAGGACAGCTGTGTGTGGAGTCATGAGGCTTGAAGAGAAGGACAGCTGCATAGAAGTCAGAACAAGTCTTCCGGCGTGCAGTAACCCTCCGAGATCCACCCCTCATTCATTTTAATAAAGGTCAGGTAATCGACACTTTTGTGACCTAGGCGAGTTCTCTTCTCAGTTACAATCCCTCCTGCTGCACTGAAGGTCCTTTCTGAGAGCACACTTGAGGCTGGGCAAGACAAGAGGTTCATGGCAAATTGTGACAGCTCTGGCCACAGATCAAGCCTGCGCACCCAGTAGTCCAGGGGTTCATCGCTCCTCAGAGTGTCGATATCTGCAGTTAATGCCAGGTAGTCCGCTACCTGCCGGTCGAGGCGTTCTTTGAGGGTGGATCCAGAAGGGTTGTGGCGCTGCCTTGGACAGAAAAACATTTGCATGTCTGACGTTACAGACTGGCCAAAGGGCTTTGTCCTTGCAGGTGTGCTCGTGGCAGGATTACTGGCACCTCTGCCCCTGGAATGTTGATGAGTTCCTGAAGTGACATCACCCTTAAAAGCATTGTACAACATGTTTTGCAGGCTGGTTTGTAAATGCCGCATCTTTTCGGACTTGTGGTATGTTGGTAACATTTCTGACACTTTATGCTTGTACCGAGGGTCTAGTAGCGTTGCGACCCAGTACAGGTCCTTCTCCTTAAGCCTCTTGATACGGGGGTCCTTCAACAGGCATGACAGCATGAAAGACCCCATTCTCACAAGGTTGGATGCAGAGCTATCCATCTCCGCTTCCTCATTATCAAGGACTGCATCATCCACGGTCTCCTCCCCCCAGCCACGTACAAGACCAGGGGTCCCCAAAAGGTCACCACTAGCCCCCTGGGAAGCCTGCTCCTGTTGGTCCTCCTCCTCCTCCTCCACAAAGCCACCTTCCTCCTCTGACTCCACTTCTGGCACCTCTCCCTGCGTTGCAGCAGGTGCCTGGGTTCGTTCTGGTGATTCCGACCAGAAATCGTGCGCTTCCAGCTCCTCGTCACGCTGGTCTACAGCCTCATCTGTCACTCGTCGCACGGCACGCTCCAGGAAGAAAGCGAAGGGTATTAGGTCGCTGATGGTGCCTTCGGTGCGACTGACCATATTTGTCACCTCTTCAAAAGGTCGCATGAGCCTGCAGGCATCGCGCATAAGCACCCAGTAACGGGGGAAAAAAATCCCCAGCTGTGCAGATCCAGTCCTACCACCCAGTTCAAAAAGGTACTCGTTGACGGCCCTTTGTTGTTGCAGCAGACGTTCCAACATAAGGAGCGTTGAATTCCAGCGAGTCTGGCTGTCAGAAATCAAACGCCTGACTGGCATGTTGTAGCGCTGCTGAATGTCAGCAAGGCGTGCCATGGCTGTGTAGGAACGTCTGAAATGGGCCGACACCTTTCTGGACTGGGTGAGAACGTCCTGGAATCCTGGGTACTTGGAGACAAAACGTTGGACTATTAAATTTAACACATGTGCCATGCAGGGCACATGTGTTAAATTGCCTAGTCTCAACGCTGCCAACAGATTGCTTCCATTGTCACACACCACTTTTCCGATCTGCAGTTGGTGTGGGGTCAGCCACCGATCGGCCTGTGACTGCAGAGATGACAGGAGTACAGATCCGGTATGGTTTTTGCTTTCCAGGCACGTCATCCCCAAGACAGCGTGACAACGGCGTACCTGGCACGTCGAATAGCCTAGGGGGAGCTGGGGGTGCACAGGTGTGGAGGAGGAGAAGGAGGACCCAGCAGCAGAGTAAGAAGAAGAAGAAGACGAGGTAGAGAGCGATGGAGGAGTAGAGGTGGTGGCAGAACCGCGTGCAATCCGTGGCGGTGACACCAACTCCACTGTTGTTGTTGAGCTACCCATTCCCTGCTTCCCAGCCATTACCAAGTTCACCCAGTGGGCAGTGTAGGTGACATACCTGCCCTGACCATGCTTGGAGGACCATGCGTCAGTAGTCATATGGACCTTTGGCCCAACACTAAGTGACAGAGATGCGGTAACTTGGCTCTGCACATGTTGGTACAGGTGTGGTATTCCCTTTTTAGAAAAAAATTGCGGCTGGGTACCTTCCACTGCGGTGTCCCAATTGCTACAAATTTGCGGAAGGCCTCAGAGTCCACCAGCTGGTATGGTAAAAGCTGGCGGGCTAAGAGTGCAGACAAGCCAGCTGTCAGACGCCGGGCAAGGGGGTGACAGTCAGACATTGGCTTCTTACGCTCAAACATGGCCTTCACAGAAACTTGGCTGGTGGCAGATGACTGGGAATGGGAACAGGTGGTCAAGGTGGAAGGCGGAGTGGAGGGTGGTTCAGACGGATCAAGGAGAGCAGAGGTAGAGCAGTAAGATGCTGGACCAGAAGGAGTGTGGCTTTTAGTTTGCCTGTTGCCTTTGAGGTGTTGCTCCCAAAGTGCTTTGTGCTTGCCGCTCATGTGCCTTCGCATAGAAGTTGTACCTATGTGGCTGTTGGGCTTACCAAGGCTCAGTTTCTGACTGCACTCATTGCAAATTACAATGCTTTTGTCAGAGGCACACACATTAAAAAAATCCCACACTGCTGACTTTTTGGAAGTGTGCGATCTGGCGGTAACAGTAGAAGTTGGCGGAGTTGGCGGTATTGGCGGCAATGGCGGGTGCGTTGGCCGGCTGAACACAGGTGCCGATACATGTTGTTGCCCTGCTGATCCCTGCGGGCTGTCCTCCCTGCTTCTTCTAAGTCTTATTCTCCTACTGCCTCTCTGACTCTCCGTCTCTCCATCTGAACTACCCTCCTCTTGCTCTCTTCTACTAGGCACCCACAAAACATCAATCTCCTCATCATCATTCTCCTCAGATGCATCAATTTCTTCTGACACATCACAGAAGGAAGCAGCAGCGGGGACCTCCTCCTCATCACTCATTATGTCCATCTCTATCGTGTTCTCTGCCAGAATTAAATCTGGTGTAAGGTCCTCATCTCCTTCATCTTCTTCTGGCAATAATGGTTGCGCATTACTCAGTTCAAGAAACTCATTGGAAAATAACTCCTCTGACCCCAGTGAAGAAGGGGCACCGGTGGTGGAGGAAGTGTTACGTGGGGTGGCCATAGCAGTGGAGGATGAGGAGGATGTTGTGGTAAAGTTAGAAACGGTAGAGGATGGGGTGTGCTGTGTAAGCCAGTCAACTACCTCTTCAGCATTTTGGGAGTTCAGGGTCATTGGCTTTTTAAAACTGGGAAATTTGCTAGGGCCACAGGATTGCATAGCAGCACGGCCCCTAGCACGGCCTCTGCGTGGCGGCCTGCCTTTGCCTGGCATTATTTTTAAAAAAACAACAACAACAACAAAAACTCAGTTGGTTTTTCTGGAAACGATAATACACACAGCTAGATGGCGGGTTGAAGAAAACACTGTGCAAATAATGCCTACAAAGTCAACGTATACACTACTACAGCGGTGGATACGGATTACGTAAAATATATGAATGCTGCTTGAAAAAAAGTAACTCAAGTGGTTTTTCTAGAGACGATAATATTATCAATATTTAGACAAAATGTGAACAAGGTCACACAGCTCGATGGCGGGTTGAAGAAAACAGTGTGCAAATAATGCCTACAAGGTCAACGTATACACTACTACAGCGGTGGATACGGATTACGTAAAATATATGAATGCTGCTTGAAAAAAAGTAACTCAAGTGGTTTTTCTAGAGACGATAATATTATCAATATTTAGACAAAATGTGAACAAGCTCACACAGCTCGATGGCGGGTTGAAGAAAACAGTGTGTAAATAATGCCTACAAGGTCAACGTATACACTACTACAGCGGTGGATACGGATTACGTAAAATATATGAATGCTGCTTGAAAAAAAGTAACTCAAGTGGTTTTTCTAGAGACGATAATATTATCAATATTTAGACAAAATGTGAACAAGCTCACACAGCTCGATGGCGGGTTGAAGAAAACACTGTGCAAATAATGCCTACAAGGTCAACGTATACACTACTACAGCGGTGGATACGGATTACGTAAAATATATGAATGCTGCTTGAAAAAAAGTAACTCAAGTGGTTTTTCTAGAGACGATAATATTATCAATATTTAGACAAAATGTGAACAAGCTCACACAGCTCGATGGCGGGTTGAAGAAAACAGTGTGCAAATAATGCCTACAAGGTCAACGTATACACTACTACAGCGGTGGATACGGATTACGTAAAATATATGAATGCTGCTTGAAAAAAAGTAACTCAAGTGGTTTTTCTAGAGACGATAATATTATCAATATTTAGACAAAATGTGAACAAGCTCACACAGCTCGATGGCGGGTTGAAGAAAACAGTGTGCAAATAATGCCTACAAGGTCAACGTATACACTACTACAGCGGTGGATACGGATTACGTAAAATATATGAATGCTGCTTGAAAAAAAGTAACTCAAGTGGTTTTTCTAGAGACGATAATATTATCAATATTTAGACAAAATGTGAACAAGCTCACACAGCTCGATGGCGGGTTGAAGAAAACAGTGTGCAAATAATGCCTACAAGGTCAACGTATACACTACTACAGCGGTGGATACGGATTACGTAAAATATATGAATGCTGCTTGAAAAAAAGTAACTCAAGTGGTTTTTCTAGAGACGATAATATTATCAATATTTAGACAAAATGTGAACAAGCTCACACAGCTCGATGGCGGGTTGAAGAAAACACTGTGCAAATAATGCCTACAAGGCCAACGTATACACTACTACAGCGGTGGATACGGATTACGTAAAATATATGAATGCTGCTTGAAAAAAGTGACTCCGGTGTTTTTTCTGGAGACGGTAATATTATGGATATTTAGACAGAATGGGAACAAGGTCACACAGCTCGATGGCGGGTTGAAGAAAACAGTGTGCAAATAATGCCTACAAGGCCAACGTATACACTACTACAGCGGTGGATACGGATTACGTAAAATATATGAATGCTGCTTGAAAAAAGTGACTCCGGTGTTTTTTCTGGAGACGGTAATATTATGGATATTTAGACAGAATGGGAACAAGGTCACACAGCTCGATGGCGGGTTGAAGAAAACAGTGTGCAAATAATGCCTACAAGGCCAACGTATACACTACTACAGCGGTGGATACGGATTACGTAAAATATATGAATGCTGCTTGAAAAAAGTGACTCCGGTGTTTTTTCTGGAGACGGTAATATTATGGATATTTAGACAGAATGGGAACAAGGTCACACAGCTCGATGGCGGGTTGAAGAAAACAGTGTGCAAATAATGCCTACAAGGCCAACGTATACACTACTACAGCGGTGGATACGGATTACGTAAAATATATTATGGCTGCTTGAAAAAAGTGACTCCGGTGTTTTTTCTGGAGACGGTAATATTATGGATATTTAGACAGAATGTGAACAAGGTCACACAGCTCGATGGCGGGTTGAAGAAAACAGTGTGCAAATAATGCCTACAGGGCAAATAATGCCTAAAAGGTCAACTTATACACTACTACAGCGGTAGTAAAATAAAAAAAAGTAAAATAAAAAAAAATGAATATTAAAAAAAAAAATTAAAGTTGGTGCTGCTGAACTACTAGGAGCAGCAGATTAGCACACCAGTCCCACTCCCCAACACTGCTAGACTAATAGCACTGGGCTCTTATAGTAGTAGTAGTAGTAGTAGTAGTAAAACAACAAAAAAATAAATAAAAGCAGTCCTTACAAGGACTACTGTTATTGCAGCAGTCAGCAGATGAGATCAGAAGCAGGACAGCTGCCCACTGCAGCTACATACAGAGCACTGCAGTAGAAGGTAGATTACTAGCCAGCAAAGCTACCTAAGCTTAAATGTCCCTCAAACCCCTGCAGACTTCTGTCCCTCCAATAACAGAGCAGTATCAAAACGATTACTAGCCAGCAAACTTTCAACTGTCCCTGAAATCACTAACAGGCAGCAGCTCTCTCCCTACACTATCTCTTCAGCACACACAGGCAGAGTGAAAAAACGCTGCAGGGCTTCGGTTTTTATAGGGAAGGGGAGTGGTCCAGGGGAGAGCTTCCTGATTGGCTGCCATGTACCTGCTGGTCTGGGGTGAGAGGGCAAAAAAAGCGCCAACAATGGCGAACCCAAAATGGCGAACGTCGCGCGACGTTCGCGAACTTCCGGCGAGCGCGAACACCCGATGTTCGCGCGAACAAGTTCGCCGGCGAACAGTTCGCGACATCTCTAATTATTACAGAGAAAAAGGAATTAATTTTAAAAATCAGATTATTCGGATTCGGATTATACTTTTCTGTAATTCTGAGCTTTCTGGATAGCGAGTCCCTTACCTGTATACGACAAAACTGAAAGTTGAAAATCTGAAAATACTCATGTAGAAGTCAATGGCAGAAGTCCTTTTACAGCTGGAAGATCTTTCTTTGATTTGTGGTTTTAGAGGTTTTGGATGTTTTTGAAGCTGGCTTTTGTGGGACAACACAGAAAAGTTGTAGTTTTTGAGCAACAAGTTAAAAAAGTCGCAGTTTTCTCAACTTTTCTTTCCCATTGGTGCTTTTTCAGTTGGGATCTTTTAATAAATTTCATGACATTGGGGCTTTAAGAGGAAGTTCGTTTGAAGGGAAGGGAGGGAGTTTTTTTGAACTCCCATAAGTTCGAAATTCGAATAAAAAAAGACCAATTGAAATTTATTTAAAAAAATCTACGTTTTTTTTCTGCGGGTGAATAGGCTGTATTCGATTGTTCGAATCGAGGTAAGATCGTATTAGAGCGAATTCAATTCAAAGTATTTTCAAGAAACTTCCATTTTTCAAAGTCCACCAATTGACTCCAAATAGGTTCTAGGAGGTCCCCCATAGGCTAAAACAGCAATTGACCAGGTTTTAGATGGCGAATGGTCGAAGTTGAAGTTTTAAAGAGACAGTACATTTTTTTTTCAAATTCAAATTTGGACTGTTCCCTCGTCGAGCTACACAAAAATAGCTTGAAATTCTAATTTTTTTACTTCGAATTTTCAATTCGACCCTTGAAAAGTCTGCCCCATGTCTACTAGAAAATCATGTAAACATTAAATAAACCCAATAGGCTGGTTTTGCTTCCAATAAGGATTAATTATATCTTAGTTGGGATCAGGTACAAGCTACTGATTTATTATGACTTTCTTGTAATTCGGAGCTTTCTAGATAACGGGTTTCCAGATAACGGATCCTATACCTGTACCATGTAAATACATCATACTCATTGGACTGTGTTAAAAAAAATGTAAGGGCAAATACATAAAAAACTGATTAGACTTGTTTAAATTATAATCTATGAAAAATATCATTTTGAGAGTAAACCAACTCACGCCTGAAAAGTAGAGGGCAAAAAAAGTTTTAAATAGAAATGGGAATAAATGAAATAATTTAGAATATACTTACATTCTGAAACTATTGAGAAATATCATTTCATTGGTATAAAAGCATGGATCAAGTCATAAATATTCAAAGGGGAGCAGCTACTGCAGTGCAGAAGGGTCATTAATTGTTTATCGAAATTCATGTTTCAGAAATAATACGGGGATATGAGCAGCTAGGGGGATGAATCAATTAGGTGCAATGGAGACTGCCACTCATTACATACTTAAGGAAAACAAATTAACATCGGAATGGCTGTCTGCCCAAATCAGCTGAGAAGGATGTTTAATCCTCGAGTCAGGGGCTCCGACATGATATTTGTAATAATGATGTTGATTGACATTTGATATGCAAGACACAGTATATGTAAAGATGCATGTGCCAGAGAAATTCAGGGACAGAATTAAAAAAAAAACATTTTAAAAGTAGTAATTACGGACCGGAGCTTTTTAAATATCTAAACTGCACCATTGCCGTTACCACTATCAACCCATAAAGTTGATTAGATCCATTTGGTACAGGGAAAACTAACCAGTACAGATACGATCATCTGTGGCTTTATTGTTCAAATTTAGTCTAGGGGACCTATTTATTAACATTTGGATTTGCTTTTTTTGTGTTTTTTTTTTAAATTTCCCTAAAATGCTAAAAATTCCAGGTTTATTAAGGGGCAGGTTTAAGGTTCGAATGGAAAATTTGAATTCAAATTCAAATTTTCGAGTTGGGTTTTTGGTCAAAACTCATATTTTCAAGTTGAAAAAAAGCCAAACTCTAATTCGAATTCAAGGTTTCTTATACCTCGACCCTGGAAATACCTCTAAATCGATAGTACGCCACTTAAAACCTGTCGAGGTAATGTACAAGTCAATGGCAGAGGTTGCTTGACCCATTTAAAGAAGTTATTAGCCTTCCTGGCACTTTTTTTTAAAAAAAAATAATTCGAGATTCGAGTTGCATTCAAATTGAACTTGAGTTTTCGAATTTTCGTTAGAATTTTAGACGTTCCAGTTTTTTCATAAATAAGCAACCATTCCAGTACATTTATTAGAGTGAAAAAAACTCACATAAACTCTAAAATTTGACCTTTGATAAATAACCCCCTAAGTGCAAAATTCTTGAAAAACTCTAATAAAAAACTTCTCCAAGTAAAAGCAGTCAAGGTCCCATAGAAGACAATGGGAGCTGTGCTGATCCTAAAGGACCTTTCTTTTAGCCTTTAAGACTTTTAGAGGTCTTCGAATATGTTTTCGCTTGTAATTGTCTAAAAGACTTATTTGTAGAGGGATTTGCATTTCTTTTCTTATAGTTTTGCACTTTTTTCCATTCGTACTTTTTATATTCAGATTTTTAATCTGGCATTCGTGGTTTTGGAGAAACTGAGTTTAATCGTGGTTTCAAAAAGCTTAAATACCACAAAAATTTGACCTTTAATAAATGGGCACATTTGTGTATTGAGCAAAAGATAAATAAACAGCAAGAAAGTTCCACCAAATAATTTAAAAATTTAGTATCCTACGATATTTCAATTACTTGGAGGCAGATTTACTGAAATTAAAATTTTACATTTTTTTTTAGAAAAACCTGATTTAACTCAATTGCATTTTTTTCTCAATTACCAGCATGTTTACAAAACAAACTTAAATCAGAATAACATGATTAAATGTATTGCAAAATCACAATTTTGTTTTAAAAAAATCGAATTTTAAAATAGTTTGAATTTTAAAAATATGCCTTCTGTTGACTTCTACAGACATTCTGCTGCTTTTAGCTTCTGATTTTTACAATCTAGTTTTTGAGGGGGGTTTTTTTGTATGATAAATCTTAAACATTTCAGTCTTAAAAATGTCAGTTCTGAAACTGAAAATTGGTGAAAAAAAATAATTCTGATCATGTTTTTCATTGCAGGAAAAAATGTGATATCAAAAACTAACAAAACATCCATTTATCAACAAATCAACGATTCATCAAAGGTCGAGGTGAATTTTCAAAATCGTATTTCGAGCTATTTTTTGTGTATTTCGGCAAGGGAATAGTTCAAATTCGATTCGAATTTGAAAAAAATTAGAAAATTTGAATATCGAAATGTATCATGTACTGTCTCTTTAAAAATTCGACTTTGAACATTTGCCATCTAAAACCAACCGAATTGCTTAGTCTATGGGAGACCTCCTAGAACCTATTTGGAGTCAATTGGTGGGGAAAACTTTGAATCGTATTTGATCGAATGCGCTATTAATTTGATTTGTACGATTTGAATTCGGCCGAAAACTGACCTATTCGATAGAAAACAACCAAAACCTATTCGACCAAAAAAAATTTGACTTAATTTTGGTTGGTCTTTTTGAATTTGAATTTCAACGTTTTTTCAATTCGAAATTTGACCCTTGATAAATATACCTTTGTGTACATGTTAAGATCAGACCTTTATGCGTAGATTGAAATAACTTCAACAATTGCGGATGGTTCCTCTCCTAGTTCCAGGAGGCCTTTCAAATCTCACAGGGTACATTGTGGACAGCAATTTCAATTTATTTTTTAGTTTGCTCACCAAACAAGAATTTTTGCCAGTGAATTTATTCGCCGGCGCAAATTCATGCCTGCCGAATTTATTCGACCCATCACTAATAACTGTCCATGTGTGCTTAAGCTTGAGAAAAAGGAAATGATCTGGTATCATTTATCACCTTTGTTAGTAAATTAGCCCTATTGAGCCTATATATAATTGCAATAAATTTACAGAACACTAATTAGAATGTATTTCTGGGTCTTATCAGTCATTGTATTTTCTGCAATTTCCTGTATCTGACACACAGGGATCTTAGTAACATATTATCCAATAGTTGTGAAAACCAACAGACCGGGGCTTTGGCAATGTCTGTATACAATACCATTCCTAGGCTGGCACAAGCCTCTCTGGTGGCATTTACTTTAGAAAGTATTTGCACTTCATTGGTCTGAATCTTTGGTCTCTTCTATATAAAAGGTTCCCAAGACCAAAAAGACCATAATTTAAAGAGATTGGTTCTCTACCAAATCTTGGTGTACTAGGGTATGGGAATGAAACTCTGTGGCCTTTTTACTCCATATTCCCCTCCTGTATCTCTTTAGTTCTGATGTTACCTTTGGGTTTAGATGAAGCCATGAGCTAGTCTAGTGCCACCAAGACTTGTAGTGAGAGCTTCCTCTGGAGAAGAGGTAACTGGCAGGTCACAGTAAGCCCTAAAATGGATTGAGATCCTGAATGTGTTCAGAAACAAACCAAGGTCAGAGAATGAAAAAATCTGGGTGGCAGTAGAGAACATGAAGTCAATTCAGGGCATGTTGAGAACATGAAGTCAATTCAGAAGTCAAGCATAACAAGACAGAAAGGACAGAGGTTGGCTTGGGTTATATGGGGGTAACCTAGAAAGCCTGAAAACAGGGACCTGGGCAGGTTATATATACTGTGTAACCAGTCCACTCTTCTCATTGGCCATTGGCAAAACATTCCACCGAGGTCCTTTAGCGAAGAAGATTGGGTTCTTGCAAAATATACAGGTTGTTGGTACGTTGGTAAACATGGATGTAAGAAGTGTGTAGGAGAAGTCATGGGTAAAGTTGCAGGTAGCAATATAGGCATACCCACCTCCATTGCTACCTTAATAAGTGTTACTGGATAACACAACATTAATCGTGAAATTAATTTGCATGCTATAGTCCAAGGAACAGAAAATTGCTGATGGTACGGCAACATGAACAGGGCCAGGCAAAGTATATTTAGATTCTGATTAACACTAGAGATTCGAAACATCTGGATAGTTAATGGACTGCCTCAACACCAGAGTTTGCATTCTAGTATAGTTTTGTTAAAGGATAAGTAAACCTTTAAAATAAGTCAATGTAAAATTGGTGAGGGTGCTATTCTAAGCACTTCTGTCATTTACATTCATTATTTATTTTGTTTTTATTCCAAGATATTAAGGGATACATGTGATGTTAATATGAATGGATTTTGTTACAACAGCGCCGCCTGCTGGTCATTTCCCCAACAGTCTGACCACCAAGTAGTCAAGGAAGTTGTCAGGAGAAAGAAAGAGGCTGCTCTCATGTTCTTCTGCTTAGGAAAATAAATTAGAAACCTTTCCCAAATCTTTCCTAAGCAGAAGAACATCAGAGCAGCCTCTTTCTTTCTCCTGACAACTTCCTTGACTACTTGCTGGTCAGACTGGTGGGAAAATGACCAGCAGGTAGAGTTGTAAGAAAAGTCATTCATATTAACAGTACATGTATCTCTCAATATATTGGAATTAAAAAGAAATAAATAATGAATGTAAATGATAAAAGTGCTTAGAATAGCCCCCTCGTCAATTTTAGATTCACTTGTTTTTAAAGTTTACTTATCCTTGAAGACATCAGATAATGGTCATTAACCTAATGACCTGATCGTTCATTCCTATGGCAGCTTTGTTCAGTGATATCCCATCAATACCCTGGTTGTAATTGCTCTTGCTAATTGGTTGCTATTTGTTACAAGATATGGAACACATTTTCCAACTGTGAGTGCATCACCACAATATGTGCTATTTTCATTGCTATCATTTCTTATTGGAGTACTTGAGCTGCAGTGAGCAGAAAGGCATTAAAAATGAACCTTAAGGATAAACAAAATCATCACAGAGACCCTTTAAGAACAATTTTACCTTCACATAAATATGGTCCAGATGGGGCTTAAATATCTGCCAGTTACTTGGAGGAAAAGAAGTCAACAATAAATGAAGTACGGTGCAGCACCTTTACAAGCCGTAGCTCATTGCTTTCTATCAAATAATGTAAATACACAGAGGAAGGAATCCAAGGAGCCATTACCTGGGAGATCTATGAGACAGTTTTTTCCCATTAGTCATGTTCCTTACTTGGGATGAAGGAATAATATTTCTCCTCTGAAATAAATCTACTTATATTTTTATTCTGCATGATTAACCATTTAGCTGTTTGTATAAATATATATAGTGTTTGCTCTAATATCAACTATGCTCAGCTTTTTGATAGCAAACATCTGCATTGCTAGACTGCTTGGTAAATTTCAGCCATATTGTATATCCGTCTGGGCAGGAGACTTTTAGTGGTGAATGTCAACAGATAAACAAGGGAAAGTTGTGCTCACCACTATTTTTTAAAAAACCTAGTCCCTTTGTAAAATGTATAATGAAGCAATAGAATTCTTAATGAATCAGATGAAAATTAACCGTAGGACTGGCCAGATATGGGATGACTTTGACGTAGTTGGCCAGCTTAAATATATTGCAATATATGGACAAACAATCCCTGTTTTGTTTAAAGGGTAAGGCATTTTTTAGTAGCAGTATGCACAAAATGTCGCTGTCTTAAATATATTGATAATGGGTTGAGTGCAGAGGACTCTTGTATGTGTCTATATGTATTTTGTGGTCACAGCCTCATTGCACCCCCGCCTAATGTTTTTAAAAAATAGTGGTGAGCACAACTTTCCCTTGTTTGTTATAGTTATACAAGAGCAGTGACCAGCTCTATGTTGTAGCTCCCACCCTTCCCAGCTATAGTCAGGTGATCCCACTGGTGTCTAATAAAAGGGCAGCCAAGTATGGAGGTTTACTTTGAAAGCAGCAAGTTAAGTTGCAGGTAATACCTAGTCCCTTTGTAAAATGTATAATGAAGCAACAGAATTCTTAATGAATCAGATGAAAATTAAGCGTAGGACTGGCCAGATATGGGATGACTTTGACGTAGTTGGCCAGCTTAAATATATTGCAATATATGGACAAACAATCCCTGTTTTGTTTAAAGGGTAAGGCATTTTTTAGTAGCAGTATGCACAAAATGTCGCTGTCTTAAATATATTGATAATGGGTTGAGTGCAGAGGACTCTTGTATGTGTCTGAATGTCAACAGATGCAATCTGACATGGTCTGTCCAAATATGGGGAGTAAAACTACCGTATATACTCGAGTATAAGCCGAGTTTTTCAGCACCCAAAATGGGCTTCCGCCTATAGTTAGCTCCCTGCTGCCAGTACCTTTGGTTGGAGTCGAGGCTGCTGAGGACCCTGCTATGCATTCCCGCTGGCGATTGGCTGCACTGCGCCTGCACGAAAAATTCTACGTTGACGGCAGGAAGCAGGTAGGAAGCAGCAAACGTAATGCTGTCTGCGCATGCGCATGCACATTCTATTACGCAAAGCTATTACGATGGAGCACAATCTGGACTGGTACTTTCCGTGTCTAAAACCCCTCAGGACCGCACCACGGGGGCCCCAGGTCCTAAAGGGCCCTCACAGTTGGCCAGACGATTTCGGTACCTGCCTAGAGCTGAGCAGATCCAGATGCAACAAATCTGCTCCTGACTCCTAGCGTCCGGTAAGTGTGACTTGTAAAGGTTTTGCAGTTTTCCCAAGTTTGCACCCGTGTTACTGCGGCGCTATCCGGGCGCATTTTCATTGCACGTACTTGCGCCGGGTGCCGCTTTCTCTTGTCCCACTCGGATGGTGCGGGGCTTGGGGGACAGAAAAGGGGGGGCAGGCTGGAGCACTGCTAGAAAAGTGGCGCACCAGCAGCTGTGTGTTAAGGAGCATTAAAGGGGAAGCACTGACCCTGTGCATCTAGCTTCCCCTGTCACACACCCGCACAGTGTGCCCCCTCACACTCCTGTCCATAGGAGGCTGGCGCACTCACTTGCACAGGCGGTCCAAAGCCCAGTCCATAGCAGCAGCAGCAGCGCCCTCACTTACACCAGAGCCCTTAGGGGTGGGATAGTGAAGGAGAGGGAGGAAGCCGACAGAAAACCAGGAAACGCTAGCGTGGCTAGTATGGTGCAGCACTGGTCTGACCCTTGCTGTATGTTTGTATGTATGTGTATGTAATGTATGTATGTATATATGTATGTATGTAATGTATGTATACAACAGCAGGTGTGGGCAGCACAGAGCTGTGACTGCAGCCTTTTCAGATCAGTAAGAGGCGAGTTCTTCCCTAGCAGAGCGCACGCAGGAGCATGTGTTCTGCTGAAGATGTCCTAAAATGCATTTCTCACCCCTAGGCTTATACTCGAGTCAATAAGTTTTACAAGTTTTTGTAGGTAAAATTAGGTACCTCGGCATATACTCGGGTCGGCTTGTACTCGAGTATATATGGTAATGCAAAAACATGTGGGGTGCTTAGTGTGTCGCATGCTTTCTTTATAATGCCTGTTAGCCATAATAATTATTGCATTAACACCAGACAAGCCAGTAAGATGGCTGCCACAAATGGTTCCAGAGCATTCATTTAACCCCAGACAAACCAGTACGATAACTGCCAAAAAATAGATTTAGAGCATTGCATTAACCCTAGACAAGCCAGTAAAATAACTGCCAAAATGTATTCAGAGCATTGCATTAACCCCAGACAAGCCAGTAAGATAACTGCCACAAATGAATTCAGAGCATTGTTTTAACACCAGATGAGCCAATAAGATAACTGCCACAATGTAACTAGAGGGGGGGGGCGGGCCCTGGTGGGGGACGCGCAGCGGAATTAGTGTCGCGTGAGCTGCTGGGGGGGTCCTGGGGGGTGCAGGCCCTGGCCCAATTGCACCCTCTGCTCTCCCGGTAGTTATGCCACTGATTCAGAGCATTGCACTAACACCGGACAAGCCAGTAAGATAACTGGCACAAATGGTTTCAGAGAATTGTGTTTGTGAAAGTTCTCATTCATCTTGCTCATACAATCAACGCCTAACTTAATGACATAATTGTGGATTATGATAAACAGATTATGCTGATTGGAGCAACATTCCAGAGGATATATAGCGAAGTAAGATCCTATGTACAAGTTATTCTGAATTGAGAAAGCCAGTTGGATGACTTGTGAAACGTCTTCAAGGAGAAAAGAAACACAGCAAGTCCAGTTGATTTGACTTATTTCTATAGATGTTCCAGAGCATTCATTTAACCCCAGACAAACCAGTACGATAATTGACAAAAAATGGATTTAGAGCATTGCATTAACCCTAGAGAAGCCAGTAAAATAACTGCCAAAAAATGAATTCAGAGCATTGTATTAACACCAGACAAGCCAGTGAGATAATTGCCACAAATGGTTCCAGAGCATTCATTTAACCCTAGACAAACCAGTACGATAACTGCCAAAAAATGGATTTAGAGATTTTTTTTTCTGTCCTCCATACTCTCAGATCTGCTCATTTGACCTTTCAGCTATTTGCACATCTGTATGGAGGGCCAGTTCACACAATATCTGTGTCAAACCAATTGGTAATATAAATCACAGGTCAATCCAAACCTTTAACCCCTGTTTTACCTACAACTTGCTGGAACAGACTTATGTCGCAATGACTGCATGGGTTTTCCATTTCAACACAAGAGAAGTGGCTTCCATTGGAAAAGAATCCTATTTGACCACAATGTCCCTGATGATGATTCTGAATTAATAGGTTTCACAAAGGGGTGCTATTAAAGTTTTTTCATGGTATTATGTTCAGCGGGGGCTAATGTTGTCATACCACTATTAGAGGGATCTGTTTAGGGAGTGAATGAAGCCCCCCATCCATTTCATGAGAGGTGGACAAACACCTAAATATTAGTTCATCTGGTGAATTCCATTTGCCTGATCTATCAGTCATGGTCATTGGCCACATCCATCATTTTCATCCCGCTATTCCATCTATCCTTGTGACATCTCCAGGATATTTGTCCCCCGATGACAGTTATTGATTGATACGTATCATTAGTATATTGTTACTCCAGAACATCAATATGATTTGAAAAGTAGGTGACGTAAGGCTTATTTCTCTTCTGCTGCTGGTATGTAAATATTTGCCTAAAATAATTTATTTTATTTTGTTCTCTTTTATACCTTACATAGCACACATGTTTTTCCACCTACCTCATCAGCTATGGTGCTATTATTATTATATTTATGGGGTGATAGATTTTACTCTCAATATTAGCCAGATTGGTGGTGTTATTCAGTAAGCTGGAAGGCTAGGCAGAGGAGATCCCGTACTAGTTCTTATCCCTAAGGGCAGGGGCACACGAACCTACTGGGGGAGATTTAGTCACCCGACGATAAATGGCCTCTTCATCAGGGCGACTGATCTCCCCGAACTGCCTCCCGCCAGCTAGAATCTAAATTGCTGGCAGGATGGCACTCGGAGCACTTTGTTATAAGGGTTACTAGAAATAATCATTGGATGGTACTTGACATATAGACTTAATACAGTTACACCATATGGTTTAAATGAGCAAATTGAATACCATTGGTTTCTATAAATCCAGCAGTATGTTTTTGAGTCTAACTATTTGTACTAAATATTTATAGACCTAAATGATCTAAAGTATCCCCTGTAACCATTCGAATATATGAAGGGGTTCCCCAAGATGGTGAGTATTTATGTATGTGGATTATAAACCAATTATGGAGGGTAGGCACTTTAGAGTGCAGTTCCCACATTGGATATAGGTTTGTTATTTTATATTGTCTTTGTTCTTATTTTTGGTGCACAGAGGTTATTTTTGATACCGTACCGTAGGTACACCATTTCAAAGCAGCATCGCGTCTTCATCGTTATTGCTATAGCTTAATATAATTCTTGGCTGAATCAACACAACTTCATGAAACTATCAATCACAGATGCTCTTTTTTGGCCCCAATGGCTTCCATCGCACTTTTAAATCAGACAAAAATAACTCAGTAGATAGGTACCTAACATATAGGTGTCCGGATAGTGAGGTCATTGGAACCAGGTTGTAAAGATTTGTAAAGGTTTGCAGGTCGGGCCGCGGGTCTTCTCAATATTGATTTTTACTCCTTTTTTGCTGATCACGCCTACTTCTGATGATGTCGCTTCCAGTTTACAATGACAGCACTTCTTGATTCTTGATGGTCAGCGGGTCCGGGTTACGGATAAGGTACTTGCGGGTAGGGTCAGGTAGCGGGTCCAAACTGGTTAGAATGCGAGTTGTGGGTCCGGGTTGCAGATTGCAGGTAGCGGGTACGGGTCAGGTGCGGGTTCCGAAAAATGGACCCGCACAGGACTCTTATTCTGTCCACCTTCTCTCCTTGAAAGGGAAAGCCCCTCCCAAGACCCTATGAGACCCTGTAGCTGCACAAACAGGGGATTTTCCACCATTTAGTTCAGATTTTCAGGAACAGAGGGGAATTAACCCTTTGTATCCCTCCACAAGTTTGGCATATAAACATAATTTTGTGGATTGTGGATTTCTATACATGCCAATCATGTGCCATCTTGCACCATTCACAGTCTATAGAATCTATACAGATTATTAGAATTAACAATAGTGGTGGAAGTCCCTCGGCCTCTGCATGAAGAGGAAGGAGAGAAGGAATTGCAGTCAGCTATGTTTCAGCCTGTTCCGTAAGAGCAGAAATTACAGCAATCAATCAAATCGCATATATATCCTGTGTACCTGCTTCAAGCTATATTTTATTGTCTGCCTCTGATTTATCTATTGCAAAGGAAAAGCTGAAATCCAGGTTTTAAAAGCTTCCTCCATCTGCTCCTCATTCCCCCCTCCAAATTACACTTGTAAATGCAGAATAAAAATCACTATCTCATTCCGTCAGTACGGGCAGCCGTCGCTTGTTTTTTCCGAGAGAGAAAATATATAACTGTTCAATAAGGCGATGTCTTGATACCTTTGGAAGTGTATTAACCATAAATATTGTGGTTTTGCTGCCTAATTAAGAATGTAAAACTCTAGATTTGAATCAGGGTTTTTCCCATTTGTCTATATCTTGGTTAGATTGCAATGGGGAACACGATACGTGGAATAAAATAATGCCAATATAAATACGTTATATACAATATCATCTGCATTCCTTATAACAATAGAAATTATATTAATGAGAGTATTGTTGGATTAGAAAACAACTAGACAGGGTCAAACTGGGCCAGCGGGACAAAAAAATGGTGAGCCCCAGACCTGCTCTCTGTAGGCGCAACAAGATAAAATAAAGTAGGGGGTTGCGGCTGGGTTGGGGGCCAGAGGCGGAAGGGGTGCAGGCCCCTGAGGACGACAGCTCAATGGCCCCGACCCCCTCAGTCTGACATTGTATAAAGACTGAAAATACACATATCTGGTGTACCATACAACCAACAAACCACCGAGGAGTGAAAAAGACCGACACTGTGTGCCAGATGCTTCACTGCAGCCAAATACCATATTCCTCTTAAAATTCAGAAGCAGGAGGGTTGTGGGGAGCAGTATGTTGCTCCATCTGCAAATTAGTGGTAATGTCGGTATAGTAAAGCAGTTAGTATTTCTGTTGGGTTTCACTCCACTCCTCCATCTTTAAAAGGGTGGTTCACCTTTAAATTAGTTTTAAGCATGTTACAGAATGGCCAAGCAACTATTCAATTGGTCTTTATTATTTATATTTTATAGTTTTTATTTGCCTTCTTTTGACTATTTCCAGCTTTCAAATGGGGGGTCACTGGCCCCATCCAAAAAACAAATGCACTTTAAGGCTACACATTTATTGTTATTGCTACTTTTTATTACTCGTTTTTCTATTCAGCTCCTATTCATATTCCAGTCTCTTATTCAAATATTGCAAACTGGAGAGCTGCTGAATAAAAAGCGAAATTACGCAAAAACCACAAATAATAAAAAATGAAACCAATTGCAAATTGTCTCAGAATATCACTCTCTACACCACAAGAAAAGTTAACCCAAATATGAACAACCCTTTTAAGGGTCATTTATGACCACAACTGCTATTTTCCATGTTTTTTATTATGGTTTCGTGGAGTCTGGTGCAATTCTGGCCATTGCCTTGCATCTGATTGCTAGGCACAAGTCCATTGACCAAATTGCCACTGTGGAAACCTTAAAAGTATTGTGAAAGTAGCAGTAACTCTAAAGGGATCCTGTCATCGGAAAACATGTTTTTTTCAAAATGAATCAGTTAATAGTGCTACTCCAGCAGAATTCTGCACTTAAATCCATTTCTCAAAAGAGCAAACAGATTTTTTTATATTCAATTTTGAAATCTGACATGGGGCTAGACATTTTGTCAATTTCCCAGCTGCCCCTGGTCATGTGACTTGAGCCTGCACTTTAGGAGAGAAATGCTTTCTGGCAGGCTGCCGTTTTTCCTTCTCAATATAACTGAATGTGTCTCAGTGAGACATGGGTTTTTACTATTGAGTGTTGTCCTTAGATCTACCAGGCAGCTGTTATCTTGTGTTAGGGAGCTGTTATCTGGTTACCTTCCTATTGTTCTTTTGTTTGGCTGCTGGGGGGGACTTCAATGCGTTTCGCGAATTTCTCGCCATTTATCGAATTTTTCTATAAATTCGGCATAGATTTGCCCATCGCTAGAAATATGTGTTTTTGACTTATGTGCCCTTATAACTGGGGGGTTGTGTCCCAGTAACTATGGCCCCTTTTTTTCGGTTGACTGGTCATTTATATCCCATTCACACATATATTATACCAAGCCAACTTCAACCATCAAATCCCAACATTTTTCATAAAATATCAGCATTGTACTAGAGCGGTTTACTAGACATTTTATCTACATACTACAGTAGAACCCCCATTTTACGTTTTTCAGGGGACCAGGAAACAATGGTGTAAAATGTGGGAAAACAATAAGGGGCAGATTTATCAAGGGTTGAATTTCAAAGTAATGGGAGCTTTTTTGAGCTTCGGAATTCGAAAGACCAATCGAAATTTATAAAAAAATATATATATTTTTTTTGGCCTAATATGTCCGTTTTCAATCTCATCGAAGTAATAGCGCCTTCCGTCGAATTTGATTAGAAGTTTTTCCAAAAAAAAACTTCGATTTTTTAAAGTCCACCAATTGATAGGTTCTAGGAGGTCCCCCATAGGCTAAAACAGCAATTTGGCAGGTTTTAGATGGCGAATGGTTGAAGTCGAATTTTTAAAGAGACAGTACATGATAGATTTCGAATTTCAAATTTTCGGGTTTTTTTTTTTCAAATTCGAATAAAATTTGGACTATTCCCTAGTCGAAGAACACAAAAATGAGCTTGAAATTTGAATTTTTTACATTCAAATTTTCACTTAGACCTTTGATAAATTTGCCCCTAAGTAAAATCGGGTAAAAACGCCAATTGAAATTCATTATAAATTGGTGGGACCACAAAAAACAATGTAAAATGAAGGAAAACATCAGGGGATGTAAACTTGAGGTTTCACTGTAGATACAAGTTATAGGCATAGCATAATAAACAGATGCTGTTGATATTGAGCTTTAAATCCACAAATATAAAGTAAACGTTCTCTCGACTTCAGCAAGTCAGTAAATGTCTCTCTTGGTCAATAACCTTGAGCACCTTCCACTGCTAAAAATCCAACTAATAAATTCTCAGATATGTAAAATCAGCAGTTACAGCACCCTGGGTAAGCCATTCCACAACTAAAAGAAACTGAACATAACCCCTTCTGTGGCTTAAACATCTTATACCTGTAGTGGAAATGTTAGGAGTATGCTGCTATGACTTTATTAAAGGGATACTGTCATGGGAAAATATGTTTTTTTTCAAAATGCATCAGTTAGTGCTGCTCCAGCAGAATTCTGCATTGAAATCTGTATTTCAAAAGAGCAAACAGATTTTTTATATTTAATTTTGAATTCTGACATGGGGCTAGACATATTATCAGTTTCCCAACTGCCCCCAGTCATGTGACTTGTGCTCTGATAGACTTCAGTCACTCTTTACTGCTGTACTGCCCTCCAGCAGCCTAACAAAAGAACAATGGGAAGGTAACCAGATAGCAGCTCCCCAACACAAGATAACAGCTGCCTGGTAGATCAAAGAACAACACTCAATAGTAAAAACCAGGCACTTAAAGAGGTTGTTCATCTTTGAGTTAACTTTTAGTATGACGAACAGTGATATTCTGAGACAATTTACAGTTGGTTTTCATTCTTTATTATTTATTATTTTTGCATTATTTCACTTTTTATTCAGCAGCTCTCCAGTTTGCAGTTTCAGCCATCGGGTTGCTAGGGTGCAAATTCCCATAGCAACCATCCACTGATTTGAATAAGAGACTGGAATATGAATAGGAGAGGCCTGAATAGAAAGATGAATAATAAAAAGAAGCAATAACAATACATTTGTAGCTTTACATGTAATGTTTTTAGACGGGGTCAATGACCTCCATTTGAAAGCTGGAAAGAATCAAAAGAAGAAGGATGGTTGTACTGGCAAGTATTAGATTATTTCCCTTGCATCTCCACCAGTTTTTCTGTAACTAGTGAACTAGTGATGGGTAAATCTGTCCCGAGAATTCGCAAAATGGTGAGAAAAATGTGCAAAACACATTGAAGTCAATGGGTTTCAAAATTATTTTGACTCGTGACAATATTTACACGATCAACTTTTTTGTTGCAGCAAATTTTTTCGTTGATGAATTTTTGCAGCAGTTTCATGACACTATTTGGCCAACACTAACGAGAACTTTATATCCACATAAAATGATATCCACTTATACCCTTAATGGGACTGCACTAAGCAAATCCATAATGGAAAAGGACCTTGGAGTCCTTGTAGATGATAAACTTGTCTGTAGCAGCAATGTCAGTCAGCAGCATCAAGGGCAAATAAGGTCTTTAGATGTATTAAATGGGGCAGAGAGTCACGGGAGGAGGGGTCATTGGGGATGTTCACGCAGGAGAAGAGGCACTTAAGAGGTGATATGATAACTATGTATTATTTCACACAAATTTGTCAAAAGAAAATATCGTCCTGTTCTCCTTGTGTTTTCAGTGGGAAAAAAAAGTGTGATGTAAAAAGAGAATATGCTTACATCTATGGTAAAGTATTATATTAGATATCATTTCTTATAAATTTGTTCAGAGACAAGAGTCGGCATGACCTGTAGGAGGTGGAGAATTCCCTTTTAGCCAATAATGTCAGGTGCTGTTTCCCTGGGTTTTGGAAGGTAGACTAATAGCCATGTTAGGCATCTTTTGCATCAAAGGAAATAGAGAAGAAATTACCCTCGCACACCCTGGCCTTCCTAATCTGTATGAGTCCCAGGTGCTCAATGAAGAAGGTGTTGGCGACCTCAATTTCAGCGCGAAGAGAAGAAAAATCACTGGCACAACATGGGTTATTTCTAGCAGGGAAAACCCTTGCTCATTTATTGCGGATGCGCAATAAATGAGCAAGGGTTTTCCCTGCTAGAAATAACCCATGTTGTGCCAGTGATTTTTCTTCTCTTCAGGCATCTTTTGCATTCCATTCATGGATGAGGAAAATCTCAAACAAAGAAGGTCTTAGTAAAGAACGAGGACTCTGAGGTAAGAGGTACACCTCAGTGGAAGTCATGGAGAATAGTATTAGCTTAGTTAGCACAGTCATGGGCAGTCATGGGCTCCACCAAGAAGTTAGAAGGGTAAGTACCCAAAGTACCCATGACCCATTGTAGTCAATATACTCAAAGATGAAAAGGAAGTTCTGCACTTTGGTCTTGGACAAATTTGACCAGTTTCGTTTTGCCTAAAATTCACCGGTGGCGAAATGTTCACCGTCACCCATTAAAGTCTACGGGCGTCAAAAAAAGGTATGAAGATCCAAATTATGGAAAGATTCATTATCTGGAAAACCCCGAAACTCACAAAAATTGCTGAAGCTTTGATCTCATTACGAAGATTACTGAAGCGGCTGAAGATGGTGCCTGTGAACTCTGATGCCTGAATCTGCACCGAGGGGTAAGTAAAACGTTAGTGGCGTTTGCCCAGGATAATACTTAGGCTGGGGGGGAGGGTCTATTTAGGGTAGGGGGGTAAGTGTTTTTTAAGTTTAGGGTTGAATACTCTTATAAGGCAGCAGTTTCCTTAATTCCAGCTGCGCTCCACCATAACTGCACTTTTTGCGTTTTTATACAAATTAGGTTCAAGATGCATCTAGCATTTTCAAAACGGGGGTTATTTCTGAACTGAAAAGGCCATTGTGGTAACCACTGCTGGAATCCCGGAACTACCAGAAAGTCCAGGGTAGCGGTACCTACAGGATTCCCCAGCAGCAACAGCTACATTTGAGTATCATTCATCAGAATGTCGACCGTGCTTAATACAGTATTCATGTCAAGACGTGCTCTCCATTGAGTCCACTTTGGACGTACCCAGGCTCGTTGACCCCTATAATATTTAGGACCATGAAAATGCTCAAAAAAGCAGAGGGCCATCAGCAACAGCTTCTGCTCCAATAACATAAGCAGTTTCCTTACTATACACAATATCCTACACTTCCATATGTTTTCATGGCAGAATTAGGTTCTTTCCCTCTGCATCTATGAGCTGCAACCCCCCTATAGACAGCATTGCCCTCTTTTCATTTATCATTTCTTGATTAAAACAACCCCAATGTTTTATAGAGATGTTCTGTTCATTAGAAAAGAAAACCTGGGGCTAAGTACCTAAGTATTAACGGCAGTGCCTGTATAATGGCTGATAATGTAGAGAGAGAAGATGCTCGGGATATTATCAGTTAGCGAGTGGGATTGGGCCTATCAGTACTAATGCACACGCCACTCTCTCTGCCACTTCATTACAACGTGCTGATATCTCCAGTGCTCTGGGTTTCCTTAAGAGGAAAATATCAGTAATGTTGTTCTTGGAAATCCTACAGACGCTTTATCATCCTGCGGAACGCTGCCATAATATTGCGGAAGGGCACAGCCATTTGTCCATGATTTATGCGTCGGAGAAATAAAACAAAAAATAGTCATAAAAATATAAAACCTTTCAGCATTAATAAATAGCAGGGGAGATTTCATGTAGGAGGTGGGAGATGACTGGCTGGGCTAATCACTGATCTTCCCCTTCCATAGTTTCAGGGCCTTATTTATCAAAATCGAAATTTTTTTTTTTAAAATAAAAAAGTCCGACCAAACTAGAATCCACGATTCGATTTTATTTATTATATAAAAAAAAAAGCTCAATTTAATTGGATCAGGGACAAAATCAAGCGAAAAACCGAATCATTCAATTTTTTTTGGCTTTTTCCCGGAAAGCCAAAATTGACGGTTTTTCGATCTAATTCCAGCGCAGACCACAGAAACTTCCTAACAGGATAGGGACCTCTCCCATTGACTTATATACAACTTCTGAGATGGCGGATTTTCGGATTCTGACTTTTTCCATCCTCGGGGAAATCTTGAAAAATTTGAGAGTTTTTTTCCACTAAATGTTCAGCTCTTATAGTAAAACAAAATCAAATAATTGCTTCCAATAAGGATTAATTATATCTGAGCACAAGTACAAGGAACTGTTTCTATGGGAGATGAGTCATAATTCAGAGCTTTCTGGATAATTGGTTTCCGGATAACAGATCCTATACCTGTTGGATCTCTTTCTTTTGCATCTTTTAACACTTAACAGCTACTGTAAAAATGTATTGTTTATATCTGTGATAGGGTGAATTTAATTTTTTTTGTTAATGTTAAAGGGCATGTAAAGTCTAAAATAGAATAAGGGTAGAAATGCTGTATTTTGTATACTAAATATAAACATGAACTTACTGCACCACAAGCCTAATCAAACAAATGATTTATGCTTTTAAAGTTGGCTAAAGGGGGTCACCATCTTGTAACTTTGTTATACATCTTTGCAAGACTAAGACTGTGCACATGCTCAGTGTGGTCTGGGCTGCTTAGGGATCGTCATAAACAAAGCTGCTTGAGTTCTGCATGGCTGGGAAGTAAGGCGGGGGCTCCCCCTGCTGTTCATAAGTATGATTGTTTCCCTGCTCAGCAGTTAGGGACCGTCTGACAATTCCTATCCACAGCAGTAAATGAAGGGAGAATTTCACTGCATACAGTCAGGTTTCTTATAAAAACGGTACACATTTTTTAATTGAAGTATATTGGAGATAGGTTTCTTTTTCATTAAAGAAAGTAAAAATGGGATTTTATTTTTTTGCCTTTACATGCCCTTTAAAGAAGAAGGAAAGCTACCAAAGCAGTTTATTACCGATAGATTAGCCACAATAGTGCAACCTATAACACTATGTTTATTCTGCAGAATGATTTACCATACCTGAGTAAACAGCACTATGAGCTCTCTGATTTTTTAGGATATCAGCTGCCATATTAGCTTGGTGTGACATCACTTCCTGCCCAAGTCTCTCCCTGCTCAGTCATAGCTCTGGGCTCAGATTACATCAGGGAGGGGAGGAGGGAGGGAAAGAGGAGCAAACTGAGCATGCTCAAGCCCAAGCCCTGGATGTTTAAGCTGAAAACAGGAAGTCTGATACAGAAGCCCATGAGTACACAATAGAAGGAAAGAAATGTGATGTTACTTTTGACAGAGGACTCAGAGGGTTTACTGGTGTATTTATATAGACCTTTCTGATAAAGCTTACTTAGTTTTAGCCTTTCCTCCTCCTTTAATTAACTTTGCTGGCCAGTAATCTGTATAAATAGCTACGTGTATAATTTATGTAAATAGTTTGTTTGTGTAGGTGTTAAAAGTGGAAACTAGTTTTGGTTTACAATCTGAGGCCTACTTGGAAGCATGTGAAAGTATATCTAAATAGTGCTAAAACAATGTATATTGAAAGCTGTGTTTGCTACATATTAATACACATGAGCATGGAAAATGTTACTTTTATATATAATAGTTCAATCGATTGCACAAGGTTTCATGAAGCATTACTTAGAGAAGCCACTAACCTCATATCACCCAGCCGGGTACCAGCTCAGTCGTTTCTATTTTTGCTGGTTTTCTTTCTGTGCAGCTTTATTCTGCAGTTAAACACATTAAGTTTAATATAAAGGGCCCCCAGGCTATTGAAGTCCTGCAGAGCATTTACTGAGCAGAAGCACGAGCACAAGCTCTCCACTAATTCCTTGCTAGGAATGGAAATTTAATGGCAATAATTTATAGCTGTCCTGCGAGATTTATACATGAAGCTGGGAGGGAAAAGAAACTCAAAAAAAGCTGTTGGAGGTTAATGAAAATTTTGTTCCAGCGATGATCTGATGTCCTATGGGGTGTTGATGGGTTTTTGCTTTTTTTTTTTAAAGGGACGGTACACAAAAAATGCGATCATTCTAATGCTCTGATTGGATACAGGTTGGTCTAGCCCTGTGATCATTCTAATGCTCTGATTGGATACAGGTTGGTCTAGCCCTGTGATCATTCTAATGCTCTGATTGGATACAGGTTGGTCTAGCCCTGTGATCATTCTAATGCTCTGATTGGATACAGGTTGGTCTAGCCCTGTGATCATTCTAATGCTCTGATTGGATACAGGTTGGTCTAGCCCTGTGATCATTCTAATTCTCTGATTGGATACAGGTTGGTCTCGCCCTGTGATAATTCTAATGCTCTGATTGGATACAGGTTGGTCTAGTCCTGTGATCATTCTAATGCTCTGATTGGATACAGGTTGGTCTAGCCCTATGATCATTCTATTGCTCTGATTGGATACAGGTTGGTCTAGCCCTATGATCATTCTATTGCTCTGATTGGATACAGGTTGGTCTCGCCCTGTGATAATTCTAATGCTCTGATTGGATACAGGTTGGTCTAGCCCTGTGATCATTCTAATGTTCTGATTGGATATAGGTTGGTTTTGCCCTGTGATAATTCTAATACTCTGATTAGATACAGGTTGGTCTAGCCCTGTGATTATTCTAATGCTTTGATTGGATACAGTTTTGGTCTAGCCCTTGGGATGATTCTAATGTTCTGATTGGATACAGGCTGGTCTATTCCTTTGAGCATTCTAATGCTCTGATTGGATATAGGTTGGCTATTTGATACAATTCAAAGGGAAAATCTTAGGGCATGGGAGAATATTAAAGTGATCATAGGGTAACAGTACCATTCTGTTACCAACCCTAGAAAGGAGGGCTGTATTTTGACCAAAAAAAATGTGTGTAAATGATGACAACCAGTATATATTGCTTAGCAGTCTAATATATAAAGTTTAGCACTTAGAGAACTTCTTTCCTTTCAGTGTACTGTACTTATCCTGCAGGAGATGAAAGTGGAACGCACATGACTCATCCTTATGCCATATTATATAATATTTACACAGAGCTACTTGAGGAGGAAAAGTCTACAGAGGAATTGCGTATGTAATTATATTTGCTGTACCCTGTTCTTGACCTGTAACTATTTCATTCTCCACCACCTACGGACTAAACTAATTAAATAAGCATATATTTAAAAAAGAAGAAAGGACGGAGGAGCGAGGCACATTCAGCCTAGTGGCTTCCATTCAAATCATTTATATTTAAGTGAGCTGCAAGTGGTTTAATGAGAATATTTTTTTGAACAATAAAAAAAGCCGTTATGGGCTCATCAGGAGACACCAGCCTTTTTTGTGTTTCTGATTGGTTAATAACAAAAATTGCCATAAGTAGAGCAAAAGCTTTCTGGTTTCATAGATTAGATAACCCCAGAATGCTTGCTAGTTTTAACTAATCATGCTGAAATGTTTTAACTGAAAATATAGCATTATTTCCCCACCATTCCAGCATATTTTTTTAGCTGTAAAAGGGACTTTTGCTTGGTATAAATGTGTCTGCCTGGTGCACCAAAAATACTCATAATTACATGTCACTTTTTGACATGAATCAATTTTTGGAATCAGAATGACATCACTCGACTTTAAAATGATGGGTGGGTGTTGACATGGGTGTCTGCAGAAGGGGGGCAAGAGGAGGCAGTTGCCCCACCCTGACTTCTCCAGCCAGTTCCAAGAAAATGTTTGTAAATTTAATTCCCAGCAACACAAAACATGTTTTATACTTCCCACCCCAAGGTAAGCCTTAATTAGGTTATCTTCTGCATTGTTATTAATAGGTTCATCTTCAGTGGGATGTTACCCTATGTGATTTTTGGTTACTTGCCTCAGCCCCGAAAATTTTTCTGCAGACACCCATGGGTGTTGATGCAGCCCACAGTGGGAACCCTGGAGCTACTTATAATACTCCAATGGTGTATGGCTGTGATGTAATTGCCTGGGATGCATGATGTGAAATTCGTTAGGTTCTGCATTGGGTTCTTAGGCATTTCTTAATCCACCTGCTATATTGTTGTTGAGTTAGTTGCTTAAAGAAGAAGGAAAGGCTGTTTGCACTTGGGGGTGCCAAATGTTAGACACCACCAAGTAGAGTCCTGCAGCGGATCGGGTACCCGCGGGTTACCCACAAAAACCTGCGATACCCTGCGAGTTGCGAGTAGAAGTTCTCGGTGCAGGTTAAGACACGGGTCGGCGGTTGTGCGGGTCACGGGTTGGGCCGCGGGTCTTCTCAATAGCGATTTTTCTGGTCACGTCTAATTCCGATGACTTCACTTCCGGTTTACAATGACAGCACTTCCTGTTTTACTCCTTTTTTTCTGATCACGTCTACTTCCGATGATGTCACTTCCAGTGTACAATGACAGCACTTCCTGATTCTTGATGGTCAGCGGGTTGCGGGGTCTGGGTTGCGGATTGCAGGTTGCGGGTACGGGTCCCAAAAAATGGACCCGCGCAAGGACTCTACCCTCAAGTGATTGTATTGACTTACCTGAAACCCGGGGGTGGTACTCCGATCGGCAGAAAACTGCACTGGCCCGGGGGTTATACCAGTGAGCACCACGGAGCGATCCTCTTCCTGCTTCCTCTTTCGTCCCACGGTTGCGCATGCTGAAAGCTGAACTTTAACAACAAGCTGCCTATTTTGTTCTGCTGCGCATGCATTTGCCCGGGGAAATTTGAAGAAAGAAGAAGACGGAAGAAGATCTCTCCATGGTGCTCGCTAGAAAAACCAGGGGTTTCAGGTAAGTCAATACAATCACTTGGGGGTGCCTAACATTTGGCACCCCCAAGTGCAAACAGCCTTTACTTCTCCTGAAACAAGGGCATAATTCTCTGCTATATCAGACTTCCTAATAAGTCCCCTTATTTATGATGGTGTACTTGAATGATAACTTAACCAATCACAGAATAAGATGAATGAGTTAATCTATGAACACTGGGGGCAAGCATTATTGAAGTTAATGGGCACCCATCACTTGACATTTGCATCTGGTGTAAAGCAGCTGTCACTTGAGCAGGGGGTATGTATGTGGATCCCCATTGGCTAACCCATGTCTACCCTTTAAATGGTTAGAGGTGCAATGGGTTGAGTAAGACAGTTGTAAGTTGCAATATATGCATGTAAGGGGGACAACATGCATATATTGCACGTTCACCATGTCCATATTACATAAATGTTTCATAATAAAAGGCTTTATGGATTTTTAATTCCGGTACCCGAATGCCCTTAGGTAAGAATGTTGAATTAGACAGATCATACATCACCATTAATAAACGTATTTTGTGGCGACCTTCGTGGTTTGTTTATCTGCCTAACTCCAATTTTTCTGTGGTTGGAATATACAATTTTTCGGGGCCCTTGCTGGGGGTGGGATGGGCCACCAGAACCACATTATAAGATTGTGATTATTTACAACTTTTGTTTTCTTTATGGTACTGTGTTTTACGTTTCTTCCGTAGTTTATTTCTGCACATTGAGTCCTAAAATCTAAGTTGCTAAACAGATACAAGCTTATATTTGTAGAGGCATACGAGTGGTTTGTTTCAGGGATGGTTGTAAGGCCAAACAAAAAGAGTAAAGAGCCTGGATCTCGTGGGGGAAATGTAAATAACAATACACAGAACATATTATATTGTGCAACAGCTGAAGGAGCACAGACTAGACATTTAAGTTAGTTCCCTCCGTCTCATATAAGGATCTGAGCCTTTGTGCCTGAAATCAGAAATTCCAGTTCCGTCACATTAGTGTAAAAGTTCCAAACTTACCTCAGTATTGATGGGAGACTAACGACTTACAGGAAGGTTGAGCGCAAACCCAAATGTCATTGTCAAATCTAGTTTTTCATGCAAAATCACTTTTCTTAATGGCCCAAGTGCAGCAATACACATATGCCTTTATTTTTCAGCATCTCTCTCCCTATTAATATTCGGTCATTACTAGGAAAAAAAAGAATTTGCAGGGCTGTGTCGGCAGCGAATCACCAGCCATCTTGTGCCCTCTAGTGGGCCTGTTGGTAAGGAATTAACATGAGAAGATCGTTTCTGCTCCTGAACATTCACTTGCAGCAGATCAGAAGTTCTCTGGAGCAGAAGCAAAGAGATAGTTGAGGGAACCTGACCCGATAAACAGTTAAAGGGGTTGTTCACCTTTCAGATAACTTTTAGTGTGTTGCAGAGAGTGATATTTTGAGACAATTTGCAATGGTTTTCATTTTTTATTATTTGTGGTTTTCAAGTTATTTAGCTTTTTATTCAGCAGCTCTCCAGATTGTAATTTTCCAAACCATGCATTGATGTGAATAAGAGACTGGAATATGAATAGGAGAGGCCTGAATAGAAAGATGAGTAAGAAAAAGTAGCAAAAACAATATATTTGTAGCCTTACAGAGCATTTGTTTTTTAGATGGGATCAGTGACGCCGATTTGAAAGCTCCAAAGCGTCAAAAGAAAAAGGCAAATAATTGAAAAACTTTAAAAAATAAATAATGAAAACCAATTGAAAAGTTGCTTAGCACTGGCCATTCTATAACATACTAAAAGTTACCTTAAAGGGATCCTGTCATTGGAAAACGTGTTTTTTCAAAACACATCAGTTAATAGTGCTGCTCCAGCAGAATTCTGCACTGAAATCCATTTCTCAAAAGAGCAAACAGATTTTTTTATATTCAATTTTGAAATCTTACATGGGGCTAGACATTTTGTCAATTTCCCAGCTGCCCCTGGTCATGTGACTTGTGCCTGCACTTTAGGAGAGAAATGCTTTCTGGCAGGCTGCTGTTTTTCCTTCTCAATGTAACTGAATGTGTCTCAGTGGGACATGGGTTTTTACTATTGAGTGTTGTTCTTAGATCTACCAGGCAGCTGTTATCTTGTGTTAGGGAGCTGTTATCTGGTTACCTTCCCATTGTTCTGTTGTTTGGCTGCTGGGGGGGAAAAGGGAGGGGGGTGATATCACTACAACTTGCAGTACAGCAGTAAAGAGTGACTGAAGTTTATCAGAGCACAAGTCACATGACTTTAAATTTCTTTAATACAAGAAATTAAAAAGGCACTTTTCAAACAGGTCTGTGCCCTAAGATCAATATGTAGATTTAGCACAACAGTTTTGCCTCTGCAGTACAGAGGATTATTGTTATGATTATTTACCTTTATTTGCATATCTTCTGTAAACAGCACAGACTGGGGATAAACAGCAGCTGGGAATGATGAACCTCGGTTAATCAGCCCTATTGTTACAGTATAAGCTGCCTCAGTTCAATGTATCTGTACCATTGATTCACCTATAGGCCCTAAGGGAACTACGCAATATTGCTGACAAGATGCCATCAATGATATAACCTCGCTTGCTCTGCCCGGGGCAGGTTCAATAAACTCAATGTGTCAATTCAAACACAGCCTAAAATCAAAAGTGATCACAGGAATACGTGGATTAGAGAAAAGAACTGATCTTGTAAAGCTGATAAGCAACATTAGTATAAGGAACCACACGCATAACCATAATTAACCTTTCTTGGCCAAGTCTAATATTATTACAGCATTTTATCTATTGAGCCGGCCCTCACCCATGATGGAAATCAGACCTGGAGCCACAGCCTCTGATAGACAGATTCTATTCTACATGATAGCAGAAGCTTTGACTACAGTTGGGGTTGACTTACAATTTCAATATCCCATTGGCATGTCTGGAAGGTTTTAGGTTGCCCTGAAAGACTAAAGGGGTGGATAGACCCTTGTGAGTGGGGTTACTGGAAGAAGGGAAGATGACCTTGTTCACAAACACATACTGAGATATTTAATCAGTCGGCTTTTTACTCTGGTTCTTCAAGTCCAAGGTTACCATCCCTAGAAGAGTCAGCTAACTCTACTGTTGTGCCCAAACCACTGTACAGTTGCCAGGACTTGTTGTTCTCTCTTTCTACACATTGTGAGCTGTCCATTCTCTGGTCCCATTGAAGGACCTGATGCTCATACTCATCATGTCTGTAATGTAAGGAATATATACAGATGGAGCCAATTTTCCTAATTCATGTATCACATGCAGGTGGCATCTCCTTAATTTAAAGGGAAAAGGGTACGGGAATATTTGGCCTTTGCCACAACATTGTCTGATCCTACTGTGCGCGTGAATAAATTGCAGGAATTCCATCTGCAGGATATGAAGAGGATGGATCCTCAATGGCCAAGTGTTCCCATCAAGAAAGTCCTACAAGTTCTACCAGAGGATTAATAGTTTATTGGAAAGTGAAGGCATCTAGGGGCATGGGTTGGAGTGTCCTGTTCCTTCTGTTAGGAGATATGGTGGTGCCCTAGGGGGCACTGATGCTGGGATCATAGGTTCAGTTTCAGCCAGGGCAATTTCTGCATGCCTCATTTCTACATCCTCTGAGTAACCTGGTTTCCTCCCACACTCCAAAAACATGCAGGTTACTTGGCTCCTGATCAAACTGATCCTAGTGCAGATGTGATAGGGACTTTAGACTCAATTGAGGCAGGGACTAATGCCTGTTAATAGGCCCTATATGAATAATGGATAAAATAACAAGTGTTGTTGTATCTTTCATATTTCATATGTTGCTTTTTCTGCCTAAACTTTCAGCAACAGATAGGTCAATGTTGCAATTAAGATATTAGTTGTGTTTGCCACAGGAATACAACAGATAGTTAGCACCACACACCAGAGCGCGTATCAGAGTTTAATGGTACATACCATTTATTATGGTGTCTTGGCCTATTGGGAAGAATGATCTCTAGAGTTTTAAGAGTGTATCATTGCGAAATAAATATGCCACACGTCTCCATGAACAGAGTAAAGTCTACAGCCCCACTCACACCTTCAGTGTCTGTGCTTGAATAAATGATAAATGGCATTCATACAATGGAAATGTCTTCTTTAGAGAATTTCTGATATATAACAGGCTAAAATTGCATTGAGGAAAGAATCAATGGACTCCGGTTATAAAGAGCTCTTTGTACTTTGCCCCCTTGCCCTATGCTTTGCACCCATAGACAGAGGTCCTTTAGGTACATTTATGGGATTAATTATTAAGATTTTTTTGGACCTGGGAAATTACACATGGTTTATCCATTTTAAGGACACTAAAAAAACCCTAGCATTTTTTTAAAAAAAAAATCCTATAGTAAGGCTGTCCAACTGGGCCCTCCAACAAATTTATATGAGCCCCTGCATACCATAGACATCTTTGGAGAACAACACTGTGAACATCACTACAGTGCTGTATTCACTAGGGGTGGGTTGGGGGAGACACATAGGGATGACCCCCATCCTGTATAATAAATCAGAGAGAGGGGCAAAGCTCAGCTAGAACTTGGACAGAAATACCTAGTGAGTAAGTATTAAGGGGCTACTGTTTTGTGCTTTTTGCTCTAGGCATGGCCTATACATGGCCTTTCTAAAGAACCCCTCAAGTGTCTTACTAATACAGAACAAAAGCAATTCAGACAATAACTATTGTGTTAATTGGACATTATGGCATTGCCCTTTTCTGTAGCTTTCTGGATAATGGGTTTCTTGAAATCCCAATGCTTCTCAATAATTTACTGCAGAACTCTACTGGATGTAAGATCCCAGGCTCTGCAACAAGGCTTTAGCTTGTGTCTCCTCTGAAAGACTCTTGGCTAGAGAAGATTAAACTGGCCCAACATAAAGTGGCCTTAAACATTTTAAGCTTCATTGACTGAGCTTCATTACTTACTGGTTCATCTTGACATTGGTTCATGTAAACAGTAAATAGGTACCATGCATGGTTGGCAAATGTGTCAGAAATGTTGTGTGCAAATGTTGCAAAGTGTAAATGTTGGGTTCATATATGTTTTGTTGCATTTAAATAAAGGGAATAGGTGTAATGTGATAATAGATTTAAGTTAATGTAAGTTTAACTGTAGTTTAGACCCCAGACACTAAATACAGTGTAAAGGGTGTAACAAGGGAGGACACACCAAGGGTGGGGTTCTTCTTCTTCTTACTGACATTGGCTGGACAGATACAGGTACAGAGAGGGTCTCATTGTGAGTACTAGGTACTTCAGTTAGACAGGATAGCTAGAATGGGCAGCCCAGACCCCAACAAGGAGGTAGTGGCCTAGAGGCTATGGCTAAGCCAGAGATAGGGCAGAAGTGATAGTTGTAGGGCCAGCGGATACATCCTGAACCAGGGACAAGGAAATTCCTACCCAGATTAGGGCAGAGGGGCGTAGATTGTACTCCAGATTGCTAGGATAGGAAGGAGGTGCAAGGTCCTGGAAAGGGATGTATGTGCCCATGGCAAATAGGGTTGTGATTTCACTAGTGGAATGTCTTGCATACCTGTCAGTGAGTCTGTAACGTGGATGTAAGCACAGAACTGCATGTGACACCTGGATGTGGGTATCTTGTTGCTGAAGAAGTGCCTTTAAGTGAGTTACCCCCCGGAATTAGGCTTACATGCTGAACAACGGCAGTGCTGTATTAGTAGGGCAAACGCTATTGTGGAGAACTTTGGCAATTCTGATACATGCAGGGTTGGGTGCAGAAGTCCTTTTTATTAAGTTGCCCTAGTTTTCCCTAAGGGGTCATTCATGACCATAAGTACAGTGAGCAAAGTGCAATTCTGAGTGCAGTCATCATGTTTTGATTATCTTTTCAGACAATGAGCGTTTTCTCCCAAAATTCCAGCACCACCCAGGATAATTGCAGGAATGATGTTCTGGCTGGCTCGCAGGGCTGATTTCCACACCAGTTTGCCGGGTTGCGGGCGGGTTTGGGTTGAGCTCTTCCTTCCGCTATCCCCACCTTACTGTGCCGGCTTCTGTCTCTGGCAGCCTCTATTTATAGGAATGCACCTGCCCCACCATTCCCCTTTTGTGACAGGGCAGGTCAGGAACGGGTCTATAAAAAGAGTGGCCATGCCAGGTCGGGTAGGGTTTTGGCTGGGAGAACTTGGGTTGGGAGGCCTCGGGTTGGGTCAGGTGCGGGTCCAAATTTTTCTGACCCGCACATCACTCAACTGCACCTAATGCAATTGCGACCAGTGAGTGACAATTAGCACAAATGATTTCACACTTTGGCACTTTGGCAGATGCAATTGTGTTTTTTACATTTACTAAATCCAGTTGGCGTCATTTTTGGCATTCGCATAAGTGATGTGTGCCCCCTAGTGATGCAACTGCACGGCGGTGATTTACTCGGGAGCTGGACCACCAAGTTTGGCGCTAGCTCCAGGGTTTCCGCACATCAATAGACGCAACTGCACTCAATTCGATACAGAAATCAGGAAGAACCCAACGGCGCCGAGCACAACTCAGTGAGATCTCTAAAATATATAAGAAAAGTCCTGAAAAGGTTTCATGAAAAAAATTCACCTGCTTGTCACTGAATTGTAACAAGAAGAACAAACTTACCCTTCCATTTAAATAAACTGCCACGCAGCAATAAATATACATTTTTGTGATCCGTTATCTGGAAACCTGTTATCCAGGAAGTTTTGAATTACTGGAAGACCATCTCCCATTAACTCTATTTTAATAAAATAATTTGTAAAAATGATTTCCCTTTTCTCTGTAATAATAAAACTGTAGCTTGTAATTGACCCAAACTAAGATCCAATTAATCCTTATTGGAAGCAAAACCAGTCTATTGTTTTTATTTTATGGTTTAGATGATATTCTAGTTGACTTAAAGTACGAATATCCAAATTAAGGAATGATAAATTATCTGGAAAACCACAGGTCCTGAGCATTCTGGATAATAGGTCCCATACCTGCACTTTGATATGGACCTGTGATTTCAATGCAGTTTAATCTCCCACACAAAAATGACTTGTGGCGATATTTTTCCTTTGCAATTATATATTTCAAAATCTATTGACAGAAACATCATCTCGTTCAATAATAGCCGGTAATAAATAGTGGGTTGCGCGCGGGAACAGATGGGCGCTTTATTGCCTGTGCTATTAATTACTAAAAGAAAGTGTCGGGCGCATACGGAACCGACTTTGTACCAAGACTTATTTTCAAAGTTCCAAATATTATTTTTCACAGCCGTTTCCACAAAATGCCTTTCCCTGCATTCGATATCTATAAATCACTGAGCTCGGCTGAAACGGGGAACAACAGCAGATGTTATTAGATCCTTAAGAAGCCTTTTGAAGTTTTATTCCTTTACTGCTGTGCGACCCGTTAATGATCCGTGCGGAGCGGCAGCCTTTTCTCTCGCGCAGCCAGCAACTAAGTACTATGGATTATAAGATATATTTCCCTCTTAAATAAAAAATACAAGGTTTATGGGAGGTATTCGGCAGTATAGTATTGCACATAGCACCACTGAAGTGGGTCAGGGAGGGTTGGGAAATACAGTATCTGGATTTCCTAAAAAGGAATGTGGATTTGGCATTTTCTCAGACAAGGAATCTGCGTAAAGTCTTCCACCCCATCACCCATGGCCTACGTCCTGGGACAATGCCTCTATGGTCTGACATACCCTAAGTCTCTTTTATTGCAGACAGTTGCAATTTAGTATGTGGTCTTGATTATGCTGAAATACTAGGAAAGAATGCTGCATTATGGGAAAAAAACATGGTGACTTACCCTGCAAGTAAATTCCTGATACAAGACAGATGCAATGGCTCATCGGTGGTGTAACTACCTATACAGCAGATCTTTTGACTGCAGGGGAGCCCAGGGCCAAAAGGGCCAAGACCCAAGGTCTGCTGTACAATAGTTCTCCTTCTCCAGACATTTCAGAAGGTTGAACTTTGTCAGCTCTCTCATTGATAGTAGGCTGTGAGCAGATTAGTGGTTGAGTTGCCATCTTTGTGGAAAAAAGGGGACGTCAACAAAAGGGGTGGGCCGTGACATGGGGAGGTGATGAAATGTGGGCAGACAGTGATGGACTGGGCCGGCAGCACACCGGTAAAAAACACAGTGGACCCTGCCAGCTCAGACCAACTATTGGCGATGCCCTTCAACCTCCCTTTAGGCCCCTGGTCGTGAGCAGGAAAAAAGGTAGGAGCAGGGGGCCAGAGGGAGGTTGCAGCTAGGGCAGGGGGGCCTGAGGTGCCTAATGGTGTCTTCGCTGCTGGGGAAGGAGGCCTGGGGGGGTGGGAGGCCCCAAAGCAGCAGCCCAGGGGGCAGAGCTATGACATCACAGGTATAACAGGAGAAATGGGGAAGGAGAAAAAGAAGAGAAAGGGTAAGTTTGGGGCAAGTTCTGGGCCGATCGGAGGCTTAAGAGGGGCAGGTCAGGGGCTGAACTTTGGAATATTACAGATTTACCAGCAACTACCGTACATTTAAGGTAAATATGTAATTCTGGCAGGCGCTTTACTGGCTAGGCCCGTTAAAATGGTTGGGTAGCAATCCTAAATAGGGATTGGTCCTGAAAGGGGAGGGGGTTGGGCTTGAGAGGGAGTGATGGGCATCCTCCAAAGTTTTTATGCGGAGGGCACAGGTATGCTCAGTGCAACTCTACGGAGGCGCAAGGAGTGTTTTTGGACTGCAAGTAGAATGCCAACTTGCAGTCTTACATGACCCATAGAATGGGAATAGGATTTAGTTTTAGGACATGACTCAGGCGTGCATCCTAAATACGACCAGAGGGTTTCAGCAATGTATTATAAAATCTTGATATCCCAAGTCTCCCTGTGCCATCAGTCTACTGCTCTTATTTCAGCTTCCCTCATAAGGTTTGAGAGAATCAAAGCTGGAAGAGAAACAATTCAATATCCAGTCTTTTTCAACCCAAATGAATCAGTAACCTCTCCGCTGGCCTATCCAAAAGACAAATTGGATGCAGTTTCACTGGGTTCATACAAAGACCTGCTCTGGGACAACACTTTTATTTACAGTAGAGTGAGTTTAAATGTAATGTTCCTCCATTAATTGGATACTGTATTTAGTAGAAAATCAATAATCAATTTATAGGTCATTTAACCAATTCTCTCGCTTTTCTCAGATTAACAAAATGAACATATCGATCAACTGTTAGAGCAGAAGGAGAGCTGTACAGCAGGGATATCCATTCTGTAAACTCTAAAAGCCCAGACCCGCTCCCTGTACAAAGCCTACTGCACCTTCCAAACTTCTTCCCTGGTCCAAGGGGGGTGTGGGGGGATGAAGGGGGCCCGAGGCAGCAGCCCCAGTGGGCCTTGGGCCTCCCAGTCCGACACTGGTTAGGCTCATGCAGGATTCTAAAAAAAGAGGGCAAGATTGCAACAGCAGGGCAAGATGATGGCAGTAACATTTTGAGCAGCAATGGGCGAATCTGTCAGGAATATGTCAGAAATGGCAAACATTTTGAAACGCACTGAATGCAATGGGTGATTTTTTTGTGACTTTTTTGCGCAAAAATATAACGGAGTTAATGCCCGTTGGGGGCTCCTTTTTCTGCCACTGTTCTGTGCAAAATATATTGGGGGATCATTGGCCCTTTTGTTGATGCATTTGCGGTGAAAATTTTGCATAAATATTCGCTAATGGCGAAATGCAAAAAAAAAGTCACTTGTTGCTGTTGAATGATTTCCATTCAATACAATATTGGTTGCACATGGACCATATCCATAAGCCCCTTATCCAGAAAGCTCTGAATTACAGGAAGGCCGTCTCTCATAGACTCCATTTAATCCTGTAAGGGCCCGAAGGCTCAGTATGGAATGCGGACCCAGGAGGAGGCAGTTCAACAAACAAAGTTCAAGGTACAAAAGGGTATGGCAACAGAATGGTCAGAGTCAAGGCAAAGAGGTCAATCCAGGCAGAATAGGGTCAAAACAGTTAAACAGGCAAAGGTACACAGGAATCAATATAGCAATATTAGAATCACACCCAGTAAAAGCAAAACCTATATTTGGGCAACATTGCAGTCTTCAGGCTCCTTTAAATAGGCCTCCTTTGGCGCCAAAATTGGACGTGATGACGTTGACGCTGGTGTGTTTACGCTGACGTGTTTATGCTGACGTGTTTATGCTGGCGTTCAAACGCTAGCGTCCATTCCGGCGCTGGCGTCCAATCGGCTGGCGAGAAGGAGCTGGCTTCACAGTGCTGTGACCAGGAAGAACCATGTGGGAGGACAGGGCGCCGCCAAACAATTACAATTACATTTTTTTTATTCCCTAATTAAATAATTCAGTTTGCATAACTGATATAAAGACGTTACTGTTAAATCTCCGGGCTGAAGACGCTCGCCACCTCGTTGAGACGTTCCCATCATCCCCTTCCTTGTACACCGAGTGTCATCCTAAATTCCCCTTCCATTTCTGTTCCCAGACAAATCTGACTTTGTTTTTTATTCTCTTGCGTTTCACAGGGAATTGCCAGCTGTCAAGTCGCCTTTAATGCCAAGTGTACTTTGAAAGAAGATGTTTCCATTTCGGAAGAGCGGTTGTGACAGAATTACTGACGACTTCATCCAACACGCACTTAACTTTACATAATCATCAGCTTCCTCGGAATTTATTGCTCGCACCGATTTCTTTAAGCGACAGATCTGGCACCAGAACAAAAGCGTTCCCTGCCGAGACATGTCAGAGCCGTGTGCTATAGGCTGCCGTCATACAGAACAATCCCAAATCATTCTGTCATTTGCACTTTCATTTTTTTTTTTTTGCTTTTTGAAACCTGCAAGAAAAAAAGAAGCTGAAAATTGAAGGATTTTCACTAAGGTTCTATTTGCTGGAGATCCGCTGTCACGTTCAATCAGGGGGAAAAAACTCTGCTATCGCCGACGTGAAAGTGAAAATGTAATATATAGAAATATACGACTGCCTCTTCTTTTTTAATAAAGGCATTTCAGTTGCAGACAAGGCAAAGCCGAAAGCCTTAAACACTTTGATTTGATGAGCCCAGGTGACGCTCGCATTCCACGAGGACATATTATTAAGTTGTCCAAATTCTGATACTCGGGAAGGGGCTGCGATGTTCTGTAAAGAAGGAGAGAGGAGTAGAAGCCTTTATTCTAATATATGGCTCCCTTTTTATTTGAAATACTGACAGATACATTAGTTTCGATTTTGTTACTCTTTGATGGAGTTTTTTGTCTTTGGAATCCAAGCAAGAACAACTTGTACCCACAGGGGCTCATTTATAAACACTGGGCAAATATGCCTCCGGACGGTGGCCCATAGCAACCATTTTTTTAAAGCCAGCTACAGGTAGAAAGTAAACATCCATTAGGTATGCATTATTTGGGATATGGACGAATCCCCGAATCCTTCATGAAATACTCGGACGAATACCTAACCGAATTTGTATATGCAAATTAGGGAGGAGAAAGGATAAAGTGTAAAAAAACATTTTTTACTTCCTTGTTTTGTGACAAAAAGTTTTTCCATTTCCACCACTAATTTGCATATGCAAATTAGGGTTCGAATTCAGTTCGGCCAGGCACATGTAACCTCAATACACAAGGTATGGAAGACTTTCTCTTAAAAAGTTGTAGTTTATTGCTGTCACTCCTTCATAACAGGTAGACAGCGGCACAACCTTTTCTCCTCACCTCTCCTTAATAAATACTGCTGTCCCTTCCTCTATCACTGCCATAATGGCCACCCTATTTCCTGTTCCTGTTTGCTTTATTCACTCTTCAGTATCAACAACTTTCACAGTTCAACTTATGACTCACTGCCACCTAGTGGTCAAACTAATTATACATTAACCATTACTTAACAATTCACATTTCGCCCCCTTACACACGAGGATTCAGCCCAATCTGAATCCTGCTGAAAAAGCATGAAACCCGAAGCAAATCCTGGATTCTGTGCATCCCTAGTTGCCATGGGTTACTGCCCAGATGCAAATCTGCCCAGTGTTGATAGATGACCCCTCGCAGTGTGCATTTGGTTTCAATGTATGCTTTTTATCATAGGCATCATATGTTATTTGCACCCAGGAAACTACAGCAAGTGCCCTGGGTCACATTGGCAGAGCTGATTTCAATGATAGTGGTTCTGCTTTAATGATTGGCAGGAGAAGAATTCCCATTTTACTGGGCAAAAGCTGTTCTCACTTTTATAGAGTAGTTGGAGTGGAGGTCATTGGGCAATTTAATGCTGGGAGTCACTGTGTATATGTAAACTATATGTACATATTCCCCGGCTTTTCATACTAAAATTTCACTGTGCCATTTGATGCTGGAAATCACTGTGATATTTTATGCTGGGGGTCACTATTCATATTAATGCTGGGAGTCACTGTGAGATTTGATGGTAGAAGTCACTGTGCCAATGCACCGCATTTGCCGTATTCTTACATATTCCTTGGCATTTCATGCTCCACTTCTCTGGGCAATTTTATACTGACGGTGACTTGTGCCATTTGATGCTGGTAAACACTGTGGAATTTATGCTGGGGATCACTGTGTCATTTAATGCTGGGAGTCACTGTACAATGTAATGCCGGGTGCCACTGTCATGTTATGCTGAGGGTCACTGTTTGATGCTTTAGAATACTCAAAAGAAATTGCAATTATCCTTTATTAAAGGGGACCCGTCACCCCAAAAAAATATTCATAATCCTATTTTATCACATTAGTCAAGCATAATTACACTGTATAAATTATTTGAATCTTGTTTCCTTCAGTCTGGGGATTCATAATTATAACAAGCAGGCAGGAGCCATTTTGTGGACACTGTTATTAAGACAAACCTTGTATCATCTCAGAATCTTGTTTGTGCACCAAAATGGGGGACCTGATGTCCATCCCCATACTTGATGAAGAGCCTAGCTCAAAACGTGTTGTGTTGAATAAAAGCACTGATTTTGCAGCAACCCACTGCGTTGGACTGAAATTCATCACTTCTTGTTCTATTTGATATTGGCTTCATTGGACGGAAGCATAGTGATTGAACAGTCTGGTCGAATCCACTCTATTTTGTCCATCCCCATGCCCTGGCTACACAATTAAACAGTGAAGAAAACGGGGGAATGTGGGGAGAGCAGAGACATCTAGGAAGTGCTGAATGGAAAGTGAAAGTAATTTTATGTCCCGCCTCTATGCCACTGGTATAGAGGAGGGGCAGACAATATTTGATTGACAGCTGAGATTATGAATGCTTTAATAAAAAATGGAAATTGGACTTCATGTTTAATTTGAAAAGGACTTTTATTATAGAGATTTTTGTGTCTGGGTGACAGGTCAGCTTTAAGCCAGGTTTGCCACTTGTTTGAGTATTCTACAATACGATGACGTGGCCATACGTTTAGGAATAGCACCACCGTGTATATCAGCACCTTAGAAGTGTGAGTAGCGCTCCCTAAATATGTGTAACTGTTTAATGCTGGGGGACAATGTGTCAGTTAATCCTGGGGTTTTTTATAGTGCAGACAGATATCTATCGGACAGTTAATGCAACCTCATTCAAGGGTTTCCATAGGCCCAGTGAGCCTCCTCTATGTAAAAAGGAATCACCCTAGGTAACCTAGGTGGGGAGCCATGTTTCTTCTGCTTATGTGTTCCTTGCAGGGGATTGTTGTGGGCGCTTGCTCAGTGCAACTTTCAAGAATTCCTATACTGCGATTGTGCCCAGCTGAATCCTATGCAGGGAAAACCCTGGTGGCACCTAATAAATTGCCACCCCCTTGATTTTAGTTTTCCTTGTCCTTCAAAAACACTAAAAAGTCACATCCCATCACATCTATCACAATCAATTTTTTTTCCCCATAAATTCATCTTCCTTTATAGCCCATGATCATCCTCTCATTTATTCAGTGGTCTCATTCCGAAGGGGGGGGGAAAAATCAGTCCGCGTGGCTGGGCTCTTTCTTGTGATTGATCGCCGTGTTGATGACATCATAAAGAATTGGTGCCCTGAGGCACAAACATATTGGAAATACAGATATTGCTTCACACAACAGCTTGTTCCGGAGAAAATCTACTCAATTTAATTCTTAATTCATTGTCATTTTGTAAATAATGTTTTTTTTTAGATATCATATGTGTGTGTTTGCTGTGCCTTGAAGGTTACTCAAGGGGAAAATCATTTTCTTTTAGTTTCATGACTGGTGTGTAAAGGCTTAGCTTCCCCTTGCATGAGTGCCGTACATTGGTGCCTATAGCACATGCTGTTGCTGAGCAGCCCGGACACCTGCTTTGGGGGGGGGGTAGGGTAGTCTGGACAATATAAGGGCAGAGACGAGAAGATTTGGGGAGATTAGTCGCCCGGCAACAAATTGCCTCTTCTTCGGACAACTAATCTCCCGGAACTGCCACGCCACCACCTAGAAAATTTTCTGAAGTCGCCCAAGTGAGGCAACTTTGGGCAACTTCGGACAATATAAGGGCAGAGACAGACGAGAAGATTCGGGGCGACTAACCTCTCTGAACTGCCTCTCCGCCGGCTAGAATGTAAATCGCCGGAAGATGGCACAACGTGAGGCGACTTCAGAAATAAAAGGGCAGAGACAGACGAGAAGATTTGGGGAGATTAGTCACCTGGTGACAAATTTCCTCTTCTTCGGGAGACTAAACTCCCCAAACTGCCTTCTAGTTGCCCGAAGAAGAGGCGATTTGTCGAATCTTCTCATCTGTCTCTGACCTAAAAGTTTGGACCCCCAAATTAAATAGGAATTTAAACCAAATCTATTGACATGTATGGGAAGGAAGTGTATTTTTGCTTTTCTTTTTTATAATTGTGGCCCCTCTTGATAGTTGTACCTTTCAGCAGATCCAAACGATTGAGCATTTGGCACACAGCATTAATACAGGTATGGGACCTGTTATCCAGAATGCTCGGGACCTGGGGTTTTCTGGATAATGGAACTTTCTGTAATTTGGATCTTCATACTTTAAATCTACTAGAAAATCATGTAAACATTAAATAAACCCAACAGGCTGGTTTTGCTTCCAATAAGGATTAATTACATCTTAGTTGGGATCAAGTACAAGCTACTGTTTTATTATTACACAGAAAAAGGAAATCACTTTTAAAAATTGGGATTATTTGGATAAAATATGGCATTTCCATAATTCAGAGTTTTCTGCATAATGGGTTTCAGGATAACAGATCCCATACCAGTAATTAGAAGTGTTTATTACTGGCATTCCATAGAAGATGCTCAGTTCCCAGCGATTGATTCCTAACCTAACGTCTCCATTGTAGAATGTATCTTGAGTCGTATTCCCATAAATTTCCATTTCCGTGTTCGCGTGTCAGTTTCGGCATCTGCTCTGCGATCCGCGAACCACGGCATTTTCACACTCAGCGTATCGCTTTAACAGAGCTCCATAGATCTACAAGGGAGACATACCAGTAAAGCATTTTAGAATTTATTGCATTAGAAGCATTCGTAGAAAAAAAAAAATCAATTTGTGAACAATCTGCTTCCCTGAAATAGGAATAAAGCAAATCTTTTCCTACACATGCATGTTAAAACTTCTAAATGACTATTTCATAGGCATGTTCGATCTTTCTCCTCTGGGCTATAAGGAAAACACAGCAATACAATTTGATGATAAACTCAGTTATAAACTGATAAAGGTGGGAAAATAAAATATTTTAACAATGCGCTTTGTCTCTGTCTCTATATATTAGGTACCTATCTAGTGCTACCAATCCCTATTTATGTAGGGAAATGAGAGAGAGCAGACAGTAACCCTTCCAACACTTTCCTCTTCTCTCTGTCTCTATATATTAGGTACCTATCTAGTGCTACCAATCCCTATTTCTGTAGGGAAATCACAGCAGAGCAGACAGTAACCCTTCCAACACTTTCCTCTTGTCTCTGTCTCTATATATTAGGTACCTATCTAGTGCTACCAATCCCTATGTATGTAGGGAAATGAGAGAGAGCAGACAGTAACCCTTCCAACACTTTCCTCTTGTCTCTATATATTAGGTACCTATCTAGTGCTACCAATCCCTATGTATGTAGGGAAATGAGAGAGAGCAGACAGTAACCCTTCCAACACTTTCCTCTTGTCTCTATATATTAGGTACCTATCTAGTGCTACCAATCCCTATTTCTGTAGGGAAATGAGAGAGAGCAGACAGTAACCCTTCCAACACTTTCCTCTTGTCTCTATATATTAGGTACATATCTAGTGCTACCAATCCCTATTTCTCTAGGGAAATCACAGCAGATCAGACAGTAACCCTTCCAACACTTTCCTCTTGTCTCTATCTCTATATATTAGGTACCTACTGTATCTAGTGCTACCAATCCCTATTTCTGTAGGGAAATGAGAGCAGAGGGGTTAAATACATACACGTTGGGACATAATAAAATATATCTGCCATGGGTATGTCAGAATCAATTTACAGGGCCGGCAGTTTGTTTTGCAAATACATCAATTGCCAGAATGCATTCCATAAGGAAATGTACAGCACCTGCAAAAGCCAATTCCTTTTTATTTACAGACATATTTAGTCTGATTCAATATTAGAATTATTTAGTGTTTAATTGACAGTAAGGAGAAGAAGCATTGGCTGCTGGTTAATGTGACTGGAGCTCCTGATATGTCAGCCCTATGGCTCCCAATATAAATAATGTTACAGTCTCACTAATGGCACAATTAATGGATTCTGAGAAAAAACGAACGATGTTCTGAGAAAATCTAAACGATAAATATTAAATCCTATATATATTGCCAAAAGATCTCAGATGTACCAAGAAAATACAAGCAAACTTGCTCCTATTAGAATAGAGGTGAGTTTTTTTATCTCCAGGACTGTACAACATACCAACTGTCCTCTTGTTTATGGAGGAATTATACCCCCCTGTGATTCCCATTCACCTATTGAGCTATAATGGCTACTTTTAAATTAATTTTTAGTATGAAAGAGAAAGTGATATACTGAGAAAACTTGCAATTGGTTTTCATTTTTTATTATTTGTGGGTTTTGAGTTATTTAGCTTTTTATTCAGCAGCTCTCCAGTTTGAAATTGGTTGCTAGGGTCTACATTACTGTAGCAACCATGCATTGATATGCATAAGAGACTGGAATATGATATTTAAAAGTCGTAATTATGAGATTTAAAGTCATAATTATGAGATTTAAAAATCATAATTATGAGATTAAAAGTCATAATTTCGACTTTTTAAAATCATAATTTTGAGAATAAAAATCATAATTCACCATAATTTTTCTTAGCCTTAGAGAACATTTGTTTTTTTTATATTTCAAAGCTGGAAAAATTTAGAAGAAGAAGGCAAATAATTAAGCCATTCTAAAACATAATAAAAGTTAACTTAAAGGTGAACCACCCTAATAAGAAGCCATGATGGGGGCTTGACCTGGCGATCCAAGGGGCGTGGCATGACATTAGTGGGTGTGGACAGTCAAATAAAGTAATAAAACCACTATCCAGACAACTGGTCTGGTTTTCTTATAATCTATGATACCATTAAATATGTCATTACAGTGTGAACTAGTCACAATTCTGCTGGAATGATTTAGAGTACAGGGATCCCCTTACACTCACACTGTTTAGAAGGAGGGAAGGAGCTCAGAAAGATTATTGGACCCATTTCCATAAATAACAAGTAATGTATGGACATTAATATAAGACTTTTAGATTAATTGTTTTTAACCCATGTTTGCTATGGAGATGGGGGTGAGTATAGACAATGTTTACTAACACTGGATATACCTAGGTCGTTACAGGGCCTTGCTGAAAACATTTGAAGTCCCCCATAACCCTTGAAAAATTACCTCTGTTCACAAAAATACTTAAAAATAGGACCTACAATCGTTCAGGGCTTCACTGGGCACCCTATGCTCCTGCCCCCCTCCCCCAGAGCCTGTTCCCCCTATTGTTAACCCACTGTATTTTTATAAACAAATACATAAATAAATACAATAATAATAATCATAAAAAATAATAATAAAATAAATACATAAATAAGACAGGAAAAGGGCATAGGCACATAGGCACTACTGATGCAAGAGACCAATGTCTATGTATGTTACATATCATGCTGATTTCCATAATTCCAGGATAGTTACCGGTACATGGATATAGCATTTCTTAAAGGAACAGTAACACCAAAAAATGAATGTTTTAAAGTAATGAAAATATAATGTAGTGTTGCCCTGCACTTGCAAAACTGGTGTGTTTGCTTCAGAAACACTACTATAGTTTATATAAATAAGCTGCTGTGTAGCCATGGGGGCAGCCATTCAAGCACAGGATACACAGTAGATAACAGATAAGTACTACTATAGTTTATATAAACAAGCTGCTGTGTAGCCATGGGGGCAGCCATTCAAGCACAGGATACACAGTAGATAACAGATAAGTACTACTATAGTTTATATAAACAAGCTGCTGTGTAGCCATGGGGGCAGCCATTCAAGCACAGGATACACAGTAGATAACAGATAAGTACTACTATAGTTTATATAAACAAGCTGCTGTGTAGCCATGGGGGCAGCCATTCAAGCACGATACACAGTAGATAACAGATAAGTACTACTATAGTTTATATAAACAAGCTGCTGTGTAGCCATGGGGGCAGCCATTCAAGCACAGGATACACAGTAGATAACAGATAAGTACTACTATAGATTATATAAACAAGCTGCTGTGTAGCCATGGGGGCAGCCATTCAAGCACAGGATACACAGTAGATAACAGATAAGTACTACTATAGTTTATATAAACAAGCTGCTGTTTAGCCATGGGGGCAGCCATTCAAGCACAGGATACACAGTAGATAACAGATAAGTACTACTATAGTTTATATAAACACGCTGCTGTGTAGCCATGGGGGCAGCCATTCGAGCACAGGATACACAGTAGATAACAGATAAGTACTACTATAGTTTATATAAACAAGCTGCTGTGTAGCCATGGGGGCAGCCATTCAAGCACAGGATACACAGTAGATAACAGATAAGTACTACTATAGTTTATATAAACACGCTGCTGTGTAGCCATGGGGGCAGCCATTCGAGCACAGGATACACAGTAGATAACAGATAAGTACTACTATAGTTTTATTATTAACAGAAAAAGGAAATCATTTTTAAAAATTTGAATCAGCAATCCCAGTCATGGAATTGTATGGAGTTACACTAGTGCAGTTATAAGTCAGAAGGGCACCAGATAGTGAATGGGGGTGCAGATTAAAGGATATAAATACATCTCTTATTTAATAACATTTTCCCATTCATATGTGGCCCCAACTCCAGCCATTCTGCCTTTTTCCATGACAGCTGTGAATTTGGTTGGACAGGCATGGGACCTGTTATCCAGAATGTTCAGGGGTTTTCCAGATAAGGGGTCTTTCCATAATTTGGATTTCCATACCTTCAGTCTACTAAAAAAATCAATTAAACATTAAACCCAACCGGGTTGTTTTGCCTCCAAAAAATATTAATTATACCTTAGTTGTGATCAAGTACAAGCTACTGTTTTATTATTACAGAGAAAAAATAAATCATTTTTTAAAAACTTGATTTACTGAAGACGCGTTCCCGTAATTCGGAGCTTTCTTGAAATTCGGATTCTGGATAACAGATCCCATACCTGTAACCAAATTATATAAAAACTTTCTGAAATTTCACTTTGCACGTCCTATCACTGGTGCAGGGGACACCTGGGAGATGAAAGAAGATGGCAGTAGGGTCTCAGCAAGCAGTAATCTTGGGTAGTGTGTGTTTAAAGAAGAGGAGCATAAGCAACTAGAAGCACTGATGGGGGGGGGCTATCAACTTGACACCCCCAGTGAGTTTCCCTTCAAACTGTTATCACTTGGGAAATAAAACTGAACCCCAGTGGAAACTTCGGCAGTAGATGATTTTTGCCATATGGCAAGTTGGAAACCTCATGTATAACCTCATGTACTGAGAATATATCTACTTTGTACTTATATATGGTTTCTCCTTCTGAAACTGGGTGCCCAGGGCCAATGCTCTTTCTGTTCTATTAAATGCCCTGTAGGCTTTATTTCTGCTCTTCCATCTCTTTCTCTGCTTTCATGGCCAAGGAAAAGGCACATCTGGAAGCAATGGGAGCTGTTTCCATATCTCAGGTTTTGGCAGGCCCTATGCATTTCTGTCCCCAAATATTCAATATAATATTTAGTTTTCCAGAATGTTCTGCACCTTGTCAGCTCCTGGTCTTGGGGTGACTGCTAACTGATGTCCTTCAGATGATTTCAGACTTTCGGCGAAGGGTGATACCGATGTCTCTACTGTAAGACCTGGAAAACAAGCACAGGCTGCCATCAACACAGGACATTATTCTGATAAAGAAAATGTAAAATAGTTTGTTTTGATGAATTTCATATTGATGGCTTAAAGCACTTTACAAGTCAAATGGTCTGCTTGCCTAGTAGATAAGTATTCTGAATACAATTAGCACCATATATCATGTGATATTGAAACATTGCCAGGGCCGGATTTGTGGAAAGGCCACCTAGGCCCGGGCGACAGGATTTTAGGGGGGCGGCATGCTGTCCAACCACACCCACATTGGTTCAAAAACACTGGGGATGGAGATCCAATATTTTTTTAATTTCCTGTGCACCAATCCCCATTGCTCGAGACAGGGGCGACAAACAGCAGTGGGCCTAGGGGTACCCACTATGTAAATCCGGCCTGAACATTGCTCAGACATACAGACTATTGCAGAACAGCCAAAAAGGGAATTTTCTTACCTATTCTTATAAGTGTATTAGATTTTTTGCCTAAGAAGTGAGTTTTCACTGGAAGTTGATGCATGTCTTAAAAGTATGAAAAATACTTTAGTTCTAAAATCTTAGTTTTAGTAATGCTAATTATGAGGTTCCTGTTGCACTCTGGAGAGAACACATTCAAGTATGATCCTTTACCTAATTTAGAAGAAAGAGGCATATGTGTGTGTGTGCAAATCCCTACAGCAACTCAGTACTCGAGACTTGAGTTACACCCACAGCATGGTCATAGCCCTTTCTTCTGCCCTAAAGGAAGCCAACCACAGGCCAATCCTGTTTGGTATGTGATCAATCAGCCCACGGAATGATCAGATGGATTTTGCACAAGGGACATACACTGTATGACCAACTTTCTATTGTTCCAGTCATTCAGACTGACAGCCGATAAGACCAGAACATCAGGTAGTGAAGAAAAGTTGTGGCTCTTCTTCATATCTCCATTTATTGGCCAACAACCCTACATGATGAATCTGTCTGCCATATCGATAAGTCGACATATCTCTGTTTCCTAGATCTTGTTTTTTTTTTTTCTTGGATGTTTTTTTTTTGATGAATACAATAATGAGGCTGCTTAAGTCTACACACTTGAGTCTGTTCACTGATGAAACACTCACCAAGTGTATTAATCAATTGTACTTCTTGTGCAATATAGACTCTCCATTATAGGTTCATAGATCCTCTCAACATAGTCTCCATTGCTCCAATCTGGGCCAACAAGTACCTATGTGCAATCCTTGCAATTACATATAAGAATAACAGCAGTGCAGCTAATTGGAAGATACACAGTGAAGGAATTTTCTTAATAAACAAAAAAACATTTGCCATGTGCAACGTGAATATTATTTTCTGCTGTTGGAACACACGTCAATCAAGGCAGCGGCACATTTTTATTTTATGTACAGTGGCTTTCCTTTATAACAAAGATGGAATCTAAATGAAGTGTTATCGATAGGAAAGCTCAACTTGAGGTGCTCCGTTTCCTTTTCTTTTCTATTGGGAAGCTGTCTCTCTGTGTTAAAGGAACCGTTCAGTGTGAAACTCTGAGTTAGTCAGCGACTTGAAGGGGGGCCACATGGTACATTTCTGTTCAGTGAGTTTGCAATTGATCCTCAGCATTCAGCTCAGATTCAAAAGCAACAGATATGACCCATGTGCCCCCCTCAAGTCTCTGATTGGTTACTGCCTGGTAGCCAGGGTAACCAGTCAGCGTAAACCAAGAGAGCTGAAAAGCAGGAAGTAGTGTTCTGGCTATTATGTTACACATCCAGTCACTCCAGCCTTTATACATTACATTTTTGGCTAACTAACTATATTAGATACATTTTTTATTTTGCACAGCCTATTTATTTACCCAGTTTTTATTTTTACACTGTACAATTCCTTTAAACTCTAATAAATATTCAAAGGCTAACACAAAGCAAATAATACGCCTTTAAGGAAATATGTGAATTTTATGGAAAAAGCCACCAATTCCCTGTATTCAGGCAAAAACGCAATTTGCTTTTGGGCCCCAGAATCAACGAGGCCAAGTGTTGATAAATGTCCAAAGGAAGTATGATATTGTGTTGTTTTGAATAATTTTACTACTTTAAGTTTTCCATTCAGGTCTAGGACAGGTTCAGCGTCGGACAGGGAGGTCTGGGGCTGCCCTCATGGCCCCCCACCCCAGCCACAACCCCTGCCCCGTCAGTGCATACCTGTTTTTCTCTTATCATTTGGGGCAGGGAGGGGGAGATCAGGGAGTGCACAGTTTCAGGCAGCCATTGGGAGCAGGTACGGGGCCCACCAGGTTTTTCCTGGTGTCCGCCAGTCCAGTCCAACCATAGACAGGTTTGTGTTCAAAAATACTTAATTTGAATAATAAAAGAAAATGTAATCCTAAACCTCCAATATACATTCAACAGTTTTTAGAGTTTCTTTAAAATAACTTTTTTTTTTTTTTTTAAATTTGAGTATTACAAAGTACTGGCTATTTGGCAGCTACAGCCCCTATTACTGCAGTAGAGACAACACAATGTAATGTACTCAGGGAACTTTCCCTTGTTTAAGCCTCCATAGAATAGCTTGGATAGTATTAAGGAAAAATAGCAGAAATTTCTGCCAGCTATATAAGGCCGCTGTCATTTTCTTTACTCTTATTCCCTGAGGGACGCCCTCTACAAATACCCTTTGGACCCTGCAATTGATTGCATAATAATCTGAGGTTTTGCAAAAAGTCTCCTTGGTGACCAGTTGTCAAACCACAGGGACAAAAAGCCCAAGAGAACAAGGAAAAGAAGATAAACATGCCCTTTAGAAAGGTTTTTTGTGCTCTGATGAGTGGCCAATTTACTCACCCAGCTTAAACACCCCATCACTTTGCAAAGTAAGCGAGCTGTAAAGGGCAAACGGAGGCGAGTGCCAGGAAAATGAATGTCACACAGAAATGTTTTAATAAAACACTTTGTTTAACACAAATAGGAGTCTAGAATCTAGAATGATATTTTACATTTCAAAGGCACAAGAGAAAAACATAAAGTCATTCATGACCTCCAAGGTAGTGTGCAAAGTGCAAAAAAATGGCACTTGCCCAAGCGACACTTTAATCCCACTGAGGCTAGACCTTAAGAAAGCTGGCCATAAATTAATACAAATTCATCTTGATGGTCTTTGCTCAATGAACGATAACATACAGTGTGTTATATGTGATTGATCCCACTGTATTAAATGTATCTAATTATAGGATATGATGAGGTTCAGATGGGTTGTACTTAAGTCCCAATAATATGTATGGCATAGCCTGGTGGTCCCCAACTGTTTTTAACCACGAGCAACATTAAGATGTAAAATAAAGTTGGAGAGCAATGCAAACATAAAAATGTTCCTATGGGTACCAAATAAGAGCTGTGGTTGGTCATTTGGTAGCTCCTATGTGCACTAACAGTCTACAGGAGACTGTTTGGCAGTACACATGGTCTTAATACAACCAAAACTTGCCTCCAAACCAGGAATTCAAAAAGTACCACCTGCTTTGAGGCCACTGGGAGCAACATCCAAGGGGTTGGAAAGCAACATGTAACTTGTGAGCCACTGGTTGGGGAATACTGACCAAGCCAATCTATAGAACTAAACATTCCCTCAAAGATCTCAAACTGTTCAGAATGAAAAGATGGGCTTGCTGTTTGTCAGCCAATACATTTTCATGCATGCTTTGGTTTCATTTACCGTCTGCAGGACCCAGTGGAGTTATTTGCAATCCCCCTGGACAGAAGTGCAAGAGCATTAAGGGATGCAAAACCGTCTCCCACTTTTATGGAGCTCATTTATGGAGCATCTTTGACGGGGCCAGTCTGCACTGGATTGGGGTATACAATTTCATCTTTCCTCTAAATATCAATATTAGACGAGATCCAGTACTGCTCACTAATATCTTGTTAGCAGCAAGACAAACTATTGAAATCAAAATCGATACCATTTGATGAATTAGAAATAAACAAGTTTCCTCTATTTTTGAAAATTTAGTGCCCTTGGGGGCAATGTAGGCACCCTGATCCAGTGTCTGGTTTCCTTCTCTCCTTGTGATTATTATAATACACGTATGGTATATGTTATCTGGAAACCCGTTATCCATAGAGCTCCATATTATGGAAAGGCAATCTCCCATAGACTAACGATTTCCTTTTTCTTTGTAATACTAAAACAGTAACTTGTACTTGATCCCAACTAAGATATAATTAATCCTTATTGGAAGCAAAATGTTTACATTTTTTTCTAGTAGATTTAAGAAATGAACATCCAAATTATCCAAAGATCCGTTATCTGGAAAACCCCAAGTCCTGAGTATTCTGGATAACAGGTCCCATACCTGAGCCGATCAACTCTCTATTTACATTAACTGCTGATATTTCTTGATGACTAAATACTTATATGTGGCTAAATGTATGTAACACAACTCAAAACTTCCATATAAACAATGATTTAAAAAGAAAAAGAAATCTGGTCATAGGACCGATTCATGTGAGTTTTTTTTTAACTCTAATAAATTCGAATATACTAGGAATTTGGGAGTGTATTTAAAAAAAAAATCAAATATCTTAAACTGGAATGACCCTAAAAACTCTAAAACTCGAATAGATTTCTAATAGAATTAGACAAAACTTGAATCAAGTTTCAAGAAAAAAACTTGAATGTCAGGAAGACTATTAACATCTTCAAATACATATTCATCTTCATATACATGAACACGGCAGGTTTATGCTGGTGGCCGAATAGTCAAATTCAAATTATTCCCAGGGTATAGTTTTGTTAAATCTCGGAGTTTTAATCAAAATTTTAATTGAGTTTGGATAATTCGCAATTTGAATTTGAGAGTTTTTTTTAATTTTTTTTATTGGAAATCCAGCATATTTAAACAAGTTATTTCACTCCTGTAAAAATATAGTTTTGTTCTTCAATATTGCATATAAACATATGTCCAATAAAGTATTAATTTATACAAGAATTCTTACATTTTCATTTCTTCAACGCACTTAATACATGAATGTTTGCAATAGAGAGATATGTTGGGTGAGCTGTAAGATCTATTTAGATGGGGTGGCAGTGTTCACACTTCTATAACTACCACCACAACTAAATCAATAAATGCTGGAGATTCCTTTTCTTTTTAAACCAATAATAACAAAACTAACAAAATGATTAATTAAGAGTTAAACATCCCCTTTTTTTGTGTCCTAAATGTATCAAGTGTCGGATATCCATAGTCGCCCATAGGTTGATAAATCCTGGGAGGCAGCTATTGTCTTTGTCATGCTGGAGTCATTGTTGCGAAGATTAATGGGTTGGTGCCTCGTAGGCATTCTAGGTCATACCACGGGGTGTATCGGAAGAAGTTGAGAGTTTTGACCAAAAAAGAAATTCAAGAATTCGAATTTACTATTAGACCCTTAATAAATCTGCCCTTAGTCAAGGAGCTTGCCTTAGGTGTCCCTTAAAATTTGGCCCGGCATTGTGACTGGTGCAAAGATTGTGAAGAATTTCTTCTCCAAAACAATCCGATGGGACAAGGTTAGAGATCAGCCTTGAAGGAAACGTTAAGCTGCGAGGAACGGTGAAGAGCGAGCTCAAGGATCTCAATAACTGGAAGTAGGATATATTAATGTTCTCCATCCGAGAGAATCTATGGCATCAACAGTGCCAATGCTAACTGGTTTAAAATAGATTACAACATTGACATGGTAGAGAAATGAACATTATATCAGCAACTTTCCTTATTACTTGGCTACTTCTGACAAATGGGCTTGTTTATATCCTATTGACCTTCCCTGCTGCGGAGAATAGCACTGGGAATGGGAATGATTAAAGAATCCACTGTTCCAGGGACAGTGTTAATGTTGATATAAGGAGCAAGGTTTTACTTTTTATAAAAGAATGATAACTCTCTTTTCTTCAAGTAATTTCTCACTTGCGAATACGGACTGCACACAGGACAGGGAGAGAACCATCATTTACATTGGTTCAAATGGTGCCCTTGGTGCAGTGAGCATGTAAGTTGCCTCCCGCTGTTATATTAAATTAGCATGTGTAAAATACATTGTATATGAATACAACGTAACATGATAAAAGACACCCTTTGTTCTATTTGCCTCCACAAAGGCCATTTGCTTCTTGAGTTACTCAAGAAATTAAGATCATATCACACTTTGGTAAATGGGGGATTATATAAGGGATGTTGCGATCACCTTACAGGTGTGAGGAGCATGAAGCAGGCGCAGTTGCACCTCCCCTCAGAAACTGTAAGATAAATTGGTCCATATAGCAGGAGATACAGTGATGAAGGCAACTCAACCAGTTGATGTATCAAAAAGGAACCCTAGCAAACTTAATGAGGGGGGTGAAATTATTTTACAACTGAGATGCCATGCACAAGTAGATCTACTGAACTGGCAGGTCCAAGATGTTCTCCTGGCCAACAAATGAATCACCTTGGGTGCATGTGAAAACCTTGGAAGGACCACATCCAAAGCAGACGTGGATTGTACTTCCCAGATATTGATGGTGGAAACCATAAATGGACCAACAGGCTACTGACTCAAGTGCTAGCCAATATCGATCCATGTTGTGGTCATGTTAATCATCTAAATGGATGAATCAAGGTTAAAGCAGTGGTTTTTAGATTATTTATGTCAACACATTTCACTGTGATTCAACATTTGGTCCAGGGTTACCCTATATCTAAAACAAGGTAACTTTTATATGATATGAAAGTTTTCTATGGAGCTATAGTGCTGGGGACATCTAGAACATCTAATGCGTTTATCCCAAATTTACCCTATTTGCTATTACATTGGGTTTATGGGACTAATTTACAACAGACAAAGAAGGCTAGTTCCACAGGGATTTTTTGATCTAAGAAGTGAACAGGAACAGTACATTGGGAACTTCAAAGAGAGACATTGGGGTTGGTGGCAGTTGACACTTGCCTTTTGTTTTGATATCTAGATGTAGATATCTCTTTATCACATATTCTATAGACTTTTTGCTTTTTTTTGCCTTTTTCTCATGGAGAAGGGACTTTTTTCTTCAAGGAAATATAAACCCTCAAAACAAGTCAATGTGCTCTGCAGGGCTGGAACTAGGGGTAGGCAGAAGAGGCACCTTCCTAGGGTGTAATGATAGGGGAGTGCTGGGCAGGTACCCGTTAAAGGTTCTAATGCATACACCTGGTCTATGTTCACACAACCCTCTTCTGCCCAGATCTCCCCTCCACCAATCATCCCTGTATCACAGCAGCATGGCACATGCTTGGGCACAGATGGGGGTGGGAGGAGCGAGGTGGCCAGCTGCGTTGCCTAGTGCCCTTGGTTGGCTTAGCCTGGCCCTGGTCCTCTGCTCACCACTTTACATTATCTTGTCAATTCTCATTACATACCCAATTAAACTTCTTGCAATATCCTGAACCAATAAATTCTCATGCCTATAGACATATTGGAGAAATCAAGCAGAGGGTGTAGGTTGATGCTAATAACGCTGTAGCCTATCAAGGAGACATTTTAAGGGTAAATCATCTACTCGTAGTACAGAATGTTATTGGGCCGAGTGAAACATGATAAAAATTACACCTGAACAGTGAGGGTAAATGGAAATAGATCTTACACTATAACCACATATGTGTGTTTCTCAGGAATTAACAGACTTTATGACCTTCCCTGGGTTTCAGGCAACTTAGAATCTTATGGAACATTGGTGTCCTTATTTCGGACTGCCTAAATCCTGTGCTGGTGGTACCCACCTCTGTCTCTGCCAGAGAATTTCTCACCGCCGCCCCTCACTGTCTGTGCATTCAGGCTCTGCACTCACACATTTGTCTCTGACTTAGGGAAACAGAGATGGAAGTTTAATGGAGATAAGTGGGCACAGAGGAAGCTACAGCCCATTAGTACGTCGAGAGCTATTTCTCCATCTGTATAATAAACTTGTCTACGAGTTAGATTGTGGAACATCTCTCATACAGCACTATAATTATTATTACATATACAGCAAAACAAGACTATCACCCAGGGTCAGACTGGGTCCGTTTCCACCTGCCTGAAACTCTGTGCTCTCTGACCTCTCTCCCTGGGAGGTTGGAGGAAGGTTGCGGCTGGCAAGGGGGGCCCTGAAGTTGGGAGCCCACGGCGGGAACCTGATGTGACAGCCCAAGTGTGCCTGGACCCATAATACCTAGTTAGAAGGGTCCTTTACCCAGGGGGCATATTAATAGTCTACTCCCCCACCTGGGACACAAGGGGACCCAAGTAAAAAAAATACTGACATATAGCACAGTTGACCATGTCCTAACATGCCCAGACCAGTCCCATTACAAACAAACTCATGACCCTACATAACACCCCATTCAACCCTTTTTTCAGCTGGCATCGTACTGCTGTGCCTATCTGGGACCCTGGGTCGCACTTAACAGCAGAATAAGCGGACTTGGGTTGGCCCACTCGATTTTTTCCCTGTGTCAAGCCAGCCCAGTACTACCCTGGGCAAAAGCAGCTAAACTTTGGTTTTCTGCAGGACAAAGGCCATGCTGGTCATTTTAGTTGACTGAGTGAAGCACAATGATTCAATAGGGTGCAGCACTGTTTATACACCCCTAGCCCAGCATGAATGATAGATGTGTCTTGGGGGTCAGTAACATCAATTTTTAAAAAAAAAAAAAAATTGGTTAATATACAAACACCAAGACAAATTAAACGTTAAAGTCAAAAAGCCTTTATTAAGAAATAACTTACCGAAACTCCGCTCCTCTTCAGAAAAGTTGACGCTGGGACAATCCAACGTGCGGCGATCGATTTCTCCTCCCTGGCTATCTCCTATAAGGAAGGCAGGGAGGAGACATCAACACCGCTGTCTCGTCTTTTCTGAAGAGGAGCGGAAGCCGAGTTTCGGTAAGTTATTTCTTAATAAAGGCTTTGCGATTTTAAAGTTTAATTTGTCTTGGTGGGGTTTTTTTTCAATGTATACTAACGAATTTTTTTTAAAAAAAATTTGACGCTACTGGTCCTTTAAGCATATCTTATCACTTTAAATAATTTTGTGGAACTACACTACCTTAAAATATTCTGTTTTCATCCCAAATGAGAAGGGCGAGTGAGATTTATTTTTTTTTGAGTGTGAATCTTTATTTGCCGTGGGGGTTTTTTTTCACCTGTGTATTTCAGATATTCCCTACCCAAATGTCAGCCGAGATTTTAGAAATAAGGGATCAGGATTAATGACTAAAATTCCGAGTATCCTAGCAACACCACCCTGTGATTTTGGTAAGAAAGGAAAGAATATAGCCTTTGTGCTCTCGTGGGTCTCTGTGTGGCTCTGTGCCAGTTTATACTGGATTTCTACCACTTATCCAGCACAACAGAAAGTGGTAAATAACAGATGTCAGAAGGCAAATATGTGATTTATTTTGGTCACAGTCCAGTGTCGGACTGGCCCGGCGGGATACCGGGAAAAAACCCGGTGGGCCCCGACCCCTAATGGGCCCCTGCCGGGCCAGTCCCCCGTCCCGATCATACTTTAAAGAAAAAAATGTTTTTCTATGTGCCGCGCAGCGCCATTTGCGCATGTGCGCGGCACCTTTCAGTGAGAAGCGGCGCCTACACGCAGGCGCGCCGAGCAGCGCCTTCGCGCAAGCGTGTTCAGTGGGTCACAGTAGGGAGGCAGGGGGGTCGAGGGGGCCCTGGACTTTAGTCCCGGTGGGCCACGGGCCCCCCAGTCCGACCCTGTCACAGTCTCACAGAACAGATACAGTTCAATTACAAATAATTAATTTGGACATATACGAGAATGCTCAGGACCTGGGTTTTTTCAGATACGGGGTCTTAATAATGTGGATCTCCATACCGTAAGTCTACTAGAAAATCATGTTAACATTAAATAAAGCCAATAGGATTATTTTGCTTTCAATATGGATTCATTATATTTTAGGTGGGATCAAGTACAAGCGACTGTTTTATTATTACAGACAAAAAGATATCATTTTTAAAAATTTTAATTATTTGATTAAAACGGAGTCTATGGGATTGCCTTCCTTCCTTCTGATCTTTCTGGCTAACATGATTTTGGAAAATGAACCCTATACCTGTAAATAAATATAACAATAAAATTGCAGCCTCACAGAGCAATATCGTTTTTTTTTTTTGGCTTCCAAGTCTGTGATCACCATTTGAAAGCTGAAAGTCAGAAGAAGGAGGCAAAACATTCAAAAACTATAAAAAAAAATAAAGAGTTATATAATATACTAAAGGCTGACTTTAAGATGAAGAACCCTTTTAATGACGTCCAAGTTAGGTGAGGGTCGGGGATATGAGGGAGTCTTCGTGCCTCCCCTGGCAGTGCTGTATTAATAGGGGTGGTCCTAGGTCTCCTGCAGCAATTCATCTAGCATGAAAGGAAGGCTGCAAAGTGCAAAAACATGGCTGATTGCATCTGTTTTTTGCACTTTGCACCTTGAATTCAATGCTGTAAATCTTTAATCTCACTGCTGGCTGCCCATAGGTTTCCTATTACTTTCCATAGGGCTCCCATTGCATTTTATAATCTATCTCAAGAGGCCAGGAAGAGGCATGTCCAAGACAGCATGGAATTACATCATTGGGAGTGAGTCCAGCAGAAGAGTCATACAGGTCCTGTTATCCAGAATGCTTGGGACCTGGGGTTTTCTGGGTAATGGATCTTTATACCTTACGTCTACTAGAAAATCATTTAAAAATTAAATAAACCCAATAGGCTGGTTTTGCTTCCAATATAGACTAACTACAGCACATCTTAGTTGGGATCAAATAAGGGTACAGGTATGGGACCTGTAAACCAGAATGCAGGGACATGGGGTTTTCTGGATAACAGATCTATCTGTTATTTGGATCTTCATACCTTAAGTCTACTAGAAAATCATGTAAACATAAAATAAACCCAATAGGCCGGTTTTGCATCAAATCGAGATTCATTATATCTTAGTTGGGGTTAAGAACAAGGTACTGTTTTATTATGACAGAGAAAAATGAAATCATATTTCAAAATCTGGATTATTTGGATAAATTAGAGTCTAAGCAAGACGGCCTTTCTGTAATTCGGAGCTTTCTGCATTAGAGGTTTCCAAATTAATGGATCCCATACCTGTACTTGAAAGTAGTTACAATTAAAATGAAATATCCTTTAGGTTATGCCCCAGCTATGCCCAGTCATTTGCCCAATCAACAGAAAAACCAAAAGTGGTTCAAAACATTCCAGAAAACAGACCCCTGACCTGTAACTTACTTTATCCATAATCAATACAGGGCACTTTTAAATAATACTATAAAACCCATGAAAGGCTTACATTTCCTCACTAATATACCTTCCCTTGTGTCTGGGTACAAACAAAGCCATTTGTGCTCCGAGACCACTTCTTCCATTAGATGTTAATTAAATTTCATCTTAGATCATCGCAACAGCGAGGGCCCCGCAGCTCTGAAACACTTCATCTTGTTTGATCAGTTTTTAACCATTGTTCAAGCGGAGATTGATTTAGCCAGGAGATGCCAATGTTGACAAAAGAACGGCAAGGTCACCGTAATGCACAAAGGACAATAAATTACAGTCTTCTTTGGTATTGAAGTTAATAGACATATTGTTCCGGGCATTTTTTTTAATCTTTCCTTCATCTTATCAATTTACTGGAGTTTCACAATACGCATAAATGTAGAAAGAATTTATCATTGAGTGATATTGCCCTTGGGGAAAGTAGCAGGATTAATGGAGAGGCTGCAATAATATCCTTCAATTATTCATATTGGTATTAATTCATACGCCTCTCTAATAATGTGCTATTATGGATAGTCAACAGTAATAGGTGGATTGATTGTGGTCCCATTTTTGGGAACCAACCCTTTTAGATCAGTTGGATTGTAATATCTAGTCAAATAGCAGAAGGCTGGTCACTTTAAATGGATCATATCTAAATGGATCATGTGAGAGTCCATCATCTAATAAAAAAGTGGCAAGACCCACACCTTCCTTCTTCAGTTTATTGGAGTTGTGTGCGGGACAAGAATAACTCAACTCGCACTCAACCCTAACCAGAAAAATGTTGCTATTGTAGGACCTGCACCCAACCTGTTACCATCATCTTGCTCTGTACGCTTCTTCCGTTGCGCCTCAAGATATGGGATCTTTGGGAGCAGTGGAATAGTGGACTTCCCAACTCTGACCCACACCAAACCCTACCTTGCAATGGTTGGGAAAATTTCAACTGGATCCCACCCAAACTGGTGGTCAAACCATGAGTCACAGCAGGTTTTGGGTCAAGAAGCCAAACAACCTGGTCTGTGCTGATTGTCCTGAGCCACTGGACTGCATAGCATGTGTTAAGACTCACCCTGGTAATCTAGCGTGGGGGTAACGGGGACACCCGCCACGTACGTCTTCTTCACATGCGATGCTGTAATGGAGCAGGAGCGTGTGCTGCTTCCAAGTTTCAGGTGGTCAACGTGCACCAGCATGAAATACAAATATTTAAAGGGCTTTTACATGTAATTCATTACCCAACATAAAGGTCTTATTATTAAGTTCCTGGGTGCTTTCTTGTTGTGAATCTCGTTGTGTTGGCCCTGCCTGTCTCTGGTTTAGTCCTGTCTGCTGCCTGTCCAGACCATTTGCCATTCTGAATACTCTCTTGGATTTTTGCCTTGTACTGTGACCTGACTATTCTCTTGCCTACCGATTCGGTACTGCCTCTGCTTTTTAGTGCTGACCTGGCCTGTTCCCGATCACGCTTCTTGTTCTTCGTTTCTGTACAATGAGTGATTCCCTTGCCTGCCCAGAACTCTCTGCCTGGTCCTCTCATACTAAGACCTGGCGGCACCTGAGTAGCGGAGGGTTCATGACGAAATGAAAGGTGGCTGTTATAGGTGGAAGACTGAGCCGTGACCGGGACCTTGGGGGTTGTTCTGGGTTTGGGATTCCAATTGTAACAGCATGTGTGTGGCCTGCTTTGAACTGAAATATTATGGGAGAAGGAAAGCTATTGAGGCAGTTTATTAGATTAGCTACAATATTGCAAGCTATAACACTATATTTATTCTGTGGAATGATTTACCATACCTGAGTAAACAGCTCTAGAAGCTTTTTGTTTGTTTAGGATAGCAGCTGCCATATTAGCTTGTGACATCACTTCCTGCCTGAGTCTCTCCCTGAGCATGCTCAAGCCCGTGCCCTGGAGGTTTTAGCTGAAAGAAGGAAGTCTGATACAGAAGCCCATGAGTACACAATAGAAGGAAAGAAATATGGTGGGTTTACGTGCCATAAAATCCAATGGAGAGAAAATGCCTAGGGTCAATGACGATCATCCCTTTGGATCAGGTCACAGGCCAACCAGCCATTGGATTTACATAGCATGTGTGGGGCCTTCTTTCATTGGAAATCCACTGACCACACTGTATTTGTTCGCTCTGGGTGAAGGAATTTGGAAAGCGACAGTGTAACAGCTGCAGTATATTGGTCCTTTATGGTGAGTTTGGGTATTGGTTTTGCACACAGGAATATAATAAGAACGAGAGAGATGGGGTTGGATGGCTAAATATGGTCAATGTATTCAAAGTAAATACATTTCTATGAGATATTTTAAACTTAGCATATGACAGAGGCTGATAGAGCAGCTGTATCTTAGGGCTGCACCAGGGGTTGATATAATATGCAAATAAATGAGCCATTGTATGTCATCAGAGGACAGTTGCTAATAATGCCAATCAACTTAGAAACTGCTTTCAAAAACAAGCAAAAACATGAATTGGAGGATTCTAAAACAAAAAAAAAAGAAAACCCATAACCTAATTGGCCAGAGCAGAGAAGAGGGTCATCGGAAAAAAGTAGATCCAACAGATGGGTACGTTGAGTGCAAATAAAGGTGGAGAAGAATGCTATAGAGATCACTAATGTGGGGGCAGCAATGATATAATATCATGTAATAGTACCTGTTAATTCTGTTGGCATATGATGTCATACGTCATTTCAGGTTAAGACTGGGTAAGGCCAACTTGGTAATGTTAATTTCCTTAAAAACAATTGCTTTACCGCACCGCATGCAATTTACAGTAACAAGTCAGACATCCTTACCATGAGCGGCTTGGTATGCAGAGCCCAGACAAGCAGAGTTGGCCGTGGCGATGGTGTACACGGGGGCATTGAATACATCTGACAGGACCTGCAAAATCAAAAGAATAAGCAAGAAGCAGATATAAGGCACCAACATTTAACTGCAGCCTAAATACAACAAGACATTGGAAACAGGGTTGGATGGGAAAAGACCTGGTGAGCTCCACCGGCCCAAACCCGCATCACCTAAGATTGTGAGGCACCATAAGAAGGTATGAATTGGAGGGGACGGAGGGGGGGTTGAAGCTGGGGCAGGGGGGGGGTTGTGGGGGTGGGGGGGCTGGACAGGGCAGGGTCCCTGATGCAACTGCCCTGGTGGGCTTAGATTCCCCCCCCCCCCGGTCCGATGCTGATTGGAGAGAATATTACACCTGGCTTACACAGGACATTCTCTGTTATAGCTGTATCATGGGCGAATTTTAATGAAGGCTAAACCTCCCCAAATCAACACTGATGAATTTCATACAAGAAACAGTATGGGGGGTACATTGATGCTGGAAATGCGTTTTTCCTGTAGTGTTCTAAGGTTATTATGCAGGAAAATGACACTGTATTTACAGTATACTACTATGTGTCTGGGTGCATTTTATATAGAATTTGCACTGTATTTATCCAGCCATGTGTTCTGCAGTATTTTATATGAAGCTGTTACTCAGGGTCGGACTGGGCCGGCAGGACACCGGGTAAAAAAAACCCGGAGGGCACCAACGACACAGACCCGCTATTAGAAGTGATCCCTGAACTCCCTTCGGGCCCCCGGTTGCCGCAGAGAGAAGGAAGGCAAAGGGTGGCCAGAGGGGGGTTGAGGCGTGGGGGGGGGGCTGAGGTGTCTTCAGCAGAGGGGTGGGGGCCAGGGGGAGGTTTGGGGACCCTGAAGCAGCAGCTCCAGAGGGATTTTGGCCCCCTAGTCCAACCCTGCTGGTACTAACTGTCTGATATTTTATGTAAAACAGACACTACATTGATTGTACCATGTTCTTGCAGTTTTATTCAGGAAACTGGTCCTGGAATACTATAAAGCAGGGAACCCCAACCTTTTACCTGTGAGCCACATTCATAGGTAAAAAGAGTTGGGAAACAACACAAGCATGAAAAAGTCACTTGGGGTGCCAAATAAGGGCTGTGATTGGCTATTTGGTAGCCCCTATGTGGACTGGCAGCCTACAGGAGGCTCTTGGCACTATACTTAGTTTTTAAGCAATTAAAACTTGCTTCCAAGCCTGGAATTCAAAAATAAGCACCTGCTTTGAGGACCCCGAGAGCAACATCCAAGGGGTTGGAGAGCAACATGTTACTCACGAGCTACTGATTGGGGATCACTGATATAAAGTAATCCACGGATAAAATATCTTTAAATAGCTTCAACAAAAACAAGTATCATTCTCCTCCTTTGCCTGTACCACATGTTTGTGTGTTTTATTGTTACAAAAAATTATATTTCAGGGAAGTTTTCTGCCACCCCAGAATGACAACCTGATTTAGCTGGTTTTACCGTGTTTAACTATCCTGCCAAAATGGCCATAAAGCCATATAATGTGATACTCCAGGCCAAACACTGCTCCTGCCTATGGGTTTTCAGGGCTCACATAAAAGACAGTTGAGTCATATTATGATAATTAATGTTGTGTATGATATAAGTCATATATTCAGTACACATTTAATGGCATGCGCAGTATCAATACATTCCCACCCCAAAACTCGACTCCTTTGTGAACAAACCTGCAATATATCTTGATTCCTGGACGCCCCTCCTGTAGCTAGAATTCTTGTTTGAGGCACTAAAAAACAAAAAATAAAAAGCTCTTACTATACAATAATTCATTTTGGGGAACGAATGACACCACCAGGCCCTTATGATTAATATCACTAATCACTGTCTATGAAGGAGGTAAAAAGGAGGGAGCCATACCATAGAGAAGAAGTTTTTCAGAATTTTGAGATCAGAGAATCGTTTTACAATCCAAACCCCCCACCTTAGCGCTTCAAAAGGTTACAAATAATTTGAAACATGGTCATTCTAAAGATCCATGGCTACCCAAGATAGTACATAATAACACCTTCAGGTGGAGCCCCCCCCCCCCCCACTTCCACAACTTTGGATTCCCTAGGGGGGCCAACCACATAAACTGGGAACTGCTGCCATATAGGTGACATACATTATATGGTTACAGGTATGTGGACACTGGCCCAATACAATTATTGCCAGTCCTGGGGTATCAATATGAAATTGCTCCTCCTTTTGCTGCTGCAACAGCCCCTAATCTTCTCATCCCATTAGATGTTGGAACATTCTTGGAGCAAGAGCATTAGTGAGGTTGGGCACTGATATTGGGGCTCACAGTCTGAGTTCCAATTGATTCCAAAGGAGTTTGGTTGGGTTGAGGTCAGGGTTCTGTGCTGGCCAGTCAGGTTTTTCCACTCCCAGAAACCCATTCTGTATGGACTTCACCTTGTGCATTTTGGCATTACTGTGCTGAAACAGGGACGAGTTCTCAAACTACAAGTATGGGACCTGTTATCAAGAATGCTCGGGACCTGGGGTTTTCCAGATAACAGATTTTTACGTAATTTGGATCTTCTTACCTTAAAGGGATTCTGTCATGATTATTATAATGCAGTTTTTATTTCTAAATGACACTGTTTACACTGCAAATAATTCACTCTTCAATATAAAATTTCATTCCTGAACCAGCAAGTGTATTTTTAGTTGTAATATTGGTGTGTAGGGGCATCTCAGGTCATTTTGCCTGGTCATGTGCTTTCAGAAAGAGCCAGCACTTTAGGATGGAACTGCTTTCTGACAGGCTGTTGTTTCTCCTACTCAATGTAACTGAATGTGTCTCAGTGGGACCTGGATTTTACTATTGAGTGCTGTTATTAGATCTACCAGGCAGCTGTTATCTTGTGTTAGAGAGCTGGTTACCTTCCCATTGTTATGTTGTTAGGCTGCTGGGTGTGGAGGGGAAAGGGGTGATATCACTCCAACTTGCAGTACAGTAGTAAAGAGTGACTGAAGTTTATCAGAGCACAAGTCACATGACTGGGGGCAGCTTTGAAACTGACAATATGTCTAGCCCCATGTCAGATTTCAAAATTAAATATAAAAAAATCTGTTTGAGAAATGGATTTTGGTGCAGATTTCTGCTGGAGCAGCACTTTTAACTGATACATTTTGAAAAAAACATGTTTTCCCGTAACAGTATCCCTTTAAGTCTTCTAGAAAATCATGTAAACATTAAATAAAGCCAATAGGCTGGTTTTGCCCCCAGTAAGGATTAATTATATCTTAGTTGGGATCAAGTACAATCTACGGTTTTATTATTACAAAGAAAAAGAACAGAAAAATTTGAGTCTATTGGAGACGGCCTTTCTGTAATTCGGAGCTTGGCCTTCTTATTTTTTTTTTATAGTTTCCAGCTTTCAAATGAGGGTCACTGACCCCAAATTCCCTATAATGCAACAAATGTATTGTTATTTCTATTTTTTATTACTCATCTAACTCTAACCCATCTCCTATTCATATCCCAGTCTCTTATTTGAATCAATGCATGGTTGCTAGAGCAATTTGGACCCTAGCAACCAGACTGCTGAAATGGCAAATTGGAGAGCTGCTGAATAAAAAGCTTAATAACTCAAAAACCACAAATGAAAACCAATTGCAAATTGTCTTATATCAGTCTCTACATCTACTAAAAGTTAATATAAAGGCAAACAACTCTTAATAGAATTAATAGCCAATTCCATTAATCAGAATAGGGCATCCGCATACTTTTGGCCATACAGTGTAGCACCTTTCATAGAATAGAAACAGCAATAAAACACGTTGGGTCTTACATTTATTTTGCATGCTGTTATTGCCCAAAAGCTTGATTTATCACGTGACAAGCTTAGCGTATATCACCCTAAATTTGCCTTTAGAAAAGAGCAATCTCAGCAAGATATTTGTAGCTCGTGTTTTAAAAGCCAAGCAGCTGAAATCTCTGCAGAGGGAGGACTAAACGAAAGCACACGCTCATTAGCTAATCCGGAAACTCATATGTCCAACAACGCTAAGCCCCACTTATTGCAGGCAAAGCCCTGAATGATGATTTTTTTTCTGTCTTCTCTTTATTGATGATCCCAAGTGAGCTGCCGTAGACAATATGAAATTCGCCAGCTTTAAAAAAGAATTAAAGAGCAGCTCCTGGGAAAGGGTTTGTACACAAAGGAAAGCTTGTTCTGACACTATATTCAGTTAGAAGAGCTTTCGTTGACACGGTGAAAGGCAGTCAACTCAAAAACAAAACAGTTGCTTCCAGCATCCGTACAGCTCTTTATTCTTTGTGTTTAGTTGCTGAAAGGGAATTGGGATATTTAATATTTTATGTTTTCACTGCTTATACCTTTCCAATCTTTAGCAGTCTGCAGTTATCACTGGGTATTGCTTCAACAAAAATGAAGGGTTAAGAGTTGATCATCACTCTTAACTAGAGTGCGCCGGGTCCCCCTGCAAAAAAAATCTTCAGAGGGGCCCAGCGCATTCTGATCCCAATCCTCCTTCCGACTCCCCACCCTGTGCCGACCTGTGACCCCCGTCCCCGCCGGAGGAAAGAGAACGGCTGGGGAGGGGGTTTTCTCTTGTTATCTATATTTCTCTTGTTTGATACTGTGCCCCACAAACGACTGCTTTCTAAACTAAGGTCTGTTGGGCTTAATGAAGGCATCTGCACGTGGATAGGAAACTGGCTACAGGATCAGGTACAGAGGGTGGTTGTTAATGGGACATTCTCTACTTGGAGTAAGGTTCTTAGTGGGGTCCCTCAGGGCTCTGTATTGGGTCCACTTTTATTTAACTTGTTCATTAATGACATAGGGGTAAGTAATGTATCAGTGTTTGCAGACGACACAAAACTATCAGCCCAATTAATTCCATCCAGGATGTGGCACTTGCAACAGAATCTTGACAAACTGGCAATCTGGGCAGCTAAGGGCAAATGAGATTCAATGTTGATAAATGTAAAGTCCTGCACCTGGGATGTAAAAATATCCACTTATACCCTTAATGGGACTGCACTAGGCAAATCCATAATGGAAAAGGACCTTGGAGTCCTTGTAGATGATAAACTTGGCTGTAGCAAGCAATGCCAGTCAGCAGCATCAAAGGCAAATAAGGTCTTGAGCTGTATTAAAAGGGGCATAGAGTCACGGGAGGAGGGGGTCATTCTTCCACTGTATAGAGCACTTGTAAGGCCCCATCTAGAATATGCCGTACAGTTTAGGTCTCCATCACTCAAACAGGACATTATTGTATTAGAGAGGGTACAGAGAAGGGCAACTAAGCTGGTAAAAGGTATTGAAAATCTTAGCTATGAGGAAAGACTGGCCAAATTGGGGATGTTCACGCTGGAGAAGAGGCGCTTAAGGGGTGATATGATGACTATGTATAAATATATAAGGGGATCATATAATAATCTCTCTAATGCTTTATTTACCAGTAGGTCTTTCCAGCTGACACAAGGTCACCCATTCCGATTAGAAGAAAAGAGATTCCGACTAAATATTCGGGTCTGTTACAGTGAGAGCTGTGAAGATGTGGAATTGTCTCCCTGAATCAGTGGTACAGGCTGATACATTAGATAGGTATAAGAAGGGGTTGGATTGCTTTTTGGCAAGTGAGGGAATACAGGTTATGGGAGATAGCTCATAGTACAAGTTGATCCAGGGACTGGGCCATTTTGGAGTCAGGAAGGAATTTTTTTTCCCCTCTGAGGCTCCAGATGGGTTTCTTTGCCTTCCTCTGGATCAAATGGCAGTTAAGAAGATTAAAAAAAGTTAAAAGGTTGAACTTGATGGACGTGTGTCTTTTTTCAAACTAACTTATTATGTTACTATGGATGAAGTAGACCCTGCAGTCCAGGCCCCCTTGCAACTGTGGGGTCTGCTTCCTCTATAGTTATACCACAGTCACCATACCATTCTAATATACCTACTATATCATCTCTCCCTACTATACCTGCTATCCCACAGTCACACTCCCTTCCCAGAGACTATTATCCACTGTTACTATAGACACCATCTCTCCCTACTATACCTGCTATCCCACAGTCACACTCCCTTCCCAGAGACTATTATCCACTGTTACTATAGACACCATCTCTCCCTACTATACCTGCTATCCCACAGTCACACTCCCTTCCCAGAGACTATTATCCCACTGTTACTATAGGTACCATCTCTCCCTACTATACCTTTTAACATTCCTAATGATATATCTATAAAAGATTTCCATGGTTAAATAAAGACACACAGGGCCCATTGGTGAGATAAAGTATCATATATAATTAGTTTTCAAATATGTCTCCAAAACTAAATCCTCATTTGTATAAAGAAGCTTCCATTTAACTTCAGCATTTTTCCATATCAATTCCAGTAAATATATTAAATGTATTTAAATTCACTGAGGATTATTATAAGAGAAAGACATTCCATCTCTTCATGCTAAAAATAGTGCAATAAAATATCAGTGCCAAAGAGGAGAAATATATATAATATATATAAAAATATAAAACAAATAATAAACAAATACATTGCATGGAGTGATTGATGAGATGCTAAAAAATGAGTGGGATGAGAATTGGCAATAAAAAATTCAATATTTCGTTTCTGAAAGTAAATTATAAGAGAGAAGAAGAGAGGCCCATATAAAACCGCACCAAAATTAATGACCATGAAATTAAGCAAATGTTTGAACCCAGAGCTGGTGATTCAGAAGAGTCCAGTAAATCTTGGGTACGGATGCCAAGTTTTAGCGGTCCCTCTTCTCACAAGTGAAGCGTTTACATAAAGAATTTGCAAAATGTTTTCATTGGGAAAAAGGCAGTTAAGTGCCGGCTATTTAACATTGCATCTGTCACAGTGTCACTGAAATCAGTAACTTGAGTCGTATTAAAAGAGTAGCAAAGTCCCTGACTGAAAATGGGCTGTTTTCAACGAATCTCATCAAAAATCTTTTTTTTTGACCCAACATTTGCCAAGGATCCCATAATCCAGAGTTTGGCAGACTTTTCCAGTTCAAGAAGATTTGGAGGAGCAAATACACATTCGCCCCAAATCTTACCCTAACTGAACCTTAAAGGAATTGTTCAGTGTAAAAATAAAAACTGGGTAAATAGATAGGCTGTGCAAAATAAAAAATGTGTCTAATATAGTTAGTTAGCCAAAAATGTAATGTATAAAGGCTGGAGTGACTGGATGTGTAACATAATAGCCAGAACACTACTTCCTGCTTTTCAGCTCTCTTGCTTTCCACTGATTGGTTACAAGCAGTAACCAATCAGTTGGAGTCATTTATCAACATTGGGCAAATTTGCCCATGGGTAGTAACCCATGGCAACCAATCAAATTGCTGCATTCATTGTTCTACTTGCAGCTGGCTTTAAAAAGCGAATCACTGATTGGTTGCTATGGGAAACTGCGATTGGAGTAGACCCTCGCACACCCGTTATGTAGATGTGTAGATTAGCTCGGTGCTCGATGAATGGAGGGTACGGTGACCTCCCAGTAACTAGAACAAAAGAACACACCGGCACACGAGACTTGTATCTGCAGGGCGAGCCCTTGCAAAAGTTTTTACTGCACCACCGCAGTAAAAACTTTTGCAAGGGCTCGCCCTGCAGATACAAGTCTCGTGTGCCGGTGTGTTCTTTTGTTCTAGTGCTATGGGAAACTGCCCATGGGCAAATTTGCCCAGTGTTGATAAATGAGCTCCAGTGACTTGAGGGGGGGGCACATGGGTCATAACTGTTGCTTTTGACTCTGAGCTGAATGCTGAGGATCAATTACAAACTCACTGAACAGTTATGTCCCATGTGGCCCCCCTTATAGTCACTGACTAACTCAGAGTTAGAGAGCTGAAAAGCAAGAAGTAGTGTTCTGGCTATTATGTTACACATCCAGTCACTCCAGCCTTTATACATTACATTTTTGCCTAACTAACTATATTAGAAACATTTTTTATTTTGCACAGACTATTTACCGAGTTTTTATTTTTACACTGAACTGCTCCTTTAAGCTGACTTTTGGGGTGTATATAGGAGAGCAAGCATTCTCCTTTAAATTTCCTCTAAACTTACATGTAGGCCGTGTCCCCCCCCCACCACCGTACCAGCCCCCTGAGGTAGAGTCCTGCACAGTGGCGGAACTACCGGGGGAGCAGGGGGTGCGAGCGGGCCAGGGCCCGCACCCCCTCAGGGCCCCCCGGCAGTGCGTTCGCCGCTGAAAATGCGGCCAAATGCGGTCGTTCGGAGGGGGCGGGGCCCGGCTGAGCGTCACGCACCAGGGCCCGCCCCCCTCTACGATCGCTATTGGTCCTGCACGAGTTAATTTTCTTCAACCCATTACCGCAACCTGGACCTACAATTCACAATTTGCCCCCACTGATCCACTACCCGACCCAGCATGCAATAGGGCAATTTACCTTTTGACCCAGGACACAAGAAACTGGAAGTGCCATTACCGTGGACTAGGCGTGACATCACTCTCAGTGTGTCCCAATCTGCCCCAAATTAGATCTCATTGAAAGCAAAGCACCTCCTCTCCAGCCCAATGCGACCAAAATCCGCCCCACAATAATCCCGTTATGTCATAGATGTTCCACTTCAAGATCTTCCAAGATCTTTTACATTTTTTCTAAAAAAGGTGGCACCCCGAACCACAAATGACCTTAAAGTTCCCACTCACATCTTACAGACTGTAGGTCTCATTTATGAAGGCAGTAAAAAGCATATCTCCCAACTGTCCCGTGTTTAGAGGGACAGTCCCTCTTTTGACAGCTCAACCCACAGTCCCTAGTTTGTACAGGAAAGTCCCATTTTTCTCTGCAAGGAACAGCCAGAAAAAGAAAAAGTTTCTAACTTAATTGGCTTTTGGCAGAGAGCCCAGAACAGCCAGAGCAGCAGATAAGATATTTTTGTAACAATTTCGAGATAAGCAAATAAGTAATTGTAACAATATGAGATAACAGGTCCCTTGGGAAAAGTTACAGCTTAAAGGGCAATTCACCTTCATTAGCAAAACTGTAATAACTGGGAAATTTTTTTTTATGTATTTATTTATTATGCTTTAACATCATATGACAATACAGCACTGCCCATAATCCTATCATCCAGCCATTGATTAAGTCTACAGACGTTGTCTATAATATATATATACTGTATATTCACACAGGGGCTGTTTAAACATACATTATGTGGGTTTCAATTTTAAGGATTTTTATTTAATTATACACGGAATATAAACTCCTTTCCCCAGTGCATTATTTATTAATCAGATTCAGTAGTTCTGGGATTATCAACTGCACCCTCCCTTCTAATGCTGCGCTAACCTTTACAATTTATTCCAAGCAGCTCACTTAATAACCCAATGTTCTTTTAAGCTGAATGTAGAAATGAGAAACACATATACCGTAGGTATAACGGATAAGCAAGAGCCTCTCTCTCTCATATACACGCAGCGGGATGAGTTCAACAACTCGTTCCATTTAACAAACACAATCACTTTCATTTATATATCAAACACACAACAATGGCATTCTATGGCAAATATGTCAGGGAATTTACACCCATTACTCTAACATGGGCACAATAACGCTGGACACATGAGCTGATGTTGGGTATAAATCATTACTGATTGCAATTAGGCATGTGCACATATGAGCCGTTGAGGGGTTCTATGACCATATAAAGGCACAAGGCTGCAGGCTGAGTTATACAGGGAACTCTGAGTATCACTCATGTATTATAAGGGATAATGTACCCCCTACTGTAAATGATAAGGATATTAGAAGTCACTGAGGGGTTCTGTGACCATATAAAGGCACAAGGCTGCAGGCTGAGTTATACAGGGAACTCTGAGTATCACTCATGTATTATAAGGGATAATGTACCCCTACTGTAAATGATAAGGATATTAGAAGTCACTGAGGGGTTGTTCTGTGACCATATAAAGGCACAAGGCTGCAGGCTGAGTTATACAGGGAACTCTGAGTATCACTCATGTATTATAAGGGATAATGTACCCCCTACTGTAAATGATAAGGATATAAGAAGTCACTGAGGGGTTGTTCTGTGACCATATAAAGACACAAAGCTGCAGGCTGAGTTATACAGGGAACTCTGAATATCACTCATGTATTATAAGGGATAATGTACCCCCTACTGTAAATGATAAGGATATTAGAAGTCACTGAGGGGTTCTGCGACCATGCAAAGACACAAGGCTGCAAGCTGAGTTATACAGGGAACTCTGAATATCACTCATGTATTATAAGGGATAATGTACCCCCTACTGTAAATGATAAGGATATTAGAAGTCACTGAGGAGTTCTGTGACAATATAAAGGCACAAGGCTGCAGGCTGAGTTATACAGGGAACTCTGAGTATCACTCATGTATTCTAAGGGATAATGTACCCCCTACTGTAAATGATAAGGATATTAGAAGTCAATGAGGGGTTCTGTGACCATATAAAGGTACAAGACTGCAGGCTGAGTTATACAGGGAACTCTGAGTATCACTCGTATTATAAGGGATAATGTACCCCCTACTGTAAATGATAAGGATATTAGAAGTCACTGAGGGGTTGTTCTGTGACCATATAAAGGCACAAGGCTGCAGACTGAAATATACAGGGATACATGAGTATCACTCATGTATTATAAGGGACAATGTACCCCCTACTGTAAATGATAAGGATATTAGAAGTCACTGAGGGGTTGTTCTGTGACCATATAAAGGCACAAGGCTGCAGGCTGAGTTATACAGGGAACTCGGAGTATCACTCATGTATTATAAGGGATAATGTATCCCCTACTGTAAATGATAAGGATATTAGAAGTCACTGAGGGGTTGTTCTGTGACCATATAAAGACACAATTTGTAACAAGAGTTCTGGGGTGAGGGTTGTACCTCTCTGCTATCAGTATAACTGGAGTGAAAATTAATACCTTCTTTTTTTATACAGTTAGGCATGTGTAGTTGAATACAATGCCCAAAGGGGCTATTTCTTGCAAAATTAAAACCTCTAGTTACATGAGCCCACTGGGAAAATGTTTGAAGAAATCCAGACGGGAAATAAGTAGAAGCTTGTAAAACACAGATACTCATAAAGGGCAACTTATCCTGACAAATACTGGATGCTTACTGGCGTTGCTGAATAATAAATCGTCACTTCGCATGCAATAAAACTGACGGCAGTGGCTCTTAAAGCATGTTATCCTCTCTTTAAAATGCCACCAGGATTGTTAGTCTTTAGACAATATCATAAATAGTGCGGTTAATTTACGAGTGGCACCGAGCTCCACGCGACTATAAATAGCAGCTTTATATGAGTAAGTGTTGGGAATAGCTTTAAGGTTAATCTGCAGTTCAGTGAACGTGTTCTACGTATCCATCAGCCCTTTCTCTAAACACTATAATAAAAGGTGAGAGGGGTAAATCAGTCACAACGATGGTGATCGCAGACAGTTAGGCCAATGCTCTGTGTTTGCTGCGCTATACGGGCACCGATCATGCAGGAAAATGCTCCATGTAAGGCACAGATGGAGACATTCCGGGCATTTTGTGGCCATATTTGCCTTCATGGAGACTTATTTATAAATGCGAGTGTAGAGTGCAAGGCATTATTTTGAGTACAGGTGTGGGATCCGTAATACGGAAACCCATTATCCAGAAAGCTCCGAATTACAGGAAGGCTGTCTGTTATAATAAAACAATACCTTGTACTTGATCCCAACTAAGATATTATTGGGACTCATTTATCAACACTGCGCAAAATTGCCCACCGGCAGTTACCTATAGCTACCAATCAGTGATTAGCTTTTTAAAGCCAGCTGCAAGAAGAACAGTGAAAGCAGCAATGTGATTGGTTACCATGGGTTATTGCCCATCGGCAAATTTGCCCGGTGTTGATAAATGACCCCCAATGAATCCTTATTAGAAGCAAAACCAGCTTACTGGGTTTTTTTAATGTCTACGTGATTTTTTTTTAACAGACAAGATATAAAGATCCAAATTATGGAAAAATCCAGTATCCGGAGAACTCCAGGTCCCCAGCATTCTGGATAATAGGTCCCATACATACATATATATATATATATATATATATATATATATATATATATATATATATATATATATATATATATATATATATCTCTCTCTCTCTCTCTCTCTAAGGGAGACAGACATTATTTTATATATATATATATATATATATATATATATATATATATATATATATATATATATACACATATATACACATATATACACATATATATATATATAGATATATATAGAAAAAAGGAAAAATTTTATTAATTCAACGTTTCAGCAACCACACGTGTGCCGTCTTCCTGACCTAGGAGTGCGGCTTTTTTGTATGGATACTATCTTTCTTTGACCGGCACCCAGGCGGTTGGCTATTGGGTTAAGAGTGCACTGGTTTGTGGATGTTTAGATATATATAGATATATATATAGGTATTCGTCTCCCATAGACTCCATTTTATCCAAATAATCCAAATTTTTAAAAATTCTTTTCTTTATCTCAATAATAATAAAACAGTAGCATATACTTGATCCCAACTAAGATATAATTAATCCGTATTGGAAACAAAACCAGTCTATTGGGTTTATTTAATGTTTACGTGAAACTGGGCAAATGGGAGGTATGCTGATCCCATCTAAAACAAATGCTTGCTATTGCTACTTTTTACTTTCTATTCAGACCATCCCCTCTTCATATTCCAGTCTCTTATTCCAACCAATGCATGGTTGCTAGGGGAATTTGGACCCTTGCAACCAGATGCTGCTGAATAAAAAGCTAAATAATTCAAAAACCACAAATAACAAAAAATGAAAACCAATTGCAAATTGTCTCAGAATATCAATCTATACATCATACTAAAAGTTGACTCGTATGTGAACAACCCCTTTAAGGTATGAAGATCTAAATTACGGAAAGATCCATTAACCAGAAAACCCCAGGTCCCATACCTGGTATGTTTGCCTACCATATTGGGGGACTTAAACTGCACTGTAGGGCCCAGTGACAGAAAGCTACCCAACTGCCATGGATGTCAGCTCTGGTTTTGATGCTGCATTCTGAGCATGGAAAACATATGTTTGGGCATAGCAAACAAAAAGGATTCGGTTCGGGATCCGGCTGTTTTCAGCAGGATTCGGATTCGGCCAAATCCTTCTGCCCGGCCGAACCGAATCCGAATCCTAATTTGCATATGCAAATTAGGGTTGGGGGGAAATCATGTGACTTTTTGTCACAAAACAAGGAAGTATTTTTTTTTCCCATTCCAACCCCTAATTTGCATATGCAAATTAGGATTTGGATTCGGTTCGGTATTTGGCCGAATCTTTCGCGAAAGATTCGTGGGTTCGGCCGAATCCAAAATAGTGGATTCGGTGCATCCCTAACAAAAAAACATTGTTCTGTTGGCTTTAGAATCTGTACACTTTTTTTGCACGGCAATGCAGGTGTTAATTCCTTCCTTTTTGGAGGTTCTATACCCACGGGAGAAGATCGCTATCCGATCCGCTGATTCGCGCCCACTGCCCGGCGTTGGGACTATGTAAATACCAGGCCCCCTATGTAATAAATGTGCATGAAATAAATGCACAAATGGGATAAACTAAAAAAAGTATTTCTATTAGAATGTAATTAAAGATAATACAGTAACGCAGTAATACAACATTTCCACACTGTCTAATCACAATACAGTTAAATCTGCAGATAAAAGCATCCTCCATTTGTCAAATGTAATGAAACATGTCAGCTACACGGAGCCGCAGTTGCAATTCAGCAGGGAGAGGAGCAGCGCGGCGACATGTTGCTTTGAATGACAAGGTCACCGCTCTCCCTTTTTTCCTTCCTCTGCATTTCCACTGCTAAACGCTCAAGGTGCTGTAAATTAATTTGTAAAAAAAAAAAAATGGAGACAAGGCATCTAACGTGATTAGCGCAGACTGTCAAAGCAAGTCGAAATAACACCCCGGAGCGCTGGCGGACTAATTGGCGACCGTTAGAAGAGCTTTGGTAGTTAGAAGAGCAGTAGGAAAAAGAAAATCTAATTTTCAGTAGGGTTTTAAAGTTTTGGCTCATATGTTCGATTTGGAGGGGGGAGTCATGGTGCTCCAGGAGTTTGCTCCGAGTCTAATTACCCATAGTGGCCAGTGAGTAGGCAGTATTTACTGGTCTGCTGTCTGGAAGCAAATATTTGATTGGTTGCTATGGGTTACTAGACCTGAAACACCTTATTGAAGGTCAATGCTGAAATCTTTGAGATTAATGAACTACCTGTACCCCTTGGGAATGGAGGGGGGTCCCAAAACTGGTGTAACTCTGCACTATCAAGTACAGTAAGACTAATAAAGGAAAAGGATCGCTAGTTCCTATGAGAACTAGATACTCCACTGGGGAAGTGCCAGTACACTGACCCAGTACACTCAAGGAGTAGATCTCTGGCCCATTATATTCAAGGAGTAGATATCTGACCTATTATACACAAAGAGTAGATCTCTGACCCATTATACCCAAGGAGTAGATCTCTGACCCATTATACCCAAGGAGTAGATCTCTGACCCATTATACCCAAGAAGTAATTCTTTGACCCATTATACCCAAGGAGTAGATCTCTGACCCATTATACCCAAGAAGTAAATCTCTGACCCATTATACCAAGAGTAGATCTCTGACCCATTATACTCAAGGAGTAGATCGCTGACGTATTATACCCAAGGAATAGATCTCGGACCCTTTATTTCCAAGGAATAGATCTCTGACCCATTATACCCAAGAAGTAAATCTCTGACCCATTATACCAAGAGTAGGTCTCTGACCCATTATATTCAAGGAGTAGATATCTGACCTATTATACACAAGGAGTAGATCTCTGACCCATTATACCCAAGGAGTAGATCTCTGACCCATTATACCCAAAAAAGTAATTCTTTGACCCATTATACCCAAGGAGTAGATCTCTGACCCATTATACCCAAGAAGTAAATCTCTGACCCATTATACCAAGAGTAGATCTCTGACCCATTATACTCAAGGAGTAGATCGCTGACTTATTATACCCAAGGAATAGATCTCGGACCCTTTATTTCCAAGGAATAGATCTCTGACCCATTATACCCAAGCAGTAGATCTCTGACCCATTTTACCCAAGGAGTAGATCTCTGACCCATTATACCCAAGAAGTAAATCTTTGACCCATTATACCCAAGAAGTAGATCTCTGACCCATTATACCCAAGAAGTTAATCTTTGACCCATTATACCCAAGGATTAGATCTCTGACCTATTATACCCAAGAAGTAAATATATGACCCATTATACCAAGAGTAGATCTCAGACCCATTATACTCAAGGAGTAGATCGCTGACTTTTTACACCCAAGGAATATATCTGACCCTTTATTTCAAAGGAGTAGATCTCTGACCCATTATACCCAAGAAGTAAATCTCTGACCCATTATACCAAGAGTAGATCTCTGACCCATTATACTCAAGGAGTAGATCGCTGACTTTTTACACCCAAGGAATATATCTGACCCTTTATTTCAAAGGAGTAGATCTCTGACCCATTATACCCAAGAAGTAAATCTCTGACCCATTATACCAAGAGTAGATCTCTGACCCATTATACTCAAGGAGTAGATCGCTGACTTTTTATACCCAAAGAATATATATGACCCTTTATTGCAAAGGAGTAGATCTCTGACCCATTATTCCCAAGGAGCAGATCTATGGAGGCCATAGTTTCATCACCATACAGGGCCTGGCTCAACTGCAGATTCTGCAATATTAGGAAAAAATCAAACACATGAAATAACTAAAAACTCTGTGTTTGTAGGTCCCTCTAATAAAGAAGCTGCCCTCCTCCCTGTGTGAATGGAATTATCCTGTCTTAATATGCCCAATCGTAAATCTGCCGGCTACTTTTCATACACCAGGAAAATAGATGATTTGTTTTTATGCCCATGCATCAAATTTACAGGCAGCAGAAATTTGCAGAGAGCACCACAAATCTGTTTTAGCTGCAGTCTGGCTGGAAAGGTCACATGCAGCTAAAGAAACAATGGTTACGTCCACTTTAAAAATGCTTTTTGCAAAGTTCTGCTTTGTTGCAGTATCACACACCTACGCTTTGAAAACAGACGCATTATACATTTAGATGCATTGTGCAAGGCTTGACGCCAACCAGAATAGCCGGTGGCATGCGTCTACAATAACAGCTGTGCAGGGCGTGCGTTTAAAGGGCAAGTCATGTCAAAAAGTGAAAATATTTCTTGTAATGTTTCTATCTGTTTCTATCTATTCATCGCCCACTTACAAACAAACAACTCCTAGGGAAAAAAAATGTCCTATTATATACAAGATATGTTTTCACTCTATAGTTCTATAGAGAGCCATCAATGGCACTTGATTCCTATTTGTCTTCCGGAGTAAGAACTAAATCCATTGTATTCTGCAGGGCTTATCTGTTATCTGCCATGTGACCCTGTGGGTTTTTTTGTCCTATTCAGCTACAATAACTCCCCCATGGTTACACAGCAGCTTCTTTATATCAGCTATAGTAGCATTTCTGCAGCAAACACACTATTTTATCATGACAGGTTAACAGTACATTATAGAACACATATTTGTTGTTACTTTCCCGTTAAAGCAGTTGTTCATTTTTAAATTAACTTTTCGAATGATGTAGAGAGTGATATTCTGAGACAATTTGCATTTGGGCTTTAATTTTTTATTATTTGTTGTTTTTGAGTTATTTGGCTTTTTATTCAGCAGCTTGCAAGTTCAGCAATATGGTTGCTAGGGTCCAAATTACCCTAGCAAACATGCATAGATTTGAATAAGAGACTGGAATATGAATAGGAGATGCCTGAATAGAAAAATGAGTAATAATAACTAGTGATAACACATTTGTAGCCTTTCAGAGTATTCCTTTTTTAGATGGGGTCAATGACCCCCATAAACGCTGACAGATCAAGCGAATGGAGTGCAGTATGAAAGATCGGATCTTGCCATAACAACTGCAACAGGTCACCTCCTGATCAGAACATCAGCTCTGAAGGCAAGTGCCCGTTTACTTCAAATCCAGAATCAACAGTGATGCAAGAATTGGATAATCCCATAATAAAGAGTGTGACTATGACACCTACAGATCCTGGTGCAGCAAGGTGTAGAGACATCTACCCAACTAGAGAGCCATCTGACATTAACCAAGGCTTCAGTAAAGACATCAGGCCTCCTGATCATTCACTAGAAATTAATGATCGGCCTGGACTTGACTTTGCTGCTCCAGTATTAGATTCCCAGAGTTCCAAGAAGACCTTGGAGTTTGGGGTACAATAGACTCTTAGTAGGGATGGAGCTAATGCTACACAAGGTTCTTCTGCTACGGTGAAAAGGGACAACATGTTTCACATTAGGTGGGTTGTGGAGTGTAACCCCCCAGAGCCAAGCTCTGTCATTGATAACGTTCTGGTAAAGTTCTGGCCATGGGTTTTGTGCCCTCAGACTTGCATGTAGTCATTGACCTCCCTAGAGGACAATATCAGTTTTGTGAAGCCTCAAGATCTCAATACATTTCTGAAAAATTTTGAGCAGCACAAATCCAAAGCAATGTGGTTGGGTTTCTCAGCAAAACCCATTTCTAGATCCCAGGTGTGCACAGTAACCATATTGGTACATAATGAATCCCTTCCAGTGAATAATTTAATAGCCTGGCTAAGCAGGTATGGAGACATTGTAGACACTCCCACTAAAATTCTCGAAAAGAAAAAGATTTGGACTGGCTGAAGCAAATAAATAACATCATCCAGCACCTTCCTAGATCTGCTTATTTGGGGAGAGACAGGATCTTGTGTTTTTACAATAGGTCAGGTGCCAACCAAGCATATCTTGTTCAGTTGCAAAGTGCTCTCTGTGCTGCCCCATTAAAGATATTGCTACCTATTTTTGGCCTACTACATGCAGCTCATGTATTGCTCCTTCCTCCAATGTTGGCACTTTGTAGAAAGTATTTTTTATGTTCTCAGCAGATATCATAACCTACTGCATGTGGGATTCTGGTTACTCTGAAACCCCATTGGCGCAGCATGTTTGAAAAGACTAGGGTGTCTAAAGGGGAAGAAAAGAATATTTTATTTGTGTATTTGATGTAAAAATGCAATGTAATGTGATTTATCAATTAGCCTTATTCAAGGGGATGCCGTGTGTTTTGTTAGCATTGGAGTAACAATAGAGGAAGCAGACCCCGTGGTCACAGGGGGAAAAGGTGGCCCAGCCCAGAAGGTCTGCTTTATCTATAGCAGGGTCCCCAACCTCTTTTTTTACCCATGAGCCACATTCAAATGTAAAAAGAGTTGGGGAACAACACGAGCATGAACACTGTTCCTGGGTGGTGCAAAATAAGGGCTGCAATTGGTTATTTGCTAGTCCCTATGTGGACTGGCAGCCTACTCTGCCTCTGTTTGGCAGTACACTTGTTTTTATGCACCCAAAAAAACTTGCCTCCAACTAGGAATTCAAAATTAAGCATCCGCTTTGAGGCCACTGGTAACAACATCCAAGGGGTTAGTGAGCAACATGTTGCTCAGGGGATCACTGCTCTATAGTCAGGGCCGGATTTAACGAAACGGCGCCCCAAGGCCGCACAATCCATACCCTTGCTGCTTCCGGTCGCGCCGCCCTGTGTCCGCAGGATCCTAGCGCCGGCTGTGGCGCTCGCTGAGGCAGAAGCGCTGGGGAGCGTTAAGTCCCCAGCGCTTCAAAGATGCAGCTGGGCGGCAGGCAGCCCCAAAAATTTTGCCGCTCTAGGCCCGGGCCTATGTGGCTTTGCCACAAATCTGGGCCTGTCTATAGTACAGCAATCATCCCCTCTCCGGCAGCTCTAGTACCTGAAACTGATTTCATCATTCACCTATGTCTCTATGGGTATAATGTCCTATCCCCAATAGGGCCCAGTTTGGCTGTACCTTTGTAAAATGCAGAGTAGAGCAGTGGGGTTGACAGCCACCATCTCTCGCCACTTGATGTCCTTCTCCCAACATAAGGGAGTGGAAGGGTAACCAATGACGAGGGTTTCAGCTATATAAATGGTCTTTGTTTTCTTGAAACTAAGGCAAGTTAAGGAAGAAACTAAAGTCAGGGTGCTAAAAATAAAATGTTCTAACAAGGAAGCCCAGGTCTCTGTCTTCTATGAGCTGCTGCTTGAAAGCAATCACCATATACAGTCCGTTGCCCTACACCACT